>NC_047165.1:8147344-8845678 GCF_009819705.1 Hippoglossus hippoglossus
TGCAACTAGTCATATTTATTTGTATAAAGATTGATGAAAACAACATATAAAGTGTTTTTAATATCATTAGACATTTACACACTCTCATAATTTAAAACTTGCATATTTGCATACTTTACCCCCAAAAAATCCTTTAAAGAATTTAAACAACTTTATTAGTAATAAAAACCAAAAACAATGCTGTGCTGTAACTGTGTCAATGACCTGTGTGCAAAAAAGCCATATTTTACATGACCTGTTATGGTGATACCGCCATTCAAAGCCATTCAGAGTGACAAGTGTGTGTGTTTTACTGATGTTAGCGCCTGCACAGTGACACCGAGGTCCGCCCTCAGTTCAACCAAACACTTCTCTTTGATACCATACAGCACAGCCATGAGCTCATCCAGCCCGGGGATATGGGGCGACAAGAGAGTGAACTTTGTCACACTCTGCTCTGCAATATCACTTACGTATATGTCTGGGAGTGTAACGCATAGACATATTTGATCCCGGGTGTATTTCTAATCAAAAAACAAACTATACAGGCACAAATTAAGATGGGATTTGGGCTGTGGATGCATGATAAAGCTCTATTTTGCCTATAGTCTAGAATTAAGTGGTAGTTAAGACTAAGAATGTCATTTTAGAGGATTTCTGCAGGTTTCAACAAGTTCAATTTAAGAAGTTTTAAGATCTTTTTAAGACCATTATGAATGAAATTCAAGACCTACGTCAAATACGACAAATATGGAGGAATATCAGAGTCCTAGAATTACTTCTACTTACCCATAATCGAAGATGAAGAAGCAGAGTAGAGAATAACCCTGGAAACCTGACTTTATCTTGCAAACAGGCAAAGACAGTAGGTATCAATGGTCTTTCCAAGCCAAGTGATATTAGTTATCAGTTATTTATTCCATGTTGGTCTTGTTTGTATTTTTTTTAACAGTGTGCTAATAAAATATCTCACAATACATCACATGGAGTCCTTATTCCGCAAAAACATTTCTCTTAAAAATGGCATGACGGATGTAGCATTTAATTAACGTTAATCAAGACCTGGCTTAATGTATTTAAGACCTATGTATCTATGAGTTTTTAAGGCCTAAAATTGAGATTTTTATATTTTAGAATTTTTAAGACCTAGAGATTTTTGGCCAGAAATCCAAGCACTCTCTCTCTGGTTCTTAGCCTGCAGCTCCACATCACAACAATGGATAACAGCCTTCACATATCATGTCAAACCACAATCCTTTCAGCGCTCCCCCAACTCTGTCAACCCCTCAGCTCATAACCTCCTAATTCCACACATAAAACCCCGGACACCCTTTAAGACAACACGTTTAAGAGTTCCCAGTTTTAACCCTCAGTACGTTGAAGCCAGTGATAAGGTTCAAAGAGCCTCACTGAATGGCGGCTAAACTTCCTCACACAGCGGCTTATAGTGAAATTATGATCCGAACTATGCAGCAAGTGAGTAAGAAATATCAGGTCCCTTTGTCCCGGCGCGTCTATTGAGTTCAATAAACACTTATGCACTCTAAAGGACTGAAGCTCAAGGAGGGACAATGGCTCCGCTCAGAACTCGACACCAGACCTTTAACAATACAAAAAAATACTGTATCCTCCAAAGGCTAATTGATGCTACTCGCCTTTTGATAAGTCAGAGGTAGGCAGACGTAATAGTAAAGAATATACACACTGCTTTTGATGGCCAGTAACCTGAGTAACTGGACTACAAAGAGGGGGAGACAACAAGAATGCTCCGTTTTTGGTTGCTTATCACCAGAGCCATGATCACTTGTGTTTTCAGGGCAACAAAAGTGTAATTTGAATAGGGGCAGACTTTAAAAGGGGAATCGCCACAGTGCGCTCAGAGGGTTTGGAAGCGTCGGCCACTGGCCTGTGAGCATATTGGGTATTGATATTCTCCCCTTGTGTCACACACACACACACACACTGAATCTAGCCTCTGAACACAACGGCTGAAAAAGCCCTCAAAGCCGGGTGAAACAAATACATTTGCACTTTTTTCTTTGGCAGCCTGAGCTGGCAGGTGAAATTGGTGGCTGTGCAGCCTGACAACTTGGCTGCAGTGCCATCTACTGGTGACGGACTCGGGAAGCAGGAGGTGGATGGAAACAACAGCAGAGGCGGCAAAATGATTTCACAGTTAAACTGAACTGGTTTCAGATTTTATGTCACATCTGTAATAATTTTTTTCTCGCGGTCAACCGGCAAAAGAAATGTACTTGTTCAAAAGCAAAATCATTTTCCAAAGCAAAAGACTAATTTTAGAGTAGTGTGGGTGGGACCACATCTCACCCCACACAACTACGCTTCATATGCTGAATAGTGCATGTGCCATCGGGGACTAAAAGCGGGGGTTGGCTGCCGTGGAGACAGGAGAGTGACAAAAGGATATAAACTTTGACTTAACTGCGAGCCAGCCCTCCAGGGAATCCGGGAAGTTTAAACTTCACCACACCACAAGACACGGAGAAGTACAACACAAAAGCAGCATTTAAAAAGGCCTTTCACTGCGGATGACAAGTCTAATTGAGGCTGGTGATGCACCTGGCAGTAAAAAAGTAGTCCTTCAGTGATGTGACAGCGCCGCAGACACAATTCATGCCCTGTGCATGCATAATAAAACGTGTATCTCTCTATACGGGATGAATGTGAGGAAAAAGAAAGACTATTCATATATTTCTTGTGGTAAACAAGTTGAAATCTTCATGGCTTTGAGTTTGATCATTTTATATGCAGTTTCTTTACTCCAGTATCTTTATCGTCCCTCAGTTTAAAAAGGCTGAAGAGTTTTCCTCACTGCGTGCGAGGATCTGCAATACATCACCAACCACCACAATGAAATGGGACGTTAAGGCTTACGATGACATCATGCAGCAAGCCTCGAGGACAAATATAGATCATGTTTATCTTTAACAGATGATTTATCTGTGACATGGTAAAGAGATCTCCGCCGACTGCTAAGGAAAAGTCTCTGCATTCCCGTGGCCGACAGCTGTTGGAGGTTGTGTCACCTCCGTCACTGCTAAAGTTAAAAAAACAAAAGAAATAGGAAAAACATTCCACATTGAATGTTACTTCTTTTCGAGAGATGGAATATTTTAAATAGATGTTTGTGCATGTTCTGTCGCGGGTTGTTGGCGAGCCAAAATTGCACATTGATTAACAATTAAACAACCGAGCTGAGAAGAGAGATTATTATGAGACTTAAAGTACAAAAATAGATGAGGGACAAAAACAAAAGGCATAATGCAATCTTTCTTACAGTTCAGGGTTTTTTTTTCTTTCTTGCCTCCCTCCTCATCCCCCAAACCCTTGGGAAGCAGCACTCCAAGGTCTTTCATTTGAGCTTGTATTATGCCCCTGTATCTCTGCTCATTTTTCATCCACATTGCATTAAGTATTGATATTGATTTCTTGTAAATGGTGGTGAAATGGATGGCTCGCACTTTTTTGTGTTATTGTTCTACAGCACTTGTAGGTAATTTATTATGGCTGAGGGTCCGGTGAGGCCTCCCAGTTCTCTGTCCCTCCTCCTGATGGAGCACGCCGAACTGACTCACAAAGTACACCCATGCACTGAAAAGGCCACTCGCGAGGAGAATGAAGCATGAAGAAACTGTGCATGCACGCGGGTATACCGGCGCACACGTGCATGCACGGCTGTGTCCCCGTCACTCTCAACATCCCTCACATTCATGGACCCCCTTAAACTAGCGCACATGAAAAAGGTCCCTCTGAAAACACACAGCAATAAACTGGAAACGCTAACTTTACCGGCATTTCTCAATCTTAGCATGAGAGTTGCAGTGGGCATCTATTTTATTTCTCCTTTCGTCCTACTTTTGAATATTATTCTTTTTAGTGCTGTAGCAGCACTTGTTCTGAAATCCATTCCCAGTTTTGTGACAAAGCGTGGCCTTCTTGACAAACTGGAGTGGTTTACTTGCATTGTCATCCGGCCCAATTTCTTTTCCCTGCTGCCGCGGCCCCAGCAGTCTATTTGCATTTCAATAGCCTCTCTGTCTGCCTCTATATTGCCTGATATTATGCCTGCCTTGTATGAATTCGAATTCAATGTCTGCATCTGCTGTTCCACTACCAAACAGTCCTCATAAGAGGTGAAACAAATGAAATAAGGCTTGCAAGCAAAAGACACTGATAGTGTGTGATGATGTAAAACAAGACAAACACATTATGGGGGCTTGTGTATGGATTACCTTTAATACAAAATCTGTTCACATGCATGTTCGAGTGCATGAGGACAACCTTACAGCAAGGTGATTGCAATTTCCATTATTATTAATAGAAGTATTATTACCTGCAGGCCTATCAATAAGCATGCGCTCACAACACAGAGAGTAGAAGAGGGCGCTGCGGTAAAACTGATATGTCCCGTTTACTAACTGTCACCATAATACCAGCACTTGGGCACAAACGCTGGCTGGTGCCAGCGTGTCGGACAGCGAGGGTCACATGACCCACACCAGACTCCCACAGAGGTCTGTCAGGTTTTCCAGGATGCCCTCCTCTCTTTCTCTCCCTCTCTCGCTCTCTCACAGGGTGGGATATATGGCATGTCAGAAGGCCACAGGCAGTTACTGTTAAAGCCAGGAGGATTTACCGGAATTTCTGCTTTTAAAAGATATAAAGCATCAGCGTCTGATTAATCTCTGTTCATGGGATATTGGAGAGAGGATGTAAAGGGGAATATCGGTTGAGCTGCACATCCTGTGCTTCCTTTCGAAAATTGTGTTTTAGATTTCACCTTGGGACCACAGTGCTGCACTCAGTCCCTTTCTCCAACACAAGATGTTTTGTTGTATTCTGATAATAGCCCGACTTTTTCTATTGTTTAAATAAGAGCAGAAAATGGTTCATTTTTAGATACAGACATAACAGCATGTCTCCACCCCTCCTCTTAACGATAACCTCTGCCAAATGTAGCTTCTGTTCAGAAACAATTAATACCAGCCAGTGTTCGGGTGCACAGGCAGGCTAACAGCTGTGTTTGGGCCACTTGTTGTGCCTCCAGCACGGATAATTACAGCAATCCAAAAGCAGAGCAGCCGCTCGGGGAGTTTAATAATGTACAAGTAGTCGCTATCTCACTCACTCACTGACGTGTAATTTAGATCAATCAAAAAATATGGCATGGCTATGAAACCAGTGCCTTTGATAATAGTTGGCAGGTAGCAGTCACCCCATGTTGTCGAAGCATCTGATATAAAAGGCTTCATTCCGCCTTCCATCAAGGGGCCTGGTGTGCTAGGATCTGTAACCCAGGCAACAGATACATAAAGCATTATGGGACTTGATTTAATTTGTCTAAATGGGAGCTGGAGTATCTTGGTTCTCAGTTCGAATGTCCCTGTTAACCACCACTACAATGTAATGGGCTCCTCAACTTGGAGCTGCTGATTGTGTCCTGCTGGTGTAGAAGCTTTTTGACTATATCCTGTTTTCTGACTATGTGTGTGCGTGTGTGTGCGTGTGTGTGCGTGATACCGCGTGTACACATGCAAGCATTGTACGCGCATGTCGCTGTATTCGTGGCCGTGTACACACAAACAATTTTGGAGTTATAAAAAAACATAACTGAGGAAATTACAAAAACTTAAATCTCGGTCAACTGTGTCACTGGGCAACAAAAACACATCTTTCAGAAAACAGTGTCTTTCATAAATGTCCTATAAACGATCCTGGCAGGGCTTTGTTTCCTTGGAGTTCCCACCATCCGCCTTTTAAATATTTTGGGGTCAGTAATTTAACTGGAGGCTAAAGCTTTATTCAGCATTATTAAGCTTTCTATGTATGTGAAAGCCATGAAAGTCATCACAGGTCAGGCTTTGTTCTGAGGAATGAACTCCTCAGCCTGATTTGGTCCATTGTGTCGTCTCGTACGTATGAGCTCGCTGTTTCAGCCCATTTGAAGAACCATTTGAACCAAGACAATTTAGCAGGTAATATGCGGGTATCATTTTCTACCTTTGCATGGGCCTCTCCTTGCCTCTGGCTTGTTTTAAACTATCAGAACAATTGAAGTGGCTCCCTCTCCCTGTCCTACTTCTGACATCCACTCTTTTTCCCCCCGCTCCCTCCGCTTTCAACCCATGGGTCTTTGTTTTAAATGGCAATTCATCCCCGTTCGTCCGCTCAGCCACGTTAAACATCAATTTCCTCACCGAGCACACATTACGACCCAATAGAAGAAATAAAATCTCAGCCATTTATTGTGCGACTCCCCCTCCTCCCCTTTCTGGCATGGCTATCCACCACTGGCACCCTCATCAAAGCAGCCCACATCCAACAACACGAGAGCAGCTACACAACAATGCCGATGCCATTCGACTTCCTCTTAAGTCGTTTTATACTCCCTGCAAAACAGTAACGATTTCAAGGGCCTTTGAATTCCTCCAAGAGCCACCAGCTTTATAAAACATGCATGAGGTGTTCAGTAAACAATGCCCAATGGTCTTATTCCTTTTAAATAAAACTATTTCCATGAGATGTAAGAGAGGCTTTAATATTGCCTTAAATATTAAAAGAGAGAACTGAGCCTCATCAATTTTTCATTTATTGGGCCCGCGTGTAAGGAGTCATCAATCTCAAAAGAAATTACTGACATTTTCATTTCAAATAAAAAAGGGTACACTTTATCCAGCGGTAATAGGGATTGCCACTCTTACACAGGGAGCATTAAATGGCTTCTGGAGTGCTGAAAATGAGAACATTTTCTTTTTTTTTTGTCTCAGAACAGATTGCGGTTTTTAACCTTGTGAAGAAAACATGCATGAAATCGCGAAATAAAAATGCAACGTATTACCCCGCGAACACTCAGGCTTTTAAGGGGGAATGCAGTTCATTACAAATCAATAATAGTCCACCTTAACAAGTGCATATTCTCGTTTTCAACAAGCCCCGACTCGCCGTGAAGTAATAGCCACCTGGCTGGTTTGCCGCTCGTTGATATTGATATGCCGTGACATAAATTCATTGTTTGATTCCATCGCTGTTATGATATATTGTTATAAATGTCTCCATCATTACGGCACCTCTCCGCCTGTTTGCCTTTAGGCTTGAAGGTTTGTAATTACTGCACAATAAACAAATGGTTTGGGTAATGGGGGAAAAAGGTCTGGGGGCCTACAGGCACTGTGAGAGGATTACAGCGAGAGGAGGCCACTTTTCACCCCCCAAAAACCCCTCAACCCTGACTACAAGGCCTGTCCCATGACTCCCCACAACCCCCCCCCCCCCTGTGGAATCACCCTCGCTGAATTATTAATCGCAGAGCGGTGTTGATATATCATCAAATGTGTACATACACCTTAGAGGTGGGGGGGGATAAGGGTTACAGTAGGGCAGGATTTATAACAAAAGCTTGACACATGCTGCTAATTCACCTTGACAACACTGTCACTTCCTGCTCCGTGAATAATTGTGCAACAGAAGAAGAGTTTGTACGCGGCCTCACTGCCAGGCACTTCCCGACGCATGCGACTCCGGCCGTAATGGATGAATGTGTGTTTATAATTTCTGTACACAAGTCTGGTTGTCAGTCGCCCGCTCACCCTGCGTGCCGCTGTCTCATTTGCATAGGTAGATTGAGACGCCGCGAGGGTAACGAGGTCGGCCGGCGTGTTGGTGATGGAGGACACTGATGAATAGAGCTCCTTCCCCATCATGGCACCTTTGTAAATGTTTGATTAGTTTTGAATGGATTACTGTTAGATTATCGGGTTTGGGGCCCAAACCGAGACACGGCTCCTCTACTCTGAGACAGTCCCTTACGGGTGTCCCGTGACAAAGCGGCGAGCTGTGTGGAGAGGGGAGGAGGGCGGAGGCCATGTTTGTTTATGCAGAGTTGTCGAAAAAATTTGATGACTTGGAATAATGGGTTTCGGAAAATAAGGCCTCCTGAGGTTAGAGAAATCATATCAGAGGTGATACAGTGAAGAAAGACACATAAAAAAAAAAAAAACTCTAGATTCTTCAATTTGCAAACTTTTATTGAGTCTAATTCCATATTTCTGGAACTGTGCTTGTTCCACTGCTTCCAATATCGGCTCAGGATTCCAGGGATGTTTAATGAGTTGGTGAGAATCTTGTAGTCAGACGGCTATAAATTCCCCGCGGCTGCTGTAAGACGCTCTTATATTGCTTGTGTGGCAATCAGACTGGTGATTATATGGGTAATGAAACATGTGCCTCCTCCCAGCCCCTTCCATTGCCTGTCTCTTTCCATCTCTCTCCCTAACTTTTCTTTCCCTCTCTGGTTAAAGCCGGTGATGGATGTGGTGTAACTATTTGAGGGGGAGCAGTAACCCATCAGTTCCGAGGCCTATTACCCACAGTTGGAGGCTGGGTAGAGGGGGTATGAGGCGTGGAACGGTGACACCGTGTATAGCGGGCTGCCTCAGAGGTTTAACGTTAACCCCGCTGCCCACCCCTGACGCCCCAACCCACACCCCCATTTCCAATCCATTTGCGGGGGAAACCTGTCTGGCATCATGTCGGCGCCGCTGCCACTGCGCTCCGCTCGCTCTCAATCTGTTTAGCTTCCTGTTGTGACCTTTCATACAGTCAAATATATTAGCGAGTGGTGCACTCTCATTAAAACAGTGCATTAACCAAAAGACTCTTTGGAGTCTAAATGACAGCCGAAGGAACTGAAAGCTAATAGCCGTGGGCAGTTGGGGAAACTTAACTCATGAATCAGCGCGCTAACGCTGGAGCAGCAAGCCTGGAGCGCTGTAAGCGTATGGCATAATCTCCACTGCCTCCCCCCTTCCTCTCCATCTCTCTCTCCCTCTTGCCTCCCTGATCTCCTTCATTTTCCTTTTTTCTCCCGCTCTCTCCTTTCTCCCCCTCTAACTGCTACTTATCTCTCACATTCGCCATCACCGCTACGTTCACATTCCACTTCTCCCTGACACATTTATGCTTTTTCTCTCACTCTTTTACTCAATCTTCCTTCTCTCGTCCTGCTATCTTATTTGTTCATTTCATTCCCTGTTCATTTCATCCCGTGTCCCCCTATTGTATTGCACTCGTTGGTGCCATCATTTCTACTTTCCGCCTCCCTGCTCGTACACTTCTTTCCCTGTGCTCTCTCTCTAACTCTTTATCCACTCTTATTGTTTTCAAAGGGGGGGAAGAAAGAGAAGAAGAAAAAAAAAGTGGACAGAAAAAAGACAGAGAGAAAGAGAGCGCATACGAGAGAGTGGAGGGAGATGAGTAAAAGAGGAGAGACTAAAAGCTCATTACTTTCCCCCTGATGGAAGAAAATGAGTGAGGGGGCAATAATAAAGCTTGAATTTTTCAATACTGTTAAAAATGGGGCTCTGACAGCTCGCCGCCAGAACAAGGGACAGGCGCCGACAACGCATGGTGAGCCACCGAATTAGCAATACCATACATCATAAAATCTAATTAAATCAAGGAGCAGAATCAAATTAGTTTTCTGTGACTCAAACCGCCCGCCAAAAGGGCTCTATTAAATGAGCTGTAGAGGGGGAATTAAATAATTCACAGTGAGGGATTTTGCATTTATACAAAAATTGTGCACTTAATTGTCCGTGCTATATTACAGATTTGGCCTTATGTTAACAATGAGCCTAAAGCACACTTACTCGTGCGCGCTGGGCACACATTAGGGCCTACATGGTCGACAAGGCTTCAAACTAAGGGGATATTAGAGTAACCATTGGCTTGATGGCACTAGTGTGGTGGAGCACGGGGGTCTAGAGGAGGCAAAGGATATCTGATCACACTCCAATGAGCCATAACATGCAAAATGAGGGAGAGGGTCAAATAGTGGTTTGGATGTTAATATTAGACGAGATATTGTTGATGCTTTCAGATTTGTTTGTAGGAGTTATTAAGAAACCCACAGGTAGACCATCAAAACCTAAACATGTCAGATGAAGTTCTGTCAGGAAAATGGAGCACTTCTGTTACAGCGCCGTGCGAGCGCTCAGCCATCCCAGCCACTCTCTTCGTCTCTCGCCCCCACATCTTTCTTTCCCCCTCTCTTTCAATCTCTCCATCTCCGGCGCTTCCCTCCCCGGAATCAAAACAGCACAACTTTATTATAGTCGCTGTCAATACCGTAATAATAAAAGCAGGCGGAGGGGACAGACTACCATATTACACTTTTAACAAGAATATAGCAGATGCACATTGAGTGAATATTGAGTTTTAAAACTTGTCGGCGTGTGATTTGTGGCCCTGTCAGTCCAAATATTTTTCAATGTCGCCGCAGCAAGCCAGGGCTGTCACTTCGGCGGTCAGCTGGGACGGGGGAAGGCAAAACACAATGATCTGGCCCTTAATGGAGAACCGCTGGGACTGGCATGGAGGTGATGAAGCACTGTTTAGTTTGCGGGCTGCGATATTTCGGCTTGGGGACGCTATTATAAAACATAGTGTTATTTTGTCAGATTTCAATCATGAGCCAGGTTATTTGTCACCTGCTGTCACATTGTTGGGGCAAGTCAGGCTGACGGTGAAATATGACCTGTGTCAGCCCAACCCCCCACTCTGGAGAAGACCGGAGTTTGCTTTAGTCTCGAGGTAAAACTAAAGAGAACAAAATGGATGTGGTGTTCAAAATTTTGTCTCATTATATCAATAAAAGGCAAAAAATCTATTAAAATTCTGTTTTATTTAATTCACACAGCAGGGAGTTTTTATCTCATTGTAGACTTCTTTTCTTTTTTCTTCTTCTTCGTTGTCCAATCGCTCTTTCATTATTTTTCTTTTGTCACTTTGGATTGAGTTTTACCGTCTTGGGGAATCATTTTCTGGAGTAATCACGGGTCTCAGTGCATCTTTGTTTAGCAAGAGCGACAGTGTTAAGTATTTTCATAGAGGAAGCCCCCAGGGAGCCACGGTTTAATTTCCTCAAATATAAAGTGCTCTTTGATGGGCTTTACTGCACCTAAGACTTATTGTGCTTCCTTACAGGCTCCATGTTAAGATAAAAACAGAGTTCATCCTTTCTTGATGCCCCATGTTGATCATGAGAAGTCACAAACGCCCAGTTGGACATAAGAACATCCAGGAGGGGGTCAAATTCAAAGACCCCTGTGTTCTTGAAGATTTACCTCTTTTTTAATTTTCGAGAGCATCCGTTTCCTTTCTCCTATCTCTTTTGTAACATTCTGTGATTTAACAACACCTTGGTAGATATTATAGGAAATAAAATAAATTTAGTTTGAGTGCAGATAAAAATGTGGTTTTGTAAAGTTCAAGCACACAGCTCAGTGACATATGATTACACCCAATGCACACTTACTCCTGACAGATGCCATGCAGAATACCTCACTGCATTATATGATATTTAATTTTCCTTTTCAGCGGTTACATCTCCTGAATGTGAAACATAGAGGAAAACAAGAAATGGGCTCCTCGATTTGCTTATTGACATTGAAACCTGCTTTTCAGTTCACTGTACATATCAGCTGCTCAGACACCCATCAGTAGCTTAATTTCCACATCGTATCAGTTTATTTCCCTGTCGCCCTTGTCTTTGAACGTCATGGCCTGTAACCAAACACAGGAAAGGTCTCATCCCTATTTCTTTAGAAAAACAGACTTTTTCCTGAATCTATGAGGAATGAATGCACCAATACTTTAGACTGTCTATAGATGCTGCTGATACTGAACTGTCAACATAAAAATATGCAAACAACATTTGATCACTGACACTTCCTGCTGTAGGTTGAGAGACAGGGTGACATTGTGTACTTCGTCATCCATCATAGTCACCCACTCTTTCTGCATATCTCATCTCTATTAGTGGACGTTTAACAAACCGCTTTTGTGAATGGACCAAAACATGCAACAAACTTTTTGCAAATGAATTCCTCCATGCATTCAATGTCGCTCTGACATGTGCAGTGCAGCACAAAATACTAGCACATGCAATCCGGTCCACACATAAGCAAACACACACAACAACCATTAGCTTTGGCTGACACGGTAGCCATTAGCACACTGTTTCTAGTTGTGTGCAGAAGAAAAATCATTTACATAATGTGTGTTTTCCCCAAATGGTGTGAACAAGCGGCACTCTGTTTAGGTTTCCTGCTGGCAAATGTTTCAAACTGACCTTGGGAAACGGTCCATCCGCTAACGCTATGCAGTTACGTCCATAATGGGCCTTTTACTTGTTTTTGTGTATATGTGTGTGTGTCTGCAAGCATGCAGATGTGAGTTTGAGAGTGTGTGTGTGTGTGTGTCTTCGTGCACACACATTTACACATTCCTCTGTGTGTACAGCAGATGACTCTGTGCCAGCCGGACAGCTTTTATATGTATTAATATTAATATGTACCTGAGCTGCAGCCCATCACATCCATGCCCCGTGGTGCAGGGTGTCCAAGGGCGGCCATTATCGTCCCGTTCTGACTGTCAGTGAACCTGGAGGAAAGTAAGATAGGCACGATGACTACCGTGCTGGGGTCAAACAGTCAGGCTAATACCGCTCAAACCACCGGGAGGGTGGAGGATACTGTAAAATGTGCTTGGAATGACATGCATCCGTTTGTACCGCAATTCCATATGAAATGCATGCGCCCGTGGGTACGTGCTCGAGGCCTGTACGTCATCTTGCATACATAAAGCCCAGACACAGGCACACTTGCCCTTATATACACACACACCAACACATAGAAGACAAACCATGTGTACTGTGAAAAAGAAAATCCCTTCATACTGATGTTTATCAGGCATCTCTCCATGTTTAATCCAAGACTATTCTTTCCCTACGATGTTGGTGTCTTGGTCCTGAGGGCAGTATTGATGATAATGTTAACCATGTCCCATAAAATCAATCAATCAATGGAATATTAAATGTATATGTCTGGGAGGTTGTCAGTGGAGCGCTCAGGGGTGAATCTCCAATAGCCTGTCAAGGTTTATTGCCTTTTATGGGGGGGGGGGGGGGGGATCCTCCAAAGCACTGTTTCCATGAAAATACACCTGTACAGTATATCAACGAGGCTGTGACATCAGAGTTACAGACAAAAAGTGAACAGAACCAAACACTTTCCGTCTTTTTCTCTACAGCCCCCCCCCACCCCCCCACTCCTCTCTTTTATGCACATTGACAGAAACACACCCCCTAGCACCACTACACAAAATAGATGAATTTTGCTTCAACAAAGGCAGCGTGGTAATTAAATGTAAGATAAGGCCATTCAGAATGTCCGAGACTGTGCCAGGCAAATATCCTGATCAGCTTAAAATCAACCAAGTGGGACAGAATAACAAAAATCCAAATTGGTTGGTCTAGATCAGCTTGATAGGGCTTTCAATATAATACACAACAATGGCCAAAATGAATGGGAATCAAATTACAAGAGCCGTGATATGGCATGGAGCTGCATGGGGGAATTCAAGCACAATCACTTCTCAATGTGGCTTCCAATATTGCAGCCAATCCTCGCACGATTCATATCCGATCACAAATAATGTTTATCACCCTCATATCTCTCTCCCTAATGGAAAAGGCCTAGTGTTGGGGTTTAAGGACTGCATTCATTTTTAATGAGGTCTGGGCATTGGCCAGAATGAAATGAACAGGCAGGAGAGTTTTGGGCCACAGCATAGCGAGGACTGGCAGTAAAAGGTCGATCCATTCTTTCTAATTTGACCAGGTTACGTGTGACTATAAGTTGTTTCGCTGTTTATTACAACCAAGCGACCTTCTCACAGTAATGGTACAGAGTTGTTTAGAAAAAGGGTAAAATCTTTCTCCTGGTAGGAACTTTAAAAGGGTTGCACCACCTTAAAAACATGGATTACGACAACAAATAGCACCGTGGTGGTTTTGAGTGGTTTCAAATCCCTAACGTTGAGGTCGAAGCCTTTGTGTAACCTCAGCGGTTGCTGCATGCGTTTTTCCATTTCCAAAACTCTCCGCCTGTCATATATTCCATGGTTGTAGGACTTTGATATTCTGTGTGTTCACCTGATTTTCAACCAACAAAATTATGCACTTACAGAGCTAAAAAGGGAATTTATATCACTTGAACCAAGTAATTCCCTGCAGTGTTTATGAGTTCAGAAGGACCATCAAATTTCATGTAAAATAAGCTCTCATGCAGGAGAAGACGCTCATATTTTATGTCTAATTCTGGAGGAGAAGATGTATTTCCTGCTTCCCCAGGAAGCATGATTGGTGTGTGACTGCGTGTCGTGACGAGATCACTTGGCGGAGGCTGAGGATAAAATGTCGCTTAGGATAATGTGATTGCCCTTAAGGTACAAGGGGGTGAATTATATTCCCTGATTTATAATCTGAAAATTAAAGACTCACTCATTTTCTAATTTAATTCCACCTTCAATGGAACAATGTTCACTCTGAGCCAAATTGGCGAATAATGTTACTAATTCAGATGCAGATGTAATTTCTATTCGGGGGGCTGCGGCGCGTAGTGATGAACGAGTCCCGGATGGATCGTTGCCACTCCTATCTCCCCGTCTCGACAATTCCCCAGCAGTTGTGATAATAACCTGAGCAATAAAGGAGGGAGAGGCAGTGCTACCCTGTTCCACTGCTCATACCCCAAGTCATCTGATACTTCACCTAATAGTATTTCTGTCCTTTCCTGTGTCACTCCATCTTCAGTCAGCTGACACGGTGCTCTTCCATACAGGAAACAGAATACCATCGAAGTGAAACTGCATTAACACAAGGACTCTTAATAAGCTGCATAATTACTGCTGCCTTCTGCAATACAAAAAAGTCATTGCAATAAATCTGCTGTTAAAAACTTGATTGAATGCAGGGTAAATGTCAAGGTAATTATGAAGCGGTGAGGGTTAAAAGCAACGTTAAATCCTCCCGCAGAGTGGTGACATTCAAGCAAAGGGGGAAGAGATAGCAGGGGAGGAAGGAGGAGAGCGACAGAGAGAGGGCCGAGTTTATAAATGTATCAGCCAATACGAATCTAACGGCTCCTCACTTGTCACTGGCCTTTTATTTACGACTGCAAACCATTTGAGATATGACCTCTCTACGGCTGGTTTCTTCCTGCGCGCTAATGGGTCCATTAAGAACAGAATTCATCATGTAAAATATCATAATGACACAAACACGTTCAGTCGGCACACCGGAGCATTGAATTACGGAGTCCTGCTTTAGCAATTTCCACGCTAGCTCACTTGACCTGGTTGGGGGGCGCGACACAAAACTCTCTGTAACCACAAAGTGCGGAAGGTCACCAAGTGGAGAAGAAGGGGGACAAAAGGAAACGCGTTCAGCCACTTCCACGTCAGAGGATTAGGGAGGAAGTCTGCTGCATCACGTCTTCCACCTCAGCGCCGAGCAGCCATTCAGATGACGGAATACAAGTATTTAGCAGAGGGGGCTGGCAGAGGTCAGGTCATTTACTCGCCGTTCAGCCTTGGCGAGGAGTGGAGGGGTCAGGTGGGGTGTGTGTGTGTGTGTGTGTGTGTGTGTGTGTGTGTGTGTGTGTGTGTGGGGGGGGGGGGGGGCGGCTGTGTCGTGTGCCTCCTCTTCAGAGCCTAATGATCTGCCGAGCATAATGACCCCGAGACGACGGGGCCTCCACAAGCCTCGACTATAGGCCTCCTCCAGCCCCTGCTCACACTCACTTCACTTCAGAAATAATGTGAAAGGAAAGATTTTTTCTCTCTCGCTGTTTTGTTCTCGCCCGGTATACACCCCCCTGCCCCACTCGCTATCCACCCCCCAGCCACTGTACAAGCCAAGGCTCCATGACAAAAAGCCAATAGAGTTAGCTGCCAAGGCTTGGAGCTCTGAGAGGGATAACTGGCGCAGAAGGTTAAAGCAACAATGTGCTCAGCCCCATTGAGCTGCTCCTTCTGTGTCGAAAGTGAATGTGTATGTGTGTAAGTGTGTGTGCGTTTGTGTGTGCGCGTATCTTAAAATTAGCGTGTGTGTAAGGTGTCAAGGGTTGTTAAAATGTATATGCTCCGATATGTCTAAAAGAACACCTGTTCACTTGTATATTCCGCAGCTTGCCAAATAATGAGGGCCTCATTTGATTTCAATCAAACCTTAGTTATGAGTTTAAGAGTTGAGAAGAAGCTCAGCGTGTACGATGAAAGAACGCGTGGAGTAAAGCGCACGCAGGCTCCGTAATAGCCTCTGTAGAAATGCTAATTATTTGCTTCTTTCACTTTGAAACGCCGACCAAAACGCAGTCATCTGACAGGCCGCGAGGTGAAAAGCAAATAGTCTGGATTTTCATATTACGAATGGCTCTTTCTCTCTTACAGGTAACACTTTCAAGGCTACTGCTTCTCCACAGAAGGGACAGAGGCACCATGAAAGGTGTGATATCTCCCCTGTCCGCGGAGCCATAATGGTGCCTTGTTTGAAAATGACAGGTGTACGAATGAGGCCCTCTATTTCTCCCCCCCCCTCCCTAAGTACGGCAAAGCGTGGTCATTCACTCTGCTTTGTTTTTAGCGTAATAGCCCCATTTACAAAACGTCGGTGAAATTAATGTGGGACAAACGCAGCGGTAACCGAGCCAACTAATTTTTGCTCATTCAACTTGAATTATTAATAGGTGAGAAATATACCATATGCTTTCAGAGGAGCGGCATACATTCATTTTATACCGAATCGCTGCTGTTTTGTGAAAAGTATAAGTAGCTTAACTGCTCTTTTCAAAACGGGTGACTTATATGGAGGCTCTAATGATGTATAAATCAGGTCGTGTAATTACGCTTCCAGCTGCTGCCCTGGGCTCGGCTGAAACTATAGGCCCTCAGCACCAAGAGCTGGAGCCTTCATCACCTGAATCTCTTTTAATCAAGCGGCACTAGTTTTCTCTGCTCAGATCACATTATTATGAGTTATTGAGAGAGAGAGAGAGAGAGAGAGAGAGAGAGAGAGAGAGAGAGAGAGAGAGAGAAAGAGAAAGAGAAAGAGAGAAAGAGAGAAAGAGAGAGAGAGTTCACAGCTGTATGTACTTATGAGTGGGTGTGAATATGTGTGTGGGGTATAAAAGTGTATGTTTGTACATTTGCAAATATGCCATGTGTGTAAATCTGCTCATACACTTTACTAGACACTAAATACTTTTATCTTATACTATAAATATAAGTAGGCTTAATACATTTGTCTGAATAATATATGCGTGTTTGCGTGTGTGTGTATAAAAGAGGTATTAAAAGTGTTCGTTAAGACATTTGCAAACACGCCATGTGTGTAAATATGTGCAAATGTGCTCATACGCTGTCTCATACAGCATTGTTCCTATATTATAAATAAAACACCCATAATACAAGTTCACTTTGTCTGAAGATATATATAAATAAAACAAAAAGATTGATAAAACATCATCCATCAGTGTTGGTAACTCCACAGCCCGGCTCCCCTGCACAGCTCTGTCACATCAGGTTTAGTGTTGGCTTTAGCAGAAAAGTACTAGAACACGGTTTTGTCTTGGTGAAGAGATGGGGCACCACCTAGTGCACGGCCACTGCAACAGCTTCCAGCCATCTTCACCTTCAGCTGAAACATTTGTTGTTGATTTAATTCTTTATTCTTTAACGCATTCAATATACTGTACATTTACTTAACATATGCAGTAAATTTTGATTTTAAATTTTAAAGACATTTGTATTCACTGTGTTGATATAAGCAGTAACAATCCCAGGTCCGGATGTAACAGGAGTGGGTGTTAAACATCTGCATGAAGCAGCTGAGACCCTCTCACATCTTTAACAAGCACCCGAGTCTTTGTGAAAACATTGGATTTCAGCTGTTTGTAAAACTCTGTTCAAGAATCAGATCAGAAAACACTGTCGGAGCGATAGGGAAAAACGGGTATGAGGGTGATATGTGTGAGGTCTTTGTTTGTCTAAAACTCTATCTTTGAAAAGCCATACGCTTTGCATATACAAACTCAATTTGTTTGGTAGAGCAGAGAAATATGCAAAGCGCGGCCGTCCCACTGATCTGGAATAAGGACTGTGTGAAACAACAAAGGCCAACCACTGACTTACGGCAAATGTACAACAATGTGTTTTCAAATGTTTCTCTTCCAGAGAAAAGCTGTGGCGTGGCGAAATGCTGAAATTTAAATGTGCATGCCGGGTGTTGTATTAGCATCCTTTTGTCATGGCACGCACAGCATCAGTGTGCACCTCCACCTGAGGTCACACACATCGTCTCACACACACACACAACAGTTATTTTCCCTGACACGTTTCGAGTATAGCTTGGCTGATTTAAAACAATGTTCATGAGTTTGTGAGTAAATATCAAGAAGGTATGACCACTTTATTTATGTAATCAGCATTTGTGGCTATTGATCATCCATCAAAACAAAGCCAGCATGTCTGCTTATATATTTATGAGGGCCATATTCAATAAAATGACTTATTTGCTAATCTTTAAAAATAAACGATCTACACGATAATACACACCGACACAAAATGACCACTTGATAAACTGACGGAGAATCTTCTCATTTTCTTAAACATCCTCCACGCTGGACGTTTGAGACAAAGACGGAAATCTTAGTGAGCAGAGTGAAACCGCATAGGGATTAATGAGCGAGCGCCTCCTTGTTAATTGTCACATCAAACAAACAGGTCCTAATTGGCAAAGGTTCCAGCCTGGTGCTAAGTGGACACAGAGTGGGCGCTGCCTCTAGATCGCTCTCTTTGTCTGCTTTCATTAGTGGGTCAAGCCCCTACATTAAGAAGCCTACACTGGAGTCGTGTTTTCTTTGGTGGGTAATGAAACACACACCTGCTACTCTCCGCCAATGAATAGAAACTTGAATCTAATATCACCATCATGTGGCTTCTATTAGTGTTTACAATGCCCGTGTTTTGTGTTGATTTTGCATTTGCCCGTGTTGCAGCACATGCACGCTTGCGCCTCTATTTGTGCGGCAGTTTAAGGAGGAAGACGGCGGAGACGTAAAAAAAGGGCGAAATATTGTGTGAGAGAAGAATAAAAGAGCAAAAAGGAGAGGAGGGAGATGAAGGGTGGAAACTCACATTCAAGCAGAGAGGTCAGTCCCGAGTTCAACTTCTCAAACAAGTCACAGCGTCTGGTCTGCGGCTGCCTGAAGAAAGACAGACATGAAATAAACCGAATACGTTTAACATTTTTATAACTTTCACCATAAATTTCTTACATTTATGATCTAGAGATGCGAGCGATCATATTTATTTAATTGATTGATTTTAGTAAGCAGCTGCAAGAATGTGGCCGGATCGGATACATTTGAGATAATTTAAATTGAACTGCTTAAATTTTCTTTTTTGATTTCATATACATGCGCACACACTCATGTGCTCGCACACACAAACATGCTGCTCCATCGTGAAATGCTAATTTATGATTAGCATCCTTATGCAGTGGTGTAATTTCACAAAAGCCTTCCCACAGTGGTGCACAAAAGACTCATTCACTGCAAGAGCTGCTCTGTGTGGGGAAGAATTATGGCACGCAGATGAATTCATTCATGTGGCAAAGGATTTATTCGATAATTATAGACCTTCACAGTTTTAATGCCACTTAATGAGGAGCTTGCATAGTGTGATTCCTACTTGGGCTGACGAATAGATGTTGGTTTTTACTATGGTGTTTTTTTTGTTTTGGTCCGCGCAACATCTGTGAGCCTTTCGGTGCGACGAACACGCCGAGCCAGTGGTTGTGGGGCCTCGTATTAAGCCGTTAATTAGTCGGGCTGGTGGACGACTACGAATAAATATTGTGGTTATCAGGGTTAATACACAACTAAAATACCTCAACTCTCACCCTCTCTCTACTGTAACTTATAATTGCTGTAATTAATGTTCTAATGATTAATAGTAATCTATGAGCGCTTTCTTAACCTAATTAAAAGATAACTTAAACATTTTAAATAAAATTACCTTGTTAGTTTTTCACCTGACATGTTGTGCTTTGTTTACCTCTGCAAGAAGCCGGCGATAAACACAGACTCATGCATCATCTGGTTCAAGGCCGTCGCTCTCTGACAACAGTGTTTACCATAATGCCAGTCTTAATGCCTCATAGCCATGTTGTTGTGGAGAGGTAATTAAGTTGCCAAAGTTTAATTGCTCAATCATCAGCGGTTAACAAAGAGGCGTCAGTGCCCCCCCCTATACTTTCAACGTACCATATTTTATAATGGCCAACAATTACAGCAAGGGCCCTTTAGCTGGAATAGCACTAGTAAAAGCTGCCGGCACTAATGAAAAGCTATAATCACTCCACCCACAGCAGTTATTAGTAGCAAATTATGGGTCAGTTGAGGGGCTAGCAGCTATATGCATTAAGATAAATAACACCGCAGCTTGTGGCAAAGCAGTGAAAATGAATGAGGAGCATATGTATCTCTGATTCGACCTATGATGCATTTTCTGTGTTTTAAAATAGTGTCACTATTTAATTATAATTGATGCAGTATCAGGGAGATTGTCCAAATTTAGCCTTTGTAGACAAAATACGATTTTACATGTATGCATATAGATATATAAACCTTGCTCTGTGAATTTATTGACCCCCATTTTGTAAGACACTTTTGAAATCTTGAAGGCCAGACTATTTTCCTTTGCGATCAGAACTGTGCCTTGCAAACTCTTTAATTGCAGCATTACTTTGCAGAGTGGAGCACGACCCCTTTCTCTCCTTCATCCCCTGCTCCCTTTCTATTCCTTTCACTCCTCGTCTTCCTTTTCAGTCCTTCTCCTCTGCCCTGCTCGGTTGCTCAGCCAGGCCTGGTGGAATGCTCCGTCTCTTTGATCAAGTCTTCATTATCGCTGACTCCGTGACGCTCGGCTGTCTGACGCAAAGGGGGCTAGCTGAGGGAGAAGCGTGGCCTCCGTGTGGAAAAGGCCTCTCCACACAAGACTGAACAATCGCCAGGCATCCCGCCTCCGTTAATGAGAAGCATCCCCATCCGCCGCAGTCCCCCGGCAGCCTCCACCAGGTGGAATGCTTGGCCCCTGTCACTCATAGCATTGCTGAGGGCTATTAGCAATTCATTAAGTGACTGACTGAGCGCCTGGCTGTATCAATTAGGGGATAGTTGATATGTCTGTTATTGTCAGACTCTGTTTGAGATTGCACTGCTTTTCATTCAGTGTCTCCTTTTGGTTGCTTGCAGAGACAGGGATGTTGCATTCATAGTTTTTGTGTAAGGTCCCTTGCAGGATAGATGAAAAGAATTTAAAACAATAAAATTATATTGTATCTTATTTGTTTTGGATCCTGCTCTTAAAAAAAGAGAAAAGTGTTGCCATCTGGAGGTAAAATGAAGTATTGTCAGATTCTCTGTCGATAGAAGTTGGTGGCATCATGGCAACCCCTGGGCCTCTGGTTGATTTGGATTAACTATGGTCGTATTTGTTTTGAGCTCAAACTGCCTTTGTCTGTATCAAAACACAGACATTTACCAATTCCAACCACCGCTTGTGGTAAAGAGGTAAATTTGGATTTGCAGCCGACAGACGTCTGCCAGTAAATCGGTTCATGAATTAACAGGAAGAAGAAATAAAACAGAAAGTTTTCCAAAAGCGATGGCAATTTCAGTTAATATTTTGCAAGGTGTAAATCAGTATACATAAAATTTGCTTAACAGCCAACACCTTTGTGGCGCTGCCTGGGTAATGAATAAAAATTCTCCAAAGAGTCGACCGTTGTTTAGAGCCAGCTAGGCAAATCTCAGGCAAATTCCCCTTGTTGTTCACAAACATGATTCCTCATTTCACTTTATACATTTAGATAAGAGCGCACTTCTTTGCATGCTTCTTTTCATGCCGTCATGTGGCTTCAAACTGCAAGCCCATCCATCTCTGTTGCTACGCATTCACAGAGGCCCTCTGTGAAGAAAATTATACTAAAGTCGATAAAATTAAACGTGCATGCATCCATTTACTCACAAGGGCTTATTTGCATTAAAACAGATGTAAATATGGGTTCCCATGAATTGAAATTCCTGCTCTTTCATGCTTGTAACTGTCACTGTCGGTGACAACTTGTGAAACATCTGCTAAATGACTAAAACTTATGTAATACTGCACAAAATAATGGTAAACTTGAAATCTATAAACTGAATCTTGTGTATATTTTGTGATCTCTTTGCATTTTTTGATCCCACTGTATATGTATTATTATGTATTAGTATGTATATGTGCATTGTATCTGTAAAAGTGACGTTCCATTCTTAAATTTGCCGTTCCTGTAAGTTTATAGGGCTAGACATAAGTCAACTATAGTTGTCGTCATTCACACAACAGTGCTGGCCCCTCATAATTAAGTCTCTATATCCATGCAACACTGTCTACGTAAATCTGCTGGTCTGTTGTGAGAATACATTGAAATAACAACAGCGGATGTGTGGAGATGATAAACAGTCCCTGGAACACTTAAAAATGCAGACAAAGAAAGTCACACTCCTTCTGGCTCAGTCTGCAGAGTAATAACACTTAGGTAGGTGACAAGGGAACACAATCAAAAACAGTCCGATGTTGGCTGCATTTTGATCAGAGCGATATACGGAAAAGCAACAAAAGACGTGGGGATAGTGATAACGCCAATTATCACATTTTGCTCGGCGGTCAGAGGCAACAGCATTAAACCAAGTCACCATTACCTGATAAATGGCTGAACAAAACTCTTTTCTCCCCTGTGAAATTGTTTGGCAGCCATTAGCAATGATGTGTAATGCCAGTGATTGACGTCGCCGTCTACTTAGCTGTGACGAGGGATGCGTGTGTGTACGGGGAGGGGGGTCAGTGGGCTGGTGGGGGTGCAGTGCAGGGGATTGATCGGGGTCTGTGTTGTTGCCAAACGGGGGGTGAGGGTGTATTGGCGCGTAGACAATGAGCCCTGGCCAGCGCTGAAAGGCCCATTCTGCGGATCCCTGTTAGCTGTCTATTATCCACGGTCTCCAGGGGGCTGCTAAATAGAGGGCATGTGTTAGGCAGACATTTATCATGTAATTACAGCACTAGGATCCGTTTCTGATGGTGTGTGATGATTACTAATAATTACTGTGCATTTCACGCCTCCGAAGGGCCCAGATGGGGTCCCAGGGCGTCAATACAAAGAGAGGCAGGGGGAAAAAAAGAGTTAATGTGGAGAAACGGAAAGACAGATGAAGAGAAAGAGAAGAGGGATAGTGTCTCGCCTTCACCATTTAGAGGTGCTCATTAGTTAAATGAATTGAACCATATGTGTCCAATTCCTAATTAACTGGAAGAAAGAAAAGGAAACAAACAGAACACATTTTTATCCATGACTTTTCTGACACGGCAATTTCAATATAAAAACATGTTTTACCCATAATTATTAGTGATTTAGTTTTCTGTTCAACTAATTTATATTATAACTAGAATGGCACTCAGTAGAGAGCATTAAAAGGTCCAGTGTGTAAGATGTCGGTGAAAAGGATCTATTGGCAGAAATTGAACATAAAATAATCCTAGTGATGTTTTCACTAGTGTGTTTCATCTAAATTGTACAAATTGCTGTTTTGGGCCCTTTATATTTAAACACTGTATATTTACATCAGGAGCAGGTGCTCTCTACGGAGGGCACCATGGTTTTTACAGTAGCCCAGACTGGACAAACTAACACCTTTTGAGTTTTTATGACAACTGAAGGCTACCACAAATAAAAAGGTGTAATAACCATGTTAGCTGATGAAATACACAAGCAATCCAATCATATCATTAATTTTTATAATGGAGGAAACCAGATTTATGTGATTTTCTTTAGGCATTCACATATTACCATGCCTTTTTGTTTCATAAGCAGTATACACATTTAGACTGCACAAAAAAAATAATAGCAAGGCTTCCAGTGGCTTGACTTGTGGTGTCATGACTGATATACAATTATACTCAAAAGCTTTCATATCTGTAGCACAAAGTAAACGAATGGGCTCGGACTGGGGTTTAAATAAAAAAGAGAAACGCCCTCTTATGAGAGCAGCCATCTTGCCTCTGTCAAAGTGGGGGAATGGGTCTGTGTGGTACTGGAACTAATGTGGGTGAAATACAGCCGGTGGCTTGCTGTTATATTTCTGCCCTCTGCAGGAATATGGATAAATCAAAAGGGGTCAAGCTGCTGCTGGTGTGATGTAGTAAGGAAGCACAGGGATGGGTTCTGCTGTGGAGTGTGTGTGTGTGTGTGTGTGTGTGTGTGTGTGTGTGTGTGTGTGTGTGTGTGTGTGTGTGTGTGTGTGTGTGTGTGTGTGTGTGCACAAGAGTTGAATTGCTCTGTGTCACTGAGACCTGCAGTCATGAACTGGAAAGGACGGATCAACAGCAGGTGCACTGGTGCAACATTTCCCTGAATACCAAAGTCAAGTTTTCACTCTCCCCCAACCCCTTGTGTTCATTTTACCTGAAGACCTTTGTGCCCCCAATAAATACTCACATTAACCTGAACAACAAATGATGGGGTCCTCTTTAGGCTCTTTTCAGGGGCCCCACTCGTAAAGACTACAAGATCTCTAACTGGTCAAGGTGAGCTCAAATGAAGCGCACTGACAGGCAACGTTTTACCTGCAGCACAAAAGCCATCCGAATCAATTTGGTTTGCGAGGGATGGGGGGGGGGGGGGGGGTAGTTCGGGAAGATGAAGACTGTCCTGTTTAATAGAAACAAATTGCTCTCCACTTCCCGGTGACACAGATAGCAGACCATTTGTGCCTGCCGTCCTTTGTTGTGAACAACAGAAAGGAAATGTACTCATCCTGGCCAGGGATAAAGTTCGGGGCTTTTTGTTACACGCTAGTTACCTTAGCCTCCCTGCCCACCCCCTCGAACAAGCACAGCGGTTAAGTAGTTCAGGTGCCTGCTACATTCTGTTAGATTAAAGGTCCCTGATTCTGGCCCGAGTTGAATTGCCTCAGCTGGAGTTGAAGGGAGCGGAGGGAGGGAGTTGGAGAGGGAGCGGAGAAGGTGTAGGGCCATGGGGCATGAATGGACATCTTGTGCGTGTTCACAGAGGCGAAACGCTCTGGGACAGCCGGCAGGCCTCTCTCTACACCAAGAACCTGAAAGAAAGTCTGTAGTGTGGGGTTGTGAGAAGGGGATGTGGGGAGGAGGCCCAACCCCTCCTCACCCTCACTCCATTGCTCGCTCTTTATCAATCACCCACATTTTCCCCAGGTTAGTGGAAAGCTGCACATTCGGATGAGGGCAGGTGGGTACTAGGTAGGATCTCAAAGGCCTTTTTGAAAGTTGGAAACACACACATTGTTGCCTCCAATGGAACATGGACCTAAAGAAAAATGGACACAATGCACACAGGACGTTGGGGGGGGTGGGGGTCTATGTAACTGTGCGCCAATGTGCACCTGGGCTACCCACCCTCTTACACAGAGCTGTAGTGGATGCAGGGTCTGGAGAGGTGGGCTGGGAAACAACAAGGATGTAGAACAAAAGGTGGCTGGCGTGTGACACATAGATGATTTAACTTACAAACCGAGAACTGATTAGCAGTTGGGTGTTTGAACACAGCGTTGGAGTGAAGATAATCCATAGATTGGAGATTAATATTTAACTTTCAAATCTACTGTTGAATTTTAAGTGTATTATGTTTACAGGTGTCCACAGGCAATTCTTAAAATATTTTTCGCTCCATGACTGACACACACACGCGCGCGCACACACGCACACACACACACACACACACACACACACACACACACACACACACACACACACACACACACACACACACACACACACACACACACACATTTCTATGTTTGTGAGGACAATCATTGGCATAAGGCCTCCCATAGCACCTTGCCCTTACCTTAACATTACAAATAAATGCCTAACCCTAATCCTTAGCCAAACCTAAACCTAATCTAACCCCCAAACATGCACACACACACACACACACACACACACACACACACACACACACACACACACACACACACACACACACACACACACACACACACACACACACACACACACACACTTGAGAGTGGTCATCATTCACCCAGAATTTCCTCACTTTCCCCAAATGGCCTCACTCCATAGGTTTTTAGCTCAGAATGGTCCTCACAAAGATATCTGTACAAGTGCAGACACAGACAGACACGAACAGACACACGCACACAAATCCACTTGAGATTGGTCAAGCGAAGATGCATGACAGAGTCTGAGCATGTCTGACTTCCACAAACTCCTTTCCAGGGGACGAGGTCAAGTACAAGTGTCAGAGGTGAGGTCTGCCCCAAAGGATTAGATTCCAGTCTGTGGGGAAACACTAAAAAAAATGGTAGTGTGTGTTTGAATGGGCGGAGAAGCGTTTTTTTTTTTTTCTCATCCAAGATGTGATTGCAAAGTATCAAGATTTAGGCTCATGTCTGAACCAAAATAAAAGAAGTACGCCACTCGGGATGATTGTATCACTTGACAGGATTGCAAAGAAGGTAAGGGCGCTCTGTCACTTTATAGAACAAACCACATGCCTCCCTCTGTGTGACATGAAGTAAATGTTCAGTAATCCACATCTTAATCTTGTGCCGCGCTCAGCACAGCTTAAAGAAACTGATACTCCTGTGACTACTTCAGCTGCTGATTGTGTTACCTTTACAATTCGGCTTCCCCTCCTTCCTGTTTTGTACCCTTGGAATGCCCGATAAAGTATCCCCACTGTGGCTTTCCACCTGCACAGGAGAGGATATGGCAGTGGTCTGGGGTCAGAATTAATATGCAGCCCCATGGGGAATCTACATAGGGGAGATTCTGGACATGTATGAAGCAGATATTATTGAGATTATCGATACAGCTCCAAACTATATGAAGTATCCTCTTCACATTTATAGTCAAACTCTTAAAAGTCGCTATTATAATTGATGTGAGAGGGGTATCTCATTAGCAAACCCACAACAGAGTCCCCTTAAAGTCAATCAAGCCGCATTAAATTGTTCCCAGATATCAGTCCCCTGAAAATATGTCAGATTTTTTTTCAGCAGGATCCATGAATTAATCCCGAGGTTAAGTCACTCTATCTTGCAATATTTAAGAAAAAAATTTATGAAAAAAAATCCTAGATCCACCCCTTTGTCCAGATCTTTCTTTCTTGGCGCATCCTTCCACCAGGTTTTGTAGAAATCCGTTACGTGGTATTTGCGAAATCCTGCTGATAAAAAACCAATAAACAAAAAAGAATGACTATATATTTATTATGTAATCTGTGCAGTGAATAAACTGTGTCAGTGTGGCTGAAAGTATGTTTCCTCTAGTGACATTATAGAATCTACTGGCAACAGAACGTAACTGAGGATATTACATAACAAAAAAAGTTTGGACGCACAGAATCATATTATCAACTTTTATGACTTTGATTCAAAGCTATGAACGCAAATGATAAAACCCTAAAACCAAATCAGTTGGTATGTTGTGACGTCTGCTACATGTTTTATTTAACTTTCTATGCAATAACACAGACTCATATACAAAGGCTGATTGTGGTTGTCAGCAAACAGTCACATATTTATTTTCTTACTCTAAATTCTGTTTCACTCTGTGCGGGGGGGGGGGGGGGGGGGGGGGGGGGGAGGCAATTTATCTGTCATGGCTTCCAAAAGAGGGAGCTCCCCCTGCCCCCCTTGCCCCATTATACTGACAGCAACCTTATTAGCCACAAGGGAAACCTGCCGCCACATGAATTTGGCTACTGTTCACCTATGGGGCCAGGGCAAGCCTCTTTTCACAATAGCGCCAATGACGCTGAGATTTTCTTTTCAGTTATTAATTTGATAAATATATTAATTATGACCTGGGGATGACAGTCCAATCAGATTGTCAGGCGCCCAGTTCTGGGCCCCCACCCTCCCACTTTGGTGATAAGTTCTCTCAGGTTTCTAGAGCTGTCATCCACAGGGCTTGGACTTCTTATCAGCAATGGGCCCATTCTAGGGATAATTTCCTGTGTGTTGTAATTAAATGGTGGCTCTCTGATGGCAAGCGACTCCTCCTTTTAACACAGGAACCTCCTGACGTTTATTTCTGTGGGGATGGGTTAGGGAGGGTGGAGCACACCCATGATACAGTCAACATGATGAAAGTTCAAGCCTCTAAGAGTTGTTGAGAAAGAGTTCTCAGTGGTTTCTGAGGGTTTGTGATGTGTTTAGGTTGGTTAGCTGGTGGGGGGTTGGTTCTCCTAATTTGTTTGCCAGTTGGAAATTATTTATGAGGCAGTATTTAAGGCAATAGTAACATTTTCTTAAATTCAGTTTTGAAAAGATAACGTCATTCGGTAGTTGTCCACCTTCTGCAATTTACCACCTTTAAATTAAACTATTTTGCGAAAGTCAATTTGCTTGCTGTATACGACCCTTTAAAAAAATGAAAGTTGATAAAGAAAACATATACAGACAATAAAGTGAGAGCAGGGTATGGTCCACAGTCGGTCCTGCACACAGAGGAGACAGGATTTGCTGCTTCAGGGGACCCTCGAGGGACCAGGAGAACAAGGACTGTAGGGGAAGCTAAAGAGGCAACTGAGACTGGTGGTGCAGGTCAGAGGAGTTAACCAGGTGCTGGAGAAAGGCTGAAACACCCAGGAGAGTGACTTTGAAACACTGGTGCATTGGAAAGCAGAAAAAAGATGAAAGATGCACATGGGGATCAGATCTGGTCCCAGTCATGTGACACGTTTGGATTTGGGGGTTCAGTGTCAAAATGTACCCAAGAGAATGATGAGATGAGATGGGCTGGTATTATACTGTCCCACAGTGTCTGTAGCCTCACTGGTAACCACTAACAAGAAGTGGCACTAAAATACAGCTACACAGGCTGGTGAGTAAATCAGGTGATCACTAAAGGAGGTAAATGAACCTGAGGGTGACAAAAATAGACATAGGACACGGTCTGGTAAAGTCCAAAGTTTGAGTTACAAATATTTTTTAAGTAAATATATTTGAAAACAGTATTATGGTCCAAAGATGGAGACATTTGGCGCACAAGTAGACATATTCAAAGCACCAGTCCACTATAAAACCTTGCTGACCCACATGCAGGAAGCAGGTTTGAGATTCAGTGCAGTAACAGCATTAAAGGAGATGTGAGCCAGAGCTTTAATGTAGCCTCCAATTAGAACCACTGAATCTGCACCCGTGCCACTGGGCCTTGTCCGACAGCCGTCTGGACTTTAAAAAGGGGTGATAACTTAATTTCTACTCATGTCAACACTACTGCAGGGGCCAAGAGGAAACTGAGGGCCTATTGTGTGTCTGTCATATCATCCTGCATTTTGCGGCCCCAAGAATGAAAAATATTTAAGTGGCTTTGATGTCCCGGATCTTGTTGAACTGCTCCTATGGTTTGAAAGCATTTGAGTTCTGCTTTCCTTGATGCTCATCTCCCTTGGCTCTTTATCCTTTTATCCTAACATGTAAATTATTTAAATTTGTTTGTGTGTTCACGTGCATCTCGCTCATTGTTAGCTGTGTGTGGAGTTACCTGCACACAGCCAGCAAAAGTGACCACGTACCCCCAGCTGAAACAAACACAAGTGCAGGGCTTATGCTGGAACAACCCAGAGCTTGAGGGCGTTGACAGCAGCTTCTATCTGCCAATCTCCCTGTGGATATTGTTGCAGTACTGGCAGACAGACAGCCAGGGCTTGTGGGCTGACAGATTCCCTCTTTCAGCAGGTTATCATTTTCAATTAAACCCTTTCATCTAAACGTACAGTCAACTCCTTGGCAAGCCCCAAAAAATGACCCGAATAAGACGTTGTTAGTCTATTTCAACAGGTCCCCATTTTTTTCAACCTCCGCCCTGTAACTGGAGGGGCTGGGCAATATTTTAAAGCATTATGGTTCTAGATTCTTCAGCTATCTTGATCCAAATAGCTCAGAACTTCAGCCGTCTACGGTGGTCACGCTCTGTTTAGAGATAAACTCTGAAAATTGCATCGGATTGACACACCGGCATGTCCTCTCTAACATGTGTACCAGGACAAGGGCCTTTTTGTCTGGCTTCGATCTGTCGGGACCCGCTGTGGACAACACTGTTCCTATCCACTATGCAGGAGACATGAAGGAATGCATGCGGAGTTCAGTAACTGTCTGTTGAAGAAAAAGGCCTCACAACGTCTCATTTCCTTTAATAAGATGGCCTCTAAGGCATCCGGATGGACCAACTAAATACAGATTAACCCTCAGCATCATCAGCAGCCACTCAATCAACATGACCGGCTCACTCATGCATGTGTGTGCAAGTCCAACTTGCACTTCATGAGACAATAGTCTTCAGTAATTGTACTAAAAAGGGTAAAGTTAGTAGTGGTAGTAATAAATAGTCTCAGATAAGTAGTATTATATAAAATACAAGTTAAAATAAATATAATTAATTTGTATATATTTGGTTTAGTCAAAGAAATCAAATGCTCAGAATTTTTCCATATAACCACAGGATGTCTGAGTTTAAGAAATCAAACTTACCTGAATGCATCAAGCCTTAATTACATTTCTTTGTCATGAGGGTTGTGATGGAAATCTGGAAATACAAGAGGCTGGAAACACCAAAGTTATCTACGTGTATTTTAATAGGGGCTTTCTGCAGAAAGGATCAACACAGAGAGTCACAAGGATCTCAGAGTGAAGATGCAGGACACTCAAATGCAAGGATCTTATATAGCAGGACTAAGGCTATCTCGCAGAACCAGTTCAGACTGGTTCTGTAGGCGCAGGTTGAGAGAGGAATCTAAACACAGACAACTGATTTGCATATGTTTCCTTTGGAGATAAGCAGACATACATTCAGTTCTTTGGAGAGTAAATAAGTGATAAAAAGGGTCTGACAGTTTTCAGGTCAACACAGTTCAGACCATAAAACAGATCATAAAGTATTTGGACAGGTTGTATATGTATGTAGATACAGGTCATAAAACTTACTTTTCAACTACAACATAGGTTTCAACCATACTTAGTCAATTTTTCCAGTACAGGGTTTTACAACATCATCTTAGGAATCATTGCCAACAAAGTGTTTCTAAATACATACTTTGGATGTTTTTACTCCCCAATATCGGCATTGGCCTTGGTCAGGCATGAATTTTGATAGCCAATGTTTATAAAATTCCTACTCCATACAACATCTGCACATGACAAATAGGGTATGGTTACAGTTAAGGTAAGATCGTGGTTATGGTTAAAAACAAAAGGTTATCGTAGGACTGTGATAATTCACAAACACCAAATCTGACCTCAAAGCATCTGACCCCAGTGGTCTGCTGGTTGAAGAGTAAAAACTCGCTCCCACAGCTTCAGGGCTTAACAAGCCGCAGTGCAGCTAAACTATATCCTATAAAAACCAACCTGTAGATCCCGTCCAACTCTTCTGGCATGTGAGTTTGCTTTGCGCTTCGTCTAGTTTTACAAAGAGGGGGTTTAAGTGCAATTCAATTCACCATTTCCTCTTTTAGCTCTACAGTGAGATACACTCTCCGAAATGTAGCCCCTATACCCCACACCAACTTCCTGCTCACAGACACAAAAGTGTACACTATGAAAGCAGTCAAGACTTCAGGTAAGTGCAGCATTGAACCCAATTTCAGATTGACTCTCTTTCTTTCTGCTTAATCTGCTTTAATCAGACAATAATACATTATTCAGAGTGGGGAGTAGAGTTGTCCACTGGTGGGATGGAAAGGTTGCACTTTTAAGAGTTGAGCTAGTGCAGAGAGTAATCCTTGAAAAAAAAAAAGGGAAAGCTGAGAATGGGAAGGAAAGTGAACGTAAGGAAAAGAAAGAGGGAAACGTGAAGAGAGGAAATAGGAGAGAGAAAGAGAGGGAAAGTGTTCTTGGGGCACCTGTACCTGAGGTAAAGGAACACCGTCAGAAATACTAGGATAATCCTCTTGGTTTTAATGGTTTTGAAAAGCCATGAAAGATTAGGTAAACAGTGCATTTGATTAATGGGAAAAGAAGTCAATTGGCCATGGAGCATGAAGCAGCACACAATGCTCCTTTCATATCCTCAGTGGAGCTGAGAGCGGAGATGGTCACAGGGATGTTCTTGGCACGGACAAAATGTTGTCCATACCTCCACTGGAGAGAGAGAGGGAGCAATCTCACACTTTTTCCAAGATCTGGAAACTTGAGCGCGAGTGTGAGGAAGTATTGATGTGTGACCCGCACACAGAGAAGTTACAGTGGATAAGGAAATGGACGGAGACTGATTAGGGATGATACCGTCCCGGTTTTGATGATAGGATTTCATGCTGCGCTAAATGCCTCACTTACTCATCCCTGAAATTGTGAAACCGACTCTATGCAAACTGGATCTCTGCCTCCCTCCCTCCTGATCCCTCTCCGTTTCCTCTCCACAGGTAAAGGTCAGCTCGCCCAGGTGCTTGCCCTCCACTTGACTCCTTTCCAGCAGACTGTGGCTAAAGCAGATTCTGCAGTGACCCATTCTGGCTCAATGTCATCCACTATGCATGATCAAATCACCCTCAGAACAGCTTAGCTGCAGCGAGCCAAGGCCTTGGGTCTGGGGCTTTGGAAATATGGTCGTTTAGAGCGGTGTGAGAGGGGAGGTGAACATTAGACTGAGAAGCTCTTTCAGAAGAGTTTTTCATCTGTAAGGTCGGGATGAGGAAGTAGTTGAAAGTTTACTCAGCAAAAAAAAAGGGCACAATACTTCCTGCATTTGAAGTGAAACTAGATATTAAATCATCTAATATGGAAGTAATGGGTTTAAAAGGTCCATCAATCAGATGCTAGATAAATTGTATAAATAAAAATCAATGCCAGGAAGTTATTCAATGTTTAAAGATATAATTCTACAAACAAAAAATAAATACAAAACAAATATTGCTCGATATAGTATTTAGAAATTTAGTTCAATAGCTCCAGAGTCTTCTATAAGACAATGTGTTGAACCATGGTTTATGTTTATTATTCCCTTTGAGCACAATACTTTAACAGTGAAATACCTTCCAGCCAACACCCGTATGTGCAATAATTTATCTGTATGTGATGTCTGTGTATTTCTGTCTATTTCTTGGTGAATTCGATTTACTGTGTAATGTGTGAATCTGGTATCAGGACTGCTGAACTCCATGCAAATAAAAAAAAGGGACTCTATCTATGTTTTCTATCTATCTAGATTTGAGAAGAAAGGAGGTTAATTGCTGAACACAGTAAACAGGTTGATTTGTTTGGTTTGTTGGGACTCTTGACCTTGACCCACAGCACATTCCTGACTGACAGGATTACTTCATGGGAGCGTAGTTAACCACCAGTGATGCACAAAACACTTTTTGACTGTGATGACTTGCTCTGCATTTCCCTGTTCATATAAACTGGAATTTGAGGACAGCGCACTACAACGGAAACTTCCTCATTGCTCACATGTAAAATTAGGTTCCTTTTTCCTGCATATATTTGGACGCACAAACAATTAAACAGCCAGAGCTCAACATGCTTTACGATTCCAGAGAATCCACAGTGACTAATCCCTCTGTTCATAGCCAAAGGCAGTGCGAGGCAGCATAAGCTCTCCTGTCCACCCTGCTATCACCTGCCTATTTACTGACATGCCATCCCTACGGCACTTTCAACCACTCACCCTCTTTCTCCTTTCCTCTCTCTCCATCCACTAATCCTCTTTAAGGACATTACCTGCTAATATATCCAGTCAGAAAGTATAAAAGCCAAGCTATCTCTTTACTGCCATCGGCAGTACGCTAAATAGGCCTTTAATGGAGGAAGGCAAATGGGGGGTATCATGGTTTTAACCTGAAATACCATTCAGACGCAGGTCTATCTGAGTGAGTGTCTGAGGTGTAGCATGTTCTGGGTCACAAGGAGCTGAGGGAGAGCAATGGAACAGCAGTAAAAGTGTAGTTGGTCTTCAGGATTTTCTATGTTCAGCCATTTTACTTCCTATTTTTTACTGACAATAACATCCTATATGTCAAAGCCACATGGGGAAACGTCACACGCTGGTGCCCCCACCTGGCAAACAGCAGTATCTCAATACACAGAATTTATGTAAACAGAAAGTCAGAAAGTAGCATATGATTCACCTGCGAAGGGAAAAAACAGATAATCTAAAATAACTGCTACAAGATGGTTTTGAAACCACATTGAAATTCACTAGATCCAGATTTTCAGATTCTGCCACAAATTCCACACACTCATAAATATCAGTCCCATAAACATGTCAGATTTTTTTTTAATCAAAGGCCATTAATCATTCTCTGAGCGATTAACGGAAATATTGAGAACAACCCATTCTTGCAATGTTAAAGAAAGTGTAAAAAAATCCTGGCTCTGCCCCCTCATCCACACCCGCACCAAAATTTAGTGGGTTCTGCCTTGGGCCATGTTTTTGCAGAATTCTTCTAACAAACAAACACTGATGAAAATATTAAAAAGAAAGTTTCTATTTTGTTCTGAACCTATCTCACATACTTAGTAAATGTTCACACGCGGTACTTTAAGTTTTATATTGTGTTGATGCAAATGTTGTGTTGTGTTCTCTCTGTATATTTTCTCACACCATTCCAAAGACTGACACAAAGCATGTTTTACTCACTGCTGCACAGATTAAGTGGACATTTAAGCTACCGCTACAAAGTTATTGCAACTTCACCATCATCCTTTCAAACCTCACTTAATTTTGACTTCAAAATGATTTAACTCCGGGGCTATAGATTATATCTAACACAAGACCTTGCAGAGTTTGACCCACAAACAGCTTCGCAGCTCATTTGAAAGAATCCCAACCGTCAGTCTGAGCTCTGCTCCTGGTTATCGCCGGTTAACCTGCCGGCCGCCCTGACAAACAAAGATCACTTGTTGACGTGGCCTTGAGGCAGGGCAGCTGTTCATTTTACTGCTTATGGAGAACCACTGACATCAATTTAATGAGACAGCACTAATGAGTGCTGACAGCTCTGACAGCAGGACACCACCTCACCTCAACCACGTTCAGCAGCAGCAGCATCGTACAGAGAGCAGAGAGCGCCCTCCTCTGGTAAAAACGTGTAATTACCACCACTGGGCCCTGGAGGTGCTCCTGCAAATAGATTCCCCCTATAAATACATTGGTGTAACATGTAAATGGGCAAACGTGAAGATCAATAACAAAAACTGGTTAAACTTTAAAATAATCAATAATATAACTGAATAGAAAATATATTTACCAGCTCATTAGTCATTTCCAAATAAAAAATAAGCCCTTTTATGAGTTTTTTGTGATAATAATATCATCTTATTATTATAATTGAAAAAATTGTTGCAAATAGTTGATATTATTACATTTTGTCAAACAATTACTGTCAGTGTCACATCTTTCAGATCATTTCCTTTCCACTAGAGGGAAGCACCTCATCAAAAAAACATCAGCAGCTCACAATCCTGCATGAGGGTTAAAGAGATATGCAAATTAATTATAGTAAATATCTATGATTTATTCCAATAACACAAATTACTTGTTAGTGTTCTCTATCCTCTTTCTTCTTCAATATTAGAAGCTCTGATCTGCTGCTTGAAGACATTTTGAAAAGATGTCAAAATAATTCAACACTCATCCTCTACTTCCACCATGAGCTCAAACAGCTGCATGTGAGTGTGATGAATCGTAGCAGCGGCGCCTCGACTACAGAGGAGAACGTGCAGTGGATGGACAGATCAGCCTGTGCATCCACCCACACCCGAGGCAGGGTGGGTGTGATGATTGGTGCCACGCTGCAGCATAACAGCAGCATAACAGCAGCATAACAGCAGCATAACAGCAGTGGCTTCTTATCATGCTGAGTCTAAAGAAGAGAAGGAACAGACCCCAGTTTCTTTCTTCATTCCCCCACACAGGAGCATCCGTTTCATGCTTGCCTCAACTTGTCTTTGGTAAACAAGGAAGCTTAAAACATTTTACTGGCTAAAAAGTGATGCATTGAAACATCACTGAGGTTTCAAATTTTCATTCCTTTTGACGTGTCTGTTTTTTTCTGCAGAAGTACCAGCTGTACCTCTCTGTACGGGCATGATGCATTTGATTTCTGGACAAAATAATGACTCCACTTTCCCACTGAAAGCCAATTTTTCTGCTGCTGTGTGCACTTGAAACCATCATCCCACATCCTAAATGGAAAGTGTAAACCACTCTCGCTCTAACACTTTTCGACTAAGCCAAAACCATACATCTGTGGCCCAAACAGCGCTATAACACAAAAACATTTGCTTCTGTGCCTTCGCTTAGATGAGGGGAAAATGTGTTTCATTTCAGGCTTGGAGGAGAAGGGTTACATCTATTCTTTTTTGACAAATGAAAAAGGTGTTGACAGGCAATTGCTACAAGTCAAGACTTTGCTTTATAGCCCAATGATTTTTGTGATAACTTAGAGTGAGTGGAGTCAAACTATGACACCTGTAATCAGAGCTCTCAGCCTCTCAGCTCTGCCAGAGAGAGGAAAGACTGTTCAGTTAATATGAGGCTCAGACGTCTGTCCTGCTGTTCAAGGATGATTTGTTTAATGCAACTTGTGTGAAATGACCAACAAGTGCTTCACCGACTGTATATGGGTCATTCGCTAACGAAATCATCACACTTTCGAGCCGCACCTTCACAGATCTTGAACACTCAAATGACTCTAAACTATTTGTTTACACATCATTTGGTCACAGTTATGCAACCGAAAACAAAATATTTCTCAAGTTATTGCAATTTATCTGACATGAAATGCAGAAGTGGAATTGTATTCTTTGCGTGCACAAAAAGATTTAAGATTTTGTTAATAACACATGGGGTGTCAAATTCACAGAGGTACAAACTCTGACTAAACTTATGTAAATTCAGACTCATCCTGAAAATTCAAATTATCAGGATGAGTCTGAGAGACTGGCTCATGACGTTATTGTGACCCATTTCTTTTTATTCTAAATAAAACATGGCATATGTAATTATCTATGTTAAGGCATTTAATCCTGCAATTACCAGCTCGCTGCACTTCGAGAGCTCTTCAAGTGTCAAAAGCTCCCAAGGACGAGATGAAATGAATAACTCCCCCTTTAAAGATCCTAAGGTCATTTTAATCTTCTCCTCACCGATGCCTTCAGGTCTCGTGCACACACACGTAACAGCAGTGCTGCTGGAAATGTCCTCACAACCTTATCACAGCTGAGGAGCACATAAAGAATAGAGAGAAACATAAGATAAATACTCAAATTAAGATTAATTATATATCAGATTATAAATCATATAGTACGTCTTATTTTACTCAAATAGTAAGAATAACATGACAGTATCAGTATGTCTGTGACACAAAATGGACACCAGGGGGGGTCCTGGCTTTGTTGTTAGTGTCAGTATAAAATGAATTCAGCTATACATTACAAAGACGTAATATGCATTTGACCATCATGCACTGTGCGTTAACTATGATAAGTGTCCTGAAGGGAGTGAAATGCACATACTTGAATGCTTCTAATATACTGTAGCTATTGCTCCTGTGAGTCACACGAGCAACATACGATCCTATATGAACACGAAATGGACAAGCAGGTTGGCCATGTACGTGCATGTGAATCCTGCTCCACAGAAGCGAGGCGGCTGTCCAAGCAAACAAAGAATAATATGAAAAGACAGCCACTTAAATTGTGCATGAGTTGGGGCTGCAGCCAGGCGTGTGTTCATTCAGCCACAGGCACGACTCCTCTGTTGCTAGCTCTGCATCGTCCTTACTGTAAAGCATCTGCTTCACTACTCTCAAGAGGATGTGTTGCTAACTAAGTCTGTTTCTTTTTTTAAAACACAGAACCAACTCTACCCTCCATGGGGGATTTCTGTTTTGGTTCAAACATCGAATCCCCACAAGAACATACGGTCGGGGACAACAGCGCCTCGATGGCACTCTCTCATTAACTCTGCAACTCTGAGCTCCAAAAACTAGTGGGAGAAGCTTCCTGTCGTGGCTGCGTTCAGCGATGTCAAACTCATTACCAGAGAAAGGACATCAAAGCAAATGGGCGAGAATGATTAACTGAGCCTGGAGAATTTATGTGCAGCCAAGACACAAGTAACCAGCCATTTGAAATTCAGCCAACAGAGAGGAAGCACAGGCTCGGATCTGCAGTAAGTCGAAGATGTAAGTGGTTCAATACCTAACAGGCGGAAGACGGGGGGGAAACAGTGAGCTATGTTTGAAAGGTGTAGAAGAGGAAGTGAATTGCAGATCAAGATATTCACTGCAGCATTTAATTCACTTGACCCATAACCGGACCTGGGACATAACCACACGCTTTGTTTAAGCACTATGCACAATCTTGATATTTACTTCTTGTCTAATCATAGCATGATAGAGACAGAGAGAACCTGTCAGTGCAGGTGGATGAAGCAGTAACTGTGCACACACAGATGTCCAGTTAAGCAGACAAATCAATGCTACTGCCAGTTTTAATTATCGGATTCGGACGACTAAACAAAACGGACAGAGCTGACAGTCGACTGCATCTGAATCTTGAGAATCACGGAGTCTTTAAAAGCCTAAACAATCTTCTAGAACTTGGCATTATCATTTTACTCTGAAACATAGACCTACAAAATGTCACTGCCTCAGGAACGAAGCTTTAAGCTCGACCAACTCGCATTTTCATGTCCGGACAGTAGAGTTTTCTCAACCTGCAGAAGCACGCAATTAAAAGTTCTGTTTAAACAGCACTAAAAAAAAAGTTTCCAATGGATCAAACATGTCAATGTGTTATTCTAGGGACCACAGAGAAAATAATCGCCAGGCCTGACAAATTCACGACTGGTGGAAATGTTGAACTGTGCTGATTTACAGTAAGTTAAGTTTTTGAAAATGATTCACAGGTTTTGATTCAACTTAGAAAATAGTAATAATAATAATAATAGGAAAACGAAGAAGACAGTTTTTGTGTTCTTAACAAATTGCTTCATAAAGCAACAAAAAACAAATTATAAAAAGAAACATATATTGAAACAAACAAAAACAATAATTGAACAATAATAAATAAAATAAGAACATTCGCCCAGAGATGAAAGCTTTGTTTTAAATAACGTTTTAAAAGGTTTATGCTCATTGTGGATGCTGCAGTTTGTGGTGACGTTGGACAGACCTGTTTCTCCATTATCTTACATTTATATGTGGATAGACTAAATTAAACAGAACCGCCACTAAGTTTTAAGTAAATACAATTTAAAAGCACACAAAAAACCATCCTGTAAACTTGAATAAAAACCTCTTTGATACCATTTCATTCAAAACTGAACAGTATGTAGGTTTGATTGTTGTATTAGTCTATATTAGGTTTAGCTAGGTGTACCTAATAAAGTGCCATGTCAGAGTATCATCTTAATAAACATAACTTTCCCACTTTGACAATAAGTCATAGTAAATAAAAGCTGTAAAATAAAACAACATGAACTGTGGTTGTTGTGTTGTTGTTGTTTCAAGACTCTGTAATTAGCCTGATTCCAGCACATACACGCATCCCAGTCATGGAAGGTTAATTCACAGCAGTGTTTGCGGCCATGACGCAGTTTCATATTACTGAGGTGAGTTCATGTTGTATTTCGAAGCCACACAGTCAGTGTTTGATTGTCTTACCTGAATAAAACACATGTGAAGACCACATCTGCAGCAGAGGTCAAAGTTTACAGCTGGCGACGTGAAGGTAGCACACAGACACACCTGACCGCAGAGCGCCCCCTGTTGAAGGGTCTCATATCAGCACTGTCACACATTCACTTCTGTAATAAAGTTCGTTTTTTTGTTTGTTTTCTCAATTTCTAAGAGGAAAGACAGAGTAAACTATCAAATTACAATATAAAGTATTTATTCTAAAGGCAAATTAATTCACATTCAAAATGAGAACAAGCATTTGATCACTTCAACATGGCACCGTGATCAGAGAGCTTATAAATAAGAAGGTTGTGAAAACACTTGGTACTTGTTTGTTAAATATAGACACATAAAATTCCTTTGGCTGTGTCCCTGGTGTGAACTGTTTTTGTTTGCACATAACGTTTCATGCAGTTACTCTTGTATCATTTCCAAGCCATCCAACAAAAAAGGCTTCTAAAACTTTGAATATATATATAATATAATTAAAATGTTAGATTTATATATGGTCCTGTGTAGCTGAAACCTTTCTATTCATTAACTCACTTCATTAAATCTGTAAGAAAATGAATTTGAACTTTATCCTGGAAAGGGAGCACTGAGCAGTGATGCTGTAAAAAAAAAAAAAAAAAAAGAAATCCAATGTAGTTTCACCATCTGTTCTGTTCCAGGACAGAAGTGAAAAACTTCTCATTCTCAGGAATTAATTAGAAAATCTGCACAGCCACTATTGGCAATTTGTCACTGCTGATAATTTATAGGATGGTCAGACATCTGTACGTGTGGCCGCTGTTATAACAAATAGACTGGTTGCTCCCGTCCTCTCGGCCGGACACTGGACTAATATCTTTCAATTACACACTATAGATCACATCCATGCTTGTAATTTTAGTCCTGGAACTAATGTGAGGTAAAAGATTTTTTTTTTTTCCCAAGTTAGTAATTTTAACTTTCATCGTTAAAGGGGATGGTGGGCTTTAATTGTGCATGTTAATTAAAATGTTCAGAGAGTTCAGATGTATGGTGGTCTGTGACAGTGGTAAATGAGAACAGGTGAAAGTAGAAAATGCTCTGTGACTAATATAATACAGTGGTGATACATCACAGCCTTCATATGATGAGGCTCATTCCCTGAGTTCGTTTTGTAAATTCACGCTTCAGATCCCGACAATCTCTATCACAACACATTGTCATGACCACAGGATGACAGGGAATCACTTGTGTCTTCTCCCATCAGCAGGACGATCAGCAGACTCGCCGTCGTCCTCGCCGCCTCAGATATAGAAACCAGATCTTTAACAAATAGGCTAATTGTTCGATCCAAGGTTTAGATCGAGGGTGAATAACAGAAAGATACCGTTCACTTACTTTACCCTTCGCTGACTTGATGACTGTGTTTTGAACTTTGTGGCAGAAATGCCTGAAACATCATTAGAAAGACCAACTGCATGCACAGGGGGTGAGGGCATTGCAGCCTGAACCGGTTTGTTTTTCCAATTTGGTTGTTAAAAAAGGACAGAGTTTGACATTTTGATTCTTCAGATCATTACTGAAGCTCTGATTGCTGGTGCATGTGTCGTTAAAAAGTAGGAATCATGTTATCTTATGTGAATTATGCTGGAGGAATTTTAACAGTTTTTTACTGCATTTATTTGATATCTTTTATTACATGTAACATTGCAGATTGATATTGTACATAAAAATATATATAATAGTCTGTCCACTGTTATTCAGAAAACTTGCCTCCAGCAGCAACAACATCAAACCGATGCCCAGACATGAATGAAAATGTCAAAATTCATAAAATATCCTCAGTGGTAAAGTTCAAAAATACAAAGTTTAACCATTTAGACTCATCCAACTCACTCATTTCTGTGCCATTAATCTGTTCACACCTGTCAATTTGTTGTTTTTAATTTGGTATTTAAACCATGTGAGCTGTTGTGAGAAAAATAACAAATATCATACTCAATGTATTTAAATAGCTTGACCAAAGAAGCACTTTTATTTTAGGTAGTTTAAGCAGATTTTGTACAAACTGAAAGACTTTGAATACAGGACTTTGATAGAATTATGACCTTATGACCTTATGACCCCCAATTGGACCTTGTGTGCACTGTAAATGAGAACAACAGGAGCTATTGTGGCCATGCCCACTATAGCCACACACACACACACACACACTCATAACAACTGCATGTTTGTTTTGGTCATGGGACAGGGAAATCCAAATATACTTTCCCTACCCAGTCTGGGTGGATAATGTGGATGGAGTGAACCATATAAGGCTTGAGCACTGCGCTGATGAGGCTCTGGTTCAACCAACGATACATTTCCTGTAAGTGTTTGCTGCTGAGACTTTTAATAAATAAAGTAACAATGGAGATGTGATTAAATCTGATCAGACACCGACTTGCAAAGAAATATCTTCAAGTATAAACAAGACTTTGCCATTTTAACATCCAGGGACTTTTATGTGCGTAGTCTATGGATTATTCACACCAAACATCTCATTACCAGGATTGCTGTGTTCAACGTGACGCTCATGACATCAGTCTCACCACCAGCGACGCAATCACGCGTCGTGCTTCTATTTTTACCCTAAAAAGCTGTGTTTGAACCGGAATGCAGCAGCGTGCTTCACACTCGGTCAGAGGAGACGATGTAAATAGCAACGGGGAGAAAGAGAGGGAAGTAAGTGTCTTTTCTTTCCCAAAGCTTCCCATCATATGTCAGCGCGCAATTGCGCATTAGCCAGGAAACCCAGAGATGTGAGACCAGTGGCACAAGGAGGGTGCGTGAAAAGCACCGCAGCGCCTGCACGAGAACAAACCTCCCGCTGTGACCCCAATCTGAACTGGACCTGCACATTTTCCTCATCATGTCCAGGTGAGCATTTCTCCACATGAGTCCCCCCCCCCCCCCTGCGACCTGGACGCTGCTGGAGGCACCGCCGCGTTTAGTGGAGACATTTGGCGCCTGAGGATGATGACTGTGTGTTGGACTCACATTCTGCAGCGACGGCCACTCACGATGACAGTTCGCATCGGGACATGAGCTCATGAGGAGTCTGGGTATTTGAGAGGAGGCACCATGGACGCAGCGGACGTGGTCGCTTCCGTGTTAGTTTTGGGGACAATCTTCGTGTCGCTGCTGTCCAACGTCGTGGTGCTGATCTGCTTTCTCTACAACCCGGAGATCCGCAAGCAGGTGCCGGGGCTGTTCATCCTCAACCTGACGTTTTGCAACCTGTTGCTGAGCGTGTCCAACATGCCCCTGACTCTGGTGGGGCTCATCACCACGGGCCACCCCGGAGGCAGCGTCTTCTGCCAGGTCGTGGGCTTCCTGGACACTTTCCTCACCACCAACTCGATGCTGAGCATGGCAGCGCTCAGCATCGACAGATGGTTGGCGGTGGTGTTCCCGCTGAGCTACCACTCCAGGATGCGCCACCGGGATGCGGTGATAGCGCTGGTTTACACGTGGACACACTCGCTCTGCTTCTCCATAGTCGCCAGCTGCAGATCCTGGGTCGGGTACCACCACCTTTACGCGTCATGCACCCTCTGCAACGTCAGGGCGAAGGGAGCCGGGGCGCAGTTCATCATCTTCACCGTGGTCCTGCACTCCCTCACCTTCCTCCTGACGCTGGTCGTGATGTGTGTGACTTACATGAAAGTGCTGAAAGTGGCGAGGTTCCACTGTAAACGGATCGACGTGATCACGATGCAGACGCTGGTGCTGCTGGTGGACATTCTCCCCAGGTAAACAGTCCAAAAAACTGCTCTTATGAAGTTACTTTCTGACAATTAAGTTCATCTTTCCATTTGATTGTGTCCATTGTGGGAAGCTTTGCATCCAGTGGAGGATATTATAAGTGTTTCCATATATTGGCGAGAGCAGGAGATGATGGTGGCTTTTTCTCTTATTGCCTTAAAATGGTAATAAATTGATGACAAAAGATATTGAAATATATATAGAATATAACCAACAACGAAAAAAGTATATATCCAGCTCCAGGATTAGATTATCTCTGTTTTATATAATTTTGAATTAAATATTTCGTGGGAACTTTTTTTTTGGGGACAGTTGATTGGACAGAATATATCAATTGAATACGTCACCTTTGATTGTGACACATTCTTCTCTAATTTGTGATATTTTATTAACCAGCTAATCAGCTATTTGCCCAAAAATTTAGCTGACGCTTTTATCCAAATCAGTGCATTAAACATCTATGGAGGGGCCATTTTGGGGTTCAGCATCCTGCCCAAGGACACTTCGGCATGGGCTGGGATTTGATCCACCAACCTTCTGGTATATATATATCAATCAATAATGAAAATGAATAGTTACATTACATTTTGAACCAATCAAAAACAACTTTCTAGATGATTTCACGTGACTTTAAAGTCCTCCACTGATGATGATGTGACTGTAAATCCCGCTGTCAGTCAGTGTTTACATTATCATTCTGTGTTAAGGTCAATTAGGCCTTCCTCAGTTTCCATCCACCCTGGTTTCTGCTCAATTACACTTTTTCATTGATGTCTGTGCCGTGTGAGCGTTTTCCATGTGTCGTTCCCCCAGAGATAAAAGCCCACAGTTCCTCGCTGCTGTCTTCACATTCATCCCACATGTTTTGTCTGTTTTCATTACGTCTGCGTGTCTCTGATCATGCCTCCTGGGTAGATAATGGTGCCATGTGTGCTTTGGCAGTGTGCGCCAGAGATGCTTGGATGAGCAGAGGCGGAGGAGGCAGAGGGCCACCAAGAAGATCAGTACGTTCATCGGCACATTCGTGGTGTGCTTCACCCCTTATGTCATTACGAGGTGAGCCCAGATTTGTGGGATTTCGTGTGTGTGTGTGTGTTTACACGATCAAAACGTCACCATGTGTCGCCTTTTCTTGTCTTTTGAATCACAAGATTGAAAGGAAATGTTAAAACACTCTCAACACTGCTCTGCTATATAAAAAACAAAACAATCTCAATAGATCTTCCACATTCATCTTAATGGATCAACTCTCCCAGGGATTAATCTATTTGACAGGGAGATTCTCCGAGTTGTCACTTACCTTGTTATGGCTCCTGATGTGGTTACACTCGGCTTATTGTGTGAACACGGATGAAAAGAAAGAATCAATTTCAAAGCCGTCTTATCATCTGTTCACACGTTTTCAACTGATTCCTTTTTATAGTGTCATAGCTTATTGGCTCTACAGACATTTATAATCTTCTCCGAGCCTTTACATCTGCAGAGATGAGAGAGAGACGGAGGAAGGGAAAAGGGAGCGAGATAGTGAGTGAGTCAGAGATCTTAGCACTGGCCCTTATTAGTATCAGACCCAGTATTGACGACGGCAACTTGTCAGAAGCTGTCACGGGAACAGAAAGGAAGCAAATTAAGACACATGACACAGACTCAAGAGGAGATCGCAGTAATTTAAAAGACAGACTGACAACAAAACAATACTCGGCTTGGTTTTACACACTGTCTTCTGACTTCAACTTGATTTATTATGACAAAAACAAGGGCCAGGCACCGGATTCAGTGTTTGTATTTAATTTAATGATTTTAATAAGCAAGAAGTCCAGGAGCAGCGGAGATGACTTGACACCCATTATTTCAAATTGCCCAACACAGTGATGACATTTCAGTGAAGGGAAATGGTGACATTTTTCAAATATTACAGCACCGGGGGAGGTTCCCTTGCTGTGAATGTCTTCCACTCCAGTTACACAGATCTTAGATTTGGCTCTCCATGCTGCAGTTTGATCGCTGATGCTATGTGACTGTTTTTTTTTTTTTTTTCCTTCCTTCCCCTCTTTCTGCTTTATTTGAGGTAGAATTGTGGAGCTCTTCTGCCCAGGGCCCATCAGCCCTCACTGGGGTGTGCTGTCCAAATGTTTGGCCTACAGCAAGGCAGCAAGTGACCCATTTGCCTACTCACTGCTGCGGCACCAGTACAGGAAGACCTGCAGCCTTCTGGCCAACAAGGTCCTCAAGAGGAGTCCGCTCAACTCCTCCTCCATCAGGATGGAGAACAACGTAGGGAGGAGCCACAATAATGTCAGCCCAAGCAACAACACCCAGCCACCTGCCAACAAGCCACAGTGAAGGTCATCACTTTCAGAGAGAATTAGGGTATGATGCTGAGCTAAAGGTTAACTAAGAGGTTCGGAGGGGAGTGTGACTGTGGATTGACCTCTCTGAGTGAGTTCATGATTTCTCGTCGAAGGACAATACGGAAGCGTGTTGCATTCACTTGAGCTCTATTTTCCTGAATTAATGACTTAATTATTTCCATAATTCAGAAAATCAGAGCTGTTTTCCTGAATTAAGGAAATCTTTTTCATTTAGAAAAAATTGTAACCGTACAGCACTGTTAGAGGATTGGGCTAATATACAGCAACAACCGGAGCTTCCATGCTGATGAGTGCTTCTCGCTGGATTTTGAGGTATGATTTTTATTTTGATCTTCTTAATTCATTAACTAGATAATTAAGTTGATAATTCCAAAAAAACAGAGCAGTTATTTTTCCTCAAGTGAATGCAATACGCTTCCATAGGACAAGGCTGAATATTCTGCATTTTTCTTCCTGTCAAAAAAATCCTGTGAAAAGTCCCGAACCAACAGTGTGTTAATCCGTCTTTTAATACTTTCAGAATTTTCTCAGGCTGTCTGTGGCGCTCTGCATCTTATTTGCTCGGAGGACATAAGTCTTAAAAGTAGGCCACAAATACAAAGTTTCAAATTGCTGCGTTTTGCAGGTTTTTGCAGTTGTTCCTTAAACAGGAGTTAAAAAAAGATTTGAGGCAGCAGGACTGTGAAAATGTGATTAATTATAGACGGCATATAAAGTGACTGCTCCATAATAGTGAAGCCAAAGCATCTCAATCGCCACCTGGTGGCTGGCAGCAGTAGAGTTTATAAATTCTGCCTCCTCCATGTTAGCAGAAGGGACAACAAAAAAATTCAAAGTACACGTCAAATAATTTTTTCTTAAAGATAGTTTCTGTCATTCTAGGTAGTTATTATCACACTGGTGTTCATTCATGTGTTAAGTTTGGTTTTAATTAATTATTTGAAGCTAAAACATGGAGAAACGTCATGACAGGTCGAGTCCATGTTCTGGTGGGACTTTGCCACAACGGCTCCATCTACTGCACTGACTCTTTATATACAGTTTATAGGATTAAGGAATAATTAGCTTAAGTGTCCATGTAGCACCCAGTGAAATGATGCAGCTCCTCTGTGATTTTCAAGTGTTCGGATGACAGAAGGTACAGACTGACTGTGGTACAGGAGAATTTCGGTTAAATTTGGCGTAAAAGGAAATACGCTGGAGCAATAGGATGAAAAATCCAGAATATCACTCGCCTTGTCCCTCATGAAAGAATCGACTGTCTTCTTTTGTAGCTTGTGTGTGTAGGTTGTAACGGCATTAAGTATTTCACTACAAGTATTGCACATCTTTTGCTGCAAAGACTGGTGATTTCTAATGAGATACAGTCGATTGTAGCACACTCGTAGATTTGTGTCAACGAGCCTGTACGGCAAATTCAAATGTGAAGACGACACTAGAGCCACCTCCAGAACTCCCAGATTGTTTAGCAGGTCTTATACACGAACTTTAACTTATTTCTATGAACAGATTGTGCATTTTAATATGAGATATTGCGGTTGAAAGCCTTCTGGTTGCCGTTTCTAGTTTGACCAATCACGTTTCAGCAGGCTTTGGTTGCCCACAGGTAAACCGTTCACTGCACCGGAAGCCCCAGAATATCGGCCATTGCTGTTTAAGCTTTGATCAAATCAGTATTTTCTTCATTACTACACAGCTCTATATAATCTATAGGTCTTAAACCATCACAGACACAGTGTAAGAGCTTTTGAATCCCACTTGAACTGAATTTCCTGAAATTCAAGCATAACCTCTGACCTCATCGCTGATTCTCTACCTGGATGAAGAGCTGAATGTTTTCAAGGAACGACTCAAAACGGACGATGACTTCAACAGTTTGCTGTAGACAGGGGAGTGTTTCACCTCACTGAGGGTGTAATCTGACTGTATGTTGTAGCTGTGAGGCCTGACTTCGAAAGTGCCTTTTAGACGATATGATCTCTCCCATCGAATCAAAACACAACATAGGAAACCTTCCCATTCTGTCCTTTATATTCTGTGGTGTTGTTAGGTGTGATGATAGAGCCTGTTATGGTTTGGTCACATTGTGAGAACATTTTGAATAATGTGTATGTTCTATTACCTCCACATTGTATTAATGCATCTGGCAAAACAGGGTGAAATATTATTTGAATGTCGTAGCCACTGTTTAGTGATGTGTTAGTAACATTCCAGCTCATGATGTGTGAGCGGCTGAAAATGATTCATCTTGACAACACTGCAAATCAGGTGGTTGTACTTTTACTTTACTGTGACAGTATATGAGGCCTTTAAAAGGCAGAAAATCTATTTATTTTTGTCTAAACTGTGTCCGATTTTGCTAAATATGTTTGTGATGATATTGAAATAAATGCTGTGCATTTTGATATTTTAAACCCTCAGCAGGAGTCTTCACATCTAGTATAGTGTTTCTATTTAATGTCATATTTTAATTTACAATGCTTCACAGAAAGACTGTCTTGCAGACCCTAACACCTTTATTCACACACACTGATTAAGTCAAGGAGAAGGAATAATTAATTTGAAAAATCATTTAAGATACGTTCCACCCACTGCTTCTGCTGCTGATGTGGCAGCAGAACAAAGACTTTTTACAAAAGCACCAGGGCTGAGCGTTTAAGACTTTCTTAATTGCGGAGCTCTTGGAAGGAGTGGGAAAAGAAGAAAAGGAGCCAAGAAGAGGAGAAGAAAGTTGGAGCTGTACCTCACCAGGTTCAAGCAGCTGTGACAGTGCTAAAAGATTCATGGGAGCTGCATCCTCCATCCTCCTCAGCTTCCTCCTCAACCACCTTTAACTTTTATCCTTCACAAATTCTCCATCTTTCCCTTCATCCTCTTTGATAACAAGTAGCTAAAAATATATCAGTTCCGTCTCTGTCAAAAAACATGAAACAATCACGACTCGTCACCCATCAAAGCTGCCTCCAATGCTTTTTATGATTCACCAAGGGGGTGCAAAAATCTTCATTTACCAAAAAACATGCATTCACCGAATACACGCCAACCGAGGGCAATTAGTGGAAAGTTTTGGAAGGATCCCTGGTCTGGAGGTGTGCGTATCCTCATCTCCCAGGGAGAATCAGTGAGTGGGTGAGCGGCAGACACAGACCTGCCATATACTGGAAACACTGTGTACCGACCTTGTGATTAAGCCACGGAGCGTAGGAAGTACAAGAAAGCAGAGGAAGAAGGCAGGGAAGACAAACGCATTGGCTGACTTCACCCAACCCTGATGTCAAGGCACAAGTAGTTCTTCTCCCAGTCTCACAAAGTGATGCATGTTTTTTTTACTCACTGTTGTATCAAAGAAAGTGGCTGTCAAGTCCCCCATCCACAGATAGTTCCTTTTAATCATCGACAGCAAAAAACTAAATCTATAAGTGAGGAATCATCCGCCACACACAGAGAAAACTTAACAGATTGATCCTTTTCCTTTTCTTTATGCCAACAAAACGTTTCTCACTGTACGCTCCCTCAGGTTTGCTCAAACATCACAAATCACTTGGACACGGCGCAGAATGCCTAAAGTGACCATGAAGACTTAAGAAATTTCTTTCCATCATGTCTTATTATCTCACTTACTCTTATTCGCTTGTTGAATTCACCCTCCACCAGCCTCACAGGCCTGACCACACTTCTGCCGGAGGAGCCGCAGGACGGATCGACTGCTGGCGTATATAACATGAATCATGGGAATGTTAGACTCAAATGTCACGGTATCCCCCATGCCCTTAATCAAACAGCCGGCTCAGCTCACAGAAGTAATAAAAAGACCATCTATTTTTGTCCAGGAATGCTCTTTTTGTTTTTGCTGTGGGCCGTGGAATGATGTTTTTTGTCTCTGAAGGCTTTCGCTGCAGTGTTTAAAGAGTATTATTGCCTTGAAGAGAAAAAGCTCATATCTCTAATACGCTGCACAGCTTTCGAGATGTTCAAGGGCCTCAGACAAACAGCTTTGATTTTCAGGCTTTTTGATTTTATCCAACACATTTGTGAAACGTTTCATTAGCAGATTTACGTGGATTTGACTGCAAGAGAATGTGAAACCACTGGGATTTAACAGACTCCACAATGTGTAATCGGCCATTATCGCAGGGTCAACTCCACATTCCCATGTAGCGAGAGCAAAGAAGTGTAAAGTGTTGCAGCCATCTGGTAGAAATGAACTCTTGTAAGTGTTTGTATGCATGTTTGTATTTCTGAATATTTGAGCAACTACTGTGCATTGATGCCTTCCTGTTTGTTTTGAATGTCTATGGAGATTTTTAAATGTTTTAGTTTTCGCCTCACAAACAAATGGTTACTGGTTAGAATCCCAGTTCAGCCTGTCTGTGTGGCGTCTGTAAGTTCTCTCCCACAGTTCATAAAGACGTGCAGACTGGGGTTATGGATAATCGGAGACTCTAACTTAACGGTGTTTGTGTGAATGTATGAACGGTTGTTTTTTTCGTACGTTGCTCTTGTGATGGGATAGCAATGTGTCCACCTCTTGCCCCATGTCAGCTGTTGGTTTCCAGTCCACCCTTGACCCTAAAAGAACAAGCGATATAATCAACAAATGGACGGATGGATTTTTCATTCTGAACCAACGTTCGTCTGCACCAACAAACCAAAAGTTATTAATAGAGATTTTGATTGACATAAAAAACACATTCCCATGGACTGCAGACGTTTGGTCTGAAAACCCCCTTTACTATGGAAGTGTATTGCATCACTTGAGAATTAAATTTTTTTACTTTACAAGATTATTATCTCAGAGTCCCAAGATAAGTTTTCACTGGAGAAAAAAAACCAGCTTGATTTTCTGAATTAACAAAATGGCCTATCCGAAAAATCCCAAGAGAGGCTGTCATTTGCTCTGGAGGCACTGACGCAAACATGTCCCGCAGAAGTATTTCGATCCAGTTTAATTTGGTTTGGGCTCGAAGACAGTCCCTCCTCCTGCAGCTCCATCACATCTTCCAGGTTAAGCATTGACTCTGACTGATCCTCATGTCTGAGTCACCGGATCAGACTGCAGAGCCGGGGACTCAACTACACCTTGAACTCAAAAATACATCAGAGAGTTTAAGGAAAAGCTCCAATATAAAAAAAAAATATTTTAAATTCAAGACGAACCACAGACACGTTAAGTTGGAGCCACGAGGCTTTTATCAGTAGATGAATAGTGAATCAATTTGCATTCAAATACTATAGCTCCAGTGCTTCTTTAAAAGAAAGCTCAAAGCCACTCGTCCTATGGACATGTGTTGGTGACAGTGGCAGCTGCTCCGAGACAGACGGCTGTCAGTTAATGAGGGGCTGATGTATGTGGCTTCAGTATTTCAATTTCAACCATCTGTTAAATGTTGGCGAGTTACAATAAGTGGAGGAAAGTTTGGGTGAATACGTGACCTGGTTGTACAGCAGATGACTCCTGAAGGAACTTTTGAATGGTATGAAATATTTTAAAACTTTCTCATATGACAAATCATAGCTAGAAGGAATTGCCGCGAATATAACGTAGAGTAAATAATAGACTATGTGACTTAGTTTGTATTATTCACAAGGTCGAAGTCAGTGTTGGGGCTTGTGTGGGCGGCAGAGAGATAAATAATCTTCCGTGGCTTGCAGTTTACAGAAGAGGGAATAATTAGGATAGATCAAACCAGATCTACCAGACAACAGCGGGCATGGACGAGGAAAGCTGTGATGTCATCGTTTCTGAAAGGCTGCATTTTGCATGTACCCACGGATACACTGAAAACTGTTTTTATGAAAATCTGCTCTCTCACTTTGGAAGCGGTTTGTAAAAATATTTAGGTTGTTTTGCAAAGATTCTGCATCAAAAAAAAATCTGTTCATCCTGAGATGAATCTTTTACAAAGTCTTTCCCAAAAAGCGGTGCAAGCAGCGGCTTGTGGTCCGAGGAGTGAAAATCACCAACTGTAACTCAGTTGCATCTGAGAGCCTCGTGTAAGTCAGAGTGAGCAATGCTGAGTCTCCAGTTAACATGCTGCCCGTGTTTACCAGTGCTGCCCAGTATACAAGGCACATATTCAGACAGCCGACCTCCTGCTCCATTGATGGAGCGCTGCACGCAGACTCCCAACTCACTACGATCCATTAACGTGGCTCGACATTAAAATCCAAGTTTTAAATTCTTTGACTATATTTGTCACAAACAATAACTGGAGCGTCACAGGGACAGGGAACGTACCATGTAATTATTCTATTAAAACAGCAGTTTTCAATCTCATATTCATTCACTGCCACTTAGCCTATTTCCACAGTATCAGTAAAACACACCGTTGCACCTTTGCCTTGAGTCATTTTGCTATAAAAGCCCCAGATAAACCTCAGGCCATGAGCTGCTCCTGTGAAACTCTTCTGACAGGTGATTCCACCTTTTTCATTACCCTGCTGTCAGCTGTGGTGAAGTGCGTGATAAAAAATGTGCCAAAAGGAGCCACTCTGACATGAGGTACCATTAGAAATCCCATCAGACAATAATTGAGACCAAAGAGGGGCACATCTAAACTGACACAGGGAGGACATGTCCTATTTTTAATGTGAGTAAGAGATCAGGAGAGGTTAAAGGTAAAGAAGACGTTACGACACCACTCCGGGTTGTGTTATATTTCAGGAGATAAGATTCACGGTTTCCTGCCATGGGAGAAAAAAAAAAGAATATCTGTTAATGCTGAGTGGCACAATGCGGTGAGAAGAGTGTGACGTTCAAATGCAACAGGATGTGACTGTCGCACACAAGGACCATATTTGTCTTCTCCCGGCCCCGTTCCAATCAATACCCTCGACCACAGAGGAAATCTAAAAGAGAAATGTAAGGAGATTGCCATTATAAAGAGCAGAGCATTTCGGAGGGATTGGGAATCTATCAGAGGGACAGAGAACAAAACTGATCCTCACAATCATTGTTTCAGCCGGCTAAGAGCCCCATGGCTTAGGGAACAATCCATCAAGCCATTTCATTAGGAGAGACCTCAGCAGTGAAAAGACCGGGAGACAATGGAGCCACTTTCTGGAGAACGGTGGTTACACATGAATAAAGCTCTCTCACAGAGTTCAGATGAACAAGCAGGCTCATGTCCTGTGAAAAGGAGAATTACTGTCAAGTCAAAACACTTGATAACAATGACCAGGGGAGAGCTGGAATTGCAAATGGGCTTTCCTGTAATTTCCCTGCTATAAATGCTTGAACTGTCTTAGGAAGAAAAAGGGGGAGGTTATCTCTTCTTTATATTGTCGTCTAATGTTGAAAGGATGTTATTTTGGACGTATACATGATAATTGACGTCAAGACAGTTAGTTTCAGACACTCGCGGAACCATGTGTGTTGTGCAGTGATTTGTGGTGTTGCTCCACAGGGAGAAGATCCTGGGTTCAGTTCAGGTGAACTGGATAATGTGGTTGTGATTGTGTGTGTGTCTATGTTTGAACCTCGTCCACCCACCAACCTGTCCAAAGATGGGCTGCTTCTCACCCAGTGTGATCCCACTGACTCTGGGGATCTCCTGACTTCTCCTCAAGCACCACTGCGGCACGCTGATATGTCTGCCAAGTAATGCAGCGCTCCATTAAACCTCTGAGCTCGGATAGTTTGGATAGTTGCAACTGGAACGCCCCCTCAAGTCTGAATTTTGACTCGGAAAGTCACCACCCCCGACTTCGAAATCCAAGGTGGCTCCTACGTGTATCAACGAAAGCTGTAGTTTTTACTGTTTATTAGAACATGATTTAATGTGTCGTACACATAGTACTGTCCAATTACTGTCTGTGGACGCTTTACTATGGTGATAGTATGCGTGAAATGCTGCGTAATGTGTTAATATGAACTGGTTTTGCTAACAATGGCTAGCTGGCTAATATAAACATTGTTCCTGTGCAACTGGAATGCTATCAACTCGGGTTATTCGGGTGTGATGTCATTCCGAGAGCCTAATGGAACGTTGCATAACATCTGTGATGTCTATGAACACAATTCTATACAAATGTCTCAGCTTATACTGGGAGGCTCCACTCATTTACCTCCAATAAGCTGCAATACCAACTGGATGTTTCCTGTACTGATCTACTGCACATGTGCACTGCTGAGCTCCCAGTCACTCCAGTAACACAGGTCCAGTTTACTCAAGTGGCCAAACACAAAGTTACCCACATTACATTGTTACAGTGATATTCATGGTTCCCTGGCAGATTCCAATCACTTGATCTCACACGATCATGTCAAAATATCAGCTCGTCTAATATTCTAGTCTTTGCCAATGTACCTGCCAAACTAACGACGTCTCGATCGACCTCTAATACTCTTTGTGTTTTGTGCTTATTAGCAAATTCTAGCGCGTTAAAATGCAAACTAAGTAGATGAAGCTGGTGTGTATTATAATTGCTACGAAGGGCCAGTCTATGGCTGAAGAATGCTGATTAGAGCAGTGAAAAATAATAGGTTATGGAGTATTAATGATGTGTGTGCACTGGAACACGCACACGCACACACACACACACACTGACAGCAGCAGGCATGTGTGAATGTGTGCGCACGTGTGGACGTGTGGAGAGGCAGCTAAAACAGAAGAGGAGATAACGGGGATGCCGTGACATTAAAGCTGACAGAAGGGAAACATCATTACCTGCTGTGAACTACGAAGGTTCCTCCTCCCTTTTCCTTGTCTACTGGCCACATTCCTCACTAATAAACAGAGAGAGAGACGACATTATGCAATTATGGGAGGGATCAACCTGACCTGATGAGGCAGGACAAAGACAACACATGCATATGTATGTACGAGTGTTTAATAAAGCACAACAGGCCTTAGATGTTGTTTACTCAGTAATGGACTACAGGGAGATTGTATTGTTCTTCTTACAAATTCAGTTATAATAATGGTGTCATTAGCAAATGGAAAAGTGACACAACAAACATCAATGTGATAAGAGTTACTTCAAAATGACAGAAACCGTATTTGAGAAAAATGTATTTGATGTGTTCTTTGACTTTTTAGTTTGGTCCATGTCTGATCCACTAACATGGAGGAGGCAGGGTTTATGATCTTTACTGCTGCCAACCACTAGGGGGCAAATGGGGCGCTTTTCGCTTCTCTTTTGAGGAGCAGTCATGTCGTCCATCTTTTTATACAGTCTATAATCTGGGCCTTTATCTTCATATCGTCTATATATAACCTGATTCTCACACAGTTACAACTCACCAAATAACAGTCATTTTCCTGACTCACTGAGAAATTACTATAGTCCACTGATTTGTCCATCTTGTTTGCAGTTTGGGATTTGCAGAATCAAAACCTGCTGCAATTTCCCAGCAGCCTTTTCCAGTATTAAATGTAAAAAGATATCTAGGGCTTTTTACACAAGTCATGCACAGCATTACCAATGTGTCATTTATTGTAACACTGGCATGGAATAAAAAAAACTATTCTAAGGTTGCATTTCCCATTCTAGCAGAATGAAGCATAAACAGGGTCCCAGCAGTGGGCCTGTCCATTGTGCAGTCAAATGAGCTCGCAGGATGACTTTCCTCTCGCAGAAATTGAAGTCATCGCACAGTTCAGCCATGACTGATTGCCTTTGCTCAGGCCCAGTAGTACACAGAGATTTATCTCTATCATTCCTTTTACTCCGTTTGTCTCCGCAAGCGTAAAACGAGACATGCCGCCTTTGCTGCTGAAGGGTGGTCATGAGGAAACAGATCCGCACACAGAGCCGGGACATATGCCAATAAGAAGGGTAAGATGTTTGTGATCTGTACACGCTGTGAATCAAAAATGAAAACAGCCCGAAAACATAAATCGAGTTTTGTTTTTTCCATGTAAAACCTATTTCACAGAATTCGAACCAAATTGGGGGCAATATTTCACCCCTTAACAAACAGGGGTTTGTAAAAAGTTAAAAGGCTTTATGAATATTAAAATCGTTGTTTTCCACACACTTATTTCAGCTTTTTTCCCCAAGTTTTTGTTTATGGCTGCATTATTCCATCATTTTTATATTTGTTATCTATAACCTCAGATAAAGTTTTATGAGTTCAAACCATGAAAAGCTGTGAATCATTCACTTGAATCTGCTGAATTAAACATAAACTGTATTGACTGAACTGAGCCTCTGGAGTCGGTCGTTACAGCAGCATCTGTGGACCACTTTATAAAGAAGGAACATTATCAGATCTTGTCTTGATGCTTCATTTTTAATAGATAATACTATTTTAAGGTGGTCTTTTTTCTGTCAGGGTTTGTTTTAGAGACGCTTTGCAACCGGGTCGGCAAAGCAGGAAACCCCCCCCCCCCCCCCCCCCCGAGAACGGCTGAGTACGTTAGTTCACAGCAACGTCAAATTTGTGAGAACATCCTTAAATACTATGATCGGGTGACATAGAGGAGACGGCAGCGACACCAGGGTCAGAAACCCCCTGACAAGACCCCATGCTGCTGGGTTTCAGCCAACAGCTTCTATATTTAGAGGTTTGGTTAATTAGAGTGAATACATGTGTGTGTGACAGGTCTGTGATGGTGGTGGGGGTAAGCTCTTTAAGTTTACTACTCACAACTAATTTCTGATACTAAAAGACTTATTTTAAGATTGGAATGGGTTCAGTTTGGTTTGATGTGAGACCCCCCCGAGGTCCCTTTTGCCCGGGGCCCCCAAAGTCCCCTGACTCCTGTTATGCTACCATGGTCCTGAAAGTGTCAAGTGTTTTGTTGGCAATTTTTTTAATAAATTAATAAACCTGTTGTTTTTAGTTGCATCTTATTATATTTCCTACGTCATTCAGCTCCAACAGCTGATACAAACACTTCCTGTACATTCTTAGCATTCGTCACATGGTGATTAATAATAAGACAGAAGTAAACCAGGATATTCCTCATCACATCTGCTGAACATGAACAGAGTTTGTTAAATTGTTCTTTTAATAGAAGTCTTTTTTTTACCCTACGTATTTCAATTAAATCATAAATATCTCAGAACCTTCTTTAAGAGTCAATGTGATGACAGAGGACGTATTGTAGTCGAGAGTCATAATCATGGGCCTATTCAACAAATTACCATATGAATCTCAAAAAGTGTGCACTGTTACAATTACGAGAATGAATCAGAATCACGTCTGAATCTGTGAAGCGTCATATAATTGGATTAATTGGATTAATTGGTCTGAGCACTGTCTGACTCACAGAGCCAGATGTTTGCAATTTGTATATATATATATATATATATATATATATATATAGTGATAACGTTTTTTTTTACTCACATCCTATGTTTAATATCTTTGTCATCAACACGCAGTTTTAAAGTTAAGTTAATTTGTTTCTACCTGTACAAACCTGTGTAAACTATATATATATCATAGACTGTATATTAAGATGGACGACAAATCTCCACTTCCTCCCACTATCTAGAAATGAAGCCAAACTATCCCAGGTGTGAAGGCGGCCATCTTGCACATCCTGCGCAGTAGAGATACACATGCTCGACCAATCGTGAGCCTCAGCTGTCAATCAGGACATTTCACCTTGTTCAAAAAGTTCAAGTGCTAATATGTTCATACCTGAAAATAAAGGACCCTCAGAACTGATTCTTCTTCTCTGGTCGCTTCACCGAGTATGAAGCAATGTGGCCGAGAGCTCCCCCTTCCGGACTTTGCAGGCATAACTAATCAATCATGAACAAAGGCTGAACAGGTAGATCACAGATTACATGTTGTTTTTGTTTTTTTAAGTGGACCTGCCACAAAATGAAATATCAATTTAAAAAGTAAATATAAACCTAGTAAATAGTTGTAATGTAATGATATACCTGATGTATCTAAATCAAATGATTATAAAAGACTGTAGAAAGTATTAATAAGGACATTATGTAGAGATGAAATTATTAGTAGTATTAGCTAGTACCTTTTAGAGTAACTGAATGAGGGTGGCTCCATGTTTCAAAGAGATTCAATCAGCCCCGCCAGTGTGACAGAGAGTCAGCATGAACAATACCAGAACCCTGAAACTGAAGACATCAGATTAATTATTTATACCCATGATTTTCTGTAATGTCAAGTGTCCTCAGTATGAAAAGGAGGTTCATTGCTGAATGGCTCCTTTGCCACTTTGGAGCCGAGAGTGAAGCTGTATCAGTTTCTGGGAATCTGAAATTTAAAAAAAACTAAATGAATCACTGAGAATGTTTTTATATCATTTTTAAAAGCTACCCTGTTACAGGTGATACAGGATTTGAGTTGTCAACAGTCCTTTGGGCATCAGACCGATGTGGTGAAGCTCATCACTGGACAATAGAAGATGATGACGATGATGATGATGTTTTTTCTCATCTGCTCCCAGGTGTGAATGTTGAAAGTGTGAAACTAGGTGTGAAACAGGATGATGCAAGCAAAAGTCACGAGTGCTCATTTGATTCTCTAATCATCCTGGCTCCTTAAAATAACACATCCCTACACATCCACACACACACATATACACACACATGCACACTCACACTTGCCCGTGTGCAGAATTCTTGACGTCTTACATGCACACAATCAAACATCTCACGTCCTTGACAAAAGGAGGGACGGTCAAAAGACCACCTTATCGGTTTCTTCCGCCTTTGAAAGTCGTGGAGAGAATCCCCATCAATATCACATGAAGAGGCCAATCAGCCGTGCCTGATGACCCGGGTCTGACCAAAGCACCAGAGCTGCAGCCCCACGGCTCCAGAGACTCTATTGTCATCCACGAGACCAATCACATTGTAAATGCACATAATCACCGGGCTTAACAAGGTGGTTCTCTTCGACAGGCCCGGCTCAATCTCTTATCTTTGATTTTTTTCCTCCCCTTCCTCAGTAAGTGCGTGTTGACAGAGACACGGGGAAAATGCTTGTAATCGGAATGACATTACATCCATGAAGTGAGGCTCAGATAAGATTTGTAATTTTCTCAGAAGACAGCGAGTAACGACACAAGTGTAGAAACGTGTTTACTCAAGTGAATTGTTCGTGTGAAGCAGCAGTTTGAATAAGAAACGCTCCGACAGGTTTTCATACATGTGGTGCAACAGAATGAAATGTACAAGTAATTTACAGGAAACTGAAAGGACAAGATATGTGAAGGCAGTTCAGTATATTATGAATAAAGTGATAATTTTATTTAGTCTGTATTTATCACAGTATACTGCTTCTGCTAAAGTAAAATAAGTCTTATATTTAATCATTCTCAAGCAACAGCATTTCATGACAACATAAGCAGTGACAGCACTTGGATAAAAAAAATAAAAAGAATAAAGAATAAATTAAAAGCAGTTGCATGTAAATGAGTTAAGCTGCAGTAAAGTGATTGTGGGGTTAAGTCTGACACCCGGAGGGCAGAGTCAGATCATCAGAGTTCATCTGGTCTGACTGTCACACACCATCTCTCACCTGGATTTCATTCTCTTTGGTTTTCGGTCGTATTTGGTTTGTTTCATTTACCATAAAAGACCTTTGAGGATCAATCGTTACGATGCTCAAACAACCAGGAAGATGAAGATGTGTCTGCATCAGCCCTTAATAAAATCGTACTGTACAAGAAATCCCCATAACAAAGACAGGAAAACATGTCTTATAATATTAACACAGAAATATCACATTAACATATTAGTGGAATAAACTGATCATCTGGATGTTGAGCTACTGGAGTTATGATCTGTGTTTTAGTGCCCTCTAGTGACTGATCCCTAAACATGAACATGATTATTAATTTTACTCTCCTTTGCCATGTTTGGTCTATATTAACTCCTTTATCATCCATAATCATTATTCCACACTGTCCCTTCCTGAATCACGTTCTATATAATTCAGTTAAAGCTTGTTCACACTGGGTAAAATAAAAGGTTTATTTATCTGAGGCTGCTCTGAAAATGTCATAGATGTTTTGTGCATCATTTTAGACTGAATTTGTTTGTTGTCTTTGGCTTTTCAACACTATTAAAAGCATCAAATCAAAACACAAATCCACTTAATTATATTATTATCATCACTCTTTCAAAAGCAAATAAATATCACAGACAAAGACCCACACACTTCCCTACACAGTGTGCTTCCTCCACTGCTGCTTCAGCTTCTTGCACTGGTTGATCACGCACTACGACACCTGACGCCTACGCCCATGTGTTAATCCCTTCAATAAACAGATGGACGTGAACGTTGATCCCTACACATGCTAATAGAGTCTCTGACACACAACACAGGTGTCATCCACACTTGTGTCCTCCCACCCTGACTCTTGTGCCTCTACACAAACCACTCGACGTTCCGTATGCAAATAGCAACGAAGGCCAATACCCTCAGGAGGTAGCCTTAGCAAGTGGTTTGGGGCTTTGACGACAATCTCCACCTCAACACAACTAAAATGAAAGACGTCATTATAGATTTCAGAGGCCAGCATGCCCAAAACCCCCAATACACATCACTGGAGAACCCATAATCACCGACTTGCCCATTCCTCAGCACCAATACTAGCAATACGCTTGAATGGAACATCAATACTCACCAGGATGTCCAATAAAACCACAAATAGCAGCAGAACATAGTCAATAAATCATCCAAGATTACTGACACTCTCCTCTCACCAGTCGAATCACTATACCACAAATGCACAATCACAAAGAAACATATTCTGACCCCTCTCACCACCTCTTCCAGCTGCAGCCCTCTAGGAGGCGCTAAAGGATCCCTCCCCACCAAAACATCCCTATTTAAAACTGTTCTCCAACTCATGTAATTCTTTTCTTTCTTATTCCTTATATCTTAAAGAGTAAGTGGTCGTCTCAGTGGTCGACGGTTTTCTTTACAATCTTTACATGACACACGTGTGTAAGCTCCAACGACAGCACGAGGTAAGATGACCTGAAGTGCTTCAAGTGCCACCACCATTTCTACTCAAAGTGTTGACAATGTGTGACCTGTGTGCATCTCATGTTCGTGATGTGTTGTGAGTCCATCTGCAGGCGCGGTGTTAAATCACAGAGAGATTAGCATTGACTCTTTTTGACTCAACAGCAGGCGTCTGTGAATTCCTTTGTGTTAATCTGGTAAATATTGTCTGCTGTGCTCATCATCGTTTCTTGTGTTCAAAGTGATGCTGCCTGTATTTGCTCTCACTGACTCGTGCTCACACACCAGGCTGTGCAAGCACACCTCTGTCCTGTGGTCATTAAAAAGGATCCTGATTCTCATACACGTCCATCAGGAGTTATTCCACGTCCACCCCTTCAGGTGTTACTCCAGAGAAAGGCCTTGTTGTCCAGCACACTGGCGAGTTTATGGTTGAAGGGCTGGTGAAATTCCCTGAGGAGGTCCCTGGTGGCAGGAAGCATCGGACCCAGGTTCCTGTCCGCCGCCCGCCGAGTGTTGGACATGGGCCGTTTGGTCACTGCTGCCTCCACCTGCTCAGACAGAGGATCTGCGGGGACACAAGTAGATGTCTGACACATTGAAAAGGTTACAGAGGTGAAAGGTTGAGGCAGAAACAACCAATCAAGCAGCCAGGATGATACAGTACATGTTCTTTTTTCCTAACATGTACAATTAAATCAACGTACAAAGAGCAAGTCAGATGTTTTCTGAGCTTTTAAGTTACGCACCTACACTCAGAAAGTCAAAAACTTTCCTGAATGTCACTTTGATATTGGCTGCGTAGTCTTCCAGTCGAAGAACCAGCATCTGCTCCCGATGGAAAACTGTCAGCCAGTCCAGTAAGAAGACGACGTACATCCCCAAATTCAGCCTCACCTGGGGGAAGGATAAAGAGAAGAAAACATCTTTCCATTAGGTCTTGAAATTAGTTTGTCAAAGTCAAGAGCAGATGTACAGGTGGTGGAAAAAATATTCTATACAAGCAGATGTGCTGCACAACTGTATTTTTTGTGTCTTTGTGTGTTGTGTCATATTGATCTTCAATGGTTCTATTTAATAACATTTTATTTTATTCCATTTTTTTTCTTTTTTACCTGTATTTATTATGTACTTGGGCGGCTGTGATACCCAAATTTCCCCCATGGCGATCAATAAAGGAATATCTTGTCTTTATTGCACAGATGCTACAGGTTTAATACAGATTCACAAATAAGCTGAAACCTTTGGCAAATTGCTTTAATGTGCACGGATGATTTTATTGTACTTAGACTCAGATGAGTAAAAACTGAAATTATCGACATAGAAATATATTGTTTTTTTTATTTAGCAGCTTATGTCAAACAGACACAAAGTGTGAGTCTTTGATTAACTTGTTTAATACTTAAAATTAAGAGCAAGACACAGATGCACATACACTATAAATCCACGAGGAGGCACCATAGCACCTCCTGTTGAAACTACGCCTGTGATTCACCAGCAGAATGACACCAGCTTTAACAAATACACAAACCCTCCCTCTTCATCTCGTGCATAACTGAAAAGACTCATAAACAAAGAATCTCAGCCAGTTTTTCCTGAATGTTTCTTCGTTAGATTTGAGATTGATTATGTTTTCTTTTTTATTCCAGTGGTTTCAGGCTGAGGCGATTGCAGCTTTCACTGTAGTAAATCTCTCAGGATAACTGTGCTGTCACCTACATGTGGTGATTAGAGGTGACCATCAGACAGAGCTCATAACTCAGTGAGTTGCTGAGGGAGCACTCGCTGCCTGATAGGAAATAAACTGAAGGGTCTGAAGTGACTCTGGGAAGAGAGCTGGTGACATTTTTCTCCGCAGAGTGGGAAGCACATTAATGCAGTTGCATCACTTTATAAACACTTGCAGAACAGGTAGAAATGATTGAATTGGAAATAAGGTGTTTTTTGTTTGGTATAATTTTATATATTTATACATTTAAATGTAATTATTATTATCAAAGTGGTGCAGTGTCCATTCAGTAGGATGTTTATCTTGGCCTGTGTTGATGCTCCATGAGCTACTTCAAATGATTCCTTGTCATTAGTGAGTCCTCCTCAAACAGTTCTACAATATACTGTCAATTTTGTATTGTTTATTTGCAGAGCTTTTTATAAACAGTTTATGTTTCAGAGTGATGTCAGAAAACATTCATCCTGCCTGGTTTATCTGCATGAGGTCACTGTTTTTCATAAAATGAAACCGAATTAGCTTTATTACTATGAATGTTGTTGCCATGATGGAGATCAGCCGTGAATGTCTGTGTCAGTCCGATATGGTGAAATAAAAATAATCACCTGTGTTTTCAATTTTTCTTAATATCTTAATTATCGCGAGTCCAAATCGCAACAAACTCCGCTCTGCACTTCCTCAGGAAATCTATAATACACTTGCCAAGTGTGAAGCTGATTAGATTAATGGTTCCCAAGATATGCCTTCAACATACAGACGGACAGACAGACGTTTTAGTAGATAAACTGGTATTCAGACAGTTAACAGAGAGAGCATCATGTCAGCTTACCGGCATGGCATTAGAGAGGCTGGTGTCGTAGGCGCAGTAACGTATTGTTCTCTCAGACAGGCAAGAGTGAAATAACTGCACGGACTCCACGACCTTCAGATGGAAGTCTTCTGCCGACTTGTTCCCCACCGTAAAGTACAGGTAGTCCGAATAAAGCCTGGGAACACAGTGAAACAGAGGTGGAGGCCAGTTGGAACTGCAAAGTGACATTTTGCTGGATGTACAATATGACCTCTGATTTAAAACAAATACGTTCTGAAAATGATAGATTACTGGAAAACCACTTGAGGAAGCAACGAAAATAGTTTCATCACAGACACATCACATCTGTATCTATAAAGGCAGATGTGGAGATGGATTTCTCTGCACTACCTCTCCACCGGATCTCTGAGCATGACGATGATTTTTGCACCGGGCTGGATGGCGTGGATGAAGTCCTGGGCCAGGAACGGTGACTTGGCATCCTCCCCGCCTCCGTGGAGGTTGCTCCAGGCTTGGTTGTCCCACATAGTGGATGCACTGGCTTCACCTGTCAAGACATTGACAGTCCTGTCACTTCATTTAAAATGCAGCAAGGCGGAGCAGACATTCAGACATAACGTGGCAAAGTCAAGCAGAATTTCAGGAGTTGCTGTGGAGGCCTCATGCTCGAGCAGCTTTGCAACAGCAGCTTCTACTTCAGCAACAAAATCCAATTACGCAATATCTTTCTGTTGGCAAAACAAAGATCAAAGACACAAAATCACTTCAGAAAACCAAGCTAATATCAAAGATCGCTCTTCAAAAGATCAACACAACACGCCTTCAATGTCATTTCTTAATTTCCAAGGTGCATGGGTCTCTGTGTGTACTTTTACAATTGTACCACAGAATATCTAGAATAATGTGAATGGTATTTTCCTCTGGCTCCTCAACACAGGACACACAGTGCTTCTGAGGTCAGACACAAAATGAGCGACATTAAGGGAACAGGAGACAAAGGAGACCTGTGTTTTGAATCATCGTCTCAATCCAATTTTCCTGGCTGTTCAAAAGTACTCGGAAAGAAAAGAGTAAGTGAAAACTACAAAGGTAAGAGAATCTTCCATCTAAAGCACAATGGATGTTAAAAATAACAACTCTCTCTCTCTCACACACACACACACACACACACACACACACACACACACACACACACACACACACACAGACACACACACAAACACTTTGACATGTGTTCACCTGTTATTAGCCGGAGCGCGCTGCGGTCTCCAGATGGATTTCCATTGATTCCTGCTTGGATGTTAACAGCTGCCAAGTCAAACAGATCCAGGTAGTCCTGCACAGGAAAACTTTCCAAGACGCCATCTTTGGAATGGATATAACCTGCACACAGAGGTACAACAACATTCATACACTTTGAAATCAAAGAATTTGACTTTAAATCCGTGTCTTTTCTGTCATTTGTTTGTCTTTTCTCTGTTTCTAAATGACAAAATTATGTTTTAATCATCAGCTGGCCTCATAATAAAGTCTCAGGCACGTCCCAATGACTTACCAAAGCGTTTCCTGGTCCACCAGTGTGGCTCCTTAATGGTGTTGAACCTGACCTCCGGATGCAGCCGCAGTCTCTGAAACAAGTCGGTCGTGCCACACTTGGGTTGGCCGATGATGTAGAAGTACGGCAGGCAGCGCAGACGAAACACTTCGCCGTCCCTGTGGTACAAGTGTCGGTGGAAGTTGATCTTCAGTTGCTCACACACAGTCTTGAAGCCCTTTGAGCGCAGCGTGAAGAGGTTCCTCCGGTAGGGATCAGCACCGAGGTCGCCTGGGAACTCCTCGTACCAGCACGGGCTCTTGATGCTCGGCAGGAAATGGCGAGGAATTACCGAGAACAACTGCAGAGACAAAAACCAACAAAATTAACATCACAGAGCAAAGACAACATACCTGGAACAGTGCATCAGGGCTTTGATAAATTATGATTTGCAGACAGACATATGTTTTCATTTGTCAATCACGTGAGACTTGCTCCTAACTAAAACTAAAATACATCTCCAGCTGCAATTTTCCGTCCCAACACGTCCAACCCTCCCAAACAAACTTAAGGGAGCATGGATTTCATGTAGAGGCATTTCTGTGTTTTGTTTCCAAACCCAACCCGAGCCCGGTGCTTTCCCCAGTTACAGCCATGTGCAGTGTAGCAAATCAATTATATAGCCCAGCCACCGTGACCAAACCCAAGTCGAACATCATTTCAAAATTTGTGTCCAAACCCGGCCTGAACTATCGGATACCAGGTTGGGTGTGTAAGGTATTTGTTTGTTTGTTGGTTTGTTTGTCAGCTAGATTAAGCAAAAACTATCGAACGGATTTCCACAAACTTTTGTGGACAGGTGGGGTGGGTCCAGTACTCTTTGTTCACTTTCTTTAACATTGCGAGGGTGTTTTTTAACATTCCCACTGATTTCCAAGAAAATCATTCATGGATCATGATGGAATAAAATCTGACACAGTGAGGGAACTGAAATTTGGTGCAGCTTGATTGAATTTGGTCCTGTTGGGCCTTGGTGGAGGTATAATCTCTACTGAGTCTACGTGTTCACAGGTTCTTGTGATATAAAAAAGGTCAAAGAAAATCCATTATCCACAACTTGCAGCTGTGTAAATGATGCAGCACCTATGTATTGAATTAACCTTTAACCTTTGTATAAGCTTTACTCTTTCTACAACTGTTATATGCATCTTGTTGCTTTGAAAACTCAGTCAGATTTGTCAGTATGTGTAATACACACACACACACACACACACCACTAATTGGACGTCAACCTACTGACTCACTTGTGTTTCTACCTCTACAATTGTGATGCAGGCACAATCGCTGAAGTCCTCTCAACAAACACTGCAAAATGATTTAGGGTGACGTGGATCAGTGTGATGAGAACATGCAGGAAAATTGCACTTCATTAGCACGTAGCATCAGCAGTCAGTCGGATACGTAACCTGATATTAACCTAAAGACTCTGGTTCTAAAAACACGGACTGGAAACAGCCCTTCGGACAGACTCAACAAACACTGGTGATTATGAGTTTCAACAAACAGTCATTTGCTGCAGGGCTTATTGTAAAGTGTTTGTTGTTTGTCTCCTACAACTCACATTTGTCCACCAAAAATAAAGCAATCACAGTGGTCACTTATTAACTTTTTCCATTGGAGAAAACATAGCATCATTGCAGTCTGGCACTATAATATAAAAGCCTTTGTCATGGTTGGTCTAAATGTGTCAGAGCATTTTTCCACACACTTACAAGGGCCTCGGTTTCGATGACGTCCTTTTCATCAGGCACCTTCCTGGGTGAGTATTCCAGTTTGAAGCTGATGATCTTCACCAGCAGTTTCATGTCTATTAAAGTATTTTCAGAGGAATCTTCCGCTGATGTGCTGGTCGGGACGAACACAGGTCTGAGCTGAAAGGGTGTGGGGGTGAACAGAAGTCCCGTCTTTTCCCAGGGCAGGATATAGGAGGCCATGACGAGAAAGGTCAGTGTCAGGCCCAGGAGGAAACTGAGCAGTCGGACTTTGGAGACACTCCGTATGTTGTTCAGCGACAACAGGGGAGGCCACTTCACGTCCGGATTTTCAGGCTCGTTTGTGTCCCTGAAGTCCAAAAAAGTCCTGACGGGCGTTTTCCCATATTTCTGATGCATGGGCGAGCTGTGGAGCATCCAACTCTGCTCCGTGTGGGGGTCGCTCCCATATTTGCAGTCTGATTGTGACATAATGACATCGAAGAGCAGGAGCCAGGGAATTTGAAAGTTGAAGCTTCATCTGCAGGAGGCTGTGTGTCCGTCCATCCCAGTTTTTAATCTGCAGGTCTTCATGTCTTACTGTCCAGTCTTTGGCGACGCCTCCTGTAAATCAGAAACAGTTGTTAAAACACGTTGCACGGTTTCTTTTCAGTTTCACTAAAAGTGCAGCAGTATTTCTTTCTGTCATATCCCATAATTCCTAAAAACGTGGTATGAAGATTTTTAATATTGGGGTATTTAAGGAAGCTTCACTCCCCTCTGAAGCATCAGTGTGTGAATTTAAGACCATACTCCCTTCTATAGCGTGAGCCAGGTCTAAAATGTCTGAGGTCACAGAGTGTGTGTGGTCTGCTGGAGGGAGAACCCCTGCTTTACGATGAGGGCTATATAGCACACGTCAAGACTCTACTAAGAGACGTTCAAGGTCAGAATAATAGTTGCTCTGTAATTCAAAACTAAAAATACGCAATAATTCACTGTGAGCTACGGGCCTGCTGAGAGCTTTATTTTCTCAACCTGAAAATATAATTTTCAAGATCAGGGTTTTTCACACTGGGAACCAGTATGAGGTATTGATGCAGGTGGACACCAAGTGTGGCAAGTGCAAGCACTGTGTTTTTTTTCCCCGCCACATGAATAATAAGAAACTAGTGTTGTTATTTTGAGCGTACGGTGCCGTAAATTGCAGATATCAAAGTGTAAAATGATTTTGACATATTGCCTAAGCCAGAGATGTATTTACATTTTCTTTGGTTGCCGAGTTTGTAAAAACAATCCCACCGGACCAGGAAATGAAATCCGGCACCAGTTCCAGCAAACGTCATGGAGCGTTCTCTAGTTTTGCCGTGATTTTTTATTCTAACTGCACAACAGGGGGCTGTTATAGTACAGCGACAAAAACATTATGTGCAATATGTTCACACTTACTGTACTTGACTGAGGTGCAACTTCAGAGTGTAAAGATGAACCCATTCACATCACTGTGGACACTGAAAGTCACTAAACCAGTTCTACAAAATATACGTGATTACTGTTAGAAAACGAGAATCATTCATCGATCTTTTAAGTTATGGCTGTAGCTGAATAATGAACAAATTTACAACAATGAACAAATTCATTGTTGTGAACTAAACGTGTTGTCAAATCCTCTTTTGTATTCACTAACTTTTTTGAACGAAATGCATTGAAAAAAACTGGTCTTTTCATTTGAAGGGAGAAAAAGAATGAACTGATTCACTTCATTTATTTTGTTGCCGTTTCATTGTAAAATCAATACGGTGTCACTACCAGCAAAATGAACGTCCTTAATGTTCACCTTGTCAGACAAAATGAACCGAACCATGGTTCCTTTAAAACGGACCAGGATCCCCTCTTTTTGGTTGGACTGTGAGCCTGCGATGGGCAAAGAACGTGTTTCTGACCCTGTTATGGGCCTCATTTAATAAAATATAATGACACCACTGTCTAAATCACATTCTAGTGAATGCTGCTACTTCTGATACCAATCCTGACTCCTGCCTTTTGTTAATTTGTCCATGTTTTGATGTTGTTTGGATGATTTTTTTTTAATAAAGTGTAAAGCCCTTTCTATCTGTGTCCCTCATTTTATTCACGTAGCTGCTTTTTTGTCTCTTCCATCCAGGTAATTGTTTTATTCTCTGCAACTATTAATCTAATATTCCCATTAAAGATTAACGTCTGGTTAGATCACAATTTCAAGCGTGCGGGAGAAGAGAGAGATTTGGAAATGTGACGGAATATAAAGAGGACAGTGAGAGTCAAGGGTAAAGCGTGGAGTGAAGAAAGAAAAGCAGTAGAGATGAGAAAACAGTGTTAGAACGAGCAGAAAAGAGCCTCTACACCTCTAAAGTCTGAAGAATCGATCCATGGTGGGAAGTGAACAGCAGGTAGGTTTGACTGAGGTGAAAATCCTGCTGAGTCAAAATATAAAACCTGTAATTACCATTGCATTAGATGCATTTGTTGTCCTAAGTGCACAAAATATCACGACTGATCTGGTATCACAGCCTGAATGGGATATTACTCATGTTTTTAATGCCTTGGCAAACCTCAGTCTGGAAAGCCATGAAATCATTTCACCGAGCACCTCACATACTGCAGTAAATATAAGACATATATGTCTAAAATATACTTTACTACTGTGTATATGTTAGGTTTTTTTTGTCTCCTATGCAGCTACTGTACTGGAAACATCTTTATCATCTTCATGCTGTTTACTCTATATTCTCCAAGGCACCAGCTGTTGGACTGACTCTCTGTACTGAAAAGAATAGTTTAGAAACACAGACCTTGTGCCTGGAATTTGCAACAAAGAGAATTCAACACTCAAGACTTTTTGTGACATAATATACATATAAGATGAAAAAGAAAAAGACTGTACAATCTGTGATTCAATTGGGTTTGTCCATGTCATACAAAAAACTACACACTACCATTCTTGATTTCTGCAGTAATGCTGGTCACACATTCCATCCCAAACCTTGGACCAAATCAAGATATTACAAAACTTTCTGGCTCAATTTTCTGTTGCTTTGGAAATCCATACACCCAAGGGTATTACTGCTAATATTTTCAGGGAGTCCATGACCTTTCTCTATCAGTCTGAGATGTACCATTTGTTAAAAAGAGAGGTCAGAAATTAAAGGCCAGGTTGCAAAATAGTCTGAAAAGCATATCTTTTGTCCCTGTGGATTTTTTTCTCCACTTTTGACACCGAGTATCCCTCTTGTTCCATCTGCAGCTTAATATTCATTTTGCGTGAGATATTGCATAAACTAAAGTGCAGATTTCCATGAAATAAAGGCTCAGAGAGTGAAACCATTTTATTTCAACAACTCTGGTTCTTCTAATATCAGCCATGAGGTCAAGCTCTTTAAAAAAAAATCAATAGACTTGTAAATCCCACTCCTCTCTTTTTGCTGTCAAGTCAAACCACGTTTTTTCAACACAATCCTTCATTGATCTGAACAGAGAGCAGAAGGTTGTGCGTAAGTCATTAGGATTCATCATCTGGGAACTATGGACATTTGTACTAACTTTTGTGCTGCTTCATGAGGTCATTGTTGATAACTTTTTACTTGTTGGTTGTGTTATTGGAAAAGTCAAGAGATCACCAAATTCATGAGAAATGATTAAGGACTTTTAATATCTGTTTAATATCATGATAATCCATCTGGCAGTTGATACGTTTCACTCTGAAACACTGATGTCAATTGGCACTAAAAGTAAAATCCAATGATCACAAAAATCCGAGGGTTTTATCCTCTGCGAGACTAAAATATATTCATAAAATTTCAAGAAAATCCAATCTGTAGATGTTGAAATATTCCAATATGTATTCAAATTGCCAAAATGACCACTGGCACGAGTAAACTAGAAGAATTAATGTTGGGCAATGTTGTTCTTCCCTCTTTCACTGTCATCTTTTTAAAGCCTCACATGGGGCACCACTTCTACGCAGCTTTCATCATGATGTCTCAAACAAAACTGTAATTTGCAGAATTGGCAACTTTAAATAAGTTTTGTTATGTTTGAGATGTTAAGTCTTCACTGCCTGTCCGGAGGCCACTGAACCTCACAGATGCTGTAGTACTATAATAACAATATGTTGAGCTGTGATTAAAGGTCCATCATATCAGCAGCTTGTGGCTGTTATAGAGACAAACCACACAGCTCATTATTTTTATTTTAATTAGACCACAGCTGCACAGATCCCACAGCTGTGTGTTGAATTTCGAATTCAACCTTTTGCTCTGGTGATGAATATAAACAATTGCTTCTGTCAAACTACAGGTCAGTGTCTTGGTCCTTTTATCTGCTTCCACTGAGTCTTATTTATTATTTAATTAGATTGAATACAAGACTTTTATGCATCTGCTTGATTGTGTAGGTAAAACACATTACTGCACACTTGATGTACTACGTGCTATCAAAGCCAGGCTCCCTGCCACCCCCTGACCCGCATCCTCTCATTCATCCCCCACTGTCTACCCTTTGTGACAAGATGAAGCCAATCAGCCTCTGCTGCAAAGAAACCAACTAAACAGAGAAATGAAAATCAAGCTCCCTGCAGAGCTCTTCACAGTCAAAATGCCACAAGCCATATGCAGATGCACATGCGGCTCTGTAAAGCATCAACATCATGACGTCATGAAATAGAGCTTGAAACAAATGTGACACAATGAGAGGATTCACCATGACCACAAAATCTGTTTTAAGAGCCAGTGCTCAGTAAGCACACACATTCTCGCCTCTCCTGAAACATGTTTTAATCGAGTCTTCATGTTTATAACTGTGTAAACACATTCTGACCGTGTACAGTACACTGTGACCGAGACTTGACGGAATGCAGGGAGGAATGGGAGGCACCAGGGAAACCAGTGTCACAAAAGGAAATAAGACAGCCTCCCTGTTGACTGGGGAGTCAAACAAAGATTGATGGGATACCAGACTACAGTAATAATAAAACTCTCTTCATGTGGATGAATCAAACGTTATTTGAAGGACAGAAAACAAAAAAAAGATACTCTTAGTTGTGTTTTCCCTCTTTCTCTGGCCCTTTTCTTGGACAGATTAGGGATGAAATCTTGACAGGAAATGGGAGAACTCCTTGAGAACACAAATAGAATATCTGAGGAAGCGGATTTCATCAGTCTCATCAGGCTGGACTAGTCCTCCCTTTCCTTTCCCACAGCGCGTTCATTTAATGTCAGCGCAGAACGATCGCCTTCACCAGAGTCTGACTCCTTAATCTGTAAAATAAGCAGGCTGTTGAAGTCATGGTAGAGTCTAAACATAACAGACGTGTGCTAAGAAAAGCACCAGAAATATTAAACCTCTTGTTTAACAGTGGTGTCTGTCTTGATCAGACAGGTCACCGCACTCCACCTGCACATCTGGAGTGCAGATGTGGTCCTTGGTTAAACCGTACATTTGTAAATGCATATCAGTGTATATTATTGCATGCATATGTTTTTTTATAGCAACGGGATGTTTGCATTAGCAGCACTTTAAATCCGATCTGACATTAATAAGAAGCAGAAAACATCTGAAACCTTTGTCCTTGTGTTTAATGAGTGGGTCTGAAGACAGGAGGGGGATCTGAAGTCAGCCTGGGTGTGCAGTGCTGCCTCTGTCATTTAAAGGGTGATTCCATTTCTTTCTATTACTTGGGTTGAGTTTTGGACACTGCTTTGTATTGGTGGTGTTAACGATATTTATTTATAGTCACAAAAAAACTGCTGAGATTAGGAACATGAACACATCTCTACAATACATCTGACAAGGTGACAAACAAGTAGTCAGACAACATAACGGAGCCAATATGCTGATAATATTGACTGATATGAGCCTTTCACAGACAAATACACAGTGTTTATGTTTCTTTTATTTTACAGAATAAACAATGCAGAAAAGATGTGCATTTATATTTTCATTTTCTTAATTCAAGCTCTATATATTTGATTGTCTTTGTGTTTTCATTTTATGTATTGTTAGTTAATTTTATGGTTAAACTGTCAAATATCAAGCCTCAATTACATTTCTTCATCATATGGGATTGATAATGACATCTTAGGAATCATTGACACTATTAAAAATATATATATTAGATAGAGATATTATATGTCTGCTTAAACATCGCTATCAGAAATGTTGATCTGTATCAACATCAGCTCCCAAAATCCATATCCGTTGAGATCTTGTAAATTCACCATTTTACTAAGTCATTAAACCAGAAGTGTCAATATCACTCTTAACACGAGGTGTGAAAAAAAACCTGTTCCTTGTCGTCTTGATTCTCGCCTAAAGCGGCTATAAAACAACATGTGTGTGTTCCTCTGTGTTACTAAAGGACAATGACTCACAGTAGAGCCTGTTCCTCCTCTGCCTGATCACATTCTTCCAGTTAATCAGCCAAATCAATAGGAAGAAAGCAAAAGAAAAAGCTTGTCTGAGTTTTGGTTTTCAATCAAGATTCCATGTTCTCCTTTAACCTGACACGTGTATCTTCTTCAGTCGTGACCATGATGCCTCTGACTGAATATGTTGATGAAAAAACATTCACTGACAGAACCTGTCAGCGCAGGATAACTGCCGCTGCTTCGAATCATGGGTGGAGACCTGTGACTGTGGATCTGGTTTGCGCACACAAAAGGCTTCTCCATGACAAGTAGCAGCTTGACGTACTCGAAGGATTTCTCTTTCTTTGAGCCAAATCATGTTAACGCTCTCAGCTCATCTAAAGAGTTTAAATGGTAAAAGTAATAAGTTCTTACTTGTAAAGAAATATTATTCTGAATGTTAAACCTTTAATTGGACTGTAATTACTATGCGTCAGGAACATGATAAAAATACCTTATGAGTCAGTTGAGACTTCTGTGCCTACGTTTGACTTGGAGCTCTGCCTGATCCCACATTAAAACGATTCAATACATTAGAGAAAATATTAATCTTGGATGTACTTCAGGGTAAAGCAGCACATATGCAGCCAATTAAAGTGTTATTTTTCATCTTTACTGTTTGGAAGCAGCCAGTCTGCTCGGTATGAAACTCACATTCCCATATGATTGTGGTCAAATCGAGATTAAAACTCATATAGAAATTAAATCATCATACAGTCACATGGAGATATCATTGTTACTTTGCTTCCACAAACCAAAATTAATAAGCGCCATTACTAGGCTAATGTGGCTCATTCGCACTGATACCCAATTCATCTGGAACACAACGAGAGGCGCCATAGACTTCCTCTAATTACTGTACAACAAAGCACTGGTTATTGCTAAAAGAGGAATTATGTGCATGCACTTATGAAGAAGGCATCACCAACATATTGCAATCAGCAATGGATGGTACTACTTCTCTTTGGCATCTGGCGGCAGATGGTTGTGATGATGATGCTACTCACAACTGGTTTGACATTATCTCAAGATTTCAATGCAAAATCATATTTCAAAGTAAATCGTGCATGTACTAACCAGGAGTGTCTATCAGGTGAACGTAAATGTTTCTGAAGACAACTGATTTGATAAGAAGGAAATGGAAGAACTCAGCAAGCAACATTTTGATTTGAATGTATTCATGAAAAGGCGATAATTTCTTTGGCTTCAGAAAGAAACTGTTTGGAGGTGAAATCTTTGAAAAGAAAACTTAAAGTGATCGAATAATAAACTTGTGTAACTTTAGAAAAACCTTATTTTCTCCAGTACTTCGTAAAAATAGCCTGAGTATTCATGGAGAGTGAAGGATAAACATTTACTTTAAACTATAGAGTTCAAACAAAACATCATTGGGTGGAAAAGAAAAAACAAACCAAGACAAATTCCGCTGAAAAGCATCATCCATCCGGAGAATTACTCAACAGCATCGAGCACAACAACATGAGAGTAATAGATGCAGATAAAAGTTTGAAGACATTGAGCCGTCTTCGCTAAAACGGATTTCAAGCTAGAAAATAACGCAGAGCTCATCTTGCATTTCTACGGCTTGTTGTCATCGCCAGTTTAAAGATTACCAACCCTTGAAAACACTTAAGTATCAAGCAATCCTCCCACATTCCTAGAGCTCTGTATTACAGAATCCTTTTCTTCCATTTGTGGGGGACCCCCAGAGTCCAGTCTAAACAATCTGATATGGTACAGCTCTCTCGCTCTCCCCTCTCATACCTTTAGCATTACATAACCCCTTCTCGAACAGCGGCCGTCGCCAAAAGAAGCACATCTCAGCAGCTCCAGACATTTGTTTCCACAAACTCGTGAGGGCAACCTAAAACCCTGCTGCCCACCAGTGCAGGGCTGGGCGCAGCAGCCTGACAGAGGGATTGTCCTGGGTGTGCGCCGAGTTATGCAGCGTGGAGAGAGGGTGCTACTACTTACGAACTGCCTCTCATTAGCAATAAAATACAATTTAGCAGCTCCACAAGAGGCAGGTTTGTCCAAAGGTCAGCTGGCTACCTGTCAGGACCTCCGCTCTGCACTGTGAGCGGAGCTGCAGCCCAGTTATTGGACCAAAATGGGAAAAGCAGGGGAAGGAAAATGAACTGAAATGTCAAACGGACACAGCGGGTGCACAACAAACGTCTCGCACATCCACAGATCTCAGCCCTGACTTCAAACTGATCCTCTGCAGCTGGAGAAAGAACACACAAATCACTTCATGGCTTGTTTGCAAGGGCGGGGGGGCTGTGCATGAAGAGAAGCCATTTAGGGATAAAGGAAGGAATTATAAGCCGTGGCGGGAAAATCTTGCATCTATGGTCAGATGTTGACTGGGGGAACTCTCTGGTTTGTTAATGTTACAATAAACAGAATAATAATTATGAGATAAGACGATGGGAGCATGTGTACAAATGTTTACAGCAGTTTATCTTCGCTGCTTCACGTCTGTGGTTCAGTCTCTGGTGGAGTCTTTCTACCCCCCCCCCCCCCCAGAGACATGACACTGAGATATTCTGCAGCTGTTCAGAAGATTCACCCAGGAGGAAGTTACTGTTCAGCAATGCAAGGACGTAAACACATATGTGCTCAGGGGAATTTATAGCTTATTATGACCTTTAATAAATATGTTTATAGTGTTTTTTATTTATTTAATCTAATGTATTATATTGTTTAGCTTTCTAATTCACTCGTTTAATTAAAGTTTAATTATTCTATACATATTTTTATATTCCTTTGTGTTTTTATTGTTTACTTGTTTATTACTTTTACTGGTGTCTGTTTCATTGGTGTGTACTTTGGAGAACTTCATAATTTTGACTTATTTTTATAGTGTTTACTTTTTCATCTTTCTAACGTATTAGTTTAGCTAAGGTTAACTGTTCACTCTATATACTCCGCTCACACTGGATATATTCTGTTCAGAGGTGAAGGTGCTCTCCCAGCCCTCTCACCTCCACACAGGTGAATTCATAACAAAACACAATATGAGGACAATGCACTTCTGTATAATTACGCACGTCCAGCTGAATAATACTCAGCAAAAGTATTTGTATTGTACTTGAGTACCTTAATGAAAACAGATCTACTCACGCTGGATCTGCGTCGTCTCGGTCCACGAGTGTCTTCTGCGCTGTGGAGCCGGAGGAGCTCACACCAGCCTGCCCGGTGTCTGCTGCGTGGAACGAGTTAACCCACCGGTGACAGTGACAGTATCCTCAGCGTGAACACGGTTCAATCTGACCGAACACCGGCTGGAGCTGTGGCGACGACATGTGCGACTTTCCGGAGTCTCCATCTGACTGAGCCGCAGCCTCCCCCACTCACAGAGGGGAGCGGAGGGGTGGAGGGGAGGGGAGGTGCGCGCGTGGAGCAGGAAACACCAACAGTATAAATAAATCTTGTTTACATCACAGCCACCAAATGCTCTTGGTTTATTGATCAGGTTTATCATGAATGTCGCTTTAAAACCATTCAAATAGATTCAGGTTACTTCTGTCAACTCTAATCTATAACCTAGATTATTATAAATCATCGTACTTATGGAAACATACTTCATTCAGTGCAAGAAGCGAGTAAAGGAATAAGAGAATAACTCTCCCCTCAGGGAATAGACCATCAAAACTAAGACGTTTCTTCAACAGCACTTACTGCAGAACCATTCAAATCACTAAATGGCTCCTCAAGCCTACATCAGCACTTTACAAAGCAATAAGCACCACTGAATTTTATTGTATTTTGTATTTTAGTGTATTTGTAAGCACCGGACATCCTATTCTATTTGCACTAGTTTTTACTGTATTTAATTTTATTCTGTATTTATTCTGTATTTAACCATATGTTTTTATGGCTTAGGGGTTATGTGTTTTGTTTCTTTTCTTGTTATGTGTTATGACTGTTGTTCGTTGTGGGCACACTGAGGCAAATTCCAAACAACTGATTTTTTAAAACCTGAAAATTTTAAGGCAACTTCAACCTTGAATTTGAGTAAAAGTTGAACCGACTAATTATTTTTGATCTGGTCATTTATCTTTCATAATTATAAAAACTTAACATTTTGAGTTCTAAGTACAAAGAATTTCAGTGTCACTGCTCACCAGGGTTATGGTGTATTCCACATGTATATGGACTCTTCTACTGACCCCTCATATAGAGTTTACAGTAGGTTCAAAGTCCTAATATGTAACTTTATTCAAAATGTATTCAGGATTTATTCAACCAAACACCTGCAGGACGTCATGTGAGACGAGAGGTGACTTAGCATGGACACAAAGCCCCTGAAGAAATGCTCAGAAGACCCTGTTTTTGCCTTTATGACCTGAACTCGGGTCAGAACTTATAGTTTCATGTTTCGCCCTCCAAGTGGAACAATTTTTAAAAGTTTTCAAAGCCAGTCAATATTCTTTGTTCTTTATATACAAGTATTATTACAAGTTAGCAATTTCAAGTTTTAGTTTTTTTTGGGTGATTTATTGTTAGAAAACCCTTTTTAAGACCAAACTTTGAAGCGCAATTCCCCACTGAGCTCATGAAGCTGCCAAGAAATCAGTAACATACATTCACTCCATTGACTCTAAATGATCCATTTTATGTGATTTGGCTGCATCACAGTGGTTTCATTTTCATAGAGAGAGACGACTCTTTGAATAAGTTTCACTCGCGCTTTGAAATAATAACCATATTATCATTTAATCTTTTTGGATGCTCACCATTTGTCCAGTTTGATGAAAAGGCATTGAAGCGAAAACACCGAGCAGTTTGAAGAATAGATGTCTTCAAGGCTACAGTGACCTACTTTTCTTGTAGGCTGTTCTTCTAACTTTTAATAACTTCAATAGGTATTTTATTCTTGTGACAGAAACGCTGATGTTTCTGTAAACAACATTGTGCCATCAGGGACATTTCCAGTTCCCCACAGGTGAATTGTGGTCTTAATGTTCTGTTGAAGTAATGGGATTTTTTTTCCCGTCATTAGCTGTCATGACTCACTCTGTGTGAGTGGGAGTCAGCGTGGATGTTTCTCAATGGTACATTAGGCCTGAAGATAAAAACACAAGTTGTGCTGAAATGAAACTGAGCTGCAGGTCTGACAGTGGTGTTCGTAACTTTGTTTGTAAAATACAAAACCACATCCAGTTTGATAGCTCAGGATTCTGACAGAAGAAAGAAATCATCGTATCAGAAACATTCAGAATGGTGCAGGATATTTTCAGTGTAGTAATTGTCCCACGTCCTGGCTCATTTACTTTTCTTGGAAACATGTTTTCTTCAGAGGAAGAATGAATTTGATATTATTGGTCAGAGCTGAACATGTGCCATGCAGATCTCAAGTAGACTGAACAATCACAGTCCCTGGAAAGCAATGTAACCCTAACCTCATTCTGGATAAGACATTATTTTGATTTGCTAATAGTACATTCCATTCATATTCCCGATTATATGTTACTCACCACAGTCTTTATTTTATTGTATCTATGACTCAATGCAACATCACTACTGGTTTTCACTGGTAACTGCTGTTCGTCGATGTCGCAAAATGCTGTGAAAATGCCAACAGGAAGTTACAATGTAATTAAGATGTGTAAATATCTGCATAATGCAACTTAGGTCGGATTGGTCCTTCCATCCAATATCTGTCCTGCACATCATAAACTAACCACAGCCTGAGTATCCAGAGAAAACCCAGACACAGAGACAACAAACTTCACATAGAAAGACAGGGATTCCAACCGGAAAGTTTTTCCTGTGAGGCAACAATGCTAACCACCTTACCACCGTGCCACCTCGAAATACTCCATGTCTTAATTGGATCATTGCTTATCACATGATCTCATTTGGGTTAAGGTCATCAGAAAATACAGTTAAAATGGCTTATTCAGACGTTTGTCTTAATTAGATTATATTGGTGTCAATGTGCATATATATACAATGCATATTTGTCACCGTTTCACAGTTGGAACAGAGTCACAGTTACATTCAGCCTGAGTCATGTTTTATTTATCTGAAAATGTATTTACATTATTCAACTCCAGTGCAACAGTTCACATTGTCAACATGTCACAGAATCCGAAAAAGAGACGCCATCAAACAACGAGATATATCCAAAAAATGCTGAAATGTATTTCCAGCAGCAGTTTTATCACCACAGTAAAGAAACCTTTGGTGATGAAATGAAACCCTCCCCGTTCTCTGTACATCACACGTGATGGAGGCTGCCGCGCTTCCTCCTTCTCCGCAGGAAGGAAATTAATTCTGTTTTCAAGAAGCAACTTCCTCCCCATTCGTCATGACGTCGGTTTCTCGCAGCAAATAAACAGAAGAAGAAAACAAATGAGGGGGACAAAGCCGGGTGTCGGGGGCTGCCATGATGTTCATCTTTGGTGAAAAGCGTCTTTCCCAGGAAACTGACGCTGCTCTATAAAGATAAAGTCTCATTTGAATAAACTGCCTCCCCCTTCAGAGCACATCCATATGCATGAGACCCCGCGTCTAATTGCTGTTAATTCCTTTTAAACTGATTGCGATTTATTCACATTTCACAGAGATGCACATGGCGTGTGTATGAATGGAGTCTGACGCACACGTTTCCCCGCAGAGTCAGTTTGAATGTATCGGATGTGGTTTGTGTTAATTGTTGCACTAATGTTGAATTGAAATATCTATTAATGTAGAACAACATGATATAACTAAAAGAGCACTAGGAGGGTGCTTACTTCTGTTTAGGCTAACGCTAACGTTTAGGCTACAAAAACAGAGATAAAGCCAGACAAAGCTAAATATGAAATGATAAAAAGACAATGGAACATAAGCAAAGATAAGAAAAAGAAACAATAAGATAGATAGGATAAGATAAATAAGAGTATATAGTATAAACAAAAGTTCATGTCAACCATTTCTAAAAGTTTCCACAAAAGGGAAATGCTTTAAGAAGGGGTTTTAAAAAAGTTCAATGGGCAGAGAGCTCCATGCAGGGGCTTTAATAGCAAAAGTCTGGTCACCCTTTGTCATGAGTTGTGACCGTAGATCTCAGATGTCGAGAGAACACGTACTAGGTCAATAAATCTGAGTGGTATTTGGAGCAAGGTCATTCAAGGCCTTTAAAGTATGCAATGAAAAGAATGACTTGAATCTGCAGCTCAAAACCCACCGTGCACCGTCAACTAGTGAGTTATAGTGGAGCTTTTAGAGCGGAGGGAGCCAGATATTAACCTGAGGAGTTGGTAGAGACCAAAAACGGAGATAAAAGAAAGTGAATATTGGACTTAGATCCAACAAGTGAAGCCAAACATGATTCCACCTGAATTGAATGCTCGTTTAGCTTTTTTACACCTACTGAATAATAATTTGATTAATATTGTAATTTGAAACCTTGCATTAATGGTTAGCATTTACTAACTGTTCATCCATTTCCACTTCTGTTACAGTACAATCATACAAGCTTGGAAGTTTCCACTGTCAAGATGAAACTTTCATCAAATGCCCTTAGAAGCCTTCCCCAAAATTAAATTGTTTCATTTCTGTTATTGGAAATCGTTCAAGGAAAGCAAGGCTCATTAAAAAAGATACAATTTCTCTGCACGCTGCTTCCAATCCTGCCTTCGCAGCATGAAGTCAAATATATAGATGTCAGCTCTTCTCATCACAGAGACATCCGGATCACATGTGTACACTGAGCCTCGGGTCTCTAAACTTCTGATTGAAAAAATTGTGCTTTGCAGAATCTGTTCTCCAAATCTAAGAGCAGCAAAGGAGTTCATTACACTGCCATTAGTTCACTCAGCATCCGCTCCAAGATAATGTCCTGTAATGATCGTGTGTTTGTGTGTGTGTGTGGGTGTGTGTGTGTGTCGAGAACGAACTCTCTTCCACCACAGTGTTCTTTGACTTTGAGACAGACTGTAATTAGCAGCACTGTGTCCTCTTGTGTGTTATTAGTGCTTCTGACCTTTGAATGCATCAGATGAGTGAAAAAACACATCTGGCTCTGCAGCCGTGTTTGAGCAGAGCAGAGCTGAAGACAATATTAAACTGTGATTCTAAATCAGAGGAAGTTTCACCCGATTGTTCATGGATTCTTAACGATTGCTGCATTGTTTTGACCAGAGGGATTTAATACCCAGGTTCAACTTTAGATTTTCTATATTTTTATCACTTAAAACAAACAAATAATTCAAAATTTAACACCAAACTACATTTCGTGTTTTTACAGTGGATTCACAAGAGGATTTAATTAATCTCCATCACTTACCCAAGCTGATAAGACGGCAGGAGGGTTTTATGCCAAAGCACCCACGCTCTAGTATAAGACTTAAGAACAGGAAAAGGGAGCTGGGGGGGGCCCTTCAATGAAACAAATCAAACCCTCCCCCAACCCCCCAAAAAACATGACACCATACCTTGTTATTCAAATGTGCAAATGTTCTTTAACTATCAAAATTATGAACAAATTGCAAAATGTGCAAAACATTAATAATAATAAAGTAGTCGCCCTTCCTACACATCATACGCACACATTTACACACTTTAGTCTTCAACCAAACCTCTAAAATTCTGACATGGGGTCTTGTTCATGGGGTTTCTGATGTGGTTTTGTTGCAGTTTCCTGTCTGATCATAGAATTTCAGAGGGTTCTTACAAAATAGTCGTTGCAGTGGACTAACATACCAAGCCGTTCTCAGGGGCCCCCTCTCAGCTCGGGGGCCAAGAGGTAACTGCCGGCTTAGCGACGCCCCTGAGATGGGAAACACACTCCTGTCAGTTCAACTCCGAGTTGATCCAAGGACGTGGAATATCCCCTCATTTTACTCGCGATTAAATCACATTACCCTCATTTCCCAAACCGTAAAGCCTTTTCCTCGGAAAAATCCGTTTTCATCCACAGCTCTACTCCTGTGCCAGTAGTCTTGCAATCACATCTGTGTGTCTGCGCTGGCCTGTGCACAAGTATTACAGCACATGAGGTCGAGAGATTTGTAAGGAAAGGGGGGGAAAGATGGACCAGACAAACTTAATCAGAGTCGCCTGCAAGCGATTTATCCAAGACATCGCTCAGAAGCTGGCGAGCGGTCTCCAGCAAAACCCAGAGTCGGGAAGAAATCCAAACACTTCCCCTGAAGCGAGATCAGGCCTGAAGTCTGACTAAATCATAATTTCTCGGGCTACTTTAAAACTGTTTTGCCACTTTTAATTTTCTGCTTCTCTCGCAGGAAGATTTTCATTTTGAGAGTCACTTCTGCTCAGAAACAGCTTTATCAAAACCACATTGTTCAACATAAAAGGAACAAATCAATGGGAGAGGGCAAACCCACCCACATTGACTTTCTCCAAGGACTCCGCCTCCCTCCCACCCACCACCACCACCACCACCACCAACCTGACTTTCACTTTGAAGTGGATTTAAAGACCATAACAAGTTGGCTCCTTCTGCTGACTGGTACTGAGGAAATCACATTCATCTCCTCCTGCCTTGGCCGAGTGTCCCCGCTGCGCTGGAAGACGCAGCTGAAATACAAAACATCCGAGAGAGACGTCAAGCAAAACATTAACCGTTCAATCAAAAGCAGGACGTGTGCAAAGTCCCCAGAAGCACGTTTTGCATGAGTGTCACTCAAACCAAGGCAGTGATGTAATGAACAGATCAACAGATGCACATATGCTTCAGAAAGCACTTGATTCTCTCGTAGCAAACATATCAACACGGCCGTTGGTTGTAATCACCAACATCTCTCAAACCTTGTTGTCTTTATAAGTTGACGTCTTCTACGTGTATGACATCTCTTTTTCATCCTGAGATTGTAACTTTGATATTTCGGTTCAGTCTCACATTAGTGTCATTTCCAACAAGCAGCTGCTTTCAATGAAAAACCTCAGATGAACCCACTGCACCAAACTAGGCTGAAGTCAGTGGAGACCAAAACAGAGCTCAAAGAGGAGTGAATATTTTTCATTCTTGCAGTTGAGTCGAGGTCTAAGTGCTGGTTTATGTATGAGTGATTCAAATATCAAGACACAAAAATATAAGTGTGTTTATTTATTAAATTATTACAATGCACATACGTCTGTTTCTTGATGAAACATTTCCACAATGTTCTACTTGGAAACGTACGTCTGTCTCTTTTCACCCATCACCATCCCCTTCCCATCTGACCTGTGAACTGTGGTGGAAGCGATGTCAGCGGAGTTCCAGCACGGCTGGAGACACACACACACACACACACACACACACACACACACACACACACACACACACACACACACACACACACACACACACACACACACACACACACACACACACAAACGCACACACACCAGGATATCCTCGGCTCCATTTTATTTATTCAAACCTCCCACTCGTTTCTCTGCGAAAGATAAGTACAGCTCACAGGCCGTGTAGATGGAATTATCTCTCCAAAACAGTGCACACGCACACACACACACACACACACACACACACACACACACACACACACACACACACACACACACACACACACACACACACACACACACACACACACAGAGGCATGGAAGCTCAGGCATGTTACTATTAACATCTGACCTTGTCCTGGAGCATTCTCCAACATGAATTTTAAACATGTGCTCTTCTTCGCCCACACCTCAACGACCCCCCCCCTCAGATACCGGGCCAAATTATTCATCACATTGTCGTGTAACAGTTGCCTCAAGCCAAAAATACAGGATGGGCTCCTCGTGCCTGGCTTCCCAGAGTATTGATCAAAACTGTCAAATTTCTGAGCTGCATGCGAGGCCTCATTGGAATGAAAAATATCACTGAACCATAGGGAGGGGGCAGCTGTGTGTGTGTGTGTGTGGAAAGGTATGATACATACGTATGTGAAAGAGGGAAAAACGAAGTACTAAGAGGACAGAAAACACTGGAATAGCCGCTGCACTGACACCAGCACGTCAGCGCCAGGTTGACATTGAGCAGGTTTTGACAGCGGTGAGAAAAGTCTGTAATTGAAGGATGTTTTTCAGGCCTGCAGCCATCACAGTGATGTCAGGAGAAAATCCGCTACCGACCACTCACTCTCCTCCCTATCCTCCTCCCTGCAGCTCGCTCACCGTCTGCAGACAGAGACAGAGGCCTCTTCCTCACCCGGTCTACTGTAGATCAAAAGCAGTGAAAGCACAACACACTCTTGAAAAGATGTCAATGGAAGACACTGGCATGACAGCGGGTTTGAAGCTCTTCTATCCGAGTCCTCTGCTGCAGGACTGATCACCCCGACTATAAACCTGTCTCCTTTCAGCTCAGGGTGTGATACATTTCGTCAGTCATGCACACCTGCTGCACATGGAGGCAAACAAGTGAATCCCCAGAACCAACGACACCAAAAACACAAGGTCTGAAATTAACAGGGGATGCATTGTTCTTCTAAAAGAATATTAAATTGTAAACTTCTAATCTAGCTCAGGTAGTTTAAAGGGGACTGAGTCACAGATCTCGCAGCTGGTGCTCACATTTAAACACATCAATCTAAGAGCCACTTCAGCGTTTATTACGTTAGGTTGATGGATGGAGGAAAGGATGAAGGGATGTTGAATGGATGGATGATTTATTTTTTAATAATAAACAACATAAATAAACTAATAATCGAGTGTACATTACTAAATAAAAATAATTAAATAACAAATATACAAAGTAGCTTACAGAAATGATGCATCCACTAAGACAACAGAAGTCTGAATTCTTCATCAGGAACGTTTCTCTTATATACATCACCACCAAATGATAGGAACTATTAGAACATCAAAAAACATAAAGTGAGTTAGGGTCTTTAATAGATGGACACAAAGGATAGAAAGTAAATTCTCAAACAAACTTACTGGTGCATGGCCACATAGGAATTTGCCTGGATACACCCAGACTTTAAATAACCTCCCATTCCCCTGACAGGTAAATCCTTCCTCCAACCCTGACCTCACAAAATGGGCCTTGACTCCATAGTCAAGGCCCATTGCGGTTCTACTTTTTCTATTTCTCTCATTTCTCATTCTGTAAATGGTAATTCTGAAAAGTATTATTCTATAAATAATATTCAGAGTGTAGAGATACCTTCCTGAAAATGTTTCTCTAAAACAAATTGCCATTTTACTTCTACTACTACAAAATAAAAAAATAAATAATAATAATACGATTATTTTAGATAAGTAAATAAAAAAGATGTCGAGATTAATCAGATACAATATAACAATATCTTTTAATATATAAATATCTCCTCATCTTCAATCAACAGCTCAGGGAGTCAGTCAGTGTGTAATTATGATTCAAGTGTCTATAAATGCAAACTGAGACTGTGTTGAAAGAAAGAAGTGAAATGGCGACACCGTGTGGTAGCAGTGTGTAAGTGAATCTAGTGTCAGTAGGTGTAACCAGTGGAAGAGTGAAAGGTTCAAGTTCTCGGTGAAACTGTGGGAGTGTGTGTCAGGGAGGTTGTTTATTGCCAGAATAAAACCAATTGAATAATTCGTTAGTAAACAGGTCTAGATGATATAGAATCTTTTTCTCCCTAACTCCCTCAAGACATCTTCAAATCATTAGTGATTGATTTAAAAATTATTATCATCATTGATAAAGAGGCAGCATATAAACCATTTAACATTGGTCCTTGTTGGTAACTATTATTGTATATTTAGATAATTGCAGAATTCATACATTAACTTGACTGTAAAAAAGATGATAACATAACAACATCTAATACTCTGTCTTGTTGAACATTTATCCATTCATTAAAGTATATAATTCTATATTATAATAACAATAAAACTGTGGTGGAGAATTTGTTTTCCCCTTTTAATCGTAAACTATAAGCAAAAATTAAAATCCCAGAGTAACGTATGAGTCGGCTGCCTCTTACCTTAATATTCAACATTATATAGAATGTTGCACTGCTTTAAAGTTGATTTGATTCGTACCTGATGAAGATAAATATTAGATTTATTTCCACAGTCTAACTGTAGCCTTATTGCCCCGGAGATGGCAGCAAAGAGGCCCTTTAACATTCATCTACCTTCATTACCAGCCTCACACTGACGTAACTCTCATTCAAATTAAAGTTAAAGAGGGACAGAAAACATCTCACAGTTCATCCTCATTTGAAAGGTTTTTATTCTAACACACGAGCCAGACACAGATGCTTAATGTTTGCATTTATTAAGTTATCACACTGATGTGGTTGTATTAACGGCAGCAGACGTTGAGCTGTGTAAAGCTCTGAGAGGCAGCTGGGTGGCTGCAATATGCCGCAGTTTGAAATGTAAGACACACTGATGCATAAAAATGACCCTGGATCAGATGTTAAATACAGAGCAGGTGTTTGAGCCAAACACAATGATGTCAGTGCAAAGAGGTGCAGGTTTGACAGAACTAAACATTGTAAAAGCTTCGGCTCGGTCACAGGACACGTGTTTGGCCTTTTGTTGTGATGCTGACGTAGCTGCAGTTGCATACTTTAGTAGTTTTTAGTCGTTTAGTGAGATTTAAACTCCTTTTGGACAATGTGATGAAACAGAGCTCGTACAAACAGCTGCCTTCACTCTGGAGAACATGGTGGGACATTAATGCAACAGCTACAATGGTTCTGGGCAGTGACAGTGAATCTAATTACATTTGCTTTGTCCCAGTCAACACTTGTCTCCAGCTGCATCATGTCAGTCTTGGCTCATCTCATAGATGCGGGTTAAAGTACGTGGGCTGCAGGAATCCACTGGACATGAAGGGATGCAGGAGCCCCCCGGTGGATGGAAGCGGAACAGCACCGGCCGTGTGGAAGATCACATTCCCGGAGCTGAAGTTCGGGAAAGTCTGGTGGAAGCTGGCGGAGCTCGAGCCGCAGGAGGCCGGGTTCGGACTGATGAGGGAGTGGGAGCCGGGCTGCAAGGTGCTGTCCGCCCCGGGGTTCTGCTTTTTCCACTTGGTCCTCCTGTTCTGGAACCAGATTTTCACCTGGGTCTCGGTCAGGCTCAGGGACAGGGCCAGGTTTAGTCTCTCGCACACGGACAGGTACCGGGTGGCGCGGAACTTGTTCTCCAGAGCCACCAGCTGCTCGTATGTGAACGCTGTCCTGGCGCGCCGCGGTTTGGCGCAGGCCTGGTCCGTGCGCCGACGCTTGTGCGCGGATGGGGCCTGCGGGGTGACCGCTGACTCCCCGTCCTCCTGGTCCTGATCTCCGGGGAGACAGGGGTCTGTGTCCGCCGGGGAGGAGAGGAGGGGGTCTGCAACGTCTGAGTGATGCCTGCAGGATGGGTGCGCATCTCTGGTCTCTTCCCCTGAGAAATAAAAAGAATGGTTAGTTCAAAACCTCTGGGGGAAATTCAAGATGCCAGAATATTATTAGTAATTATCACTTATCAGCTGTTTAAGGGGGATGCTGTAGGAATTCAAATATTCAGAGCTTTATTGACTGTTTTAGATTTGGCACACGTTTGGCTTCCCTGGTCCTGATCGACCAAATTTCTTAGCTAAACATCAAACCATTATTTTTAAAGAAGTGGACCCAAACACAATAGTTGTCAAATTAGGAAAAATAGAGAAAGAAACTGAGATATAGGCCCAAAAGTCTCAGAGTAAACGTGCTGCACTGACTGAGGACATCCCCTGGAGACATTAAGGAATGAATCTCCATTGTGAAATCTTGTTCCTCTTTGTCCAGTCTGCACCCAAAACTGTCTGGTTGACATCTGTGAAGTGTTTGATTGGGAACCTGAGGTCGCTGGAGCGCGGCAGAGACTCAGAGAGAAGGAAGAGAAGGGGGAGAGGAGACCCGGCCACTAATCCTTAAATAATTTATAAACCACACAGCGCCTCAAATGTCATGTTGCGGAAAAGAAATCCCGTCTAAATCCAGCCCCGACACCTCAGCCGTGACGTGCTAATGGAGTTTCATATTTGCTCGCGGATCGATAAATGTCATCTATTTAAAGGGAAGTTTTAATCGAGCGATATTTGGGATCAGACATGGATGGGGTGTGAAGTTTGTACCTGCAAGGTGCTGGAGGGAGATATGCAGGATGCGGTAATGGGATATCGATCAAAAGCGCGCAGAGGCATCCTCAATGGGACGATTTAAACAATTATCTGCCCTGCCTGTCCCAGTGCCAATCACACGCTGGGGCTCTGGGAGCGAGCCTTTGTGGCTTCCGTGAAAAGGAAACGCAGCCTTGGAAATTAAGGGAAGGTCATAGAGAGATGACAGTAAATCTGATAGAAAATAGCGTCTTATTTACGGATCCAGACCCAGGAGAGATTATTTATCACTGCGTTTCTTATTTGGATTCGCATTTTTAAAATATATGGCACATCCAGTTAAAAATCAAAGCAATATTACGCGTTGATGTTTGATCGAACATTACGCGTAAATGTTTGATGGATTATGATTCTTAAATCGTCAGTTTTCTCTTACCTGCTTTCGTGAAGTCTCCCCCCGCAGCGCTGTCCGACTCCAAACTTGCTCCCTCTGCATCTGCTCCGGGAAACTTCTCCTTGGAAAGTTCGCTCCCCCTTCTGCTGTTGAACTTGTTAGGATCCAATATGTCAATTATTGAAAAGGAAATCTTATGAGTGGACGTCATTGTCACTCCACAGTCCTCGGGGTCCAGCATCCTTTTTCACCGAGAGACCGCTCAAAGAGGATGGAGAGAAAAAAATGACTGACGTGCGTAATTACGCGTGTGGAGAGGAACTTCTCATAGTTTCGCCTACTTCTTGTCTTCTGGCTTCATCGAACCGGATTAGTGGTGATGATCCCTCGCAGTGGTGTGGACCTCGCTCCCCTGCCTCTGTCTGTCAGTCTCGGATGCAGCGTGCATGAGGTGACCGGAGCGCGGGTCTTTAAAGCGTCTGCATGTCCCCCCTCGTCTCTCAGCCACAGACACGTGACACAAACACTATTAGTGTTTCACACGACCACCTAATGGGCTCAAAGCATTCGTCGATAATCACCCATATCATTAAATTCAATAATGCACGACCTGAGAGTAAATTGGGCACAGATGGCACTTGATCCATATCAGAGATCGCCCTGTCTAACCTAGAAACGGACACTTATTAGAGGCAATGCTGTCAGGAAAAGGGGATTTTCGCGTCCCCTGAGCAAAACAAAAACTTTGTCTTAATCGAAAACAAACGGTTTATGTTTATAAACAGCTGACCATGGATGGGATTGTTGCAGCACCATGTTTACCATCAGTACAAACCATAACTTCATTCTATTAAAATGGAAAAGCATTAAAATGTGCTTTACACTTCAGCAGTGGGCATGCACAGATATAAACAGATGTATAATATATAATGTATCTAGGAGATATATAATATAGTGATATAAAGTGTGTTATGACAGTATGTAAAGACATCTTTTTAAATCACTGACATGGCAGCTTAAACTGGTTTAATTTAAAGTCTTGAACACATTCCTCCTTTTTGTTTTGCTTATTCATAATTGCAGATCTATTCTGTTATGCATTTATGAATTAAGTTTGTTGTTATTTTTATGATGATAATATTTCCAGTTCCATTTACATTACATTGCAGCACATTTCACACAGTTAACTGAGAGCAAATCACAAGATTGAAATTTCTTTTTTTTTGTTACTATTTAAAGTCTATGACAAATGACGGGAACTTCTCATAGAAAAATGAAGGAGGTCGTGTTTTCCACAGTCTAAAAGGTTCCTTGATGAATTCTATTCTCTGAGCGGCTTTAAAAGCATTCGGAGCTAAACTGTGGCCACACAATGAATACAGCTGATTGTCTTCTCACCTAAGGTGATAGCTTTATATTCACAATCAATCGCTCCCCCTAGTCTCCGCTATTAGTATTCAATATAAAGTGGCACAGGGTTGTTTAAAGCTCGATGCCTCGTGATGGCTAAAATGGTGAAACCAGCGCAGGATCAATATTCTCAGCAGGTGTCCAATACAGATAATACCTGATGGCTACAGACAGTCATTTTGGATACTGGAAGGCCAAACCAGTTACAGAACAGGGAGGTTTATCTGAAGCTTCCTTTAGCTCCTCAGTCCTTGAATGACCCAAGGGTTTTTCACGTTTGGCTTCTGCTTTTATTGTCATTTATTTCAATTAGAATTAGAAAAGGTTCATTTTGTATTTATTTCCCTCTGCCAGCTGTAGTGTGGTGTCACTCTTGTGCTCCATTTGTTTATGAATTAACATATTTTACAATCCAAGCCTGTGAGGTCTACACTCGTGTGTGCATGAGACAGGCTGAGGGGCCTGCTCTCTGTTTTTCTGTTCAGTGTCAGTATCATGGGGGATCTGATCATGTTTACACACTGTTAAAGGTCTCCCAAATTCCTCCCCACGCAACTTCCTGTGTTACTTATACACTTCAGGGTGATTACTCTGCTCCACGGAGGTTTCATTGCTACCCAGGCATAGTCTGGTGGACTGTCATGGTCTGCAGTAGTTACATAGTCAAACATTTGTTAAAGCCAAACCCTATGGGGTGTCAGCATGTCTGCATTTGCATGTGTATGGCACTTGTGCGGCCATTACTGTAGTACCTCCATATGAATAGGGCCCACTGCACGCTGGAGGTTTACAACTTCCTACGAGAAAGCCCAGTGGCCGGACATCTGTTTGTTTGGGTCGGCGGGACAAAGGGGACAAGCCCCGAGGACAAAGAGGCCCTCAGGTAGACTTCAGACAGCGGGAACAGCAGCTGGCTCGGCTTTGAGTCTGTACGGGCCAGAGCGAGATCTCGGTGTGGAGTAGCGCTCGCTGTCGGACACCGCGGGGAGCCGAAGAGACACACTTCCATCCAAGACCCCCCTCCGGGGTCAATAAAGTCATCACTTCACAGGGAGGCCGACCCCAGTCTGCTAAACGTCAGATAATTTGTCTAATGGCAGCAGCGGCATTATGAGCTGCGGTTCTACTCACAGACTCACAGGGTCTATTGTTTTCTCTGAAGTCCTCCACTGTCTCCACACGACTCCTGTAAAGAGGGAGTCAAACAAAGGATCAGAAAGCGTCGAGCATTCAGGGAGGCTGTTAGATCCTCGGTGTCAGATTCCTAAACTCTGAGGTTGTTATGGTTTCTGAGATGCAGATACATTGATGGTTTTCATGTTAAAATTATACAGAGATGAGGAACGGTTTGCAGTGCAGGTCTCCAGTCGGACCTGGGTGGCTATGTGATGAATCTTAATAACCTCGGTGATCTCTAGTTTTCACTTTTCCGGTGAAGTATCTCTATGACTACAAAAGGCACAGCTCAAAGATCTTGTTTCAGATATTCATGGTGCCCTGAGGATCAATCCTACTGACTCCTCTCCAGTTTAAATGCTTTCAGATGTGCATTGAAGTCACTGAAGTCCAGTCAATTTTTCTGATATTTTCCGGAGATGCTGGATACGAGACCAGTTCAAGTTAGTTGTTCAGGACATTTTCCAGAGCTTTTCCTGCCAGTCCCCTAGTAAAATATCCTTAAAATGCCCATGTGATTAAACAACAAATTTTCCCTTTGAGTGGGCGTGTTGATGGCGTTTCTAACATGCGACTGATGCAAAACACGAAGAATAGAAATATCTCAGAAAACAGATGGATACATGTAAAAGACGCTGACAGAGATGCTGAGAGCGATTGGTGCTCAGGGCCGATATCCTGCTGAGTTCTTCATGTGGGAAAGACATGGAGTTCATGTCATGTCTCAAAACAGCTGCAGGAATAAGCCCTACAACCCAGAAATAAGTTAAAAATTTTGCACCTTTGTTTTCCTCATACTGAAGTTTATAAATCTTTGAATGTTTTTTGTTAGATGCCTTAAATGTGGATTTTTTTACAGCTTCAGATCGCTGCTAACAAAACTCTTGTCTAGTCTTGCTCACATCAATGTTATATTATCCTTTAGTGCATTTGTCAGCAGGCATCATTGTGAGTACTCCTCCTCCTTGCTGTTTTTGTCAAGAAACCCTAATGTTTTTCGTGCAATAAACGGCAAAATCATTCTTTTCACAGCAGCAGCTGATTTGCAGATAAGAGGCAACATCTGTAACCGATCAATGTAACTTTTTCAAATCAAATATGACTCAGTGATTTCTGATGTTTTAAGAAGCCTAAACAGCTTTAAATCCTCTACCAGTTCATTTTCATTCTGTGCTGACAGGTCTAACTTCAGGTTTTTATTCTCAACGGCTACAACATGCAAAAACTCCACAGTTTGTCTCGCATGAATCTCTTACTCTTACGTTTGTCTTTTAAATCTGAGCGTTTAGCGGTGAGAGAACTGAATTCTCCTACATTTCTGCTTCATCTGCACTCAGAGGCAGTTGGTATTTATACAGTACAATCTTTTTTTAACAGGCATGAAGCTGCCGACATGTTGCCAGGTGTCTCCCCTGCACGCCTCTGCCAGCTCTGCTTTCAGTTAAACCTCCGTGTTTGTTTGACTCTCTCCGACAACAAGGTCAGTGGCATTGCCCAGTAATTGTCCTAACGGCCTGTATACCTGTTGGGTGGAGGCGAGTAATGAGAGTTTTTCATTACGGGCGGGACGGGTGAGTGCGCCTGGCAGATGCTGACAGGCAGCAGATGTGTAAAGTTGGGGGTGATTTGTAAAGGGGGTCAACTGCATCACAGAGGAGATGGAGGGCGATGTGGGGCGGGGGTAAATTATGCTGAGGGACACTGTCAGTCATGCTGCACCCCTGTCACTGCAAGGTAAAGGTCAGTTCAAACGCCGGCGCTCAGCACAGCTCGGTCATGTCAGCAAACTTTGTACCACGTACAAACTGGAGATGTTCAGTTCAAAGTCTTTAATCCTTTAATTGAATCTGTTTTTGTGTGAAAAACATCCTTGTAGCTGTATATGTGGAAAATCCAATGATTTTATATGTGATTAGTACGATGTTCCTTAATGTTTGAAGTCAATGTTTTCTTTGTTCGACCACAGATGTGCTCCTAAAAAACTTGCCATAATGCAACTAAAGAAAAACAGTAATTTGACCTAAATTCTGCCTCTTTAATGACACACACAATATTCAATGACTTCCTGAGGCGTTCACGTTACAGTTTGCAGGAATCCATGGATCCAGAAATCAATGAAAAAGATCATCCGTTTTGTGGCAGCTCTGGGCGACTGACCAAGGATCAAAACATTTGATCTTGTGCCATTCCTCAAACTCAACCTAATTGTTAGCCTTCGCAGAGGAGGTTGTTTTTTCACCGCCGTTTGTTGTTGCTACTTTTCAGGATTACGCAAAAAAATCCTGGACGGCTTTCCACGAAATTTGGTGTAAGATCAGGGTTTAGATCAGGGAAGAACCCATTCGATTTTGGACTAGGACTTGGTTCCGACAACGCTCGGCTGACGTGGCCTAATGTCCGAGGGAGACCTTCAGATTATTGAGTCTGTACATTAGACCACACAGGTATTTTGGTGGGTCTCTCCACACGATCCCAGCCACATAGAGGTGAGTGTTGTGAGCGTACGTAAAAACAACGACCGGGACAAAATGGACAGAAAGAGCTGCAGCTGCCTGTTTTACACACGGCTGAGGCCTACGGCTGCGTGGTACCCGGGATCTGCACACGGCGCACTGTCACTCAATGCGGGCATTGATTAGCCATTGTTCTGAGAAGGTCACATCATAATTCATTAACAATAATTAGTCCCGCAGTGCCACCTGCACTCCTTCTCCCGATTGCCCGGTTAAATTACGAGCAACCATCACGGTTCACGCGTGGAACAATGAAGATGTATCCGCAACGTAAAGGCAAGAGCTATTAGTTACATTATTTAAATGGACCCGTTTAAACCTGGGGAGCTGTCTTTATGAAGGGCAATTAGGCACTAACCGTAATTGATAATTCGTGCTAATTACAATTAGGAAATATAAATAGTGGGTGTAGGATTAATCATCATTGTGGTTAAGCGGGGAGCAGCCGTGGTGCAGACAGGGGAGGTGTGATGGAAGCAATGGATTATGCCCCATTCATCTCCATCTAGTGCAGAAACAGATTGTGTTTGTCCCTTTATATTTCTCCATTGACTGTTATCTCTTTTTTGTTTCGGTGCCCTTGCCAAATAGCCTGGGAGGCTGGGGACCGGTGAGGCTGCAGTTAGTGAGGGAGCTGCAGATTGAGACAACACAGGCTCTGCTGGTGGATAGAACTGATAAAACTGGGAGGAGTGGAGGTTTTTCATCCATCTCCCAGCCTGAAATGACATGAACGCCCAAACAGAGGTGGTTCTTTCAATATAGTTTAGAATGATAAACAAGATTTGATGCAGTTTTATAGTACTGACAATTTATTTTTCATTTCTTATCTAAGGCCTATTCGTTCATCAGAAGGGATTTAATTTTACATGAAATAATTTAATATTTGTTCAATTTCTAGCTCAGTGAAACTTTTCTGGTGATGTATAAGATATGATGTATATGTTAAGAAAATGTTTTTTTATACAGATGTAATATATTCATATATATTTAATATTTGTATATATACTAACTGAGGCTTTTTTTTACTGCACAAATAAAAAGTACTGCTCAAATATTTGAAAATGTCCCTTTGTGTGCCTTTCCCATTTGAGGTTCTCATACAAGCCAAATAAGTAATTCTTCAATCTTGTGTAAAGGAAAAATTTGTGAAATGAAATTACATTTACAATTTTGTTAACATGTACTAGAAAATGTTTTAATATATTTTACAAACTGAAATTCAAATGATAGTTTCGGTTGATTTTACAATACTACTTGTTTAAATTTCTGTATTCAGAAATTTTCTGCTAAAAACAACCAATTATCTGTACTTTAAATTCTATTTGATATCTTGTTTTGGGTTCAGTCCCATGACAGTGGCCAGCAGAGCAGCAGAGGATGCTTTGTGCTGTCCACAGAGCTCCGGCTCACATTTCAGATTAAATCTTGGCCCCTCACCTCCAATTAGATGAAAGTTCGAAGGTCATCTCATCTGACCTTTGAACTTGGCGTCTGAGCCACGAGGCTGAAGATGCTTCGTCTAATCCAGCACAAGTCTCTCGCCTCGCCGTGCACGATGACAATATCATGAGGCCTAATGAGATGTAACCTATTCCCTTTCATATTCCGACAGCCCTAACCCTAACCCATACATGAGAGTGTGCACAATCCAAACAACCTCAGCGATAAGTCAACATGCACATGAAAAAAAGCCTGAAAAGCGCCTTTGGTCTTCAAAGACACGACGGTCTGATTTAAATATGAAGAGCAAGCTGTCTTAGCTGAGCAAACAAACAAATGGAAATGCTCGGACTCTGCTGTAGGTACGTAGGCATGTTGACTCAGATGTGCCCCCATTAGGCTTTATTGCTTTATTCACCAGGGATTTGAATTAATCATTGGTGTTTGGTGTGAGTGTGTGTGTGTGTGTGTCTGTGTGTTAAATCCCATTATATAAAATGGTTAGGGTTTTGGAAAATGGTGAAAAAGTGACAGGAAGAAATGATGTGTATTATATTGAACAATATATAATAATGAAAAGCAGATACATTCATCTGTGAACCCTTTAGTTATTATCATTTCATCTCATATTTTGTCTTATATATTTCACCTCTATTCTGTGTAATCAGTTTTGTAGCTGTTTGTTTTAATGAGCAATTGTTAATTTTAAAAAGTAATTCTGCTTTAGTACAATAAAAAGAAGATAGTGCAGACTAATGCTTTGCTTGCAGTTTTGTCTGATATTGTCTAAAAGTGCTTCCTCAGTTCCTGTCTTCCCCGTCATGGTCTTATTTCAAGGCCCCTGCACCGTGAGGCCCCCTCACCGGCGGCAGGCGGCGGTTGGTAATTGCTACAGTGAGAGCTGGATCAGTGGAGCTACTCTAATCAATAAAGTCTTCATCAGCCATTTCCCCTGATGATTCTCCCTCATTTCTCCCTTAATTGTTCTTTTTCATCAAACAAGGTCTGTGCCGTGAGCCTGTTTGTGTGTGTGTGTGTGTGTGTGTGTGTGCGTGTGTTATGTTTGTGTGCCTCAGTCCTCCCCTCTCAATGGACTGCAGCTAACAGATTGCTAATGGAAGTTTGGGCTGTGAACAGCGGAGGGAACCTTTGCCTCCTATAACTCGCCGGTGACCTCAATGAGATGAGGATTACTGTTGATCCAGGCTCAAGCAGCTTCTCTCCTGACACCAAGTGCCACCACCAACTCAAATAAAGACCTGAACATGTTCATGAGACCGATCGCCTGTGTTCCACTTTGATCCTGTGCAGGAAACAGGGACGTGTAGTTTCAGCCTTGATTTTAGACGACTGAGATTCAACAATGAAGCCTGAACATGAAGAAAGAAACTGCAGCCATTGACTGTATTTATATGAGATTTTAAATAATCTCATAGAAATACAACATATTCACCATGAGATTATTTCTTGTAATTGCACTGTACCTTGCAAATTATTTTACTTAAGTTTCACTTGCCTTAATGGAGCACATTTTCTTTTCAGCTATACGTCCTCCTACCACAAAATTTAATTTTTTTATTATATTTAATTTGTAATGTTTCTAATTTTAATTTGTACTATTTTTGCTCAACCTTGAAAAGTGCTTTATAAATATAATTTCATTTTTATTGATCTTCAAATAAGTAAATTCCCTAAAATTCCCAAACATGCAGATATATATATTTTTGTAAATGTCATTTCTGAAATGTCGGCCCAAATATAACGGAAGAATGTGGAATTTAAATTGAGATGTTTTCCATTTCTTTCCAAAAACAATACCGTGGCTACACTGAAACCTTAATATTATTGCGTTTTCTCAGGAACCTTTTCTTTGGTTTATAGCAGTTCCACTGAAAACTTGAGTTGTGTGGATTTTCCAGAGATGTTTTTTGGGAAGACATTTTGTAATTTGAATGAACTAATCTTTTAAGGAAGCAGTTTAAGCACCTAACAACAACATAGAAAGGGAACAAGCGGCTTAATTAATTTGGCGTATAAACTTCCTCACAGTCCCAAAGACTTTTTTGAATTTTCCCAAACACGTGATATTTTAAGCATCACATATTTTAAGCATCACATTCTTCACTCTTTCTTGGTATTTCTGTCGGTAGTTTCAGTTTTCCAGCTTAAAGCATCAGTGGGTGTTCATAGTTGCCCTCTGCTGCCCTGTAACCTTCATCCTCAGACTGCTTTGGCCCATGACTGCCACAGAATCGGAAATGATTGGGGTATAATTGTTTTCCTTTAGCGCTTATAGCCCTTCTGTGCTAGTAAAACGGTGAGGGTCCTCTGCTTCCCCAAGGGGGAGGAGTCGCCTGCTTTCATACGACGTCTTTCCTGTGGCTGTCTGGCTCCGCAGGCATCACTGCTCATGTGGAGCATCAGGAGGACGGGGGGGTTGACAATAAAGATTAAACACCAATTGTGTGTCTCTCAGGTAAATACATTTCATCGCAGTGACAACAAATTCCACATCTTTATAGCTAACACAACCATCTTTAGTTTTTCTCGCTGTCGTATGTAACTTTAATTTGTAATAATTAATTGAGTCTCTGAAGTTGTGATTAAAATCAAATCAAATTCCCTAAGCCTGAGATGATAAAATAATAAGTGCTGGTGAGCAATTTAAAGAGGTTAAAGACTTTTACGGATTTCAAGAAGTCAATGCATTTTGACAATGCTAAAAATCACCTCTTGTGCAGCTGCGGATCATCTGCCGAAGGCGCTGTGGGTCATTAACTGCTCTTAATAAGATATCACTGGACATTCCCAGAAATTAAAACAGCCCAACAACACTTTAACCTTATAGATTTCCCATCTGCAGTACAGGACGGAGAATAAACTGCAGAGGAAAAAGTGACTGTAAAACACTTATTGCTAACACCATCATTATTACAATCATGAGTTATTTTCTAATGGGATATTGCATTACATTATTCTATATTATCACACGAAAAGTTATTACAGGCAAGAATACATGCTTTTGAGTATTTTAACTCTCTTAAGTGTGATACAATTACACTGAAAAAATAAAAATATACTTCACTTGATAACACACAAATTAATTAAGTTTTTTCAAATTAAGGTTATCAATTGTGTTAATATAACTTGTTAGCGTTTGTTTGAACAACTTAATTCATTACTGTGTTACCGATTGAAGTCATTTTTTAAGTTGGTCCAACATTGTTCTTTTCTTTTGAAATTAAAGCTTGTGTAAATCCTGAAGTTTTTAATAATTGTAGGAAAACAGCTAATTTCTCCATTAGAGCAAACACAGGGTTGTAGGACGGAAGCTGCAGGGGTTCTCTGCCAAAACAATAAATACGGCCTTGATGAATCTGTCCTATATTATGATTTATGGAACCTTTAGGGTTGTTGACTTACAGGGCTTTATTGAGAAAATTAGATTTGAGTTGTCTAACAGTCGGGCCACTCATCTCCTCAGTAAACTGCCGTAGATTGTGCCGCCGTGGGTTTTATCGACATATCCCATTACTGAGGTCTTCACGTTTTATGACCATTTCAATAAATTCTGTCTGGGACAATCTCCGCTCTCAGTGGGGCTGATGGAAAGATCATCTCAGGGCTGTCGTTTGACGCTTCAGCGCCCTCTCGCATACTCATTTACACACACATCACACACACACGCGCACTGATATCTATATACACTATGAGCTGTTTGGCTGCACTCTTGTCCCGCGAGCAGAGATGCCTCCCTGCCCCGTGATGGAAATGATTCAGACGTCAAGGGAGAGGACGCAGAGTGTTGAATGAGTTTACAGATGATGGGAGTCTTAGTTCAGGTCAGTGTGTATTTACAGCTCAATCACTTAACAGAGCAGGCCTCTCTATTAGACCTCCACCTATCTGGCCGGGTGACAGTCAGCAGCAAATAGGGCAGTAAGAGGGCAGATGATAAGACCTCAGGGACTGAGAGAGAACTCTCAGGGGGCGGTAACTCCATTTTCCTCCCATCCCCATGCCGCCATTAATCAATTTATGGCAAACATTAAGTTATTGAGCAATTACAGACCATGCCCTTAATTAAAGAGGTTGACTGGGGATGGTTTTCACTGGTAGTTTTCTGGGGAGGGATTTTCCTCAGTTAACACAACACGACAGGATACTGAATCATGCTTTTCCTATGTATGGTATGATATGGTGTTTTGTTGTTATATGGGTGCCACCATCTGTAATAACAATACCAGAATAAAAATATCATTAGAACATACTTTATCAGTTTAATAAAAAACTACTGTAACTGCAGAAACCATCGTTGAGAAAACATGTACTTTGACTATTTAATCCTGGTCCACTAACATGGAGGAGGCAGGTTTAGGGCCTATACTGCAGCCAGCCACCAGGGGGACGATGAAGAGTATTTGGCTCCACTTTGAGGGAGCTGTCATGTTGGCGATCTTTAAATTGTCTATGATTCCACCCAAACCCCATTAAAATCAATGTAGCATAAAAATCCTCAACACAATAGATGTGAATTCAGAGTTTGTTTGCAGTTCATTGAATTTTTATTTATTCATTTAAATAATAAGATTAAATTCAGGAAATTCTTCTGTACTGAGGCTTATTGATACATGCTAATGTCCCCAAAAATAACATTAAGAAAAATCAGGAAATTGAGATGGAGACAATCTTCAAAATTTATATGAAATGAAAACCTGGGTAAATAAAACCACATCCTTTTTGTGGGAGGTGCACTTGTTCCTTTCAGGGTCTTTATAGTCTCTTTCACTGCACCCATCAGTGGGTGAATGAAAGAATTATCAAGGCATCATCAGGAACAAGGCATAGGAACAAGGCATATAAGTATTGTTAAATGATGTATAATACTAATATCTGTAGTATTTTATTCAAAAATCATTAAATTTAAAGGCATTTGATGGAGGAGATCAGCTGTTTGCTGTGGTGTTTATATATAAGATTGAATACCACCTGGTTAAACCGTGAATTGAGCCTTTGATTGGGTTCTTGCTTTAGATTTGGCACAAAGTGACATCCTGTGTGTTGTTTGATGTCACATAAGCAACTTAAAATTGGTCATTTTAAAACGAGACTCACGTTAGAAAAATATTGTTGTTGATTTTCAGACTTTTTTTCTCACCTCATTTTAAAATGTTTTATTCACCATTAGTGTAATATATCTTTAAAAAAAGGATTCCCACCACATTCTCAGGTCACAGTGTGATGTGCTGCTGTTTGTGACTTTCTGTGTCAGAAGAGGGAGCTGTGACCTCAGAAATCTAAACCTGAGCTTTTCAACCAATGAGTTTGACTTTTCTTTAGTTTGAGTTTTGTTTATTTGCTCTGGTTTAAAATCACATTAATTCCAAAAACAATGAAAATTGATAAGCAGGAAAAGGGGGAAGATTTGATTACTGATTACTGCTGCACAAATAACACCAAATTTAAAATACTGATTATAGGATAATACAAGTGAAGAAACACAAGATTTAAAACAGTGATGAACATAAATATGATACATAGAAGATAGGGAAATCCTATTTCAACCAGATTATAAACAAATATCCACAACTTAATTTTGATTAAAAACTAACCTTGTCTGATGTTTATCAGCATCAATCTGGAGATCTATATGTTTTCTCTTATTGTAATGTAACAGAATAATAGTGAAGTTCAAACGTCTGAGATCAATAAATGAGAAAGTGGTGTCAGACTTTTTTTTACCCCACTGTGATAAATATGAGGTTCGATCAAATATATTTGAATACTTGCAAAAGAAACATATCAAAAAGTATAAATAATATTTGTAATGAGTGAACAATTTAAATTCAAAATCCAAAAGTGCCAAAAGAAAGCGAGAAACATCTGCCTTAATAAATCTAAAAGCTGGCTGTGCGGTTTGTGGATCCATCACCTCTGCAAGTATAAAGGTAATATGCTGCCATCTGCTGGCTCGGCTCTGTAATCAGCTGTTACACACTGTGTTGGCTGGAGTGCTCTCCCACAAATGACTGGATCTTTATAATGGGGCCTTTATTATTGTGGTCACTGGATTCAGACTTGACATGCTCAGCGTTACTCGTATATAAAACCAACAGGGAGGAGACTGGATGTCTTTATTAAGTGTGGGCGTCACTGGCAACAGAGCTTGTTCCTCCAGAGCTCCTGAGCCCCTGATAGAAAGGTCAGGACGGCGCTTATCAAAAGGGCATCGACCCACACATGCACACACATACACACACATGCACGCACACATGCACGCACACATGCACGCACACATGCACGCCTTGTCCGCTGTGTTAAAAATTAGCAGTGATATTCTTTGTCAATTAAGGTGGAAGGTAGATATAGATATTGTTTCCTAAGCTGTACACACACACACACGCACGCACACGCGCGCACGCACGCGCACGCACACACACACACACACACACACACACACACACGCACACACGCACACGCACACGCACACCTTACATTGACTAACATTGATTTCCTGGACACTTTCTCCAACCTTAACCATAGTTGCATTGCCATAGTTGCCTAACCTTAACCTTAACCTTAACCTCAACCCTACACCTTTAAAACATGTATTCACCTTAACATTCAATGATTTAAGGGAACTTGCTTTTTGTCCCTATAAGGATGACAAGTCCCCATAATGACTGTAAACAGCTCTAGGTCCCCACAAAATGAGAAACACCTGAATCACACGTACACACACACACACATACAGCTGCCATATAAAGTCAAAGCCGTCTGGCCCTGCACCTCGTTTCGTTTCTCTGCTCCCATGATGCCTCAGCTCAGGTTCAAAGCCTGTGGGAGTGTTTGACTGTGTTTCCCTGACAGCTGTCTCTCAGCCAGGCTGTTGAATAATCGTTGCTCGGCTTATTGGTTTGGTTATGGCCTCTCAGATTCCATGTCCTTCTGCCAGATAGGCATCGAAACGTCTGTTTTATTTTTTTTAAACAGGAGCACAGTGTGATATAAAGACATTCCAGGGAGGGGCATTACATTAAGTGCAGATTTATTGTGTTTTACATTAACATTGCACTTGAACACCGTTTGTAATGTGTTTACATTTGTGCGAGGCCAGATGCAAACGCTGTGGATCAGTAGTTAATAGTTATGTGCAGCCGAACCCAAACCTGTTTATGCCTCTCTGTGTTTCCCAGTACTCGGGAGGACCGCCTGATTAACTGAGATTATTTTGCAGAGTCAGCAGCTCACTTATTTGGTTTCATTCTCCCTACATGCAGAGGCGATAGCGACATTACGCAGCGGTTCAATTTAATGTTGTAACCACTTTGTTGAGTGAAAGTGGATCTTGGGGGATTATTGTTAAAGTCGAGAAATCTGCTGTTCCATCTCTGTATCAGATTACCAGACGCTCAGGGCCCTGGGACGAACTGACCTCGGTGTCTTTGTTACTCCGAATTAAAGCCGTTGTCCGAAATTTGAGGGGGATCCTATTGCTCCTGTATTGTTTGTGCACACGATGTAAACAGGCAGGGACACACTCGGTCCTCTCACTGCCACATTTCCAGACCTTTTGGATCTAGAGCTTTGTTGTCCTAGAGATTCGGCCTCACCACTTGTATGTATATCTCTCTTCTTTTGCATTGAGAAATAGGGCATTTTGGAACATCAAGAATAAGAATAATATTTAGGGGACTAATATAATGATTATGTGCAGTTTTTTTTTCAGATCTAAGTAAAAATCTGGATCTAGAGAATTTTAATGTGGTTTCACCAGGGGACAGTTGGGCCTTGGTGGGGGGGAAGCTTTTTTCACTCTTCAAATCAAGGGTTTCTACTAAGATGGCATGTGTTGTGCAGATTGTAAAGCTTGGATGGATATACCATGTATACAGTATATATATATAAATACTGAACCAGACTGTAATGCTCACAATATGCCGTGTGGATCGTGTGCAGCAGCCTGTTTTTCCCATCAACAATTCTACATTTCATTGTTTAGAGTGACATCAAGAGAATCCATCTGTGTGTTGATGTTTCCCAGGCTCGTTGAAAGAAAAAAAGAGACATTTGCACGAGACAAAGCAATTCAGCAGGTTTTCTTATCTAAGAGGAGCTGGCACGGTGGTGAAGGTAAAACCACAGCTCAGCAATAACACACGCACATCATCATAAAAGCTGTCACGAAGGGTTGAACGCAGGAGTACGAGTTACATGTTAAATAAGTTATTCAAACAATTAAAGGTTGTGTAAGTCCGTTTTTATTGCCCAATGAGTAATTTCCAGTAATGACTTGTTAATTCTTGTTTCATCGTCTTTCAGCATCACCCTCATCACATTGGATTGTTGAACTCTTGATATCTGCTCTGTGAGCGTGAGCAACAATAAAATATTCATGTACTATAAGTGTTGTCTTTCTGTATTGTTGTGCCAAACCGTCAGACAAGCAGCCACAGGATCAAGGACCTGTCCCCCAATGAGACTGCTCATACTCAACAACATGGACGAAGAACCTGTAAACGAAAACATTAATAGTTTGCTTTTGTTTTGTCCTCCTCACAAAAGATATTTCTGCTTCTACACGCCGCCGTGACGTATGTGAATATGTGCAATCACTAAACACTTGGCTCCAATCGGTACACAATCTAAAGGCAGGGCTGAACAGGTTATTGTGTCCATTGAGTGGGTCGGTTCATGTCATAATTGTTTTGATGTTTGTTGTTTTGAATTACGTCACTGCTTCTGCAGCCATGACATCAAAATCTTCAGTGAAAGAAAAAAGTTGCCTACCTGTGAGTCCTGTCATCAGCTGTCAGCAGTGACAGGGTTTTCTTTGTCTCTGTAATAATAACAGGCTTGTGGCTGTAGGGAGGACAGACAGACTGAGAGACAGACAGTGGTAGAACTAGATTCTGTGGTAAAGTTACCTAATGGCAGTTATGGGAGTTTGTCAGAAAGTAGAGTGTGTGCACTCAAACCTGTGGAAAAACACGCTCAGATGGATGTTATACTGCAGAAATGTTACTTCTGCTGTCACAGCATGACATCTGTAAAGTAAACATTCCAGAAGTGAAGGCATAATCTCTCCCGTGCGCGTATGCATATATACGCATCTGCTGTACACAAATACATGTAGTGTACATTGTGTTACCACAGGGATTTACATGTCCTGTGCCTCGTCTGGGAGTGTTTGGTTTGTTGTACGAGCCGAGGCCGAGACGTCGCTGCAGGGAAATCGTCAAAGGAGGAGAGAGACACTTTTACCAAATCCCTCTTCCATCGTCTGTTAGGAACATTACATCAGTGCCAGGTTGGACTACATTCCTTGAAACCCATTTATCTTTGGCAGGGTAACACCGAGGTGGTGTCCTTTGTTTGGTCTCGTTCTCATAACCTAACTCACTCCTCTGACCCCTCCAGCTCTGCTCTTTTAAACAACCATTTCCACCCCTCCACCTCCCTGCACCCCCATCTCCCACGACAGACTTGACTCATGCACCCCAGGGGCCACCCAATGTGAAAAGTCAGACACCCCACCCCCACATCTACTCGCCCATGACCCCCTAAGACCACAACAGGAACCACATTCTTTCCTTTGTGACCAGTCTTTCATCCTTCTCCACCAGAAATAACCTGTATAAGTATTGTGTGGCACAAAAACCTTTTGTCCACAAGGCGCTGATAAAGTAAACACATTCTTTCACACTTTCTTTCTAGTTTAAATGACCTTTTTTTGACTTATGGGACTAAAAGGTGAAGCTGACTTTCCTCCACCTGGCCTCTTAATATAAAGTCTGCAGAAAGTTGGGAGATGTTGATGTGAGAACACAGCAGGGGATCCCCCACTGGATTCATACGCAAAAATGAAAAAACAAAACTAATATCTCTCTCTGAAAAAGACACTGACAGAGATGAGTTTGTGGCCGACACCATGTGTGTTGTTAGGAAAATCACTTGAGCTACGTCACTTCCTGCTGCTCCACCTCTCACCTGGGTAATGCGGAGGATTTGTGGCTATATTGTGAACGTGTCTGTGCAGAGAAACTCCAGCGGTGTTGTGCATGTTTAAAAGGCAAACTGCGGGTAAACTCCGTGGCCAATTCTCCGAAATTTTACGCGCAGGTCCTGTCTGAAAACGGCTTTAGAGTCGTCAAGGAAAGGCCTTGCTAGGAATCATGATACAATCTGTTTATAGGTGTGAGTACGGTTAAGGAGTGTCAGTGCATCCTTCTCCTGTGAGCACAAGCTGTTCCATTGAGACTGAGATTATAGTGTCCACTGAACACACCTAGTTTCATGTTGTTTCTGAGCAGTTTGCACGTGGATCTGAAGCATTTCCTCCTCTGCAGCTTCGTAGCGATTTTTAAAAAGTCAGGTATATATGCAGCTGCCACTCCTGTTGACCTGGAGGCAGTGGCGGCGGCAGTGGCGGCGGCAGTGGCGGCGGCAGTGGCGGCGGCAGCAGCGGCGGCAGTGGCAGTGACATTGACGGTGGTGGCAGTAGCAGTCCGGCAGAGGATCTGACAGGACAGGACAGTATGAGGTGTGGTGTGTTTAACTTTTAGTTACGCTTCCTTCATTGCACACACACACTTCCTACATTACAGATAACCCCTTGGAATTGCGATAAACACTGTCCTATTTTTGCACATTGTGTTCATGGGCATGTTTAAGGATGTGTCCTTCAGAATACGTTTGCATAACTTTAACGGAAAAGTTTGACACATTGACTGCTGCATATTTAACAGACACATTTAAGAGTGGTGTAATCCTCCTTTACTCTTATTCATTTCCAGCCAAAAAGCTAATAAACATCACACTATTCTTTCAAAGTGCAAACAGTAAATGACCCTCTCCGAGTTGAAGGAGCAGTTATTGCTTCACTTTGCAAGGTCGCCATGAAAGAGGCCAAAGGTGGATGGAGGTCACACGACCTACAAACAGGAATCTCACACAATCACTATAAGAAAAAGTCAACACGTAAACAGTCAAGAATAATCCCAGATAGACGAGAATGTCAGCAAAAATATACGTCAGAAATAAGTCAGGAATAAGAGAGATACGTGGCCAAATATATATAATACAGCTATGTTACAGTTATGACATTGGAGTGTGATAAACCAGGTTACTTGGGCACATTAGTTGGAAATATTTCTCTGTACGTGTAGATTTCTATGAAACATGACCATTAGAGGAGAAAAAAGGAAGCCAGGGGGCGGAGGAGCCAGATGGAAGAGAGAAACCTTACACGACACTGTGGATGAGGAAGCCTGGGACCTGCGTGAAATGTTTAAAGTAGGAGGAACGACTATGATTTACTTCCATCACTGGTGTTTTTATCAGAAAAACTCATTCAGGATTACACTGATATGATCTTTGACTAAGTAAAAGTTAGCAGCGTGCAGGGGAAGCTCCCTTCAGGACTTCAGGACACAAAAGAAGGAAGAGCGCTGTTTGTTTTGCATCCCGGATCACTCCGTTTCTCATAAACCCACAATTTCCATGTCAACACCGAGCGCTCTCCCCCCCCCCCCTCCTCCCCTCGTCTGACAGTCTCTGCTGGACAAACACCTTCAATCATCCAAAGGGCTTCATGTCAGTATGACTGGATGGGGTTCAAGTGATTCGAAGGAAAACACACAGAGGAGTACAGCGTTCACGGCAGACGTTCGAGGAAAGTACAACAGTCATCTGCAAAAACAAGCTGCAATGTCACAAGTCTGGAGTCTGGCCAGTCGATGAATCATCGATTTTTTTTTTTTAAAGTAACAAAAGTAAAGAAAGAAACTGAAGTCTGTCATTGCCTGTCATTTATCAGATAACCTCATCTCAACTCTTCCAGTGAATACTGGACTTGTATTCATCAGGTGGCAGAAAAAATGACTCTGAATGAATCATAATGTTTGTTCTGTGTCTCTCTCTCAATAAAGTTGTTTGTGTTCCATCTTTGATTAAATGCTAAATGAGCTGCTGAAGTTGTATTTACAGCCATTATCCGTACATCAACCTATATGCAGCTGTGTTGGCTCACTCCATAACAGGATCACCTGCCGCAGGAAAAGCTTCAATGATTGGCCCCCCTCCAAAATCGGATGCATGCACGTCCTGACTATCAAATCCTCTGAATAGCAGGAAGCTTTGAGCAAATATTTAGATTCAGCTAAATTACAGAAATGATAAGATCAGGCCGTGTTCAGAGGTTAATCTCTCTAAACAAAGTGTACGTATATAATGTCGTGGAACATCCAGTGCATTCCACCTTCATGTTACTGCGCCCGCACTTTTTTAAAGTGGTGAGGCCGCAGGGGAAGCGAAGCGGAGACAGGGGCCATATGACACAGATTTGAAAGCACTTTGTGGCCGGCGTTGGCAGCCGAACATGCCACTATAGCATCCATGGTATGCACCAGGGTAAGATAACATGGAATGAAGAAAACAAGGAAATAAACTTAAATGAAACCCTTTTGAATTTTGCTGCAGGCTAAAGCGTTAGATGGCTCCATGTGGGCTGAGATAGTCTACACATGTTTTGATATTTATCTTCTCCTGATGGAGAATATGAGAGAACAGGGAAGCAAATCTGATCATCGCACTGACAGAGGTCGAGCTGGAACTTTTTATATAGTAAACTGAATGGATTTTCCCTCCTCTGATGCTGAAAAAGACATTTCAGCTCCCACATGAGGTTTTACTCATTCGACACCGAGGCCTTCCTCGTTTTTTTATCACTGGAGTTATGATGAGAGGAGGAACAGAAGTCAGTGGGAAACACAAAGCGAGACAGAGGTAACAGTGACCAACGCTGAAAACAGAAACTGCAGCTCAAAGCTCATAAAAGCTCCTTCCTCCTTCTCTCCTGACACCCAATCAATCTGTCCCTGCCGCCCTGTTCCCCGCACAGGTCCACCCATTAAACACAGGCCTTTTTCACATGGTACCATTTTGTTCTGCACAGGTTATGCAACAGTTTGTTATTGCACCAGGCCTGGATGTCATGAGCTGTCATGAGCTGTCAAGAACCTTCATTGTTAACAGTGTACACATACGCTGACGTCACTGCGATTTTACGCCAGCGTGATCCACTCGTATAAAAAAAATCTAAACACCCACAAGAAGCTACTGTAATGTAAAGTAAAGCAGCTCATATGATGATTGTTCCTCAAGATTTATTACGATTCAGAAATGTAATGTTAACGTGCCGACAAGCTGAAGTTACAGATAATGGTCATGGGATTAAAAACAGAGAGCTTCAGACCACATGGACAACAGCCGTGTGCATTCCTTACATTACCACCAAGTAGTTTCCACAGCAAACCACAAGTTTGTTGATTCCTTCCGTCCAGGCAAATGTTATTATTAGAGATAATCTCATGTCAGCACTGGAAGTAAATCATCTCAGACATTTAACCTTAGTCGAGGTTGGTGAACCATGATAACAAATGTTGTACTTTTAATGTTTCCTCTCATCTTTTCATCATCTGGCAAAGGAAATACAAGCAGGGACCAACTTTAAGGCAAGGAACATTTATTTATATAGCGGATTATCATACGAGGTCGGTCAATGTGCTTCACAGAAATAAAAGAGCCATAAAAGTACAGATCAGAAGCATCAGGAAACATTAAACGCATTTTAAAAAGCATAAAAACAGTAACCAAGCACAAATAATGAAACAGATAACTTCTAATTAAAGTTCTTTAAAATCTCTCCCTTCTTGGATCATACAAGAGCTTGTTCAGATTTTTATGTGCATTTCAACACAATACTTACATCCCTAAATTAAAAGGGTTTATGAGTCTCTATGTTAGTTCCTCGATTCCACAATGGTCACTGAGCAAATCTTTCTTTAACTTCTTCATAATGGAGGATAAAATCCACATCCCTCCATTATTGCCTCATGACAGAGTTACAGTTCGAGTTATTCTACAGCTGCAGACTGAATTACACAAACTGAGTATGTCGTATAATAGTCGCAATCATGCTAACTCAATCAATGTGGGTATGTTCCCAAATGAGTGTTTTTATGATCACATTTCTCCCTCTACCATGACTATAGGCTGAAATTTGGCCAAAAGGTGATCAATAACTAGTTCAATATACTGTATGTGCGTCGATTTAAGAAGGTGGACTTGAGCATGTATGAAAAATTGTAAATTTAATGAAAGATCTTACAACTTAACAAATATATCTGTTCTCATAAGTCGATGGAACAATTTTGTAACTTAATGTAAGATAACTTATTCTGATGACCTCAAACATTTTAAGTTAATACATGTTTTACAAAACTGATAAATATTGATATAGACTGTGAGGCCACTTTCTGAATAGGAGAGCTATGATTGTGTTATGATTATGAGTTATGATACACTCCCTGCAGGGGGCCAGGAGGCGTCACCTTATCTTGTCTATATAAACTGGTGGCATTCAGCCAGTCTCTCTCTCTCCCTGGCTTCCTCAGGGCTTGATTTTGTTTGCATTTTGATGTCTCAATTAGATTTGCTAATTTGATTTAAATAATTATTTTTCGCTACAACTCCCTCCTTTGTTTGGCCTTGAGCTACGTTGGGACATGATCGACAGAGCTACAAATTCAATCTAACTTTTGATTTATGAATTTATGATTTATGATGAGAAATGCGTCGTGGGGGCTTTTATTTTGAAAAAAAGATTTTAAAGGTATGTGGTCTTGCAGCAGGAGAACATCTTGAGGCAAAAAGAAATTAGTTAAAAATCTGTGTAAACCACTTGTTCATCATTTCTTGTGGTTTGCAGATCATTATATAAAGTATAATGAACATTATAATTGCAGTCTCCTAAATCACCAGATGAAAACTCTTTGTCCTGCAGCTGTTGTACATGGAGCTTGAGCTGATGTGTGTCATGAGCTTCATAGACAGCGCTCTGTGTGCCAGCATGTCTGGAAGCCAGCTTTTGTTGCCTGCATGGTTTTTTTATGTCTCTGGCTGCAGAACCAGTGAACGAGTTGACTTGTGTCTCACGCTTCATGCCAAGATATGTTTTGCCTGCTGACTGTTTCTTTTCTCCTCCTCCTCTTTTATTCTTCCCCACGCTGCCGGTGTTTTCCTCTTTCATGTCCTTGTTTGTTTGCGTTCACGCTGGAGGGAAATCACAGACTCAGGAAGATGCAGCCGGGGACCAGGCTGTTCTCTCCTTTCTCTACGTCTTTCCCTTTTTACCTCCTCGCTGAAATGCAGGCAGCCGGGCATGCTTGGGGTTTCCAAACTAGCGTCTGTGTTGGGGGTCCCTGGAGAGCAACCCCGCCATAATAGCCGGGTGGAGTGGGCTGGCGAGCGCACAGGGAGGGAAAATGAATAGCATGCTGTGGGGCTTTCCAAACCCAAACTCCTTACAAGGCCATTGTAAACTACATTGTGCTGAATTTACCCAGATTTACTCCAGCTGACAAACTGTTTGGCCCGGCGATGACGGACAAAAGTGGAAGAATGTTTTGTGGCCTGTGTGGAGAAAAACACTGTAGTCTGGCCTGTAAAACAAGCAACATTTGCAGAAGAGAATTTGTTTAAATTCTGGTCATTTCTGTCACGTAGCAGTGTTCAATCCTCAATGCAACTCTCATTTCACAACTCATCTTCTCCTCCCTCCACTTCCTCTTTACTCAGACACAGAAGTTTGCTGTAGACATGTATGCACCAATATGATGGAGGGCCTAGGGTATGTGACTGCCTATGCATGTGTGCACATATGTCCCTGTGTGTTGTGTGCAGCCTGTGGATCCTGGTGCAGAGGAGCAGCTTCCACGATAACACTGTGAACCTGCAAGGGGAAGCCGATAAATTGGAGCACGAGTGACAGTTCAACTTCCTCCCCTCAGAACGGACTTTGCTCTCTAACCCTGGGAGAGAACCGCCACGTGCTCCAGAGATGAGGGATCAGACGAACCAGTGATGGGAGTGCAGAGAAAAGAGACCCCCCCCCGCCGTTCTCTCCTCCTTCCTCCGGCACTCCTCCAATCCCTTCATCTCACTGATTATGAGTGTGTGTCAAAGGAAGGGAGGAGTGATGGAAAAAAGAGCCAGAACAGGAGGAAACTTCCAAATCACAGACGGGCCTGAAGTGCATCTACTGACTCAAACACACAGCGACTCAAACACACAGCGACTCCTACACACCGACCACAGTGTTTGATCACTGCGAGGCAGACACACACTGCACACAACCAGCCCAGAAGCAAGGCGCACACTTGGAAAGCACACACTGTGCAAACATAGGAAGAGGCCTTTCTCTGTTGTCACACACATGCAAACCTACAGGGAGGCAGAAATAACAGAAACCGGCGTCACACATAGACTCCCATTGTCCTCTCTGTGTTCCTCTTTCACTCATATCTCTGCAGCTCATAGAGACACCCAACCGTTTGCAATTGATCTCCCTGCAGAGCTTTTATATAATGACCGACTTATAGCTTGTGTGACTGTGCAGGACACTGAGGATGGAAGGAGAAGTGAAAATACGAACACAGCAGTCGAGTCTATACAAATGTATGAATACAGTAAGCCTTTCTATAGCTTCCTCTCTTTGTCAGTTACAGGTATAACCTTCCAGAGGTGAAGGAAATGTCGTTTGCTCAAGTAAAAGCACAAATAAAAGTAAGTACTTGCTTTTAAATACACTTAAAGTATTAAAAGTAAAAGTACAAATAAATGGACACAAATATTCTATCTTCAACTTGCTTTTGTTTGCCTTCAATTTTAAACGTTTAACTTGTTAAGTACCTTGTAGCTATGTTATACAAGTTGCTATACAAATAAAGTTTAATATTATTATAATATTATTATTATTACTAAAAGTAAAAGTACCACATTAACCTCTCTACATGACGAAAATAGTTCTTTCTAAATATATTTGCCAAGTGTAGCCTATCCCCTAATGCAACAGTCTACTACATCAGTAACTATGCCCGTAAATTTTGTTGGATAAAATGATACAGAGTCTGTCATATTAATAGAGAATGCTGTGGATGTCTATGGAGGCCTTTTTGAATCCATTCACAGGTGTAATGTAATGCATTGTAAAAATGTAATGGAGTAGAAAGCACCTGAAAAAAATTGAGTGGAGTAAAAGTGAAAAGTTGAATAAATATAGTAAAGTACAGATACATGAAAAATGCATGAAAGTGCAGTAACAAAGTAAATGTACTTCCCCCTACTGTGACCTTTCGTTCTCTCTAGAGGAATCATTAAAGGAAACCTTGCTCACTTTAACCTTGACAGCTTTGCCTGGGAAAAGTACAAAGTGACTGTAACACACCGTTTACTACTTCTACAGGGAAAAAAGCTGTTTTTCTAAGCACTCTTATTTTCTCTCCTCCCAGGCAGATCAAACAGGACTATCTGTGCCCATCCTTGACAGGGACCCACACCAAAGCAGCAGTGGGAGCCTGAAACACTGAAAGCCACCGCATCTAGAATACAGAATCTGCTCCCACGGGATCTGATGGCATTCCAAGACCCTGTTTGTTCCTCCTCCCTTCACATTTAAAAAAAAAAAGTGAAAACATCTATCAAAGTGAATCCACTTGTCACGCGGGGGGGCAGCTGCTCCGTGAGCACTTGGCTCAGTGAAATATGGGAGATAATACAGTTACAATTGTCTCACAGGAAAATGAAAACAGTGTCAGAAATCTGGAATAAACAGAAAAATAACTTCATCATCAGATCACCAGTTTATGAGGGTGATAATAGTTTCGAAAAGTCTTTCAAAATAGCAAGAATTTCATCTTCAGCTAATTTACATGTGCATTTACACGTGTGGGGCCGACAGTAAATCTCAGATCTGCTTTATTAAAAATGAACTGTGTATTTCTTCTGTTGTTATGATCCTCTTTTATGACCCAAGCTTATTTAATTACAGTGTATTTTAAAAAGGAGTTGTGAGAACAAAAAGATGATAGATTAATTTTATCTGCACAACAAATATACAGCAACTGTGTTCTGGGAAAAAAACTAAAAAGCTAAAACAACATCTTAAAATCTCTTAAACGGATTACCATTTGCATTTGAGGGAAAATCCAAGAACATTTAGATCATGTGTCTTCAAGGATACACCCGTTGAATAATCTTCAATATAAAGACTCGATTTTAAAGCAATGACTTGTGCCGTTGTTTGCAGTTACGTAAAGTGCAGTCAAATGTCTTCCAGTTGTTTGTTGATCAGCCACAAATTCACTCAGCAGTTTATCTGGGGACCTAATTTGAACCTAATTAGCATTTTCATGTCCATTTGTTGTCTGCCCGGCAGCTAATGTCTGCGGAGATAACATCGGCGACTGCTGCCTCCTCGTCTGCCCATGTTTACAGATGTGTGACCGTGGCAGGCGCCTTTCCTGTGGGACAATGGCTGGATTTTCTTATTTACTATTTGTAAACACGTTTTATTCTACTCTCCTGTATATTCTGTCTTTTATTACATAACTACTTCAATTGGATCTCTTCAATGAAACTTTCCTGCAAAGGTTTTTCACATGATTGCACTTGTATAACAGGCCTGACTGTAAATAAATATGGACGACATGACAGCTCCCCAAAAGTGAAGCCAAATCAACTTTATGGTCCCCTGCTGGTTACAAACCCTGCCTCCTCCGTGTTAGTGGATGGGACACGGACGACTAAAATAATGAATTAAAAGTCAAAATACATATTAATTGTTAATTAATACACAAATCTATGTCAAAGTGTTTATTTAGAAGGATTTAATTAGTTAGTTGATGTGATAAGTGAAATGTCGTGATTGACAGCTGAGACTGACACGTGATTAGTCCATTGCTGGGGCCAGGGTAGCACCGTGATGACCATTGTGCAGACGGCGGCACAAAGTGGAAACAGGTCATCCATCTTTATTAACAGTCTATGAACTATTTGGGCCTGTCACACTTTTACCACATGGGGATTTCATGAGGGGCTCACTGGAATCCAAAAAGGGGTCCAATGGTGCTTAAGCAACATCTGTCCTGACCCCTCTTCCTCCCTGTGACACATGTATATCATACTCACACTGTACATTACCTTCTAAGTGATCGATGGCTGCAGGTGAGGTCATCTGCTCGCTCCGATGTCTCTCTGACGAAGACGGACAGTGAAACGGTATCTGGGAATAAGAGCAGAGACTCGTATGTGTCATTACTGGGTTTCAAAAGCACGTGGCAACGCAAACTGTGAGGGTCACGCATCAACTGTTAAAGTGTAAAATGTGCAAAGTTATACTGCACATGTGCAAGTGTAAGATTATATTTTTGCTCTGGTAGATCTTTATAATCACATCCTGACATTTGCGTCCAGTGGGGATTCAGTTGGTTTTAGTCAATCAACTGAACTTAAAGGTCAAAGTTCATCAAAGAGCAGGTGGAGGTTGTGAAAGGTCAAAGTTGAAATAGAAAGGTGAGTCAGGTTTTAGAATGTCATAATAGTCAAGTGTCAGTTCTGCCTGGAACACTCACTCTGAGACTTTCCTCGTATCCATTAAAATGTATTTATACAACAGCAACTGAAGCTTTACCACATTATAATAAATTAAAGTATTATCTTACAGATGCATGTGAACAATTCTTACTAAACTTAATGATGTGGTCGAACCAGGGGTCATTTCACATCCATAACCCCCCCAGGTGGTAGTCAGCCTCCATTAGCCATGACATAGGCAAGACTCCTGAAATAGAAACCTCCCCATCACCCTCCGACAACCTTTACACCCAAGGTCAAAGGTAAGCAGGCGCGCTGCGGATGTGCCGCCTGTGTCCTGGCTCGTGAAGTAGTAGTCGTTGCCCTGGTGATATAACTGATCTCAGTTTCATTGCAGCTCAGGTTCCTGACTCGACCCCCGTCTGCTTTGGTCGCTCACATCACGACCTGGAAAACAAACAATCGTGGATTTAATTGGGCAGTGACCTCTGAGGACTTAGAGACACATTATAAATCAAGGATTTTACACTGAATAGTGATACGGATCTGTTTACCCTGATTCTATGTTACATGTCTACTCCAATTTTATTGCAAGAGTTTTTTTGTTGAGTTGCTACATATAAATGAAGCTGTTGCATAAGGCTAATTCAGTATTTATCATTTGTTTCCAGACAGACCAAAGTCAAATTTGTGACGGAACAATTTGTCCATTTGTTTAATGTTCCTCCCGAAGGAGCTGTTGATGATTTTCTGCAGATATTTCACCACAGTGATTTTCCAGCACTGATGTTTTGTCTCGACTCCTGGACTCGGACCAGGAGGAAGGCGCTCCAGGCAGCACTAGTCGACCCAGATGTGACTGCTGGAGTGATGGATGGATGTGGACCAGCCGCCGCTGCAACAACACGTCTATTTCTGTCGGCCATTGTTTGGAGCTCAGTCATCGCTGTGTGTGTAGCAGGCCAACAGTCGGTCTCCTGTGCGTACTACCCGTTGGCTCACAAAAGAAAAAAGGGGGCATGAGTTTCCTCTCTCAGCACGTGTCCTTCCACTGAGTAACACTGCCCGTCTCCTACTTTCCTCTCCCTCATATTCTACCATACACTCTCCTGCAGCATGGACAGAGTGGGAAATGTTTGGGCAGCATTGGCAGTACAAAGTGGAATAATAAATGCTTGGCAGCATATGTGTTGTCAAATAGTTTGTGGCACTGCACGGCACTCCCCTCCCTCGTAACACGAGAGCTGGCAGCGCCGGCCCTTTGAGAAGGACTTGATTTGAATGAGCTGCTGCAGCGAAGCACATCAACGCCAAACAATGTCACCATCTGCTCCCCATAAACTGGGCGAGATTTACGAGCTGTGTTACAACACGGAGTCTGGCGTTTTCCAGGGTTTATCTCGGTCAAGTCAACAGCGTGGGCCGCTCAGGTGAGACCTATCAGCTGCCTATCGCTCTCTCCCTCAAACTGACAGCTGCGAGTTAAAGGCTGATTTTAGTACAGTAATAAAATGTTGATCTAGATATTTAAAGAAACAAATCCTCAGGCAAATGTGTTCAAGTGTTTGTGGCAGATGAGTTAAAAGGGTTAGTGACTAATAGCTTCCACTCCATTATTGACTTTGTTACCGAGGAGGTTATGTTTTCACCCCTGTTCGTTTATTTGTCAGCAGGATGTCTACAAAAACTTAGAGGGAGGATGCGACATGGGTCAAGGAAGAACCCATTAAATTTTCCCATGGATTCAAAGGGCCGATCCAGGAATCTTTCATTAACATAGGGCCTTTTTTTATTTTACATTTTCACCACTAGATGTAAAACGTATATTTATGAGTGTGTGCAATTTGGTGTGGATAAAAAAAAAAGTCTGGATCTTGCAGATTTACATGTGGTTTCATAAAGTTTTTTTTTCAGCAGCTGCACAGTAAAAGAATGTTGGTGTTGATCGGGACAGAATTCTTTCATCGCTGTCTGTAACATGGTACGAGCTCTTCTGAGCACCATTCCAGTGAACTACGCCAGGATGGTTATCTCTCCTATGTGTTTGTTTGTTGTTTTGGAAGCTAGGTTACACAAAAACAACTGTGAAAACAATTTCCACAAAACTTGGTGGATGGGTTATGGGTCAGGGGAAAACACATTCGATTTTGGTGCAGATCTGGAGCCGGGGGCCGATTTCAGGATAATTATTTTTCTCTTTTGTTAAGATAAGGCATTTTCAACATTTTCACAGATTTCCCAGAGTCTGTTTCATGGATCTTCATTTTTATAAAGTAATAAAATTCTAATTCCTAATTCCTGCAGGAATATCTCTTTCAGTGATGTGAGCATATAGAGCATATAGTATTGAAGCTCAAACACACTAAATGTGATTTTCTTATGCAAAGTCAGAATCATCTTGTCTTCCTGTCAGGCCTGTACTCCAGGAATTTCCGGGTTCTCCTGGGTGGCTGGCAAATAACTAACCCCGTCTTTACAGCGCATTATGAAGATGTAAATCACACAGAGATGCAGAGGTGGAGGGGAGGGCACAGCATTCATGGGAACCATGGTGACAAAGTGTTAGGTTGCACTCTGTCACCTTTGAGTGGAGAACTAGTCAATCAGTGACATGTGACACTGCCGGCCACCTGTCTGACTCCGATAGGTGTCTGCTAACACATGTATGCACTCCCAAGCATACATGCAGACCCAGATAAACGCAGCTGTCCTGGACAGGAAGATTAACATGTCCGACCTAAAGCACAGCGTGTCCTTTCAGTGACGGGAGCAGCGCTTCCCAGCATTTTTCCTTTACTATTCATTCAATTTTCTCTGCTCATTTGCCACTTGACTCTGTTTGTAACGTACTGTGCATATTGTATACTATTATCAAATCATTTGAAATGACAAAACAGCAACATTGTGTTTTGTAATTCCTTGTTGTGATTTGCACTTCAGGGCCACCGACTGACTCCCTGACAGAAGTAGACAATACGACAGATTATGGTTTTGATCCAAAAATAAATGAGATCAGGGCCGTAATACCCATTATGAATAACAACACAGAACCCATTTACTTGTGTCATAATACATGAGTTGAATATATCATTAGTAGGCCAAGTAAGTTCAAAATGATTAGTTATTACTGATCATTGAGGATTTCCTCACAATATTCTCTGTCACGTGTGTGTGAAAAAGGAACTGTACAAATGACAGTTGGACAAAAGCACAGAACAACAGTAAAGATTGAATCAGTGACTGCACTAAGAAGAGAGGACATACAGATGATGTGATCTAATGTGAGACAAATCCATTTTCATGCTCGTCACTTAAAACAAAAATTGTCAGTAGACTCAAAGTTTCAAGGCATCAAACATATCAGTATCGCACAAGTACCTAAACTTTCATTCTTCTAAATCTATGATGCAAGAGACGATTCCCACCTAGTTGGACAACACTGGATTACTTAAATCCTTAAACGGCTGCCAGAAAACCTTCATCGTTATTCTGACCTCTGAAGTTCTCTCAGCGGACGCTTGAAGTGATTTTGCCGATAGTGTGAAACACACACAGCTTTCTTTGAAAACGCAGCCAATGTTTTCTCACATGTAATCGAGGCCGAGCCATCCAGGAGGCTGTAAATTTGTGTAACGTGGCCTTTTCCTCCCTCCCTCTCTCCAAATGTCTACATTTACCAGCCACAACTACAATGCTCCCTATTTATAGCACTTTTACCTCAGATATTAACTCTCTCCCCCGCTTAGCCTGCTACTTCCTGCCAAAGAGGAAACGTGTGTGTGTGTGTATGTGTGTGTTTGGTTTACTGACCTTTGGGAGCCAGACTGCTGCTGATAGCAACGGGATTTTGTGTTTCCAGCCTTTTGTGTCGGTTTAAAGAGGTGAGATGTGAACAGATGTCCGAACCTTTCACCAGATTTCTGTTTTCCATCCTCGGGAATTTGAGCCCATCGTTTTTGTCCCCTCAACCCTATTCTTTAAAAATCTAGAGACTAACTCTGAGCCAGAAGGAAAAGTAATTGCTAGTCCAGCTTTCCAGGCCAGGTGGCAGGGTGTCTGCATTTCAGGACCTTTGAAGGTGGGTTGTACGTTTTTTTGGTTGTGCGTTTGTGTGAACAAACAACACTTCAGGGTTGAGATGTCGGAGTTCACCTACCCTCAAGGCTATGATCGAAGGAAAAGCTGCAGCAGGCTGGAACATCCTGTTTTGAACGTAAACACTATTATGCAGTCGGTGCTTCCCCCCCCCCCCCCGGAGACCAATGATAATGACGACACAAGCGTTTGATGCAGTTTAAAGAGAGAGACCCCTGTAGACATAAAGTCTTACATTCTAAAAACAAAGGTGGCAGGTGCTTTTCCAAATTTCTGAAACAAACGCAGACATAAGAGAGACGCGATAGGAAATCCCAGGGAGGAACCAACTTGCCCGGCTGATGTGTCCGTCTGCCTCGCAGGTCTCCTCTGGTCACTGCTGGGTTAGAGGCCAGGGATATTCCACGACTAGATTTCCTGCTGTTGTGTTTGGAGCTGGTGAGCAACATCAGGGCATTACACAGATGTCTGGTCGACTTATCATATTCCTCAAGCTGTTGGTAGACACTGTGACACACTCATTTGCTCCAAAAACTCTCTGCAAGTTCAAAACAATGACGTCCAAGTGAGTGAGCTTGGTTCTGAAAGGTGAGGCAGGAAGTGAGTGTGGAGGAGAGAGCACGACTTCTAAAGACTCTGTGGAAACTTTCAAAGCTCATTCAGACTTTTGATCTGCAGAAAGTCAACTCCGTCAACTCTGAGCGCAAAGCACGTAACTTTCATTAATGATCACAAATCAAACCAGACGTCCGAGTGCAGGTTGTACATTTATTTCATGTCCATTCTGTCAGAAGAAAGTCCTTGTATTCTTGCTCCTTCACAAACAGCTCATAAAAAACACTTACTTAGAAAAATATACACTGATATTAGGACTGAAAACTTGAGATTCAGTGTTTAATTCAAATATACAATTTGCATATTAAGAAACTACAAAATCAGAAATGGTGGCTTCGATTGAGGCCAGTTTCTTGAAGACACAACCGGGAGAGCGAGCATCCGAAAGAAGGCACTGTTAATTTCTGTCTGTCAACTCCTCATAAAGCTTACCGAGGCTACATTCAGCGAAAGAAAAACAGATTTTCATGTGTGCACAAAAGACAAAGAGGAAGGTCAAGGGCAAGTCTGTGAGAAGACGCTTCTTAGACGCTGTTTTTCATACCTTGACACTCCCACTTTCTCCAAAAAAACAAACTCGAGCTAAATACCGAGGAGCCCAGCAACTGCTACAGTACTACAAAGCTACGGTTAGCTGACTGTGGAAAGGTCATCAGGTTGAAATGACAGGAGGGGCTAGGAAGTTTTCTTAAGACTAACCCTCACTTTCCCACTCCTGAGTTAAGCTGAATTCCCCTCAACAACAAAAAAAATCTAACAGTCACTGTTTTTTGGATTCAAACAGTAAGAATGTTCAAGGCAAATGTGTCATCAAGAAGCCACGTACTTATTCCTTTGTCATCTTTATCACTTTTCTAGACTTTCTGTCATCTTTCCCTTTAAAAAAAAACCCTCCTCCACTTCATTTCTCACAAACACGTCTTAAGAGCCATCTTTTGGTACATCGTGTATTTCCTGCAACAGTCCATACACACAGTCTTTTAAAACCTCCTGTAAAGTGTTCAGTTTCTTTCAATCTGGTCAAGATCCAGCTCTCCCCCAAGCTGGAAAATGTCCCTCTGCGTCATGCGATCACCCTTCCAGAGGGTGCGTTTGTCGGCCACAACACCGTCAGGAGAGCCGGGCCGCGAGTCCACGCTGCAGGCCGAATCACTGTCCAGCTCCTCGTAGGATGAATCCTCCTCTTCGTCATCTCCAGCCACTTCCTGGGGGGACTCCAGCCCTGGTACGCACGCAGTGATGAAGTCTGAATCTGGCTGGCTGGAGGTCTCAGTGGTGGGAAGTGGGAGGCTGGACTGGCGGCCGTTGGCGGCTGAGAACCCGGGGCAACTCAAGCTCTGAAAAGTCTGGAGATTCTGCACAGAGGAGACACAGAGAAAAAAAAAAGGGTCAAATGTTGGATTTAGCCCGTGTTCACTTTCTGGCTATAAAAGCAGGAGGGTTTGTCTGGGAGATGGGTGGTGTGTGGTGGGGGGGGTTCAAGCTCAGGTTTTCCCAGAATGTCAGTTTGAGATAGGGTTTCATTTCGGGCTGCCAAAAGCTGGCCTACTATATATGGCACGTGAACATGTAAACACACACAAGCCATCGAAGAACAAACACAGAAAATAAAACCTTCTGGGTTGTTTGGGAAAAACACACAAAACGCTGGGATGAGTTGCAAACCACAACGGTATCTTGTTTCCAACTGAGCCTGAGGCCTATTTATCATGGTGGAAGCCGCTGTGACACAAACACACCAGGCCTGAAAACACAGCCCTGTGTAGCCAAGCAGGACATTTCTTGTTAAAGTCATTGTTATTCACAGTTTGTCAAGATAAATTGTAATTCTGCACACGTGGTTGGGTTTTCACATTCACAGTTTGACCTTAAAAGAGCTTTAATTCACTAATAAGTTGTCTCCTGTTTCGCATTCATGCCCTGAATTCCTCTCCGCAACAAAGACGAGCAGCCATGCAGCGCAGCGAAGGGGTTAATGATCTCTGGAGTGCCCCAGCAGCAGATGTTGGAGGCATGGAGGTGAATAGAGATGAGGTTTCCACTATAGAGCCTGGGCTTACATGACGGACAACTCTAATGTTCCCTAGCATGTGTGAGGACATTGCTTTTCCTGTTACAATGAGGTGGGAGTCTCCCGGTTCTCGAGTCTCCGAATTTTCTTTTTTGTCTGAGTGAAGGGGTTCGCTCACTCGTCGCTGGATTTACTTTTCATGTTAGCTGCTCAAACACAGGTACTTCATCCGCACAACGCTCGAGGTGATCGTGTGAGGAGGGGGAGGCCTCAGCTGCAGTTACCCCACAGGAGTGGAAAAGGGGGATTTCTGAGGCCTCTCTTTCTCTATTATACCCCTGTATTACCCCACTACTAATTATCACAGCAGAGGAGACGAGAGGAAAAGAGGAGGGGAGGGGGCAGAGGCGGTTACTCCACAATATGCTTTCTATAAAATCTACTCAGGCTGACTGGGATTTGGATGGGTGTGGTGGTAGGTTGGGGGGAGCAGGGTAAGATTTCTGCTGTGTACCCAGCTCTGCCTGTGTGCTTTTTCCTTTCTTTCACTTGAGCGTACCCCCAACCAGATGGTATACATCCACTTGTACCACACACACACAAACACGCACAGACTCCTTGTGCTGTCATGTCTCACATAACCAAGAGTTGGGTTTTCTTGATCTGATCATTTAAAACACTTTAAAATCAGGAGCTTTTAAGAAGCACTTCAGTGATGTAATACTGCACTTCCAAAAAAAGTTGAGGGACTCACAATAAACTTAGACTTTTAGTCAGATTTGTAATGGCTACCAGGCAAAGGGGGACAAATCCAGTGGGCTGGTGCACCATCAAAGGTTTTTACAGGCCCTGTCAGCTTCTTTCTCAGCCTTATCTCTTTACTGAGTGAAGTAGGGTTGATAAGTTGTTTCTTTAACACTACTTATCAGATATATTGAAATCCTCTTCATGTTGCAAAAGCCGAAGCTGAAGCAGAGACGACAGCCAGAAGTTAGCAAGCGAGTCAGGGAAAAGTCGTATTCTAGCAGGAAGTGGGCGTTCATGTGTTTTGGGGGCGTAGCAAGACCATGATTTCTATTGTTTAGGAATTATTCATCAAAATCATAGAAAAACACTTTTGCACATGACTGATATTGTGGCCAATAATCATCCATTATTACCAACCACAAGCAACACAACCAGAACTCATCCTGTGATTATGTTATCTACAAGATGGGATCGAAAAGGCAGCTGCTCTGAGAGAGGCACAAGCCAAGAGGTTCTCCAAATGTCCTCCTGATAATTAGGGCGACCGATAAACAACATCCTGCTAACTGTTACGGCAAAAGTCCCACTGTGCACGGGACCAGAAACACATTCAGTATAAAGAGAGAAGTGTTAACAAAAAAACACTATAAGAGTCATGCAGGTTCTTTTCTATAGATTTATGTAGATTCAAAATAGTCTAGTGCAAACTGCTCTGAGGAGCCTCAACAGCTAACAGCTGTAACAAAACAAAAGAGAGGCCAGAGGTGCAGGCAAAGACTTGACAACCAGACGACATAGTTGCACACCTCAGTTATCTGTGTGTAGACGCCTGTGGGTGGGTTTGTTTGTGTCATTTCTCTGGAATTCACTGATCCATAGAAACAATGCATGGCCGATACGAGCAAAAATGCCTTGACGCAAGTTGAAAAAAAAGAGATAAATGCAGCATGACAACGTAGAACAGATCACAGGTAATAAGTGTGACCGACATTTGGGACAAGTCGAAGCATGTCTTTATGTACATGGCGAGCGCCACACCTCGAGACGCCCACCTAGGTGTTCCCACAAGCCCGCGGGGCTCGACGCTCAGCTATGATCACCATGTCTGCCATGCCAGGAATGGAGTGAGATGGAGGGAAAGGAGGGGATGAGCGGCACAGCGAGAAGTTGGGGCAGCGAGACGATATTAATAGAGAGGAGTGAGGAGTTTGTTTGCCAGTGTTCCTGCACAAATAACAGCCCTTTTCTTTTGCCCTGCCATTTTCGTCCTGAATTCACAGGCGCACACACTCACGATTTTAAGCACTCACTCAACACGCGGCCTTTTACCACCTCTTCTGCTAACACAGCTAAGCCTGTAATTCTTTCTTCAAAATATAAATTGATCCAAGTGAACTTGTCACGAAGACAACTCACGCTTGAATGAAACTGACCAGGTGGGCCGCACACGGGCCGTTTCCTCTATAGCAAAATGCGAGCGGTGTCAACAATCAATCCGTGGGCGACCGAGAATCAAGAGATAACGTTCCCAGTGTGACAGCTCGTCACAGACTCCCTTCATTGTTTTGTAGAGGGAAAAGGAAAGAGGGTGAGGGGGGGGGAAGCAGTGTAGTGTGCAGTGAATTGAAATACATGGCTGACAGGGAGCATATTCGAGGAATTTTGTGGGGTACTGCACGTAAATCCCTGCGGTAGTCGAGTTATAGCCTGATTAGCATGACATGCATGCACAGAATTCACACCCTCCTTCATTGGTGTGGTCAAAGGAATCCAGGGGCCAAATAACACCATGTTCCACTGACATACACACACACTGGGGTCTTGTTACGAGTGAACCCTCATAGTCCTTCACCACCGGAGCCTCCAGCACACGCAACACAACTGCATTTATTGTCCTGCAAATTAAGAAAATAAACATTTGACGCAGGGTAATTATAAAGTTTGCCCTGATGCATATTCACCAACTACTCTCGTTTCTCTTTCCCTGGACTTAAGACTGTGTTACTCATCCATGCACACATAAAATGGAGGAAGCATTAAAGGTGTGAGAGGGTGTAATAACTCCTAATTGACACCCCAAGGCAGGGCCGAGTTGGATGCCTTTCTAGAGAATTGTGATGAGACTCACCCACTTCTTGGGAGGGACCTACTGCTTAAAGAAGATCAAAGCTGCCCTAAGACAGCTTCAGCGTCAAATGCCAGAAACATGATCACACAATCCTTCCACAAAAAGAATCAACTTCCCTAAAGAGGAGGTATCATCGTATCGATTCTCATCCCTCAAGGTAACGCTCATCTTCAGTCCTCACTAGAACCGACACAAATTATAACCACCCCCTTGTTTCCACATCATCACTTCCTTTTCCAGATTGTTTGCCAGCTACGAGCTTTCCCTTTCCCTCGGCTCTCACTGAGACAAACCAACTCGTTAACCTAAGTCAACTATGTGACCCTGCAATGGGAGTTTGGGGTCATTTTATTTATTGTGACATAGTACGACCGTGCTTGAGTAGAATCCTGAGTGCACAAGATGCAGCATTTTACCTGCACTGGTTACAGACGCATAGACCAACATCAAGTTATCAAGAGTTATGAGGGAAGAGAAGGAGAAGCATGAGCGTTAATGTGTTAAAAATTAAAGCGTATTAGCTGCGTATGTCATGCAAGAGAGTGCATGCAATCATGTACAGGAAACAAAAACTGAGAAAAAAAACGACACGTGAAACGATGGATCTGCTGATCAGTCCCTGAGAACTGACACTAATTTCACAATCATCTGCTGACGTGTGCTCCTGCCTTAAAGCTCTGGTGCACCCAGAGGTAACATAAAACTTACTCCATGTGTGTGTATATGTGTGTGATCATCGTGCTTGATTTTCCCCTCTTAGCAGCTGGCATGACCAGAGGAAACATGCTCGCTAGGCTCCATTACCAAAGCCTTGTTGATCCAACCCTGGCTGGGTCCTGAGGGTGAAAGGCTCACAAATCTTTGTGAAAAGGAAGGGAGGGACGAGGGATGCGTCGATGGTTATTTCTAATACGAGTCAAACGAAAAGGACAATATTTCCTGAGCAGGGGGTTTGTTGAAGGAATGATTTAGCATATCATATGAATGATGTGAAGATATAAGTGCAGGGAAGCAGGGAGGTATCGGTATTAGTGGCTGCTCAACAGCATTCAAATAAATAATGAAACAGGATGTGATACAAGAATCAAATAAAGATTTTTCTGGGCTCCGTATAAACATCAGATCACTGCCAAACACAAAAAAACAGTACGTGTCATTAAAATACTTTTACGGTTCTATTCTTGGGTTGGGTTTGTCCGGTGTTCATTTATACTCTCTGGCTGTTCCTCTGCTTCCTCTGACCTCAAGTAAGAACAAACAAACTCTTGTTGTGGGGAAAGCAATCTGTGCATCCAAATATCCCCAGGATTAATCACCTTTGGTTGCTCTGACTGCAGAAGACAGGAGGCACGAGAGAGAGATGAAGTGGCACAGTGAGTGAAAGATGGAAATGCAGCATAGGAGTTGCAAATGAAAGGTGAGGGGGGTCGAACCTTTGGATAGACTGTTTACCTAGCGGAGTAAATGAGATGACCAAGTGGAGCCCGGCTTGCTTGAGTGTGGCGCTAGGCAGCGTGACCGAACATGAGGAATGCTTGTTTAGTAAGCGCCACTCCCTGAGCTGGAAGCAGGGAGGCCTGAGATCACTCAGCCCTGAAGCCTCGGACCAACAACCCAGAAACCTAAATCAGCTTGATTCAATCCAGCCCCTGATCAGACTCAAGGAGAGAAAGGCTCAGTTGCTTTTGAGGAGCTCTTGAACTTGGTCCTAGAACAAAAAGGTATTTGTCTGTGTGGTAAATGCATTTGGTCCAGGATTGAACCAAACGTAATAGAGCCCATTTGGCAGCAGGAAAGCTTAATTAGAAATAAGCTTATGCTGATTTATGTTTAATCAGTGAACACAAATGATCCTAAACTATGTAAAATGAATCAAATTATAATAAGACACATTCACATGAATTTGGGTATGTGAGCTTGTCAGTGTTCAACATTTCCAGCTAACCTGAGTCATCTTTGCCAGGTCCAGAGAGGGCCGCTGCTCCTGGGCATCTTCTGGTCTCCTGCGCTTCATACCGATCTTTTTGTCGTTGAGCACACACGGCTGGGACCGGCTCCGAGATAGAAACCCCGTGCCCCCAGCTCTCTGGCCGGCTCGCCTCCCCAGTTCTGGGGTGGAGTCTGTAGAGCTAGCCTCCGACGCCTCTTCCCTCTGAAGCTCTGGCAGGCTGATTTGTTCGTGGGACAGGGAGAGGGGCCTGAGGAAGTGGTGATGGCTGGAGTGGTGATGATGCGAGTAGGGGGAGGTGGGGGAAACTGGAGAGGCAGTGAACTGAGGGTGCAGAGGCAGTCGCTGGTTAAAGAATGGCAAGTCCAGGCCTCCATCTGAAGGCAAACTGAAGCTGGAGCTACGCTGAATGGTGGGGAAATGACCACCGGTGAAACCCCCTCCTCCTCGAACACTTCCCCCACTGTGGCACCTTCGTTTCTCCACCGCTGTCCACACTCGGGAGCCCTGGGGCCTCCAGGATGAGCGGAACCCACTGTACTCATCAGAGAACGACAGGGAGCGACACTGGCGTTTGCTCGGGGGTGCCACGGGAGCTTGGCTGGTGGCTGTAGTGGTGTAGTGTGCGATGGTGGACGTAGTGTGGCCGTGGGGGATGGCCAAAATGCCGTTGCCTATGCTGAGATCCCTTATCAGACTGGTGATTGCCGTGGCGCTGCCGGGCTCCTTGGCCCAGTGGCAGCTCCCCGGCTCAGGCATCACATCCCACAGGCTTTCCAGACTGGCACCAGCCTGGCAGGGAGCTCTCTGCTGGATGGCACAGCTTCGCCCCAGGTCCAGCCACCTATCTGCCTCTGAAACATTCAAAACATACATTCTCACTCTCATTGACCTCAATAGCAGTCCTTTCTCTCTTTGTAATCACTTGCATTACGGTAATTACAGCATAATGTGGTGTAGCTTAAAGGACGGCAGTGATATCTGGGAGGAATATAAAGTTCTTAACTGACACAAAAGGAACAAACAAACAGGAAACAAGCTTAAAGAGGGAACGGTTGCTGTAAGGACACGCTGTTTGGAAAAAGAGGGAGATTATTTTCTGCTAACTGCAGTGAGGAGGTATTTAACTACAGAGGAACTAAACATACACTTAAGGTCATTTAGGGTGGTTACACTCTGCTATGCACAAAAATCAACAAATGAGCTTTGGAGCATTTTAAAAAGATTATCATCAGTCATTTGTTGTAAGAGGAATGACAGGTTTAAGCTGCATGGTTCAAACCAGTTTACCTCATTTGTTACTGTGCAGGAAGTTGAAAAACTTAAACAAAATGGACTACAAGATGAAAAAAAGAATCACAGAGCATACGGATGAGCTTTGGAAAGCACCGTGCTTAGTGCCAGCTGTCTCACCATCCAGACTAGAGAGTCTATCACGCACTCGCGGGACATAATACACCTACAGTAAAGTGCCATAGTGGCCTGAGCTACTCAGCCAAGTGGTGAAGTTGTGAATCTATTGACGCTTTTTGGCAAACAGGGAACCTTGCCGGTCCAAATCCCATCCTTTCGGGATGCCTGTCTCTAAATCTGGCACGCTCTCGCTCAGACTGGTGGACGGAAATCATTGTTTTGGGCAGACAAACAATGCACGGGGGCTACAGTGACGACCGGACTGGAATGTTAGGAAAACAACTCGACAAAAGGGAGAAAGGGATGAACTTCAAAAGGCCACCCTTTGAAAGCAAGAGACAAAGTGCTGGTTGAACCAACAAGACATGCAAGACGATGTTAATGTCAACATCGAGAGTGGAAAAAGAAATCCACGCAAGTCCCGCTGACGTCACCGCGTCTCCCCCGAAAAGAAAGACAGACGACAGTGACTAGTATTTACAGTAGCGTGTCTTTTAACACAGGGGGTAATTACTGCAACGCTAACAGAGCCAAAGGGAAATTGTTGACATTGGCAACAGCATATTCAATTACTGTTCACTCCCATGAGAACGGTGTGCAATGTTGTGTGGAGGCAGGTGCACCCTGATCATGAGAGGGGGATGAGTGACAGACGGAGAAAAGGAGAAGTGACTGAAGCCAAGTGTGACAGAGGGGATAAACAATGAGTCTGTTAGAGTGAGGACCGCTGACCTTGGTGGTCCAATCTATCAGAAGGATGAGGCGGGGGCAATTTGTTATCCTGTTACATTTGTGCGAATCTAACAAAAACTCAGCCAGTTCACTGTCCAGACCTTAAGTGAGTGCAAGAGGGAGACAGGTGGAAACTTTATTTATAGGAAAACAGGAAGGGCAAACAGACTAATGGAGATAACTCACCCGTAGATCCACAGGAGAAGAGGGTGGTCCCTTTGCTCATGGTGCGGAGCTCGCTCTGTGGAGGACAGAGGGGTCGACAGTCAGGGAGATACGAAGTAAACCGACAATAAATGAGTAGATCAATACCAAATTCTGCAAGTTTATTATTACCCCGGTAGAGCTGAAAAATAATTAACCAGAGGTGGAGTTTAATTCTTGTAGTATAAAGGTGAGTCACTATTTATCCTACTAGGAAAATCCTCTTCACTACATCTCAGTGGGAAACATTACACTTTGAATTATTATAATTGACATATATATTACAGCTCGTGTATAATTACTAAGATTAAGATTTGAATAAATCAATAATGATGGGTATATTTTACCTGACGCTACAAATTATCCAACACAACCCAATAGTCCATGTCAATAGCTACAACTTTGAAATGCTAACTGAAGCTGCACTAATCTTTGCATTGACAATTGAACAAATGACTATGTACAACATGGGTGTAACGTAAAGCAATGAACCCACAGAAAAGTAGTTTTTTTCAGTATGTTTAAGAGTGTGTGCGCTAGCTGTATGCTAGCTGGTAACTATAGTGGAGCATTAAGCAGCTAAAGAGCAATAGGTATTTTCCTAAGGAGTGGTGGAGAAGAAAACTGAGCAAAAAGGAGAGTGGATGTTGGACTTTTGATTCTGATTTTGCTCCAATCTCGTTAAAGGTCAAAGGTGTTTCACTAAGTACGAATAACAGCGGACATTTAGGCTACAAATATGGAGTAAATGAAGCCGTTTTCAGTCAAATTTGAATGTCGGGGCTTACGGACACTTGGATGACAACACAGGAGCCGTACGGAAGCATTTTATGTTTGAAGAAGTGGTCACCATTTACTTGGATTTGGCTGCAATGTTGTTTACCCCTGAAACTCCAAAAGTGTTTTGTGGACTCGAACACTTCACCCACCCCTCCATCGACATGGTGGTGAGTAGAAAAGGAGTGAAGTTTCGTTTTTGGGTGAACTTTCCCTTTAAGCACATTTCTTCACTATTGCCACATAGTTCTTTGAAGCTTGTGGCAGACTCACAAAACTCATTGGCTCAAAACGTAGAGAAAGATTTCACATGATTGCTGGATTAAATAATTGTACACAGTAGAGAGCCTTATTAATAAATTTCACACCACACCGGTTTTATGAAGAACAAAGGTGATTCAGAGTATGAAACCGTTTTGTCCTCACACGCCTTTCTCAAATCAGACACCTATCCTTTCTCTGTTTCATTCTTACAACAGGGTGGTGTCTGCACAAAGTACAAAAGGAAAATGCCACAACACATTGCTCTGACTCACCTCGAGGGTTATTACCACAACAGGAAAATGAGATTTTCTAAAACAGATTCAGGCCTTTAAGCACGAGTGAAAAGATAAAATCAAACCAGATAATAATCTACGTAGCTCTTCTGTTGTGCTATCTGAGTAGAGTGGTGAATAATAACATGTAAATAATCCTCCTTATTTTATCTAGATTCTTAAACTGGGACTTGTCAGATCATTTAAAGTTACGTGTTGTAACACTTAGGGCAAAGGGTGAAATTAAGTGTTAGAGGAGCCTTGACATTTTTGGAAATATAAGGTGCATCTGTTTCATGTTGGTCCGGGGCAGAGATACAAGTCTCTGAAGGGGGGGATGAACAACATTCTTCTATAAGATATTCTCTCTGCAAATGTGTTCGGCTGGGAAATCAGGTTGAGTAATGGAAACTGTGGGGGCCATACCACCCTTTATGAATCACAGTGTTTTTATACCCAAACCATTCAGTGGCCCCTTTTACCCTTCATCTACATTTGATGCGTGTTTTTCCACTCCTCTAAACAATTTTATTTCTTGAATTTGTCAATCTTAACATCTTAATTGTTATTTCACTGCCACAATAACGACTTATCAGATTGTGGTCTGACACCGCTATTCGCATTGTGCAAGTGAATGTACATGGCGATCAGTGGCATCTGTAGCATGTGGTTATGCACTGATGTAATATAATCACCGGCCTATTCATTTCACCGACTGCTGCCTATCATATGAGACATTGTGCAGATCCTTGATCAGTGTAACAATAGTCAACAACAAACCGGATTGTTTTGTGTGAGACTCTAAAGGTTACGTTTCTCTCACCAGCCGTCTCTCGATGCTCTTGGACCTTACATCATTGACACCCTTCTTCTTTTCCAGTGTTTTGGACAAAATGATCACCATGGTAGCACGCAGCTCTGCTCCAATCCGTGTGGGTGAAGAAGAAGGCCGCGGGCAGCCATTTCAGACGAGGGTGGAGGGCAGATAGTGCATTTGGGCGAAACAGGCGACTGGTTGGTGACCTCCCATCTGCAGAGCAAACCTCAAGTGCTGAAGACGTAGTGGCAGACGTAGTGACACTTCAGCTGATCCCTGTGTTAAAAGGAGATTGGGTTTAAGAAAATTCATTTGAATACACACACTCAAAAACTTGTATGGTACATTTGCAGGACATTTTCCACCAAGATACAGATTTCATATACTTAAACATGATATTTCATTAATCTGCTGATGACAAAAAAGCGGTGCAAAGCTCATCCAAACCCTTTGACTTTCCATCATCCAGTTCTAGTCCAATGAGAAGAGATGCATGCAAACCATAGTTACTGTGCCACACTGTAACCAGACCAGATGAATGACGCATATAAATAATATAATCCACTTAATTAAAGGGCCCCCTCTACTGAAAAATGTGTTTTTATTCGACCTTTAGTTGAATGTTTTGAGTTTCACTGAGTTTGACATTCATTTGCTCTGTGGCCACTTTAAATCAGAGTGAAAGGCGTGCACATACAAGCAGGATATTTGTAACATTGCAACTAGTTTGGAAGCCAATCATGATTCCGTGTGTAACTTACTCAAGTATGATGTGGAAATAAGTAGAAATCCACTGAGTCTACGAGTAATACTGTTTAAATGAACCTGATTTGCATACTCACAGTTTCATGAGTCCTTAATGTGGGAAAATAATTATTTATAACAAGGTAACTGAACTACTTCATGAAAAAAAACATCTGACACACGTAATTATTCCAAGCAGACATTTTTATGTCTTATAACATGTCTGGAGGGGATCTTAAAATAAACCCAGGAAGTCTGTGAATTTAGATACAGTTTTAATTTCGTAGCTTTTAGTTAATGTGCTCAACTTTTTTTTTTTTAGGGGAAGTTTCAATCTTGAATCGTTTTGCACCGCTTTGCTATGGTTTCCTGGTTGAACGAAAAGTTTGCTCAGAGGAGTCGGAGGTGTTGCCCAATCAGCAGATATGTGTATCTAAACTTTGCCATATTAAAAAGGGAGTTCACACAATGGTTTCTAAAGTTTGTTATAAATGCGGCAGGTGATGCTTAATGTTCCCATCAGTTTAATTAATATGTTACAAGACATATTCGTCATAAGTACTTTATAATGAAGTCATTTAATATAATAAGCACGTATAAACCCATGTCATCTATGTCAGAGATTTCTTCCACCAGAATGCCAAGAATGGCCTTCTCAGCTGCCGTAGTTGCTCAGGGTATCAAACGCAAACCGGTTACATTTAAGGTGACGTTTTGCAACATGTTGTCCAGACTGAAAGCAGCCCAGCCTTTCAGAAATAAACAAGGCAAGTTATTATTATCCTACTATATTTGTTTTGTTGTACAAATTTGTGCAATGACAATAAAGCTTTATATGTTGTGGTGACACCCTGTATCAGAGTAGTAACATCATATACTATATCTATTTTAGCCCAAACTTTCTCATTATATCTACCCTCTGATACAATTCTTAACAAATATATATTTATTTTATTCTAAAAAGAATTGAAAAAATATACAAACTCCACATATTGAAAATATATAGGCCTGTATTTTCCTGAAACGTCTCTGGTCTGAATCTAGTCGGTGACTACAGTTGAGAAGTGCTGATTGATGTTTTTCCATTCGACGTTTATCACCCTGACACTTACAGTAACCCAACATCTCATATGCACGCCTATAAAGCTACTGTCTGTGTAAACAAAACACGCTGCCGTACGGGAAAATTGTTTCCGTATCCCCTGTAAATAATGGAACATTTTGCATGTGAACATGATCCGCAGCGTAAATGGGAACCTAGACGTGCTGTAACAGAAAGCCAAGTTTAGCTAATCCGGGAAAAGACACCACTCACATCACATGACTACAGATGTGGCGAGGAAACATGAATAGAAAAGGGAACATATTGTATACTGAATGGCGCTGCGGTTGCCTCATCCACTGCCTGCACCCGCAGATGGTAAAGCGCAGACAGTTGCTGCTGCAGTAAACACTAACTCCTGAGTGCTTGAAGGGAGTTATATGCAGGGCAGATGGTCCATATGCCTTCTTTCTTTTTTGGGACGAACTTGCCCCGTCATGCCTGCTCTGCTTAGCCGTCCTGATCCTCTACTTAATGCATGGGGAAGATCTCAGTAAATGATGGGCAGGTTCAGTTATGCTGTCTTTACCCTTATTGCGAGGGGTAAAGTAGGAATAACTGCAGTGACCTTGGAACTGAGCCTCTCTCCTTCATTAGCCAACCACCAAACACACTGACACATTGAATTAGAGAGTATAAGCATGGTTCATGTCCCCCAGTCGCCTGGTGGCTAATGACAGCTTTCCACTGTGGGGCAACACATGAGGCTAATGGATCTTCCAGGCCTACTATGCTACTCTGCTCGTTTAACATGTGGTTTCCTGTTAAATAAGGGTTGTTGCACTTATATAACACACTTCAGAGAGAGGGATGCAAGTGTGCGCTGGGTTATCTTGGAAAGTAAAAGGGGGGGCAAATAAAAACAAAGATGGAAGGGGAGGGGAGTCGTTTCACAGATTTGATAAAGCAGTTTTATAACCAGTCTAGTCATGTCTTGTTACTTCACTATGTCATCTGTATGCCTTCTCCTCTTCTCTCCAGCCCCATGACTACATGAGGACTATAAATGTTTCATGTAGGCCTGACTCAAACCAACTGCTAGCATATGACTCCCATTATCTCCATTTATCCCGGAGAGTCATTGGAGCACAACTGGGCCTCCGCAGGCGAGAGGGACTGGTGTTGGTGGTGGGAGTCAGAGGAGAAGGGAATGTTCTTCTTGATCAGTTTTGCAGATTACTTCCCTGATTAGGGTTGACACTGAGTAATGGGTGCGGCGATGTAACAGGGTTTGTGTGTGTGCGTGTCTGTGTGTGTGCGAGTTGAGGAGCATGACGGTTACTGCATGTGTAAAGGTTGTTACAGTTTTTGCCGTTTGACTGATTCAGTTAGGAAGTGTGACGTGTTCCGCCGTGGCTTAAGCTGCACCTCGACAGTGATAACAAGAGTGTGTATGTGGTGCGTCTATGTACATGCATGTCTGTGTATGCGAACCTGCACTTGTGTGTGCGTAGTGACTGGCAAGTGGGGTCATGGGAGAGGGCAGAGCGAGTGTGAATTCAGCCCTGGGTCCGTGCTTACTTAATGAACTGACTCCTCACGATGGGGAAACCAGAGCTTAATGGAGAGAGAACTGTGGCGCACTTGTGCAGGGCCTCGTCTGATCAGATAAGATTTGCACTGCTTAAAGTGAATCTTGCCTAACCTACATCTCGCTGTATGAAAAACCTTTATTGTCTGAGTGCGACTGAATGCTCTGCTTCTGCCTTCAGCTTAATTCAGTTACATGAACTTTGACATTTTCAAGAGAGCTGCTGTGGTTTTCGAGTTTGAAAATCAGCAGTGCACATCAATGAAAGCACAGCAAGTACAGAGCAGTAGTAAAATAGTCGTCATTCTTCTTGCAACTAGGAGAGCACTCAGTAGAGTGCATACCCCCGGCCAAGGCCCACCAAATTACACCGATATATACACTCCCTAAAATATGCCTGATTTCTTTCATCTACATTCATTGGTGAAATCATCCAAAAAATGCCCTATCTCTCAATATTAAAGAGGGGGATAAAGAATTTCTGCATCTGCCCCTTCTGATCTGGATCCACACCAAAATTTTCATGGGTTTGTTCCTGATCCATACCACATACTTCTGCCAACTGTCATGGAAACCTGTCCAGTTGTTTTTTTTGTAATGCTGCCAACTAACAGACAAACATCGATGAAAACAACCCCCTTGGCGGAAGTAACAATGCCCATCCCAAGCAAATGTCTAGTGAGCCTTCCCAAACAAGATGGAGCGATAGCTTTTGCAATGTTATGTCAAATCTGTTCTCTGTAATTGTGCGATAAGTCATAAAACTCTTGATTAGCACTAAAACGGAAGGAAAGCTTCGTCATCAAGAGGAAAGCGAGCTATTGTTTGGGCTAACACATCATTGTAGGTTTGTGTAACTAGACCTGACCCCCATAGTGGACTAAAAATCTAATGGTAATTTTGGTCAGATTTGTGTACGCTGGGGTGCAGACAGCAGCTCTTGGTTCACAATAGCCAATGACTCAGGAGGGCACTAGAAAGGGCAGCTAAGATAATATGGCTCTTTGCCCAGACTGTGATTTGTACAGGCAGATGAATAGAAGCCTATTTGGGGCCCCCTAAAGCTCTGTGACGGGGTGTTTGGTGTCCATCACCAATTGGCTCTGGTTGCTGCATACTTGTGCAGAGCGCGTCTGGTGTCAAGACTTTGATCGGTGGCTGCAGCTGAAAGAAAGCAACTCATTTCATACTAATGACATGATGGAGGAGCAAACAAACAAAATACTGCATAGGTGACACAGGTGGAAACTTCAGATACTTATGTGGAAATTGTTAAATGTCATTTTTTTTCTGGTCAGTCTGGCATTGCCCTAACAGTTTATGGTGCACGAAGCTGGACGTTGAGATCAGTAGTTTACACAGCCATGAGAAACAAAAGTTAAAACATCAAAAGGAAACGTTTTGCGCACGCAGGAGGTGGTGAATAGAAGTAAGAGCCACTCTTTTGTAAACGTCTGCGGTGTGGATTGTTAATTCAGGGTGAACAGACAGCCACCTCTCTTTCATATAATGCGACCGAGGTCGTAAAAATGGTCCTAGGGAGGTCAAGACATACCACTGAATCCACTGGCCATCACCTTAGTACCCACTGGCAGGGGAACACTGGCCAAAAACAACACACCATCCCACCACTAGATCTTCAGAAGTGCATGAACAATGAAGCGCTCATTCAGTCATTGTCTTTGTCAGTCGTCAGGTTCTGGCCTCCTCCTGCGGATTCCCCCAAACGTTTCTCTAACAACAGGGACCATCAACCTTTACATAAACACAGGCCGCACTTAAAGCGAGCAACTTAAAAAGATCATTTACTTTATTTCAAACTGTCACCCTTAACAACACCTCTGCAATGAATATAGAGGCAGGAATCATAACTCAGAGAACTTCTGGAGCCTTTTCTCAAGAGGCAGCCTGACAGTCCAGTCTAGGCTGAAGTTCCTCTCATTGCTTAGCTGGTATGAAGACACTCGAGCATAACACCCATATGAGAGCGCACTTCCCTTTGCAGTGTATGGGTGCCGCTTCCCTTGTGGTCACATGCTGCTGCTGAACTGGGTGTGGGACGTACAGATTTTATTACCAAATACATATACCTCCTCATTGACCCTCCCAGCTTAAATACAAAAGAGGGGAACACCCTATACACTAGTGGAACAAACATCACACCATCATTTTACATTGACATTTACAGTAAGAAAGCTGCATCGTAAAGTAAATGGGTCATTGGTTCACCCCCACTGTGTTTACTTATGTGATAGCTTTACGATATGGTTCAATTAACATATCTGCATTTATATATTTACTACCAGAGAGTAGTGAGTAATTTAAGGTAGAACATATAAGTTAACATCATTTAGGTACTTCACCATTAATGCATTAAAGCATCAGTGTTGCAGGATTTTTCAGATATCTCTGGAGTCCAGTTTCTCTCTGACATAAAACAGTTGCTAAGAAGTACACCGTTTCAAGAATCTAATAATAAAGGTAGCCATAGCAACCAAGCACAAAACATGGGATAACAGTGACAACTGTTGATAAAATTATATTTACAGGAAACTGGGCTGTTGAACGTGGCCAGATAACCCAGCTGCAGCGAGGTGACCACCCCTGCATCTCAGACTTGCAGTTGTTAGCAAGAGTCATGAGAAGCTTGACAGGCGTAGCATCAGGTGTTTCAGTTTGAGTAAAAGAACCTATGGGGCCTCTTGCCCCCAGGAGTGACCCTCGCATGCCAAGGCTCTCCATACACATCAGGTACCCCTCTAATTACACTAAACCCCCTCCCTCCATCAATCCTTGCCTTTCCGCTAGTGGTTTCTTCCATTATCCATGAGTGCCTGTTCTGTTCTGTGCACACTAACCAGAGGCCTAATCCATCAGGGATGCATTACATGGGAGCCCCCAGCGCTGCTAGCAATCCCTTGCGATTGCTCAGCTAAATGAGGGAGACCACGCCGCTCCTACGCTGTGTAAGCAGGTGATGCTATATAGTTATCACTACCAATCAACCAATGAAGTGACATTAACGCCATTACATAATACCAAGCTCAAGTTATGGAGTTGCATATGGGTGAGTTGAGGGAGAGTGCGTGTACGGGTGGAAGAATGAGCGGCATTCCTTTGGTCCATTCATTCATTCATTCATGCTCCGCTCATCATATGGACTCTCTGACTGCTGTGTGGTGTGTAGCAGGGTGCAGAGCAGCGCCACGCATCAAATCAAAATTTGCGAGTCCGCTGAAGGTGTGTCATTGACGAGCTAGCAATGAAAAAACGGTTAAAAATAGTGCAGAATGACAAGTTTTTGAGTTCTCAATTTGCAGAGCTGAACAGGAAGAGTGACTATGAGCCCCCCCCCCCACCCCCACATGTCACATTTACAGCTGTTTTACTTGTGGGAATAATTTAACTTTATCAAATAATCTAATTGTGGGCCGAATGTGTGATTTTCTCATCATACAGTTTCTCATGAAAACCAAACTACTGTGGGATTCAACTGTTACACCACCGCTGTGTTATGATTTGTACCATATGCTGGGGAAAAGGAGAACAGACATAGGATCCATCTTTTACTTTTACCACAGTCTAAGTTGGACTGGAAGTTGAAATTTGCTCACTAACACACACAGACTAAAAATTGCCAAAAACATTTCTTTTGCAAAACTTGTATTAGATCTCTACCTGGGCCACTGAGCCAGGAAGCTAATTGGTTGCTAATAGTGTCGCCTGCTGGTGTTCAGTCTGGTCTGAGATTTGAAATAACCTGCAGGTGTATGTAAAACATGATTACAGTACCAATTAGCATATAGCATAGAACAGCCAGGAGTTGTAACATATTTCATAATATTAATTGGTCTACTTTGTGCAGGCAGGATGGTCAGGACACACTGGTTCGTTTTCTAAGCCTGGGCTTGCACAAAGAACCAGTTTTGTAGGATCTAGTACATTAAGCGTCAGGTTTGTATGAGGTACATATTTTGTGTTTAACTGTAAAAGTCCTATATCTTGGAGGGAAAGGTCCGTAAAAACTGTTCTAAAAATACATGAAATTAGGCCGCCTGTGCCAAATGCTTTCATTTCTCTTTTTTGTACGGGACGCAACAGGGGGTAGGGGGTGTAGCTGGTTCACCAGACGAGTGGACCCAACCACATTGTTCAGACAGGAGCTACGCAATGGCTGACAGCTTAAGTGGAAACTATACAGCAACTGCTAAATAAAATAAATGGAAGAGTGCCAACCACTGTCATTCATAACTGAGGTGTTGAGATGACACAAGGCAGCAAAACACAAAACATTATCTGGAATATTTACACACACACACACACACACACACACACACACACACACACACACACACACACACACACACACACACACACACACACACACACACACACACACACACACACACACACACACACACACACACACACACACCTTTTACAACAACATTTTCTGCCACCAGACAAACACACTCTGCATAACAAATCTATGCAAATGAAGCGTCTCATATTTCAGACCGAGATATAAAAGACCCCGAGGCTACAGAATCACTGATTTGAGAATCGAGAAGCTACGAAAACCAACAAACACGAAAAACTCCCGATGATTCCTAACTCTCACCCAACAGAAACACAGTGGGACGTGTTGATGGGAGCATTCCCATTGCATCCCAGAATGCCTTTCATCTCTAAGTAGAGCCTGGTGCCTGTGTTTTGGGGGGTTGGGGGAGTGCTTCTCTGGTGTATGTGAGAAAGCCTCTTTTCTTTTCAGCTTCAGGTCTTTGGCTCTGTGGGAGTCAAGACGCCAGACTTACAAATCTATCATGTTAATGGGGAAGGAATATACAAAATGAGGAATATGAGCACTGAAGCCAATATGCTGTGAAATAACCAAGGTAGTGTTTTTTAACTCCCTGAAGCAGAGTGGAGAGAGTGTGTTTGAGGCAGCAGCAGCAGTTGTGACTGCAGGTCACACAGCAGAAAGGGAAGCTTCTGAAGTGAATAGAGAGTAGCATGGCTAACAATCCCTTTTCTGATAGCTTTGCATAACGCCTCGGGCCAGAGGAGCAGAGAGAGAGAGAACGAGAGCCACGGTATTAGAGGAAGAGAAAGACAAACAACAGGAAAAAAAAATTAGACTGAAACACACAGTGGGGAAAAACACAGATGCTGACAGAGGGAGGAAAAGTGGCAGTGTGTGCGTCAGTGCACAGTCTGAGCGTGAGTTGTACACACAGACGGAGAATGGCCCAGCAGCTCAGCGCACAGGGGCACACAGCTGCCCACGGACAGAATAGAGCTCTAATAGGGCCTTTCGCCTGCAACACAAAGACGCTGCAAATGTACGCGTCTTAAGCACACACTGGAGCGCAGAGTGATCCCCCTTTAAAAACCCACCCGCCTTGATAGCGTCCGTAAATTATGTCTATGGTACGTCCCAAACAAGTGGGAGCAGGCTAACAATGCCAAGGCTGTTGTCAAGTACGACTGCAGTGCAAGTGCATCAAGTTGTGTTTCACTGAAAACTACCAAACAAAAGAAAAAAGGGATTTTTAGCAACTGTTGCTCGCTTCTTCCTGAGGAGTCAGATCATGGGCTGAGTGTCAAACCTCTTTTAAAGGCCAAACATTTCCATAACACAGTATTAAAACACTACCATTCAATGATTGATTTTTCCTTTATCAGTAAAGCAATCAGTCATTTACAGATTTAAATCACCTTTATTTAAAGCTCTTTATGATAGTATTAGACAATATGCATAATGAAAGCTCAGCTCAAGTAAAGTTTCAAAACCAAAAGTTTGTTTTGGTACAGCTAAAGAAACTTGGTACTGGTTTACAAAATCAACCCAAGCAGTCAACAGCACATTTTGCAGGCTCACATGATAGAATCTGATAGTTAAACATGCCTGTTCACACCGAGCTGTGACATTCCAGCCCTGGTTTATTTTGGAAATCAAAGCAAGGCATATAGTCATCATCATAATCTTCCCCAAAACTGGGGAGGCAGATTGAAAATGCTCACAGCAGGTTTCCTCTGAGCCTAACCAGTATTTGTGAGGCAGCCTCATCAACATCCCCTTTGTAATTAGACACTCGAGCTGACATGTACTGAAATCTCTCTGCTTCCCCTCCCGACTGCAGCTACACTTTGCATTTGTGAGAGTGATTTCTCAGCAGGATTCTTCAGACGACTACTGACATTTCCTGTTTAGTTAACCAAACCAGCCTCCCCCTGCGAGTCAAGGGCGGCCACTGCTACGGTGGCAGCACGAAACATTTGCAGGTATTTTCAATTAGGGTGCCCTGGTGCCAAACCAGTTCTCCGTGGCACTGTGTTTATGGTGTCCACAAAGATCAACCGACTACGGTGCAATGGTAGAAAGGGCAAAACATAAGCACCAACAGTTACCTTCTAACCATAACCCCCAAAAGACATGCAACTACAGTGATAAATAGGCCTCTGTGCTCCATTTTCAGCATAATTGGCTTTCATTTTGAACCAAGTGGGCCATAAAGTAGTTGAGGAATGAGAATGAACCCTGCCCCTTTGATTGGGACACATAGCCACTGATACACCCACAAATGACTAGATATAAATAAAAGGAGAATAGACGTTCTTCATTTGACAATAAAACACTTTCAGGCTTTGGGTGTGCAGACTCTTCTCTATATACCTGGATGTGATGAGTTCACATTACAGATGCTCTTATCAGCTCTTATCAATGGGGGCAAGCTCAGTTTCATTATTGCGTCGTAACATAAATTCAGTGCATGTTATCCTCTCTGGCGTTGTCATGACAGTGACCAATAACAGTGCAGGTTACTTTGAGTGGACTCTTAAGAGTGCGGACTTATTTGGCTGTATTGCTTGGGCAACAGAAACGAAATTGAGGAAGAACGAACGTGGCTCGTGACTTTTTCAGGGATAGAAAGAAATGCTCATAAACACACTTTTATTGCTGATCACCGTTTAAAAGAGGAAATAAAGTCACAAATGAGAGGTGGAGGTTGTGGAGAGATCCACACAACCAGGCCTCAAAAGCACTGGATGTGACAATATCAGTCACAACAAGATCAATAATTATCGCAACAGATGTCAGACTGTTTCATTATTTCAAGTTAAAAGACAGATTTTTGCTCCTGAGTGAAGGTTGTGGTTTTTCTATGCGAGGAGAGAATGACAAACACTTGCCACACTTACACAATCACGTGTTTTACCTCTTTGCACAATTCATAAGCATCACATGAACTTATATTAAACTTCACTCATTGATTATTATTGCTTCATTTTCAAGAGTGACCCCCCCTCCCGGAGACTTGTGGTGTGGAGCTGTGTGTCCACTCTGCCTCCTCCACCTACAGGTAGTGTGTAGTGAGCTTTTATTAGCACGCCTGATAGATGGAGGGGAGTTTGCTGGCCCACACTGAGGCTTGTGTGCACCCCCCCTCTAAAAGCAGGTTATGGTGAACCAATAGTGTAACTGTGCAGCAACAGGTTGGTCTGACGGCTGAGCAGCACTTTAATCCTCTCATATTCAGACATGTTAACTCCACACAAAACAGCTGATCAGGTCCAAGACAGGTTGCAAATCACAAAGCTGGAGTTTATATTTAACAGAATCCTCTGCGAAGAGTGCAACATGAAGCTGAGCCTAATCTGGTGTAAAGGCAGGTTGACATGTACAATGCAATCAATGGAGTGATGGAAGGACAGAGGGGGGGAAAGGCAGCACGAGCAGACAAAGTAAACTCCACATGAGTGCAGCAGGAGGAGGAGGAGGAGGAGGAGGAAGGAGAATGATGTCTGAACACAGCTCTGAAGTAGGATCTGAGCTACTACCTGGCCAGCAGAGGCTCCCTCGAAGTTAAGTCATCTTCACCACGGACAAAGCAGGTGAGGCCATTTGTAAAAGGGATAAAAGGAATAAAAATAAAAGTCAAAGTAAAAGATGTCGGAGGCTTCTGTCAGAGTGTCCAGCTCCGGACTGTGAGCAGCTGAGAGCAGCTGAGAGCTCACTGACTTTCTGCTCCTGCATCGATTGTAACCATATCCGCGTCCGGGCGAACCACGTCAGCCGGGGCCAGGGGTTCCGCTCCGGGAGGAAACTGACCCAGAAGCAGGTTGACTCACCAACTACAACACCAATTTTAAATCGAATTGAATCCCACTGTTTTAACTATCGATGTAAAACAACAAACAAAAGCTCAGTGTGTGATTTACACCCAGCGCGAAGTTTTGTGTTCCGACTTTCACACCCCTTCAGAGTTGGTACGTTCCGCCGTGGTCCTCCCTCCAGGCATTTACGATACTCGTGCTCCTTTTTTATTTTATTATAATTGTTATGCATTTTATTGATGTTAATGGTGCAAATAGCTGCAGCTTCGTCTGAGGGAAAGACTGTGGTGAAGTTATTGTTATAAAGTTGAATATTCCACATTCATCCTCATTAAATTCCAGTTTGAATGGGATATAACTTTGTTTTTACTAGCTTCCACATCATGTGACCCACTGACTCCAAATCATATCAGATGTTATTGCCACCCTAGACAAATAGGACATACCCCTTGTATTGTATTTTAGTATGTTCTCTATTGTTCATGAATATTCATATTTAAAGTAATATCTTCCTCAATAGCTTTCATGTCATGTGACTTACTGACTCTGAATCAAATCAGATATTATTATTACACTGGATAAACAGGACACACCTCCCTTTACTAGATTTCAGTGCTTCTGATATTTATGTGAATATTCATATTTTACCCAAAACTTCTTAGGTGACTCGCCCACTGACTCCAAATCATACAAGATGTGATTAATGCCCGAGGTAAATAAAACACACCACTTTTTTTGTTGTATTCTATTATCCATCTATTTTGTAAGTATATTAAAAAGTAAATTTCTTACATTTTTCATGTGACCAACTGACTGCAAACCAATGCTGAATTGTATGATTTCCATAGCTTATTAGGACACACCTCAAGTCATTGTATTTTAGTGCCTCTATTTTATATATTTTTTAAGTTTTTTTCAATTGCTTCTGTGTCAGTGGAAAAGCTGGATTTACACTAGCAACAAACAAGTTGCCACTATTGAATGTCACTTCCTCATTTCCTGCTCTGTTTACTTTAAATCAGTGACCCAGTTGACAAAAATGTATGGGCATATTTATTGTGTTGTACATGTAGAAACGTTACTGAAAAGCTAGGAAATGCTTGGAAAGAGTAAAAGTCTTTCCCAAACCCACATTGGCTCTGCTGCCATGGAAAACTCCACTGCTACACGGTGGAGTAATCCAACCAATCCACCAAAATCCTATTAGGAGACCTTCAAACAAGTTTCCAGGGAGATGGAGTGAAAGAAAACACATAAATATTTGCAGTATCACACTCAAGAGGTTCAAATGAAAGTGCGGTAGTCATGCTGGTAGGGCAGCCAGTGGGCTATGGCATCGAGTCTAAAACCATAGGTTAACATTATGAGTGGAATAAAAGTGCAGCTTCTATAACATGTGCCAACCCCTGAAAGTCAAAGTGCTGACAGTAGTAAATGTTCTGTACAGGCTCAGTTCAACTCGGGAAGGTGCAGAGTAAAAGTTTTATTTTTTCTTTGCGGTGGACGGTAATAAAACTCTTTTAAAGATGACATTAAGAAGTGGATCCAACCTCCCTCTTCGCTGAAGAGAAGCCAGTTTGACTTCCTGAATGAGTCTACACATCCTGTAAATCCACGTATTCACATTAACAGACGATGTCACCATCCAACACAGTGTCACCAGAACATTACTCAGACGTTGCACATCAACATCCGCAGGACTTTGTAAGCATAAATATCACGTATTCCGCAACTTCTTTGAAATACAATATTTTTCTGAGTAATTTGTTTTGAATATTGCAGGATCCATTATTAGAAAAGATGAGTCATAGAAAAACTGACCAAAAAAGTGTGGTGTAGTCCTTATCTTAGCAACAGCACCTGTGTAAGGCAAATGAATGGGCCACAGTATATTCAACTTTAATACATATTAATATCTCATGCCACTCACAGAGCTGCCTGATGAGATGTTTAAAAGACAGCGGGAGTGAAAGTTGACACAAGCAAAGAAAATGATGTTTTACTGAGCTGGAGCTCAACAGAGGAGATTTCACTTCATGGGAAAATGTGTGCGAGAGCTGTAAACTGGGGCATATTATGCACATCCAGGCAGGATATCCAGCGCCTTGTAAAATTCCAGGCAGTAATTCTTGTAAAGCTCGCATGTGTTTACTCAACAGCGTGCCTCAACATCGATGGCTCCCATTGGGCCACCAGCCCGGCCTGCAATTAGGATCCAGAGCTTGGCAGTTATTAATGATGCCATTGAGAGAGGAAATGGCACACAAGCTCCTCTGCTCACAGATGCCACGGCCTCTTGTTTAATCATTATGTCAGAAGTTCTTAATCATGGTCCCTGAGACCCCAAGCTCTGCTGGATTCCAGTTTAGCCAATTAGGTAGGAGGCTATTTTTCACATGACATGAAAGATGAATGCAATTAAGTAGCTGGTAAGACAGAACAGTGGTTGTCAAATATGTGGGTCAGGACACCCAACAGGATCATTGTAAAGTCATTTAAGGGCTTTCACAATGATTTATGAAATAGGGAAACATGTAAAGTACTTTTGTTTAGCCCCCTCCCCTACTTATGGCCTCTAGGTCTGCGATAATTACTCAAATCAAACAAACAAAGGCAGGATAACAGTCTGGCTGATTTGTTACCACAAATATCCTCAGGAAAGCTACGTTACAGTCAAACAAGTGTCAGTGGGTGCACAGGGACGAAGAGTACACATATTATGAAAGTCTCCTAATGCCACAGACATGGGAACCTGGACGACATCAAGGGCCTCGGAGAACTTCTGTTAATCAGACGTAAAAGGTTTCATGTGGAAGCATTTCCTGTTACACAAAATCAGTTTATCTCAGTATCAGCTGTTTGTGTTTACATCATGTTATTTTAGAACACCTCCAATGTGAGTTTAATAATCTTCAGTGACAAAATTACATCTTTGCTTTGTAACAGTTTTTGAAAGCAGCAGATATAAAGTGACTTCAGGATGATTTCTGGAATATTATATGAGAAACTGCTCAGTACATAAACAACAGTATACAAACATTCTTGGTACCAAAATTGGATTTTACAACTCATCTTGATAATTGCATAAACATCCCAGATGGTTTAAGAACTGTGGATCGGTATTAAATTAATACATCAGAACCAAAACTCTCTCCATGTTTTTAGAATCCTGCGTTATTAGATCTTGTATTAAAAATATCTTGCACAGATATTACATGATCAATTCCTGTGATAAATAGAAAAAAAAAAACTACAGAGAAAAGGACAAATATTCTTTGGGGACGTGTAAATCAATGTTCTCGCTTGAAGATGAGTGCTGACACAGTGTTTCCCCTTACGCCTCCAAACTGGAAACTGGGTGTTGGCAACTCCTGTACAAACTCAAATCCTGAGAGGCAACACAGAGGAAAAAGAAGTGCAGGTTAAGACATGTGCATTATGCAAACTACCAGTACATCAACATGCTTTTCTTAAACACAGATTCCTACAATCTCCTCTTGCAGACTTTAGCTACAAAGTGTGAAGGAGCAAAACTGTAAGTGAGGAACTATCAATCCACCATCTGTGCTGCTTCCTGGGGCCTAGTAAAGACAGGCTGTCAGTGTGACAGATGAGATCTCGCAGCCCTTTGGCCCCCTGCAGGCTCTCTGGAGCGACTACACCGAGATGGGCGACTGCAAATGGAAGTTCTCCGAGATTCTGACTTTACGAGGGTGTTGTTGCCTGCAGCTAAACAACCTGCCAGGTAACCGTCATGGTTGTGGAGCCGTGTCCATGCTTCGATTTGAGGGTCAGACAACAAAAACAACCACATGTGCAAAGGCTTCACATGTCAAACACAAACTGTAAATCACATTGACGCACACCTAAAGGATTAAGTGTTTTAACCTAATTATAACACCTGATTTTAAAGAGTATGTAATTCAGGTTAGGTTTATGATTAAATCGGAACCCAATGTGCATTAAAAATATAACAACTTACAGGAACAAATCAATACACTTAAAACTAAGTATTTACGGTTGTTTAGGTTTAGTACAGCTTGGACGACCACAGACTCAACACGCAGCACTTGGCATTTCCCTCACTCAGCAATATTCAATAACACCAATCAAGATAAATGATCAGATCAATAATGGTTAATGTCAGAGTTTCCCTTCACCTTCAGTGAATCTGTGTTGCAGCTGCTCTTTGGTCCAGTTACAGGAAGTGATGGCAAAGAATCCTTTGTCCTTCAGAGCGTCTTTTAAAGCCTGGACGTAGAGTTTCTTGCCCTCCTCTGGGTTGTGTGGGTTTAGACTTATCGCATCAAATGTTCCTTTGTCGATGCAGACGTCAAAGTCCTTCAGCTGGCCTTGATGGTTTAAGAAATCCATCTCCTAAAATAAAAGATAGAAGTTAAGCAAAAGTTAATCAGTATAAATACAGTGACTAATGTTTAGTTTGACTCTTTATCCGTAGGGCGAACTATGTCGTTACCTGGACAATAAAAATATCTTTCAACATCAACCAAGATTGACTTTGTTATTCCTCACTGCTTTCCTTTAAAACGAAATTCCAGCTGTCGACATGACAGCAGTTAATTCTGCGAAAGTTTGCTGCTATATCGCCAGTGAAAGGAGCCCTTTATCTGGACAGAGGGCAGAGCACCAGATCTCTGGGGTGAGCTCGAGAGCCACATAGTCACAAATCATGGGTCACAAAATTTACAGGGGGAGGATTAACAGTGATTCACGGGAGACAGATATGTTGATATATTGATGCAGCTGACCCGAGTTCAATCTGAGTGTGACCCTAAAAACAGAAAAACTGGGAAGACGTGGAAGGAACGTATAAAAGGCAAAGTGTCACACAGAGTAGGGCATGATGAATGGAAATAGAGACGGGGCTTGGCATAGGTTTGAGAGTGAGAGTGACCTTTGAGGTAAAGACCTGATGAGAAAACTTTTTTATAATGTGGCTGCGTGTGCACACAAACACACAATCATTTTGAAACTCTGCAGTTGTGGAAAAAGATGCCAACATAGTTTCTTTCTTTCTCCCTCCCACTCTCTCTCTCTCACACACACACACACACACTGTGCTTCCCCTGTCCAACTAAGGTCAATATTGACTTCAATGGCAGGCTTTAGGCCCAAGCAAAACCCACACTGTCATCAATGTGTTATGCATATAACATATATGCAACCGCAACATGCGATCCGGGAAGGAAAACTCACTTATCACAGCCCTTATAGACCGGCCAGCATTTATAAAGTGTTTTACTTGCATATATATGTTAGTAGATGTGTTAAATCTTGCCACTTCATCTGGGGGTTTGAAGCAGGTTAATCTGAATGGTGGGCAGACTTCCAACACCTTCAGGGCCGTCTTACTCTCCTGCATGGCAAACACAGAAGAGGTTCCTCTCACCTTCCAGGAACCAGAGTCGGTCAGAGCATGCTGAAAGCTGTATTGTATCACGGGCCCTCCACAATGAAAGGGATTCATTTTATTTCAATGGGATATTAGTACATCCAGATGCACTCAAATATTATGTTGAAGCATTTACGAAGAGTGGAATTGCTTTTTGCAAAAAAACTATAATTTGTCAGTTCAAAGTGAATCTGCCATCTTCTCAATCTTCGGCGTTCTGCTGGGCACTTTCACATGAAGACACACATTTCAATGCACACCATGTCAGTGTTGTTGTGTTTGCTACAAAACCCACAAACCTTCAAATCCCGGTTTGAAAGTAGATGTGGTAGATTTGTATTTCCAGCCATCAGTCACTTCTTACCTAATAAGCATGTAAACTTGCAGCCCCTGTGGCTACTAAATGGATTATCCTACTTGTGTGACGAGTGATACTACAGTTTTAATGACAAACACGTCTGAACCCACCTTTAAGGTGACATCTGTCAAGTCCTCCGCCCGCAGAACATTTCTGGCTAATTCCACTGAAGCTGGGGAATAATCTATACCCGCCAGGTTCCTGTAGCCGTGTTTGGCCTTGCAGTAAAAAAAACAAAAAAACACAGCAAATGAAAAAAGCAGTTAATCAACAGTTGTAGAAATGTGTGAGAAAAGTCAAAGTGCTTTTTGAAGTAGGTCATCACAGCAGACCTTCAGCAGTGCAAGCATATTTCCACTTAACCCCTTGTGGTGTTTCCTCATGCAGATGGCATTTGGTTTTAAGCTTTCTGCTTTTTCCTGAATACTATGGTGGCAAAACACATTCAGATTGTGCCTCTCTAAGCTTTAAAAAACACAACAATGTGTACCTCCATTATTCATTTCCCTGTTGTCCAGATGTTGCTATATTTTTGTGATTTGCTGTGATCGTGGTGAACTCATCATTTATAAACACAACATGTGAATCAGTAGTTTTTAGGTAGTTTCACACCAGTTCAACTAAAAAGGCTCCATTTCCAGTGCCAATGTCCAGAATGGCAGCGTTTTCTGGGATCTCAGCTCTCTCCATCCATCGCAGCACACGGCTCATGCTTTCCTCACCAAACCTGGACAGGACGGAAAACACACAGACTTCAGTGACAAGATGGGATATAAAAATAAAGACAAATAAGAAATAAGAAAACAAACGAGCAAATAAGAAAACGTGTTTCTTCAGCTTTTTCTTCCTTGAGCCGTTTTCAGACATTAACTCCAGAGAAATGTCAAGCAAATCGGGTCCGGACTTCCTGTTTAGTCTGTGTTTCACATGTGAAAAACGCAGGAGGAGATTCTCCGTTTAGACACGTTCACAACACAGAAATACACGAAACATTCAGGCGAGGGGTGGTGCAGCACCCACAATGCATTACATAACGTACATACACCGCTGCAGACATCATGCTTTTTGTTTCCAGAAGATCAGCACCGGTGTCTGTCCTTATCGCCAAAAGCTCTCGGATCTCAGTGTCTTTCCAAGTTGACATCTTCGTCGGTGTCTCTTATGTGTTTGGCAGATCACTTTCATCCTGAGATGTTTGTATTCTTTCAGATTTTTACAGTTTTGCCTCCGTTGCGTGTTCGAAATGTCATGAGCGAGCCCACTTGCTCTCTGTGAATCCTCCGGCTAATCTCCTGCTGTATTCTCACATGGGAATTTTTACAAGGGGGCTGACAGGATAAACTCTGGAGAATGTCCGCAGCAACTGACTTGGACATTTACGATCTCACATGCAATCCCTTCTGGATAATTTCAGGGGATTATCCGGAGTTCATTGCATGTCTGCGAGCAGCTGCACAGTGCGTCTGTCCGATAGGCGATGAGTCGATAGCAGGTTGAGATCTGCACTTCAGGGCCACCGTAGTTGTCTGCATGCTTACCATATGTCACCAACATCCCCCATGTCTTTGAACGTCTCCAGTTCTTTTTCGTATGCATCGTCCCAACTGCAGAAACAAAAGACAAGCCACTGACAGCTCAGGCACATGTGGAACACTGCTTTACACCGGAAACATGACATGTCGTGGTGCAACGGATATAAACACATACACGAATACGTCAGCTTTGTCAAAACTGTGCATTTATTCCGGATAAATGCACAGACTGAAGCTGCACAGTTGAAGCTACATGAGTTAGCTTTGTTGTTGTCTCTCGTAGCGGTGGAGCTCTGACAGCAATAACCAAAACATCAGAGGCTAACATTAGCAGCGGATCTCAGTCACGACACTTACTATTCCTTCGTCCCCAGCTTTGACGGACCAAAGTCGTTATCAGAGCATTTGCTTTCCGGGTCTGTGGCTTCTCCACAACCACGCGTGTCCTCCATGCTGGTGAAAACCCTTCGCCTACACTTCCCGTGAGACCTTGCGGTACAGGAGCGTGCCTGCAACCGCGGGGGGCATCGGGATGGATAGGGATGTTTCCATCATGGCGGCATCCATTTCAGGTTATACTTTTAGTTCTGTGTGTTATCACAGCGCCAACAGCAACTCCGATCATGTGAGTATCCACATCCATGTTGACAAGCTAACGCGGCAGCGGTTGCTAAAGGGGACGCGGGGCTCGGGGACGTGTGCGACCGTCCACCGGCGCCATTAGTTTGTGTTGTTTTCCAGTGTCATCATCCTGTTGCTGGCTAGCTAGCATCGGTCCCGTCTATTCACCGGCGGGTGAGGGTTTAATCACACTGTGTCGCTTCGGCAACAAGAAGGCTGGGCTGGTCGTTTTAACATGACCACGTCAGACAGGCGTTAATTATCAACTCATAGCATTAGCAACAAAGAGCTGTGAACACGAACAGCTGCTGTATCAACACGGGGACGCTGCCTGGAAAGTTTGTGCTCCAGGAACTACTCAGTTAGCTACCTAGCATGCTAGCTAAATCACCAAGTCAAGTGACTTCCGTGTGTCGGTGCTGCCAACATCTATGGTTCTCCACCCCACCCCACCACCTGACATCTGATATCAGGCCGGTGTCTCAACAAGTGCAAGACGTCAACACAGCACATTTTCAAACGAGGAATCAGAAAGCACTTTAGTTTCTCTTGTTTCAGCTGAGCTAAGACGGCTAATTCCAGTAGCATGGAAGTCAACACAGTACTGTACAGTACAAGTGACGTACTGTACGGTGTGGTTATCACTGTGTTTGAATTGTTGTTTTGCTCTGGTTCGCTAGTTGCGGAGGGATCGTGTAGGAGAAACACGTTGCGATAAAGGGAAATAACTTAGCTAACGTTAGCACTGTTTACATCTGTGGGGTGTTGCTGCTTTCGAGTTTACCGGCATTCCTGACATAAGCCGGTGACTGTTGAGCAAGGCAGCCCCGTGTCAACCAGCCCCTGTCAGCTGTCAGTGCTGTAAACTACTTACATAATACCCAGAACCAAAGCTGATCTGTTGTTTTTAATGTTATATTAATGAAGGAATGTGTTGATTCAGTTTCTGATACTTATATGAAGTATTCATCTGCCTTTATTCTGAATCATGATCACATATTACTTAAAGGGTGCAGCTAATACCTTTTTTAATTGGTTGATCATTTATTGTTTTTATTCTATAAAATCTGTTTCCTCTGTAAAAAATATTGAAAAACCTGTGTCAAAATTTCTGAGAACCTCACGTGACATCTTGCAGGGTTTCTTGAATTTGAATTTTAAACTAGCAAGCACTATTTATACTATGTATACTAATACATTTAGGTAGGTCTTAATCATGTTAATATGCATTTAATATTTACTAAAATCTCTCGTCAATTATTACGAAATGTAACTTATTCTTGCCCCTCCGATATTCCTTCATATCTGTTGTATTTGACATGCGTATTCAATTTCATTCATTGTGGTCTTCTATAGTCTTAAAATATGTTTTGAAAGTGTTTGACCAACCGTCCAAAAGTGTAAACATTTCAGTTATATTAAGACAGAGATTTTAAATCTGTAACTGGATTCATTTTTTTACATTTTTGCTGTCATAGATTAGCGAAATTGGTGTTAATTACTGTTCTCTTAATCAACTAATTGTTTAATGCACTCATTGTTTCAGGTCTACAATAATGTCCTAACCACTTTTTAAAATGTCTTTGCATAGGAGGGCTTCCTATTAGGAGATGTAAGGCAAGAAGAGACTGTCAGCATCAGTGACGCACAGATCAGCACTGCAGAGCTGATCCAGGTAGTAGGTAAGCCCTGAAACATTTAAAACATAAACTCTGTGGCATCCAAAACATGAAGTAGCAACTGTTAATGGTTTTAAACGACAAGTTAAAGTATGTGCAGTAAAAAAAGACGGTTACCTTTTAGACCTTTTGCACCATTTTACATTCTTTTCATTTTACAGCAACATGTAATACAAGGTCTGTTAAAGCTCCTGTACACTCATGGTCCACCCACAAAGTGTTCTCACTTATTTTGCTTAACAGCTCTTCCTGAGACTGTGTAGGCGTGTGCAGTACAGACTGAAATACCCTCCTCTGTAATTCAGTCACATCTATTAGAGACGGCTTTTTATCATTTTCAGAAGTGAATACCTTTTGCTGATGTCTGGTATTTCCCCTCATAGCAGTACCAAAGCTTTCTCTTTAGTCTCAGTAAAGCTGTTGACCAATTGGGACATACAAAGAAAGGGGGGGGAAATAGTCTGTATGGTGTGTGGTTTGTCTTATATATTAACTAAAACTGAAAGCTTGTACAACATGATCAGGAACAGAAGGCTAACACTATGTTTTTAGCCATATACTGTAATTTGCAGGTGTTATAATGAAGATCTTGGTGTAAATGGCAACAAGTTGCAGGCCTGTGTTGTGAATTTTGGTTGTTGGGATACACTTTGAAGTACATTTTGATTATGCCTTTAAATATGTTCAGTTATAATTCTATATTATTGAAACCTCTGTCAATATTTGTTCCCAACAGAAATCCAAAACCATGATCCTTGTGCACAATTGTTTAGGTAAGATATGAGCTTTTTCTTCTCAAACAGGTTCTATTACTGTCGGTCATCATCAATGCATATTGTTTGTACCATTCTTAAACAAATAATGTTTTAGGGAAACAGAAATGCGTGTCCAACAAAATTTGCGATTAGAGTTTAATATGAGAAACCCCCTGACATAAAAAAGGTAAGTAAGTTAAAGTTGCACTCTATAAGAGTTATTGGGATCTTTGTACATTTATTATTACGCAGTAAAAAGTGCCCGTGTGCAGAGAAGCAATTTACATGGATACCTCAGTTAATTGAGCACAGACTGAATTAAGTAGACATTGGACAGCAGATGGCTCCACCTGACAAGACTGAGTAGAGTCTCACATGATAGGTATGAGTTGATACTCATGATGATTCAGTGTGAAATGACTGGTGTATGTTTTTTCCTCCTCATCAGCTTTTATGACTACGCAGGCAAAGTCAGTGAAGAAAATCTCAACAACATCCTTAAAGATAGGCGGAAAGTGAGTTCATGTTTTTGCTTGATTGTCATTTCAACATACATTGTGATTGATGGCCTGTGAAATGTTAGTTATGTCTTCTTGATGCTTTTAAACCAATGCTGCCCTAAAATAAATCCTAATAAATCAGACATTAATTAGAATTTTCTTGTTTAATTTCAGCCTCATTGTAAACTGCTTTTCAAAATATCAATTGATATGCAGAAATTTCCAGATTAGTTTTTAAAAACAACATCATTCAAAAAAATGTGCCATTGAAATGTATGTGTTACATTTCCATACTGAAGCATCGATTGGTAGCTCGACAGGTTTCATAATGTTGTGGACAGTTTTTTTTTTTAAGTGTCTTGGTGGCCACAGCACTTGTTATTAGTACATTATTGTTTCTAGTTTGTCCTAAACTCAGTTGAACTAGCCAAACTTTATTGGATTAACCACATTTTAAAAGATTTGTTTCACTGCTCATGTAGAACGTCATTGGCTGGTACCGGTTCCGGAGGAACACACAACAACAGATGTCTTTCAGGGAACAGATCATCCACAAACAGCTGACTCAGCTGCTCGGTGTGCCCGACCTCGTCTTCCTTCTTTTCAGCTTCATCTCCACTGCCAACAGCTCCACGCATGCACTGGAGTATGTGCTCTTTAGACCTAACCGCAGGTGAGAATGATAGAACATTCACACACCCACACACTCTCCAGATATTGATTTACACAGAAACACCAAAGATTCTTTTCTTCTTTTCTATATCTAAGTTCTGCAGAAATACTACAGATTGATAGCTATCTTGGCCAAAATGAAATAGATCAGTTGAAATTCATTATGTGAAGCAGTGTCTTTGTCAATGTCTTTTAAATATTCTTTGTTTCTGTCATCAGTTACATTCATTAAGTCCGGGGTCTCATGTTTACTTGCATGAATTACATGTAGTCATTTCAGCTTCATAAGTCATCAAGAAAAGAAATGCTTCATAAATTGAATCAGTGAAAGCAAAGACATACATTTTAGTTTTTTAAATAGTTGTATGTAGTAATATAGTAGTTGTGCTAACTGGTTATTTCCCCTTAGCAGGTTCAACCAGAGGATCACCCTCACAATCCCAAACCTTGGCAACACAAGCCAGCAGGAATACAAAGTCTCCTCTGTTCCCAACACCTCAATAAACTATGCCAAGGTCATCAAAGAGCATGGGTAAGGTTTGGACTCCCACCTTCGTGTGGGTGTGGGTGAGAGTCTGCCACCGTTTTTGGCTCAGGGAGGGTTTAGACAGTCACATGTCGCCTCATTTGTTTGGATTTGCGGCAGCCACCTGTTTTCATCTGACGGCATACTACAGCTTCACCTTGAGGACATGACACATTCAATTCCCTCTCACTGCCCATGCTGGTGCCTCCGCTAATCGGTTGACTCCCTGCCACAAACACTTCTCTGTTTGATGGGGCGCACTGTTGGCAGGGATTTAACCTGGGTCTCTCTGGTGGTGTGTAGTTCCAGCACTTTCCTGTTCCTCACTTTCTGACCTTCAGTGCAGTTTAAAAACTTGGTTTTAAGGTCCAGATCTTTATAAGGTTTAGATTAGGGGTAAGGGTTTGCTCGTGATGGTTAAGTTAAGGGTTGGGTTAGGGTTAGGCAATGTCAAAGAGTTTCCTCACAATGATAGTTCAAGCGCAAGTATGTGCACGTCTGTGTTTCTGTGCCTTGTGTCTAGACATAGACCCACTGTTTCTGTCATGGATAATTTGAATATTAGACTAAAGGTCTGTCTAACCCCCTGAAACTCTATTTTCACCTCAGCTCATTCAGCAGATATTTTTAATCCAGTGACATCCAGTGGATATTGTGTTTTTAACGAACATATTTGGTGAGCTTGTGCTGTGTGATATCATGTATTAACGATTCACTGGGTGTATGTGTTGTGAAATATTTCCCCAGGGCTGAATTCTTTGACAAAGATGGTGTGATGAAGGATATACGAACAATATTTCAAGTCTACAGTGCACTACAAGATAAACTGCAGGTGAGTGACATGACATGAGAAAGTTTGATCACAAGATGGCTGATATGAAAATACTCTTTTGACTTTTCTGTAGTATGTGACTTTTTCACCTTTGCATCTTCTTTCTAGGCTGTGTGTGGGGAAGTAGAACAAAGTGAACGTGTGAAGGAGAAAATTCAAGAGGATGTAAATCAACTCAAAGAACAAATTGCTCTCAGGAAACGCAAGACGGCAGAAGAGGAGAGAAGTACGTACCTGTTTTGGATTCTATGAACCGGAAATACGGCATTGAACTTGAAATTTGTGTCTATGCTGATTTGAAATACAAATTGACTTAAGCTCAATAGCAAACAAGAATGTGCATTAGTTCTTTTGAGTTACTCCATATCCTACAGGCCTTTTTAAATATTTGATGAATACCCAGTCAAACTTGATTTCCTGTGAATTTATGTGACAACAGTTAACAAAAGCCTTCACACGCTTTAACCTCGTACAACAGTTTTTTTTACCAGTTACATCCGTGTGTTTCTACAGAGCTCCAGGAAGCCCAAAATGCAGATTCCCATTCCACTCCAGAGGAGAACACAGAACCTTCTGAAGCTTCCCTTCTGTCTAGAATGACCTTCCACACACCCTCTGCCCCGGAGCGGCCCAGTACCTCACCTAACCCACCATCGTATGCTGACCTCTTGATCCAGGATGATTCTCTGCCCTCCTCTTCTTCCCCGCCTACCAATGCTGCTCTACTGCCTCGGCCCCAAGCTGTGGGCTCCCCAGGACACCCTACCCCTGGTCCACTGGGGATGGGCCTGGGCCTGGGCCTCGGGCTGGGCCTGGGTCTCGGTGCCAGCTCCAACCCTGTCACCACTCCCAGCACCCCATACCTTGGCAATGGTGACGGATCAAGCTCTGACTCATTGGACAGACAAGCTGCAGGGCAGGAAGATGACGACGATGACGATGAAGAAGATGAAGACAGTAGCGAATATGAGAACTTAGTGAGTGAAGCAGCTCACCTGCCAATGGTCGCTGCCAGCGTTTTAGCTCAAGGCCGACCAGCTGCCCTCAGTCCTGATGGGGACGCTCGTGGCTCACAGACCACATAGAAACATGCCCCGGGGCGTGTGAGGGACATACATAAGTGACGCATCTTGAGAGGTGGGCATCTCAAGCAATCAAAGATAGACAAATATAGACAAAAGAAGTGCCAGTCCTGAAAGTGAAAGGCATGCGCAGGTGGTGTCACTGTGTGTATTTCTTCTTGTCTTAGTCTGATCTCCATTTTATGGGGAAACCTTGCCAGGCTTTGCAGGCTCACTGGGGGGGGGGGGTCATCTGTTTTCATTTGTTCTTTTTTGAATGGGGTTTGGTCTGGGTCCTTGTTTCAGTGTGTCTGGTTTCATGGTTAGAATTGGATATTACAGCCCAATGTATGTTTGGCAATCCAGCTCCCTAAAAGACAGACTCTTCTCCTCTTTGTTTCTTCTTTTTGTTTCTTCTTTTTGTTTCACATTTGCATCACCAACTCTTGAGCACCCTCTCTTGCATTACCTCTTGCACTTTTTTGCCATCTTTTAAACAAACCATCCAAGAAAAGCAATGGAAGAATATTCTGCGGCCTTCAAGTGATTTTTTTTCATTTAGTAGGCAAATGATTGTTAACTTTTTATTTTAAAATTTGAAGAAAGAAGTATATGTGTTACTCTCGTTTGATTTTGGACGTTTTATTTTTTAAATTTTATTTCCGTCTTTAATCATACAATTTGCCTATTTAAATAGATTTCAAACAAAATTTACTTGCCACTTCTATTATGGGTGCTTTATATATACATATATATAAATATATTTTGTCACATTAGCAGTTAATCTAATTTGATTGACAAGAATGTCAATGTCTAGTTCTTCTTGGATAACACTGAAATTGTATGCGCTTTGCTGCACTTAACAAAATTTAAGATTTCTTTATTAATGTGCTATACCAATGCTGTCATGTTGTGCCACTTGAGTTAGTCCTCCTCCTTGACCACCCTGAGCCAAACTCAGCTCAGCTTTTGTGCGTTGTACAGGGTTCACAGGGCAAACAAGATGTACTATAGCTTTATTAACCAGACGCTTAAGGTTCCCTTCTTCTGCTGCTGCTGCTGCAACACTTAGAACTACCACTTATAAAACTGCATCTGTCTGTTGTTCTTCTTATAAAAACCTGGCTGCTACTTTCACTTCACAGTGCTGGTTGTCTCTAATACTACTGAGCGTGATCATATAACCACTTCAAGCACACTTCTCACTGTCTTGTTCTCTATTAAAGTCCAAACGGAAGGCTGATACCCCCCTGTAGTGTGTGCACTGTAACCTTAGGAACAGAGAGGAGGCGATCACCTTCCTGTCTCGACATAGTTGTCAGCAGACCTCACGTATTCGGACCCGGTTGGGTCAATGTTCTGTGTGTGGACCTGGATAATGTGACGAAACTATTATGACCTTGCTTCAGTATACAGTGCCTTCCACTCAGGGCAATTTCTATCTGCTCACAGATCACACGTACAGATCTCTCTTGAGGGGTAAAATAATAACAAACTGTGTTGTGTTTGCAATAATTGACTTCCACGCCTCCCTCCTGTTCCTGTCGACCATGTTGTGTTTTGTGTACTGCTTTCAGAACCTGTTCTCCCTTTGTAATGTTATTGACAGCTTCAAATTGGACCTGCATTGAAAGGGGACAGCTGTGACTTTGCTCGCTTTAGTATTTGTAACTTGAATTAGAACTGTAAAGTCATGTGGGAATCTGTTTAGTGAGCGAACACCCTGCAAGGCAAAGTTTTTATAATGAGCATAACGGACTTTTTATTTAATTTTTTATTACCTGGGCCATTTGAAGACAGCTGAGGTGTGGGTTGACACCTTCCTTGCACGGCCTGCTCAGTTCTAAACACTTGTTATTTTCAGCATGGAAAGATGTTTGTACTGCACATGGAGGGTGTCTGACAATGTGATCAGCAGGTTGCACTCGCTTTAGAAATTTAGACATTCTGCTGTGGGAGAAGCTTTGCCTTGTGAACAAGCACCGCTTTATTTACACTGCCTGTTTGTACGTCATGTATTTTTTTTCACCTTAGGGTCATTTCATTTGCCCTGATGTGTAATGCCGATGCATCACTGATTGGGAACTGGCACTCCAAATGTTACTTAATAATCACCCAGGGTAACACAATCACACAATGTTAAAAGAAATGACAAAATCCATTTCTAGGACTTTTAGTTTCCTTCGAGTACTGGAATAAAATAAGGAAATAAATAATGAATGTATAGTAGACAAGGGAGGGGGTAGCATTTAAACAGCACTTGATATACAAACTAGTCTCATTCGATTGTTGTGGTATAGAGCAGTTCTTTGTGTCGGTCCTCACTCTTAATCCTGCTTCTCAGGCTCTAGATGATTGCATTTTATGTCTTACTCTCTGGCATCCTCAGGTGTAACCTTGACTCGAGGGCCGGAATTGAAAACCCTGCAGGGCTCTGGTGCTTGAGGACCACTGGTATGAGAGGACTGTCATTGTTAGAATCCTATACCTGTCAAGTTCCAACGGTCATACAAATATACACATGTACTCTTACTGTATTGGGGGGGGTGAACCTTCCTCTTCCTTTACGTACCCTCGTGTGGACTATTGCAACATCAACACCTCCCTGAAGCACAAAGTCCAGTGCACAGCTTAGATCTTCTCAGCTTTTCTCTGGATTTGTGTAATTGACGAAAGTAGACACAGGACTTGGACGAGCACAGAGAATATGGTTTCTGAAACGGGGATAATAAATGAGACATGCGTTGCATAAGTGACAAGATGTGCCTTGGTTTTCTTATTGCCATACATTGGAAAACGTGCAAGAGATTTTTTGCATGCACTAAAATATATATATATATGGATACATTCATGCTAAAATGTATTTTGCAAGATAATTTGTGTAAGATTCTAGCTTCTTTCTTACTTGTGCAGAACTCATTTACTTTGTGGACATCGCTCTATGCGCCAAACCTACTGGTGCTTGTGTCGGTGACATCACATCGGAGTGGGACGTCCTTCCCAGTAAACAAGAGTTGCACGGATGCATAACATGTCGCCTAAGAACCAATGATTTAGTAAATGTTTAATTTGGTGCAGATTTAATGTCGGTGAGGGGGCCTGTAGATGCTCATCAATAACAATAACGATAATCCATCGCTGGAAAGAGTCGCTCCAGCTGTCATGCATTACTGCAGACTGCTTGCTGCAGTATTTTTTTTTTTTACGATGACATCATCCCCTCAGCCCCACTTCGAGTGAGGGGACACCAGTGGTTACTGGTGGGAGATGCAACTTATAACGATGCTCGAGTAAAAAAACCCATTTAATTCTAAATAACTGATCCTGTCGAGACTTAAGAAAAAGAACAAAAATCACCTTCGGGTTTTATTATTGTGACTTGTCGAGGCTGTTTTGATTTCACTGAGCCTTTTAACAGCAGGCAACGAGAGACGTGGCCTGTGATTGGTCCGCGTCGGGGGATACACGCCAGCCAGCCAATGGGCGCGCCCGGCAGATCCAGGTGGTAAATCCTGATCCAGCCTCGGATCTCCTCTCTCTCTCTCCTCTCCCTCTCTCTCTCTCCTCTCTCTCCCTCGTAGTGTTTTCCAGCCTCCCTCCGCTGCTTCTCTCGCCGCCATTGAAGCTCCGTCAGCTCGGTGTTTGGAAATTAAAAAAGGATAAACAAGAAAAAAGATGATTTAAAAGCGTCAAAAGCGGCCGGGACCAGGGGTAGGGGGGGTTATTCTTCTTCCTCCGCGGTATGTATGGACCTTCAAGTGGCAACTGAGCGGCGTCCCCCCGGAGAAGAAGAAGTAAATATGCGGCGGGTGTAGTGAGAGAGAGGAGCCTGAGTCCCGGGGTCTCTGTGGTGCTGCTGGCGGCGGGCAGGCGGTGAGAGACAGCTCCGGGGAGGGAGGGGGAAGAGCACCGTTTGTCTTTTGGAAGTAAACACGGCGAGGCAAGCGAAGGTGAGGCTGCTTTCCACCACCCCGTCCCCTGGCTGGAGTTGACACGGGCCCGTCGAGCGGTTGCGGTCGGGCGGGAGGAGGGGAGGAGAGAGAGAGAGCCAGCCCAAACATGATCCGGTCACTGGGCTAACGGTTGTCATGTAACAGCTAGCTCTTCCCTGTTAGCTCTGTTTACACACCAATTAGCATGTGTGCGGTTGCTAGCTTGTTAGGGAAAAAGTAAAAAAAAATTCTGCTCGTAAACTCCAGAAGCTGATTTCTTTCTTTTATTTCCGCTGAATGTGTTGGATTTTAAAACACGAGTTTAACGTGGGCACCGCTCCTCGTGTTGATGTATTGTTTTGTTAGCTTTGACCCCGAGCCCTGCTCCTGTCTCTCGGTAATGTGTTGAATTTCTCACGGTGTGTTGGTAAACTTGGAGGCGTGGTGTAAACACAGCGCTCCTCCGTGAGAGCTGCAGTCATTTTGGATCTCTGTCATCTGTGTTAGTCTCTCCATGGTATGTACAATAACATTGATCGGAATTCAGGACATGTGTTTGCGTATCATTCACTTTCCATGTGTAGGTAAGAGGCTTCTGGGGGTGAATTCAATTCCAGTGCATCAGAAAGTGTCTTAACCAGTCACGCGCCTCCCTGCCGGGTGTCTGGTTTCATCTGCCCTTGTCTCTTGTTACCCTGCTCGGGCTGTAGGACACGTTTGCCCACTGTATGTGTTTTTTAAAAGCCAGTGTCAGGTGTTTGCCATTGTTGCACTCTTCCTCTTGGTTCTTTCTGTTCTCTCTGCACACTGCTACCTGTGAGTTGTAGCTGCAGATAAGTGCCAGACCGACAGTACACAGCACTGTAGATTATCCCAAGTGTCTGTCAGTGAGTGTCCCAATGGCTGTGTGGCACAGATGGCTCCAATAAAGAGTGCTTTGTCTGAGGTTTGTGTAATGATGCACTGTTGGAGAGATTTATCACTAAAAACTTGGAAAGTTAAGCTCTTTTCAGTTGTGCCTTTGAGCTACATGATATATCATTTCTCTCCCCCCCCACCACTGATAATTTAGTGTAGTCAAGTGAAATATTTATTTGACATAACGAACATAAATTTTTCCTAAACTGCCCTGTATTTTTTTGTCTTTGTAAACTAGTGCTTGCTGTGTGATCTCCTTGAGAGTGGATCTTCCAAGCTGAGAGCCCCTCTGAACGGCAGGAAGTCCCCTTCAGCGGAGGTGCGACGATGACCGAGCTGCTTGCCAAGTGGCCCTGTGAATACTGCACATACGAGAACTGGCCGTCAGCCATCAAGTGCACCATGTGCCGCGCTCAGAGGCCCAGCGGGGGTGCTATCATTACTGAGGAGCCGTTCAAGACCAGCCCAGCTCTGGATGCTAGTCTGCACCAGTGGGACCCTGCAGGCCTCAGCAACAGCCCACCCCAAGGGGGCTCCAGCTTACTAATTTGTCCAGACTCCAGTGCTCGACCCCGTGTTCGCATTGCTGATGTACCTGAGACAAGTAGCAAGTGGTCATGCCACATGTGTACCTACCTGAACTGGCCTCGGGCCATCCGTTGCACCCAGTGCCTCTGCCAGAGGCTTCACGCTCAACAACAACAACATAGGCAACATGCCATCCACCAAGGACATCATACCCAGCAGCCACGCAGCCCCACAGAGTCACCCCACACCTCAGGCTCTGGATGCCGTCCCGCTCCCTTGGCCACAACTACAGACCCCTGTGAGGAATATAATGACCGTAACAGGCTTAACACTCACGTACAGCACTGGACCTGCACTGCCTGCAGTTGCGAGAACTGGGCCAAGGCACAAAAGTGTGTGATGTGCGACCACCCCAGACCAAATAGTCTGCTAACTGAACCCATCGAACTGGCATCAAAGCCCGAGAGCCAACAACCTTCCTCAAGACTTAATGAACATGGCAGGGACAACAGGAGGGGTGTTGCTGGGCACATGGTTGGGCAAGGAGTAGGCAGCGTGGTAGGTGGGGTGGGCAGTTGTAGCAGCAGCCAAAGAAGATCTCCTCCGACCTCGAAACAGGAGTCGGAGATGAACATGGACTTTCAGAGGATTGAATTGGAGTCAGGGGCAGGGATTGGGAGCAAAGAGGAGCTGGAGGTGGATTTCAAAAAACTGAAGCAGATAAAGAACAGGATGAGAAGGACTGACTGGCTCTTCCTCAATGCCTGTGTTGGTGAGTCTCAAGAATATATGATTTTGTTAGGTCAGTGATTTAAGGCAGGCCAACACCATGACATGGGCTTTTACAGAATCTGCAAGAATGACCAATATAGTTTTACTCTCTACAAGGTCATTTTTTGCTATCTGTTTTTATTGCCAAGTCCAGATGATTCAGAATCCCATCATACTACTGATATACTATATGGTAAGAAATCCTTTGCATTCAGCTTGTGTAAAACTCCCCTACAAGCTGCAAGTGTCCGGCCTCCCACACTATCGACTGCTGAATGTGGAGTGGGAGGAAGGATGAACATTTTAAGAAAAAATAGTGATTGCTTTTTACCCAGGCTCCTCTCTCACATCGCTGTCTCACTCTTTCTCTTGTCTTTACCATGACTACTGAGTTTGTTCTGCACACCCACTCGGCCTTTCTGTCTCTGTGGAAAAAATGTTTTCATGGTAACACCGACAGCACAAATTTGACAACCACACATGTATTTGATATCGCAGTGATAAATAGTTATGTTTTTTTTTTTTTTGTATTGGGTCTGAATTTCAAAGAAATATCACTGTGCTTAGATTTGCTTCTGGTCTGACGCAGCATCTCTTCCTACATGTGACAGGGTGAATTCCCTCCTGTCTGTGCTGCTTGTCCCCTTCAGGCCAAGTCTCATCTGGTTTGAATGTCTGATGGTGGGCGGGCGTAATTTCTTTAAGCAAGTGTTCACTCGTTCTGTTTCCATTCCATTGTTTCTTGATTCAGTTAATATCCAAGCCACAGCTTAAATCTTTGCTTATTTACCACTATGTTCATTACATCTACTTTAGATTCAGCAAATTATTATTTTCACAATCATTGTCTGCCTTTTCTTCTCTTGATCAATCACTTAGGAAAAAATGATCATTACAGTTTTGAGAACGAAAGGTGACATGTGTATATATGGTTATTTTTTTTGTCTTACAAACAGTTCAAAAATCAATAAATATTACATTTACTGTCTTAAAACATGACATGACAAATATTCACATTTGAGGAGATGAAACCAGACAATTTCCGCTTGATAAATTCCTTGAATGATTAATCAATAACAGATTGATTGAGAAGTTGTCTCAGGGCCAGTCTGGATGTTTTGGACAAAAAAACGTCCACATTACTTTTTGCCAATAAACCCACACCGCAATGCCATAGATGACAGACACTCAATTTACACTAATAACTCACCACATCTGTCAGCAGCAAGTCGAGAAGGAAATTTGTTATCCCAGGCTACACTACCTGTTAGTTTTAGATTACATTAATCTTAGTAATGTTTACGTCTGCTGTCTGCACTTCTCCATTCTTGTCTAGTTTGAAACTCTAGGGCTCTGTTCTAGTATAAACGGTCAAAAACTGAGAAATATGTGAATAGTGACGCGATTCGCTTTTTCAGATGTATTAGTATGTATGAAGACTATTACCGATACAGAACTATAGCACTTGCGTGGTTTTAGTTTTGAAACACTTTAAAAATTAAAACAGAGGATGTAGCTTTGATTTAATTAAGTTTAATTATGTCTGGAACATTGAGTGAGTGAACGTGGTGTGACCATACTGCAGTTTCAGAGGATAAAGGCAGAGAGCAGGGCTCAGTTGCTCGGTGGGTTTCCCTCTCATTGACACATAGACATCAGTGTTTGTAAACAGTGGCTCCATCGTTCCGCTTGACGCTCCAGTTTCCTAAGGGACCTTCTGCACTAAAAATAGCCCGACCCATGCAACACAATTCAAATATAATCAGCTCTTTGGCAACAGCAATAACCTTCGCCCCTGCATCGTGGACGACCCCAGATCGACTCCCTAAGCTAGACTCTTGTTGCTTACATGTGGCGCGTTCGTGTCTGCATTTCTGTCTTCAGCCCATTGACAAGTCATCCCAATCTAATCCTGTTTATGAGGTTATAAACAGATCTGTGATTGTTTACAGAGGACAGGTCTCATGATGTTTCATGTCGACCACCTCAGCAGCTCTGCAGAGGTTTCTTTCCGGAACCGTAAACTGCTTTAAGAGAGGGTAGCTTAATGCTTTGCCCTCGAGATTCCTGAAGCCTGAGACTATGGACTTTTTGAGGAATGTGATGAGCCACACGTTTCGTTTTTTGACTTGTCATGCAGGTCAGTCTGAAAGTGCCCACTTGTCTGTATTTGTGCAGGTTTATTGGCTCATTGTCCAATCTTGTAATGATTAAAGAGACTTCACACCTCACTTAGGGCTGGACTTCACAGAGGGCAATGTGTGTTGAAAATGGCCTTTTCAAAGAGAAGCAGACAGTTTTAAAGAAACCCTAGCATTTGTAATACTGAGGGTATATAACAGGCAAATAACAGGTGTTCTTCACCATTCTACACTCACCTGCCACAAAGAATATATTATACGGAACTTTTACCATTTTCTTGGATAAACACAATTCCGCAATTTTTATAGCGTATATATTCTTTTGTTCAGATGGGGCAGGAGCCTTACTTATCACATGAGGGCTATAGATTGGGAAATGTCCTGGATAGGTTATCAGTCCATTACATTGATACCAAACATGGATAGAGTCACAATCCCTCACACTCATGAATATCTTCATACAATGCAATTCAAAGCCTCCAGTACTCCTGTCTCAAGAATGTGAAAGGAAACAGGAGCCCGGTCAAAGGAAGTCCACGTGAACAGAAACACAGGGGGAATGTGCAAACACTAAACAATCCCATGTCCTACTTTCTGTAAGGGAACTGGACTAACTAAGGCTGAGTGATCTGGGACCAAACACATCATATCTCTGTATTGTTATTCTTTAGTTACTGTATAGACTGGTAACCAATCCCGTCATGTTCGTGTGGACATACTCCTAAAACTATTGAAGATGCATATAAACTGTTTCACTACTGAATCCACATTAACTTAGCTCCACATTGGTGGTAGTTACAGCTTTTCAGCTCCATTTGTTAACGTACAGCAACTGGAAAAAGCCAACCCCCCTTATGAAACAAAATTTAAAGACATCATTTGTAACAATTCTCTGTTAAAATGTCTAAAAACAACTTGACCTATGTTATTTATTTTGTTGACTTGTTTACTTATATTATCAGATAGGTTTCCAACAATATTCAAACTATAACTAAACCATGTTACAACATAATACATGGCTTTCTCCATCTCTGCTATAACTACCCATGATCAAGGAAAAACGCACTGCTAGCCAGTTAGCCATTTAGCTAGACATCTTCTGCTGTTTGTATTGGTCACTCATAATGCATCACGATTATTCATTGCCCTTTGCTGCGTAAGATGAATAGAACTTTAATACATAGATCATTTTTATCATTGAACGTGTTTTGCACCTGAGTCGCTTAGATTTTCATCTGAGATGGCGGTGAAGGAAAACTGGTGAAAAGGTCAAAACGCCGTATCGCATAGTGCTGGAAATCTGTTCAGTAGTTTTTGTGTAATCCTGCTGACAAACAAACAAACCAAGCAACAAAAGAATAGGGATGAAAACATAAACTCCTTGCCAGATGCAATTAAAGACCCATAATATATTTAAAAATACTCCTAGGAATTAAATAAGGACTAAGAGAGAGTAACCCTCATATAGTTTATTGCGTATTGGTTTATGGTGTATTACCCATTGCAGTTGCTGGTTGAGCAATGCAGACAGTTTTTTTCCCACATTGATAGAGGTGACCACTCTAACTGATTAAAAGAAAAGAAACATGTTCTGTGTGGAGGCAAGAAAAGACCAGCACCACTTATCCTGATTCTCTTTCATCAGTCGGTCTTAAAGTGTACGCCTCTTTGCATATTTGCACCCTTTGTGTTGCCTAAAGGTTCCGTGAGTACAGTACTGAGTGCACGGCCACAGACACACCCACGCTAATGGAGTGCTTTGTGGAAAGTGGTTGCGATCCCTCTCTATCGCACTGCACTCCCATTGTGCAGTTTCTCCCTCCATCTCTTAACTCTGCTAGCCAGCTCCACATGGCACAGCGAGTCCTTCCACCCACTCCATGTCTCCCTCACTCTCGGTCTCACTCTCCCACAGATTATGCAGCTGAGCATTGTGTGTGGTCCTTTGACACGAGAACAAAAGCTCAACAGTGTTTAATGCTGTCAAATGTACGAGAGAATACTACATGGCCATTACACTGTATATGCTAGAAATGGAAAGAGGTATTTTGTGCAGCTGTGTCACGTTGAAATTCATGATCACTTTGAGAATTTATTTAACTCTGTTGAAATAACCTCCTCGTCCGAATGGTTTATTGTCCTAAATAACTCTGGTTATATCTCGCTGTGTTGGTGGTTTCACCCTATCACCACATTTCTTGTTTTGAGTTGATTACACAACCATCCACATTTCATTGTTAGCTGACATTTTATCTGTGTGTGCTATTGCTTTGGATTAGGAGTTAAACTAAAAATACCTCCATCCTGGAGCCTCTCACGAAGGTTTACTGCTGCACTCACACACCACGTTCACTTCACCTCGTGGTTTTCTCACTCTATACGACATAAAACACAGAGTTGATGAGAAATGAGTTGACTTGAGCATCAAATTTTAAAGGTATCATATATGTGCTGGGTCTCTGCAATAGTAATTTAGCATAGTAGCGTGTAAGACTGTAAGACTGTAGACTATTGTATGTTTTCTACTGCACTCCGTCAAATATATTTCTACTATTTGACGGTCTTGTCCAAACAGATTATTTATTTTGCATCTGTCAGTAAGCAGCAGTAGTAGTTATTATATTTGCACATTGGGCCAAAAAAGGCAAAGAAAAGGAAACACCTGCATCCATCTGTTCCAACGCAACCTTCATTCCTCACGCTAAGATCTGAGCCTGAAGATAAAGGAGGCAGAAAATAACTGACAGATTACAAAGTGGCCTCCTATTGTCTTTTCCCCCTCCACTTATACGTCTTAAAGCTGTTCCCTCCGTGACACGAGATGAAGCACATTTTGATCTCTCTCATTTTATACTTGTCGGTTGAGCACAGAGTGTTCCCTGCACAAGCTCTAAGGAGAATCTGTCGAGCCATGATTTGAGTTAACCTCACTCATCAACGTAATTTCTTTTTTAGATTTGTTTCAACAAACACAGTCGGTTAAGCTACATGATGCAATCAAAAGGAAACTGAAATGCCTGTAATTTCTTTATCAGATTTAAATCCTTGTGCTGTTGAATGTGTTTGAAGCTCTCTGTAAAAGCACCACTTAAAACTGTGAACTTGTGTTGACTCCTAATTAAACCCTGACCGATTTATCAGATGGCAGATAACAAAATGAGCCTTTAACAGACTTATATGTATCGACATTTATGTTTGCTAAAATGAAACCTTTTATTTTATAGAATAAACAATTTACATTAAAAATATATGTATAGTTTTTTATGGTTTATAGTTAAAAGGTAAAATATCAAAACTTCAGTTACATTTCTTTGACATAAGGGTAAAATGACATATTAGGAATCCTTGCCAATGTCTTAAAATATATTTATCAGTCAATATCTAATTTTCTGAAATTCTTTACTTCCTAATATTGATATCACCACCAGACACCAAAACTCCATCCTTGTCAGGCTCTACTCCTGATTAAAACCAAAGTATTACTTTTTTGTCCTGTCTGTGCACTGTTTAATTGGTTCTAAGTTAAATGTCTTCTATTTAAAAGCATCAAAAGAAAAAAACTTCACTTTAATGTAGTTTATCGATGTGACCTTTTTCCTTCTCGCTCTTTGTCCGACAGGTGTGGTGGAAGGGGACCTGGCGGCTGTGGAGGCCTACAAGTCATCAGGAGGTGACATTGCACGACAGCTAACATCAGACGAGGTGCGCTTATTAAATCGGTCCTCGGCATTTGATGACGGCTTCACGCTGGTTCACCTGGCCATCCGCTTCCAGAGGCAGGACATGCTGGCTGTGCTACTCACGGAGGTCAGTAGAGACAACCTGGCACTAGATTGGAAGAATCACTTGTGTGTCATTCTGTACAACAGAATTCAGTCATATAGAGACAATATATCAGCATGGCCATATGGGATTCATGTGTTAAATATAAAAAAAGTACAGTTCTGGTACAATTACAGCGATGCTTGTTTATGAGTCAGTCTGTGTCGGCGTCGATGCAGCTTTTTCTTGTAAAGTCTGATCTCAACATCCAATGAGATCAGCCGAGAGGAGGCACAAGGGCAGAGAGCTTGTAGAGAGGGAAGAGGCTGGAAGTCGCCCACACACACTCATCTCTTTGCCTCATTTTCTGTCAAACACACAGAAAGACAGAGTTAAATATGATACCTTCCCGAGACTAGTAATGATTTCATGTTGTTGGTTATTTATATATTATTTATATATATTTTTTTTGTTATGTCTGCATCAAGGAGGCTCACTAAGCTGATGTCTGGGTGCTGAGTTTGATGGCAGCTCGCTTGCCGTCAGCACTGTGATCCCAGATTATCTGCATATACACCTCGCCTCCCACACTCAGTCACTGTCCCAGTTTCTTTTCTGAGGGGGTCAGTGAGCAGCCACTGCATCATTCCCCTGAAGAAATGCACAGCCAACAACTGTTTCAATGCCAAACACTAAAACACTTCTTTTCATCCTGTTGTCCTTGAGGCAACTTAGATTAGATCAGTGACAAGATTAGTAAAATTAGTTCAGATCACAGAGTGGCCTACGGAAGCACACGCAAAAATAATGGGTTTTCTAATATATTTCAATGATAACTTTTCTTGAAGAAAACATCTTTTTGGCTTTGGATAGTTTACAATTGCCCAATGTGCAATATCCTTTTGAATGCCTCTGCACCAGTGATGTTCAGCAGCCAAAGGCATAATGTTTTAGGGTTTTCATCTGTCCCATTTTTACTGACACAATATCTAATAAAATGCCTTTAGGGGATTTCTTCAAATTTGGTACAAACATTGAGTTGGACTCTAGGATGAATCTTAAAAACACTTCAAGATAATCCTTTCAAATTTGGCGTAAAAGTTCCTTTAGACTAATGGATTAAGTTAGTACATGTGGGTGGTCAAAGGTCAAGTGGCCTCTTGAGTGGGGAAAAAGTGTGTAGACTGAAACTACACTGGTTGGCAGAGACATACAACCACAGGGCTTTAATGGTAATTATTCAAATGTTTTAGACTTATTTTGCACATGTGTCTTTCAGCCATTGTCAGACATACTTCTGCTCAATACTCAGCCACTGTCTCATATACTCCTCATATTTAGACAGAGATTATATTGCTTCTCCTCTCCATTTCTACAGGTGTCCCAACAGGCAGCCAAGTGTATTCCAGCCATGGTGTGTCCGGAGCTAACTGAGCAGATCCGGCGTGAGGTCGCTGCCTCTCTTCACCAGCGCAAGGGAGACTTTACCTGCTATTTCCTCACGGACTTGGTGACCTTCACCCTGCCTGCAGGTCAGCAACCCCCCCCAGCAAATACACAAATATGGCCAAAACAACAACAGGCTGCATCTGGATGTCATAGCTTGAAACCCAGAATTCTGTATCAGGGGAAAGTTAAACTCTGTAGCTGAAGAAACCCGGTCTGTCTTGCCAAGTGTGTGATAGAACACTTGTTTTGTTTACTTGTGGTGTATGAAATTACTTGTTGTTCGGTTGCTGAGGGGACATAATGCTATGGTTGTCTTCAACTGCCAGAAAGCTGCGGCCACTTCTGGCTCACTGTTTGAGTATTGTTTTTGCATGCAGAGTGTACAAGCCCATCGACGGTGCACGTCTCTTGTTCATAACAATGCTATATTAAGCTTTTTTTTGCCAATTTCATTCTTTAAAATTACATCCATTCAGTGTTATTTCTGTTGAATTTCATTTTGTGGAATGGCTATTATGGTTCAGTCTTTTGCCAGTAGCTAAGCTAAGGATTTTTTAGTCATGCCGAGTGTTCAGAACAATGCAGACCTTGGCTCCTGGCCACTATAGAAAGCCATTCTGTTCAGTTCCACAAAGTCAATGCATTCATTTAGTTAAGCCAAAGAATGAGCCACTGTGTTGACAAGAGCTCCGAACATGCAGTGAAAGCCAGTGACTATTGTGGAAGGAACAAAAACATGGTGGCTTGAGTTGAAATGAGCCAGATCAGACAAAAAAAACATTACATGAATGAATTCATCTAATAAAATACGACCTTCCCTTCACCTGTGTCTCCTCTGATAACCCCCTTTCTTTTGACTTGTTTTTCTTTCAGACATTGAAGATTTGCCCCCAGCAGTTCAGGAAAAACTGTTTGATGAGGTGCTGGACCGAGACGTACAAAAAGGTGAAATCACTTAATGTTGCAGTAACACCTCTCAAATGTGTTTACATATTTATGCAACTACTTTGTGAGAGAGAGAGAGAGAGAGAGAGAAACCAGATCCAAGGTGGTCTGGCGGCTTGGCAAACACAGGGAGCCCCCTCACAAACTGTGTACTATAACAGGAAGGCAGCCAAGTATTGGCAGTGTTATATTACTTGTATTTCCCCTCTTGGCAACGCCGTGTTTTGCCTGCCTGCTTGTCACTTTGCCAGAAGGTCTCTTCTTTATCGTTCGTACCAGTTGCATCTCCCCTAATAAGCCTAATTGAGTTTTAGGGATTTCTCTGATCCCCCCCTGAATGATTGTTCTTCCTCTCAAAACACACACAGTCGCAGGCATGCACAAATACAAAAAAAACACACTTTTAAAAGGCATCACTTTTCTGCAACACTCTCATTCTTAAGTGCTGCTTATTCGTGGGTCCTGTTTAGACATCCCAGTGTTTTAAACACTGCAGCAGCTCAGGTTAAAGAGAGACAGAAATCCCTGTGTGTGTTTGCTTGGACTTAAGTGAGGAGTATCGGCAGAAACATGAAATGCACAAGTGAATAGAAAACCTTGTCTCCTTGTTAAAGGATTAAGACGAGACCAGATAACGCTGCTTTAAACCTGAGGACCTGGCCATTGTATACCCTTCACCTTTCTTTAGCGTGCATGGTGTGAATGCAGAATAAAATCACATAAGTCATGCACAGTGTCACACGTGTAGCGACAATGCTAGCTGCGTTGCATGTTTGTGTTAAATACGCAGTGCGATTTAAATTTAACATGAAACTTCTTGATCTTGTTTTGTTGTTTTTACGAACTTAAAAAGCTGCTAAATAAATCGCTCCACAGCTGAACAAAGGGTCATTTGTACATTTCAAACTCATGGTCCCAGAAGGAAAATACTGTGTGTTCTTCCCCGACAGAGCTCAGTTGTCCCAGTGCTCTGCCACTCCCAAAGCTCCAAGTCCCAAACAATCTGATAAAGGGGTTACATCATATTCCAAACAAGTTTCTATTTACAAATGACTGTAAATACATTGAAATGGACGTCTGCTTGTCTAAAAATAATGTAGAAGGCTGGATAGAATTCAGGTTTTGTTTTTCTGTGCAGCTTAAAGATACTCATCTCTGCTGGGCAACAGTTAATGTTTTCATGTGCACGTTGCAACACATTAAGACGCATCTGTATATGTTCTCAGTCCTCTGGTGTTGTGCTGTACATGCAGATCTATTCAGCTGCTGTTATGTCAAATCTATTTTTACAGGTGTGAGGGGTAATTCACACTCTCCCAAACAGTCCTTTCACATGATATCACCTGTCTTGCAACCTGAAAAATATCCCACTATGGCCTCTATGCAACCCCAGACCACCCTCACTTGTATTCATTGGCACAAGGTGTTCACTTGGAGAGGTTTTCTGTTTTTAAGGAGAGATAAAACACTCAACGTTTCCTCTCCCTCTTGTCTAGAACTTGAAGAGGAGTCTCCCATCATCAACTGGTCCCTGGAGCTCGGGACTAGGTTAGACAGTCGGCTTTATGCCCTGTGGAACCGCACGGCCGGGGACTGTCTGCTCGACTCCGTGCTGCAGGCCACATGGGGCATCTACGACAAGGACTCGGTGCTTCGCAAGACCCTCCATGACAGCCTGCACGACTGTTCCCACTGGTGAGGCCTTCAGAGCGAGGAGTAGGGATTATAGTAAACAATCTGTGAACAGTATGGCGTGCTGATTTTAATCTTCTCTATACAAACTGTGTTTAGTAGAATGAAATACAAAATAAGTGTTTGCAACCGGTGCTGCTGAACTGGCTTGCTGCTTTTCAGGAATATGATATGAGGAGTATGATTTTGATAAACCGAGACCTTAATGTGGGTAAAAATATGAATATACTGGATTTTTCTCTACATTTAATGCAGACAGTGTTTTTAAAATAAATCCTTAATGAATGCAGCATTAGGGTCCAACAAGAAAACACCTTTCCCTGCAAGGTTTAACTTAGAAATGTTTGCAAGAAGTGAGCATTCAAACGTTTGAATATAGCTCCAGTATCCAGTGTGCATTGTCGGCTCATGCAGAGACGTCACCCTTTGATCTGGAAACTCTTGGTTTTTAAAATGAAAACACTTTAAAGCCTGAGCTTTGTTCTGCATGAACAAAACAACCCAGTGTCTCTATCGTGTCTGTTTCTAAGGAACTGTGGATTTTTCAGTGAGGATATTACTATTTTGCTGAAATGAGTAATTACCAGTCACACTTATCTTTAAAAGAGATGGAGGAATTCAGTGAATAGCAGTCCCACCCACATTTCTGCACAGAGAGGTAGAAAATGTCCTAAACAAAAATGGTGTGTCTGCAGGTTTTACACTCGCTGGAAGGAGTGGGAGTCGTGGTATTCTCAGAGCTTCGGCCTGCACTTCTCACTGCGGGAGGAACAGTGGCAGGAGGACTGGGCTTTCATCCTCTCCTTGGCGAGTCAGGTATGTGCACATGAAAGAAAACAGATTGAAATGGAGGAGAGGAGCCTGATGTGCTTTAAAATGTGACACACTAATGATGTATGAATTATGCAAGAGCTAACCACACTATACTTAATCTGTAATGCCGTCTGAAAGTGCATCCTGCTTGTCGTCTGCACTTCTCTGCTTCTCACTGCTCTGTGTGACCTCAGAGACTGAGTATTTGGGTGGGTTGTTATTACATGAGGGTGGGAAAGCGCAGTAATTGTGTGTTTCGAGCTTTAGCACTTGGGAGTAAACTGAGGTAACTTGTGGGAATGTACAGCCATGGCTTTCTAACTGTTTTTACCTTTTGTGTCGTGTTTTTATTTCTTTACAGCCAGGATCCAGCTTGGAGCAGACCCACATTTTTGTTCTTGCACACATTCTTCGTCGGCCCATTATCGTCTACGGAGTGAAGTATTACAAAAGTTTCCGTGGCGAAACGCTCGGGTACACCCGTTTTCAAGGTGAGCAGTTCACTGACTTACAATGTTTTGGTTAAATGTCTAGAAATATCGAGTGCAGTTCCGTTCCAGTGGGTGAAGGAGGATGAGACTTCCTTCCTTTATGAAATAGCTGCAGCCTACATGTGTCTGCATAGATGACATAACTGCCCCTGTGATCTGTCAGTAATTGCTGTTTACAAAATGCATCGGTCCAGTGTCTGTAAGGGGTATTTTAGTACCGTGGGACTGAAAATACCAGTTTAAAGCTAAACAAGTCCTCCTCCTTTGTCACGGCAGAACATTTATACTTGTTCCACGCACACATCCAGACCCACTTGAACATATGTAAACCATCAGAACCCAGAGTCAAACAATACTATGGTCCACCTTTATTGCCAGCAGTAAAAACAGTCTGGATTCAATTTGCCTTCCGAGTGAAGTCGTACAGAGGATGATGAAAGCGCTGTGCAAGGGCCAACTGCCTGTGGTAAAGCCCCGTCTGATGGATCCGGGATTTACTGTTGCCAGGAGCCAATGTAAAACACCCAGTGCATATGGGCGCCTATAGAGAGGGAGGGGAGTTAAGTGGTGACCAAGTGAACCCAGTAAAAACACAATAGTTACTGGGAGAGGAGAGTAGCTTCTCAGAGGCGTCACTGTCATGGTGTCAGTTACAGAGTGTTCATGAGGTGAGGGCTGCTCTGTTTATTACAGAGGAGAAGAAACATGAGACAAACACTGTCTCTTGTTTAGTGTACAACCAGTATCTTACTGTGTAGTTAGTGCAGAGTGGTAGAAAGTAATATAATCATTTAAGTACTATACTTAAATCTAGGGCACTTTTACATTCATTCTAATTAGTAAAATAAAATATGATGCAGTGTTGCTACTTAAAATGCAGAAAATAAAGAGCAGTGCCTTTTTAAAATAAATACATTTAAAAGCTCCAGAACCTCAAAGCTCAAGGAGACTGATATTAATCATGACACTTAACTCTTGGTGATTACCGCTCCTAAAATCAAGCCAGTATGAGTAGTATGAGTTACTTATCTGTCCAATACGTATGACCCATGTCATAGGGTTAGGGTTAGGGTTAGGGAAACATGCAGAATGTCCAAAGAAACTATCTTTCAAAGTTTTTTCTGCTGATTATCTTCTAACAAATACCCCAAGCAGCTTGCCCTCCACAACAGCAGGTGGTGCTATGGGTCAGTTTAAACATGCTCGGGGGTTGAGGAGAGCAGATTGAGAAGTCACTGCTCATTTTGCTGGATTTGTTTGAGCGTTTTAAAACTAAACCTGCTCAGTGTGTACAGCTCTTTGTTCAACACAACTGTAAAACTGGTTTTCGAACAATATGTTGCACAACAAAGACACATTGATACAAGCACATACAACCAACAGTGGACATCACTTCCCTTCACTAGTTTTTTGAAAATGAATTTAAACATGCTCTGTCTCCCCCCCCCCCCCCCCCCCAGGCGTGTACCTGCCTCTCCTGTGGGAGCAGAGTTTCTGCTGGAAGAGCCCCATCGCTCTGGGCTACACTCGTGGCCACTTCTCGGCGCTGGTGGCCATGGAGAACGACGGCTTTGACAATCGTGGCGCGGGCGCCAACCTCAACACGGACGATGACGTGACCGTCACGTTCTTGCCGCTGGTCGACAGCGAGAGGAAGCTGCTTCACATTCACTTCCTCTCAGCGCAGGAAGTAAGCACCTGGTCCACTTCAAAGTGCATTTCGCTTGATGATGATAATTGACGTGTTTTGTTGTGAGCATGAAACCTGTTTAATTGAAAGCTTCTCTGCACCGACACCAGTTCAACCCTCTGAAAAGTGAGTTTCTGGATCAATAACTTTAATGTTAATCTGAATTTGCTCTGAGGAAGACACTGGCAGAACATTTCTATTAAAGAGATTCAGCAGAAGTAAGTAATATCCTGAATTGAGACGAGTGATGTGTGGCGCCCTCTCATGGTCCCATTTGTCTCCCGTCCGTTAGATGGGGAATGAGGAGCAGCAGGAGAAGCTGCTGAGGGAGTGGTTGGACTGCTGCGTGACCGACGGCGGCGTCCTGGTGGCTCTTCAGAAGAGCTCGCGCCGCCGCAACCACCCACTCGTCACCCAGATGGTGGAGAAGTGGCTGGACGGCTACCGGCAGATCCGAGCCTGCGCATCTTTGTCCGACGGCGAAGAGGAGGAGGAGGACGAGGACGAGTGATTAAGCTGAAGCAGGGGGAGGGGGGGGTGCAGGACTCATCTCCCTCCTCTCTCACTCTTTTGTTTTTTTTCTTTTCTGACACGGACAAACTGTGAAAGCCTTCAGGAGCGATCCACCTTTCACCAGAGACTCTGCTGCTCCTCTGGCACACGCAGGCATTCAGACACGGGACATTCAACTCAGACAAACTCCACCGCCGAGAAACACACGAGTCGGGGGGAGAGGAGAAAGGTTTACACATGCAAATGACCTTTTGATTTGTTTTTGAGTTTCAAATTGTAAAGGAAAAAAGGAAAACTTTATCCATAGATGTAAATGCATGTGGTTGTTTAAAATAAAAAGAGTATAAGGAAATGTACCAGCATTGATTCAAATCAAACACTTTATATCCGTTTTAGTATGGGCACTGACAAAAAGCACACTTCCAAATTAATTTTATGAGGTTTTTAATTTGTTTTCCAGTCGAAAATGAGTCGACCGGTTTAGCGTTTTGTGTTTTTGTGTTTTTGTTCTTTCTGAACGGGCAGGGACGAAGCCAATATCATGATCGTTAGAGAGGCAGAGATTGTGTAATAATAAATGACTTTAATCCTTATTACTAAGCACTGCACATTTTATTAAATCATTTCTATATAAATACAGTATCATTGCTTGAACTAAGGTCGTCGTATGAAGCTCTTGAAAAGGGATATTTTTTGTTTTTTTCCCCCTTGACAAGTCAGATCTCACTAAGGTTTAGCACACAGAACATTCATGTTGGATTCTTTGGTTTACCGTTTTTCAGACTGACTGAACTGAGAAGTGTGTGTGTGTGAGCGCGAGAGAGAGAGAGAGTGAGAGTGTATGTGTGTGTTTGGGTTTTTCTTCTCTGAACTTACTCTACATATTTATTGTTTGGAAACTTATTTGAGCTTTTCTGTATATTTTTTTTTCTCTTCTCCTTTGTGGTTTTTATTAATTATTCTCTCAATCTTGATGAAGACATGTTGCACACAAACACTGTTGCTGTGAGGACAGAACCAACCGCGACCATCAGTGGAACGTTTACTTCTGTGGTTGCGTGCGATTTAGTACCTCATTTGTTATTGCCTCAAATCTGGTGCTCTTGTTTGTTTTTATTTTTTTTGGGGGGGGGGGGTTGGGGGTTACACAAACCCAGAGTCACACTTTGTGTCCCTGTTGTCTCCCACTTCCTCTTTTGTCTGTTGTTTCCTTATTAGCGTTTGTCGTCACCCTCACGGTACGCGTCAGTTCACCTCCCTGTCTCACGCCTGCTCGTCGTCATCATGTGAAAACATCTTAAAGGTTTTTCCTCCGGGTTCTCGTGAGACCGCAACGTACAAAACCAAAGCTGACAGAAGAAAAACCAACAAAAAAAGTTTTCGTTCCTTTTTTTTTTTTTGCTGTGAATGTTTGCATATGTTTATTTTTTTTCATTGCGTACTGTAACCTCTTCTGTGTTTCATCCGACTCATACACGTTTTGAGCATCACCTGTATGTTGCTTTATATTTATGCAATAGTTGCAGTTGTGACTATGACGGTTTGTGGAATTTAGGCCTGACTTCACTATACGGAGTGTAACGCAAAGAACAGGTAAAATACGGAAAAAAAAATAAAGGAAAACCTTTTTGAATGTCCAACTAAACTGTTTCCTGTCTGCAATTCTTCTGTGTTTTACATGTGTTCAAATCAGAAACACTGAACACAACACGCGCTCGTCTGAAAAACGTTTGAGTTCATGAGTTCAGGATTCTCTGTACAAATTAAAAGCTCATTAAGAATGTAGTTGAAAGGACAATTTAAGTGCATCAGCTTTTATATAACTTTATTTTGAAGGGTCCTCAATGTAAAATAAGTAGTCTAATAAAACGGGTCTGGAGTTGTAGCTGTGAAACAAAAAATTAAGACTTTCAATTACTAATGTTACATTTTCCAAAATACTTTTTCTATCTATCTTTATATATTCTTTTTTATATCCATGAGAATTTTACTAATAATACAAGTTATTTCTAAGATATGATCACTAATCATATTTATGAGACCAGGTCTTGTCAGTGGTTTTCTTTAGTGAACACAAAGCACTTCAGCCGCAGAACTGAGCTGCAAACAAAACATTTGAGATTTGATCTTTTCTTTGTGTGCAGCGACATTAAGATTCGTTCAGAGTCCGGCTTCCAATATCCTCTCCCTCCTTCCAGCCCAGCTTCAGTCTCCAGCGACTCCTGAGGGAAATGGTTTGGCTCTTTTTCTACTGCAACACGAGAGCAGTTTCATGTGGGAGAGTCACAACAGTGAGATTAAAGAAACTGAGGCTGGTGGGAAGAGCTGCAGAGTCCTTTTACAAACAAGCAATCAAGTGATCCACTATAAATAGATGTGTGATATTACTATTACTCATTGAAACTGTAGAGAACAGCAGCTTTTTCTACTCTTCGCTCGCTTGGTGCTGAATCTGAACCTGACACACACAGTTACAGATTCCCCGTCACTTCTCCAACAATTATCTCTGATCTCCACCACTAATTAATGACCATTAATTTACTTCTAGAAAAAAGATGCTCCAAACATTTTTCTAGTTTTCCTCTGGAACCTGGGGACACTGCAAACAGGAACCACTACTTCAGACTTTTAATAACAGCTATGGGCTGAAAGAGAAATCTGTAACACTCGAGCATTATGGTCATTGCATTTCTCAAATTCACAACGTTATCATCTTCTAGAAGAAAGACTGAAGCGTCCAGGGAAAAGAAAAAGCCCACAAACGTTCCACGGAGCCGATCATCAATCAGAACAGCGAGTTTTATTTATTGTTTCCAGCTGCACCGTTTACTATATGTTCACCTTGTACAAGAAACAAATACAAATACTCACACTAAAAACCAAACAATCTGCTAGCAGCCGTCTGTTGCTATGGCGGCGGAGCTAAAGGGACGGATGTGGCTGCTGTTGTTCCGCGCGGAGCCTCCGAGAGCCACAGCTGGCTTTCATCAGAGCAGAAAAACAAACAGAGAAAAGAAAGTAGAAGGAGAAACTATATGGAGGGGAGGTCGGGGGGGGGGTCGCTCACATAAGACTATGATTATAAGAACATTTAACAAGGCAATACAAATCTAACAGGACTGAAAACCTCGAACATCAAAAAACATATATTTGATATATATAAAAAAAAAAAAAACACACAATGGAGAAAGAGGTGAAGACGTGAAAAGCCAAAATTTATTTTTGCTTTTCTTTACGTTTTTTTGTTCAGATTTGGACGAATGGGAAGGTTATTATTTTTTATTTTTGTTCCTGAGTCAGAAAGAAATTTCATGTCTTTTCTCACCTCGCTAACCAGCACTGAAACCTACAGTCGGGGCTTTGGATGCAAACTATTCAGGAAACTGTTCCAGATAATGTCGGCACCTCAGCTCATTTAATCAATTGAATCAATGTAGAAATCCAAATCACAAATTGAATCTTTTTTTCTGGGATCATTTTGACCCTAAAAAGGTGAAATCTTCTAACTGGAGCTGAAGAAACACATCTGCTGCCCCCCCCCCAGCTCAACTCTCTACATTCAGGGGCCGCCGGCCACTACGATGAGAAAGCAGCAGCAGCGGAGACAGAGTCCAGGATTCGGACAGAGACGGCAGAGGCTGCAGCTCGTCTTCCTCAAAACAGACATGTAACTGTAAATCCATTCATTTTCACACACCGGAGAACGGAAAGCAAAAAGATATCCACTTGCAACAGAAACACAGAATATAGGATAAACAGGTGAAAGTAAAAAAAAAAAGAAGAATAACACAAGACTGGAAAAGGGGGAAACTGTGGAAGGAAGGAAGGAGGAACAAAAGGACCAAGTGTCCGTCTGCCCTTTGAGTTCTTCCCCACGAGGGGGGTGGGGGGGGTGGCGACTTGGATTTCCTTCCTGCACATGGTTCGTGTCAACGTGTCCGAGAAGTTCAGTTGGAGCCTCCCTAAAAATATACTCAAAAATAAAAGCTAAAAAACAAAAAGCATCACTTAAATCAATGAAGGACAGAGAGTGGACGGAGGGGGGGGGGGGGGGACGGGGGGGGTCAGTCCCGTGTCAGTGCGGCAGCTCGTGTGTGTCTGAACGTCCAGCTGTCCTCACACGGGCTTAGTGGCTTCATACAAAAAGAAGAGAGTGTGAAACGTGGCCCTGCAGGCGGTCGCTCTGCTGGTAGCTTCAGATGGACTCAAGCGAAACGGTCGGATGGTTGAGTTGGTTTTAAATGTACGTGTTTTTTTTTCTTTTCTTATATTTTGATTTGCCCCCCCCCCCCCTCTCGCTCGTTTGCAGCAGCAGCAGCAGTCCTACGGCTCAGTCATGTGCTCTCTCATGGGGTCGCCATGTTTGGAGGGTTGGTTGGGGGAGGTGGTTTGTGACGGATGGGTACCAGGGGGCAGGGTGTGGGTGATGGGGACACCCCCGGGCATCAACCCCTCCATAGGTCCAGGAATCCCACCGGGGGCGACGCCCACCACGCCAGGAGGGAATCTGGAGACGGACAGGAGACGATCAGCAGACGCCACAAAGAGCAAAGGAAAACTCATGGACTCAAAAATCAAGGTTTTCTCTTTGGCTGCTGCTCAGTGGACGATCGTCACAACAAAATCTTTAGAGTAACTACGACTTTAACTTCTGAGGACACAGATAAAACACTGCAGATCTGAAAATGTCCGTGTTTGTTGGACGTGCTAAGCATCACCTCTGTGAAGAGATGGGTCAAGGTTAAACGTGACGAGGAGCAGTGCAGCATGAAGTCAGTAAATGAGGATGTTAGTGGTTGTATCTGTAGAGGACGACGTTAAAGGTTCATTCACCCAGATTACAAAGAACAAACTCTCACTGTTCAGGGGGCCACACGGCCAGTGAGACTTCAGGTCAGAGGGAATTTATTTGTCTCATGATATTGAGAAAATATATTAATTTAAGTAATTTATCTTTCTACAGAGTATTGAGGCCATTTTGTAGAAAAATCCTCTGATATTCCTCCTCTAAAATAAAATGTTGCCTAAAATTACGACTTTATTCTCATAAAGTTTTGACCTTTCTTCTGGTAATATTACATCGAAATCTTTAAAACTCCATTCCAGTAATATTATGAATTTATTCTCATAAATGTCAACGTTATTCTCGTAAATGTATTATTACTGTAATAATACGACTTGACTCTCAAATCTCATATTTTGATTGGCCCTAATACTCAAAGTGTCTGAGTGAGTGAGACAAACATTTGTAATGTGGGTGAACGGATCCTTTACTACAGGGAGCTGAAAGGGGAAAGTGTGTTGGGAAATAAAACAAGTGAGAAAATCCCAGGTTTGTTGTGAGAGTTTCATCGGTAAACAATGATGTGAGGCCTCATCCCATCTTTACCCATCACACACTCTGAAAAGAGTTCTGTCTAAACATGTGCTGCTTGTTGAACAACTATTACACTTCTTCATTTCCAATGTGTCACAATATTAAATGTGTGAATGATTCTTTAAAAATGTTCAACCCCACAGTTATGGATTCTGTTTCAGGGTGGGGAGGTGGGGGGGTGGTGGTGTCGGAGCATTGATGAGATGCAGTGCATTGTGGGTACAGCTACAGGGTATGTGAGGAGTGTGAAGCAACAAAAAAACTCTACAGGTTTCAATGGGATTTGGTTTTAATTCATGATACTTTTCATTTCCGCTGGCCTGTGGGCCAGCAGTGGTAGCTTTCATTTACCTGGTTGAGAATTACGTATATAATTTGTCCTGCATTCCCCCCGTTGCTATGGCCTGTACCATGGTTTGGTTCACTCGGCTGTGTGAGAGAAGCAGTTCAGTCTGGTTGAGACAATGTAGAGACTGAGAAACCAATGGACAAATTCATGTGGGCCAAGTTCTGCGTAAAAATACGCCACAAAAACTGGGACCCAGCTTAAAATTCAGGAACAGAAAGTCAAAAGTGTGACAAACATACACATGAACATCTAGTCTACCCCTCCCCCCACGTGTTCTGCCTCATCCACTGCAGTGTTCAGGGGATCTCTGTGCGATGCGAGCTGCCTGCAGGGTTTGCTTCAAATCCACCTCCTACCTGTAGGCGGCGCCATTGATCTCAGGGTGAACTTGAGGCAGCTGCTGCTCCATCATTCCCCAGGGCGCCGAGGTGATGAAGAATTCTTTGTTGACGCAGTTTCGGAGGCTGTCGGGAATGCGGCCTGTGTCGAGGGCAAGATTGAACAAAGTTGAGCTGAAAAAGACGAACAACATCGCAGAGTGTGGTGATGAGCGTGTTCGGAGACGTCTGCGTTACCGGTGATGGCTCTGCGGATCTCTGTGGCAGCGTTCTCCCTCATCTCCAATGACGCCTGCTCGCTGTACCAGGCAGTGTGGGGGGTGCAGATCAAGTTGGGGGCGTCTTTCAGGGCACCCTGGGAAAAACTGCAACAGCAAACCAAGGAAAGAAACGAGAGGCAAAGTGATGAGATGCACAAGGACGTAAACGGACACAACTTCCATAACTTATTAAGGGGGTTTCAGCTTGGATAATGTTCATGAGAATATTAAAGGTTCAAGGTGATTTCACTGAAAAGCTGAGGTTGTGAACAAACACCTGAAAGGCTCCGACTCGTGGACGTCCAAGGCGGCTCCGCGTATCCTGCCCTCCTTCAGGGCCTGAGCCAGAGCTTTCTCATCCACCAGACCTCCCCGCGCCGAGTTGACCAGGAAAGCACCTTGACGCATCTACACACACACACACACACAGACGCACACACACACACACACACACACACACACACACACACACACACACATTGATATTAATATTAGTAATTACGTTTTCATTAGTTTACAATCACCCAAAACAAAAAATTGTGGTTTCATTATTGTAGAATGAGGCCTTCATATCTACAACAAGAGCAGGTCATCTTCAGTGGAGCCCGCCATGTTTAACACAATACTGCATAACGAAAATAACAAAAAACAAACGCTCTAAAGATCACCTTTTTGTTTTAATTTTACCATCGTAGTTTCTCCTATAAGCTTAGAAATGTAGGCGCAAGGTGAGAGGTTTTCATTTGGTTGCAACCTACAAAATCCTACGTGCTGGTCCTTTAAATACTTTTCTCTTCCAACAAGCGCTTATTCAGGGTTTATAAGAAAAACTAGCAGACAACCATACGTAGATTGAAGCTAATAACACTTGTGATGTGAAGCTGTACCAATGTCAGCATCTGGGAATGATTCAAATAGTTATAAAAACCATTGAATCGAAACACAGATCTCCCTTCAGTTAATATCCTCCAGGTGGCAGCAGTGACAAGGAGTAGCAGAGGTGCAGTAACTCAACACTTTGACATGTTAGAGCTGCAGAAGTATTTTCAATCAGACTCATTCTGGGGCCTCACGTTGAGAGATAAAAAACTGACGTCCAAATCATGAGCGATTACAAATTATAGTGTGTTTATAAATAATATAAAACATGTCCCACAACCAATAATTATCCCCGATATGTTTGTCCCTCTTATTCTGAATCCAGAGATTTTCCAAACCTCTGTGTCTGTTCCGAGTATCTCACCATTCACATTAAACAGACAATAACTGGAAGTTGCCAACTAAAGGAGCGCTGGCAGCCAGGGAAAACCAGCGGCCGGCCAAGTCAGCTGCCGGTTCGCTGGCATAAAGCTGTTCTAGCGACCTCGGAGAAACATTAGCTTAGTAAAGAGAATGTGCAGCCTGCTTTTGAGGGTAATGAGAAAGAGCTTCTGCCAAATCGAGGCTTATCAGTTTCTGATAAATTGCCAGCTCCGTCAGCTTCTCCGACCACGCTGCGTGTTTAATGTGAAGCAGTGAAATCAGTTTCCTTTATCTTCCATCACCTGAGGCTCATATTTCGAAAGACATGCAATTAATTTCTGGTGCTTCCTCAGCACTCGAGGTCCCCGACCTGTTTGATGGTGAAGTCGTTGATGAGGTGGTGGTTGTGTTCGTTCAGGTTGCAGTGCAGGGAGACGCAGTCGCTCTGGTAGAGCAGGTCCTGGAGCGTGTAGACTCGCTGAACGCCCAGCGAGCGCTCCAAGCCGTCCTGGAGGTAGGGGTCGTAGAAGAGGATGTTGAAGCCGAACGCCTTGGCCCGTATCGCCACCGCCTGGCCTGAGCGACCTGAGGGGGCCGGAGATACATTACAAGGATTAACAGAAATGATCAAATGTTTAATTTTACCCATTAACCCCAAAATAAGGAGACTCACCAAAGCCGATGAGGCCAAGCGTCTCTCCTCGGATCCTTGCAGCCCCCGACGCCACCTCCCGGATCTGCTCCACACTCTGGACCCGCGTGCCCTCCCGGAGAGCCTGGTACAGCCAGGTGTTTCGTCGATACAGGTTGAGGATGTGACAAAGTGTCGAGTCTGCTGTTTCTTCTACGGCCGCTGAGGGAATGTTACACACTGCGATGCCTGGAGAAGGCAGGACAATGACAACCATAAGTACTTGAATTGATGAGCATCATAAAATTCCTTTCGGATTTAATAGATATAATAGCTGCTTATGCGTAATTTAGCTCTTTTGAAGAGATCAATTTAGAGGATTTTTTTTACGTTTAATTAGCAGAATATTTATTTTCTTTAAGGCCTTGTACAAAATAAAAAAATGCACCGTCTATGAAACTAAACTGTGAAGGGTAAGAGGATAATTAAAACTTCTAATTATGTTTATTTCATAAAAAAAAAAAAAAAAAACTCCACATAAAGCGTAATGAATTGTATCAGCTCAAATGACAACAATTAGGATATCGCACTAAATCCTGCTCTCAAACCAAACATATGCCAAAGGGGCCAAATGGGAATGTGAGGGGGGGGGTTCATATCAGTTGGAGCATCTGCTCTGCATATGATATCCGTCACATTACATATTCTGTTTACAGTATGTCACCCCTCTTGTTACATGTGTTGTTTGTGTTAAGAGTTTGGTTTGGCCTCCGTCCAAAAGGTGCACTGTCCTTATCCATAATGCATTATCTAATTCTTTATTTCCTCTCATGTGATTGGGGACGAATGAGCCATATGTGCACACACGACCCTCCTTGTTCATTAATCTCAGCACATGACGACTGTCTTCTTCTGAACGGTGCCGTGTTTTTTTTACATCTGTCCTCCTCCTCTTTTGTCCCCATCTGTCCCTCAGACTCACCGAGCTCCCCGGCCGCCTTGATGTCGATGTTGTCGTAGCCGCTGCCGATGCGGATGATGATGCGCAGCGCCTTGAACTTCTCCAGGTCCTCTCTGGTCAGGGTGATGGTGTGGTACATCATGGCTCCGACTGCCTCGTTCAGCACCTGGAGGGACATTAGAGATTATCTTCACTTATTGCGTCACTATTTCCTTTTCAATCATAATACACTTTTATGTGCATTTTCTATTACTCTCACAGTGTCATTCTAGTTCTTAACCATTATCATCCCGACACTCATATTCAGATTATCTTTCTCTAACTGTACGTATGAGCAACTAGTTGCGACCCGAGTGCTTTCACCACCCTCTCATTTTCCTAGACCAAAGTTTGTCTGCGATTCTTCATCTAAATGCAAATGGCTTGTTTATGTGCGCTCTAAAATATGAGTGCTTGTCCGTGTGTTTATTATGAGTGCCCGCCAAAGCTTGTTTTTGTCACAAAGCATTCATTCAGAGTGTATGCAAACAAGCTTAGAGTGGATGCAGGCAGCGCCATAAAGTAAACTGACAGCTGCTGAGCAACCCAGAAAGCATACGCAAGTAGCTTCTGTGAGACACGGCTGTTAAAAAAAATAACAGGTTTAAATTCTCAGCCCTGCTAACTGAATTAACCCAACCGAGCCAGATTAGCATAGCCATGAATTAACATGCAACATTTTCTTTATTGGAGCTAGCTGCAGTGGGAGCCGGGTGCTAAATTCAAGGTTAAAGCTCTTCTCGTGCATTAATCTCATTACTTGAGTGGAGCGGGCCCGTAGCAGCTCGTGGCTGGAGACAAAAAAATGACACAGATTCACAGCAAAAGGATTTTTTTTATATCAGGTGGGAAAAAAGGAGCAAATGGATTTTGTAAAGAGCTAATGAGTTAAAATTGAAACAAAGCACCTTCTGGCTCGATCTAGCCCCATTTTCCTTTATGCGAAGCTAAGCTAATAACCTATCGACTCCAGCTATGAGATATGTGTTATTTAATGAGTTGTAGAGGTGCTGGTAGGCTATTTACTTAGCTTTAAAATGAGTCGAGCTAGCTTTGCTTTCCCGCTATATTCCTTTATGCTAAGCTAGGCTAATCTCCTCCTGGCTCTAGCTATAAAACATGTTGATAATTGAGTTTTCGAGGTGCTTGCAGGGTATTTATTTAGATTTATTTAGCTTTAACACGAGCCAGGCCTTTCTTTCCTCCCTGTGTTCTTTAATGCTAAGCTAAGCTCATCGCCCCCTGGCTCGAGCTTCATTGTTAGCATGACTCTAAAATGGTGTCAATCTTCTAATCTAACTTACTTACTTAATTAAAAAAAAAAAAATTCAATAGATTATTGGATTTTTTTCAACATTTGTTAGTAATTTGACTTCATCTGTGTTTTCTGCATCTCTTCTACGATCATAAGCTGCTGAGCTTCAGAGGAAATGCCTGAGGTTTGGAGTTGTGGTTTGTCCAGAACAATCTTTTTATACATTGATATCATCGTATATATTTTGGCCTTCGTGCCTTTATTACACAGAGACAGGAAATGCTGGAGGAAATTGAGACGGGGAATGACAGGCAGAAAATGATCCGGCCAGTTGGTAATGGAACCAGGTCCTGTGGCTCAGGCCATGTTTTGTCCATGTGGTATGTCCCCTAAACATTCCACTATCGGATCGCATCTCACTACGGTTAAGCCACATAGCAAATAATCACAATAACTGCACTGTCAGCTATCAAATAAAGCTGCACAAATACCAAAGTGAATGTATTTAAAAACACTGACAGAGTGCTGACAAGCCCCATCTCCCTTCACACGTTCTTTGAGCGAGATACATGTAATTTTCTCAGATACATTCTCGACTGTGGTTTTAACCAGTTGTACTTTGCACAAAAACACCAGCACTTCATCACTTTCAGCTGCGGTTACAGAATAGACACTTGAAAAACACATCCAGCAATTCACGAGGTCTTCTTTGTCTTTCCAAGGACAGTACTGAATTACAGTAGTGAACACACAATGAGTGCTTTCCAATCTTATTCTTTTCTGTAATGTGTACTCAACGGAGGCGGCAGCATTTTGGCAGGTCACCAGCAGCTACAGTTTCCACTGATTCCTTAAGTGATAGATTTCTTAATCGATGCATCTGCTTACTTTCAGGCAGCGCGCGGGAGAAGACGGCAGCGTGCTGTTGTTTGCATGCTTGGTGTGTGAGGATGTTTATATACTAGTGGAGGAACAGTACTTCAGACATGCAGTGAAGTTATTAGTCATTTTGTGTGTGTGTGTGTGTGTGTGTGTGTGTGTGTGTGTGTGTGTGTGTGTGTGTGTGTGTGTGTGTGTGTGTGTGTGTAGTGTGCCCCATCTGTACCCTTTGCTGTGCAGTTATGGGAACGCTGCCAACAACTACACTCCCAGAAGGGTCCTCTGTGTGTCTATAATGGATTCACTACGAGATCATCTTACTGGACAGAGATTGATTGTGTGTGTGTGTGTGTGTGTGTGTGTGTGTGTGTGTGTGTGTGTGTGTGTGTGTGTGTGTGTGTGTGTGTGTGTGTCAAGAAAAATACTGGAGTTATACGGAGAAAAACATTTCTCCTATTTAACCTCTAAACTTAATGTAAGTTTGGCATGAAAGTAAAACTGACAGCGTTTTAATTGTATATGAGGAATACTGAAGATTTTCAGAATTATGTAGATTGATAATAATAATATTCTCCTTTTTAAACACAAACCCTCCAGCATGGGTTGTAAACCTGCTCCAGTGTATAGACAGTAATGTGATGACAAACCTAACACTCGCTGTGGCTCGGAACAATTACACTGTATTTCTATTACCAGCCTCCTCCTTATTTAACAAGGCAGCACTTCAGCACCCGGAGGGATTAGAGTCAGTGATGAAACCATAATGGTTGAACTGGGGGAGTGGACCAGGAAAGTGGGCTGGAATATTATTAAAACATTACAGAGGAGGAGACACAGAGGACAGGGACGATTGTTCTGGACTCGACTGAGGGCAAATTATTCACGAGACGCAGTTAAAGTTGGAGCACGAAGCGTGCGTCTGCTTCGGATCATGAGCTCCTGCAGATACTGCCTCTACAGTTCGTGTTAAAGCAAACAGCACAGTGAAGCCACAGAGTATCAGCCAGAACATACAGCATATAAAAGGATATATATTTACCATATAAGAAACCACCTTCTGGGAAAGTGAACTCAGCAGACGTTTATTAACATAATTTTTTATTTAACCTCTCTTGTGATGTTTTTTTTAGTTCTAAGTAAGTTACACTTATACTTTTGATAACACATTAGTGTCCTTAAAGGTTCAGTGTGTATGATTTAGTTAAGTTGCATTTTGCAGCTGAATACCCCTCACCCCCAATTCAAAAGTTGTTTAGTTGTTCCAGTCTGGGCTACTCTAAAAAACATGGCTGCCTCCATAGAGAGGACCTGCTCCTGATGTAAATATAAAGTATTTAAATATAAAGGGTCCATTCCAGGGTAGAGAAAACAACAATTTGTAAAATTTAGATGAAATATACTGGATTATTTTATATCAAATTTCTGCCAATAGAACCATCCTTCATTTCAGTGCTACAGGTTCGTAGTAGCACAGCTCACAATTCAACTAATGTGAAAATATAAAATAAAATGGAGAAAATGTAATCGTGTCATTTTCTGCCAGTGAGACCAGTGGCTGCTACATTTTCATAGGATATCAGAGTTTTTTTTTTTTTACCTTTTCATGAATCTCCTGTGTGGACTGGGCGTCACAGAAAGCCACAGTGGCCAGGTCTTTGAGGATGGGCATCTCCACGGTGCAGTCGCGCCCATCCAGCAGCGCCACCAGGGGGCGTGGGTGCATAGGCCCATTCATAATCTGGGGCCGAATACCTGCAGAGAGAAGGAAAGAGGAGAGAGGGAGTTAATTATTTATGTTGCATGCACGCGCACACACAGTGGAGTGAGCTGCAGAGGGATCAGTAAAAAATGAAATTGCATCCCAGAGCAGGGAGTGTTTACACAGGATAGGACTGTGTGTTATGCCTGTGTGATGACAGACACACACACACACACACACACACACACACACACACACATACCACTGAGTGGGATCGATGCTTTTAACCTGGACTGAGCCACTGTCTACTTTAAACCACAATCATCATCTCCCAGCCCTGGCAACACTGGTCGATCTCTCTCACTCGCACACGCTCACACACACAAACACAAATATGATATGAACGATTTATAGGGGGATGGGGGGGAGTGCCCTCCCCCTCGGCTGTTCAAATGTTATATAAGATATTTGTTAAATGCACTAGTATCAGCCAATGTGCAAAGTCCAGGTATTGGAATCTGTACCTCAAGGAATATTAACACTAAGTTTTGTGAAAATCTGTCTGTGCTTTGTTGACACACACACACACACACACACACACACACACACACACACACACACACACACACACACACACACACACACACACACACACACACACACACACACACACACACACACACACACACACACACACACGAGAACTGTTTAGAAACAACAAACCAGCTAAAAATCAGGTTGGGGGGCACAACCACCTCCCTGGTGAGAGTGAACAAATCACCTCCTGGATATGACACAGAGTGATGTGACTACCCGTCTGCTGCGCTGCTATCCACACTGTTACCAGGCAACAGGTCCTTTCACCCCATGAGGTCATCACCTCCATTATCCTATCACCATACAGAAGCTGGCAGGCCTTAAATGTGTGCTCTTGTGTGTGTGTGCGTGTGTGTGTGTTTCTGCACCTTCTTGTAACTGTACAGTTTACAACCTTCACTCACTTGACAGAACAGCCTCCTTCCAACCCTAAAGAAAACCAGCCGGTTCCCAATAATCACATTTAAACTTGTGACCCTCTTCAGGTTCGTCAAGTCGACAACAACATGCACGTTTACAGTGAGTTAGTGTTTGAGTTGTGTGAGAGAAAAGTGGCAAAAACTACAAGATTCTGTAAACGTCGTTATCTCGCCTGACTAATAAACAAACGCATTCAGCCGACTCTGACAGACTCAACCAATTTACTAACTTTCCCTCAGAAATAGAAAAAAAATCAATGCAACGTGTTCATATGTGATAAGAAAACACAGCAACACGCAGAGGAGGAAGGAATCTGACATTGCGGACCCAAATTCCACTAAAAAAGAGGGACAAGAAAAAAGAGGGGTGGGGTCCATGCACCACCACTCTCCGGCTCCCTGCTGCCTGTTGTCATGGTGATTAGAGGATTTGGGCAGGATTATGAAATATTTTATTTAGTGGCATCTGCGCTGCTGGAGAGGAAATCCTAGCCTGCTCGCTCTGTCTCTCGCTAGAACTCCTCCAGTTTTGGGAGGAAAAGATGGTGTTTGTGACCTACACGACTGCAGCATGACAACTTATGAGCTTTAAACACAGTAGATGCACTTAATGGGACAACAAGAGGTCCTTGTAAAGGCAGCAGTGTTTCAGTTAACTGTGTTCGCTCTTATTCTGTTCTGCACCGACGCTTGAAAAAGTTGCATTGATTATTGAACAAGCTTTCCACAGGGTGTTTTCCTTGTACTGGTCTGCAATTTAAATACCCTGAATTCTTTTTAATTTAGCTTGATAGTTTTTTTTGTTCAGTGCCCTCACTGGTTTTGATAAACTGTTATTTCTGTCTCTTTCTCTCCACGTTTCTATCAAACCACAGGGGAAAGTATTGAACCAGATTCAAATCGGAGAAAGTGAGGCGTGTGCCACAAAATCCCGACAAGCCGAGTTTATAAAGATAAAGAACTCGAAATTGGTGGAAGATGGCGGAAATTGGTTAAGTCGTTTTCACGTAATCCTGCTGACAAATAACCAAACAAACAAACGGGTGAAAACACAACCTCCTTAGCGAACGTAACTGGGAAAGGAAGAGAGTGGCGAGAAACGGGGGGAGGAGGGAAGGAGCAGCGGGTGAGGAGGGAGGGAGCAGCGGGTGAGGAGGGAGGGAGCAGCGGGTGAGGAGCACGGTCTCTGCTGATGAAAAACTGTATCCTTGTTATTTCTGAAGCTTAACATCTCTATTGGTGCACCTACTTGTGTGATCACGACCACTCACTGACCCCCCATCACAAATCCTTGGTAACATTGATAAGAAAAGTGCAATATAAATAAACTCTATAATTATTATTATAATAATTTTGCATATGGTGTTTCTTCCACAGAAAGCCTGAAGGGGTTTGACAGAGCCTCGAGGAAGCAGAGAGGCTCGAGTTACTTTATGGGAAATGGATTCACTCTTTTATGTCCAGCCTAAATATATTCCTTATGAGTTCCTGAAAATGTGCAATAAGAATTAATGGAGTTTTTCCTTCAACCCATTCACGGTGAACAGCTCACTGTGATTTAGGGAAAAGATTTCCTCACTTTTATCGACTTTTATTTAACTAAAATGATTAACTGTTGATTAGGATTAACCTTGTCCTGCGGTTTATTCTATATAATTGCCTTGTCTTTGTGTTTTGTATCTTGCTTACTCTACTCTTGACTGTTTTGTGTTGCTTTTTACGAGCTGAAGATTTTTATAACTGCTACGTGAGCCACTTATAGCAGATGAAGACATTACTTTTTATTATACTCATTATTTTACAACCATTATCATTATTATTACCTCCGCCAAATGAGGTTATGTTTTCACCCCTGTCCGTTTGTTTGTTAGCAAGATTATGCAAAAAAATACTGAACGGATTCCCGCAAAACTTGGTGGAAGGATGCATTGTGGGTCAGGAAAGAACCCATTAAATTCTGATGAGGATCTGGAACAGGGATCTAGGCGTGTCTTGGATTTCTTTTCCCCACTTTCTTTTTATTTTTCTAATTTCCCTGGGAATAATTAATGGGTCTTGATGATAAAAAAAAATCTGGCATATTCCGAGGACTGATAACTATAAGTGTGTCCAATTTGATGCAGCCTGATTGAATTTAAAGGGACTATTGGGCCTTTGCGAAGGTATGCGCTCTACTGAATGCCATTCTTATGATTGTGCAGTGCGCGTTATAAAAGCGAGCGATTCATAAAAGCCCAAGCGTCATATCAAAAGAGAAGAATGGTGAGAAAAGAGGACAGAAAAGGTTAAAAAAGGAGTAATGTGGAGGAGGTGAACTCAAGCTTTCTGTACCCTTTTTTTTTTTATAGAGGATAAGAAAGCATGTGTTATTCTCACTGGAGGAACCCATTTTGTGTGTGTGTGTGTGTGTGTGTGTGTGTGTGTGTGTGGCAGCTCTGGGGAGAGGAAAACCGTTTGCCAAACACACCTGTGGCTCCACATCTCTCCCTGCACCTCTTCATCACACGCCTGCAGAGTTCATCATTATCACAGCTCAGACTGACTGAGGAATAAAGCGTCTTCATCATCCAACCGACACACACACACACACACACACACACACACACACACACACACACACACACACACACACACACACACACACACACACACACACACACACACACACACACACACACACACACACACACACACACACACACACACACACACAAGGAAACGCACCGATACTCCCGGCTTCAGCTCCTCTTACTGTATAGACATGTCAATGAGAAGCAGCTGGAAACAGCAGCGTCACATGTAGAAAGTGGGTCAAAATGCTGTTGATTAATTATTTCCCGGTGGCTAATAGCCTTTCTCCCGCCTAATAAGGCAGAACGTGGCCCTGCATCCAACACATGATGAATCTGCGGATAATTAACGCCCAGCAAGGCCATTAATGAGGGTCTTAATGACTCAGATACCTGGCCAGTCATTTGAAGGAGTTCTGCGGCCTTCCCAAAAAACCCCTGAAAAGGACAGAATTACACCTGAGCAGTTGTGTGTTTTGGATTCTTAATTTGAAAGGAATTCATTTAGAGAATTAAAAAATCCTTTCCCAATCAATCACTGTGTATTTCACTAAGAAATCAAGAGTGTTGCTGTTGTTGACTCTGGATCAGCCTCTTGTCGACCGTCGCTCTAGGGATCGTCTGTCACGTCAGAGTTAATGAGTTTGGAGCTTTAGTCTCTCGTGTCTCACAGTCAGACTACACTACATTTTCCTGCCGCCAGCGCAGGTCGAGCAGAATCCATCATCATTTTGTAAACTCGTCAAAAGCACCAGCGATGAGCTTTAACAGTGATGAAAGTGTCAGCAGGGAAACATGACTCAGAAAAACACTGACAACATATGATGACACTCGCTGCCTGAGTCATTAAAATGGCCTCAAGAGCTTGTGTTGCTAAAGTAAACAAATTCTAAAATGTATCCAGAAATTAAAAAACTGTTGATGTAAATGTAAGCAGGCCTTGCTGTGTGCCTCAGATAAAAACACAAAGTCGCTTTAGAGATTCACATTTCACCACAACTAAGCATAACATGTTATTTGCCACTTTACTAACTCAAGTGCTGAAAGGAAGCAAACACCAACATCACACTTTCAGGCTTGAGACGATAACGTCCTCACTCGGAGAGTGCAAGTAAATTCAATAAACTGTGCGTGGATCTGATAAGAAAGGTTATATGCTCTCTGGGGATTTTCTGTCGTACTTTCTGAACTTAAATGTGGTTCCTGACCTTCCCCTGCGAAGAGTTTTATTTGCTTTTCTATCTTTGTCATGTGTTTTATTTGTATGTATTTCAATGTGATTTCAATGATTAGTGTCACACACACACACACACACACACACACACACACACACACACACACACACACACACACACACACACACACACACACACACACACACACACTTATTATTAATCATTTAAAAATGACTATGTTGCACTGTTTTTTTTTTTTTTTTTACATTCAATAAATCTTTTCCACAAATGTGTAAAACAAAACATTTATAAAAGTAAATAAAACCTAATAAATTTAATTTTTGTTCGTGTAAAATCTGAGGTAACCAGTCTCAGGCTCAAACACCTCTGTTATAGAGAATGTTAAACATATAAAGGTCACTGTGTTGTAAAGGAACCACAGCAACACTGGTAGTAATATTACAGCAACATTACACTGCTTCACTCTATGACCCACTATGTCACTACAGGCTTCTGTAAACTAAACGTTCATTACCATAGGGGCCTGATTGGGCCTTGTGGGATATTACCGAGACTCAGAATTAGCTCGCAGCTGCAGACGGCTGTAATAACATCATCTGTTGATGTTAGACGTGAGCAGTAACATAACTGCCGATGGTTACCGTATGTGTGTAGACTGTGGATGATTAATGCATGAGAAGCCAATCTGAGATATGTGGATATGATGAATGAGTTGTTTTGTGATCAAAATTCAAAACAGATCCTGTTAAAAAAAGATTAGGAAATAATTATCCCCTAATAACAATAACTATTACAGCCTAATGTTTTCTCAGCATACAGATAACAAGTTCTGGATCAGAGCAGTGGAGTCTTTTTCCAATAACTTATATTTTTTGTGTCACTCGTGGCCAGAGAGCCCCCTTTTAATAAAGAGCAGAAAAAAGTTGCATCTGGTTCTTTTTATCTTTACTTTACTTTTAAACGTACAATGTAATTTTGGCCACTAGGGGTCTCTCAAACAAAACAATAACAAAAGACCTAATTTGATGGTGTAGTGAAGCAGCATAGGATCATGGGAGTTGTTGTTTTCACCACCCTTGGCGTTACAACTTAATGGGGATTTTGTGCTCTATATTATTATTATGATCAATAATTATAAAGCAGTAATGAATTATGAATTTTTAATTAAAAGTCGACCGAAATGAAGAGTCGTTATCTTGAATAAAATAAAACACTGTTGGAAACATTTTGGATAATGCAAGTACACAAGTCAGCAAAATATATAACGTATATCTCGTCATTTTTAAACATTTAAATTAAGAAATATTTGACAATATATTTTTAACTAGGGTACTTCCACTTCCTCTCCTGTTTATATCCATCCTGCTCCCTCTCCATCCTTCTTTCTCCCCTGGGTCGATCAGCAGCCCAGCGGGTTTGGCAGTAGCGTGCCAACTTCCCCGCCCGGCAGCTAGACACAGAACCTGTCCAGGAAACTAAAGCAGAGCCAGAACTCTCCTCCCTGTCCAAACACAGAGCCCCACCCCACAGCAGACAAAACACCAGACTCGCTTTTAATCGAGGACAAAAAAACGCACCACAGAGGCGTTTCTCAAGGCCCCTACATTCGCTGTAACGTAAAAAACTTCAGTGAGCGGCTCAGGCAACACACGACTAAAGATGGTTTACATTAAGTGGTACGATATCTTGGCCAGATAAAAAATGCAAATGGCTTGTGCCAATTTCCTGTTATTGTACCCAAAGTATTTATCACAGCACTATAACAGCCAGCATTGTGTGAAGGCCAAGCAAGTAAAAGAGAAACAAAGCCAGCAGCTTGACTAACTACATCTAACCCGTGTGCAATGTGACAGCAGGCTTATTCAGTGGAGGTCGTGCATTGTTACAACCCACAAGGGGAAGCTCAAACGCACTGAGGTTGATATCATCCTTTAGCCAATGTTAATCACAAACTGGATGATTCTCCAGGCAGTATGAAAACTTTTGGCAGAGCCGTCAAGAGCGTACTCTCTCCACCGCAAATGGATTGCAGATGTTCTACACTAGAAAGTCTTTTTGGATTCTGACAACAGAAATAGAAGTAATCTTTTTAAATGTTAGAAGAAGAAGAAGAAGGAAAAAAAAGAGACACAGAACTCGTATAAATATGTCTCTCCTCGGTGAATACGATCTGCTGTCTAATTCTCTCATTTGGAGGGGCTGATCTTGGAAAAGCAGCTCAGAAAAGCTCCGCTGCCAGATGCCGTGAGTCACAGTTTTCAGAGCGAGAGGGATCATTCCCTAAGTAGAGCGCAAACAATCAATGAAAGAAAATAAACCCCCTCGCTCAAACCTGTACTTCTCCCCTTGGGTTTGGAAAGTCTTCAAATTGGTATTTAATAACATCGCACAACATCGGTTATCTTTACTTCTGCAGCTCTATTTTCTGACAGGGCTGTGTTTTTTTCCCCCCTCCTCGGTCGGTTTGCAAAGATGATTTCATTTGCAAGTTAATGCGCTCCCCTCAGATTTACCTGTTTGCGAGGCAGTCACACACACTTTGAAAGGTAAATGGTGCTCTTTGGGAGTGTGGAGTGGTATTACCTTACCTGCACTATTGTGATTTCCAGAATAATTACACTGTGTCCATCTCAAATCTCTTTTAATAGCACTGGGAGACAGTTAAGTATCCTCACCTACAAAGGAGGGACACACTTTGGAGATTCTCTTTTATTTCCTGATATCATCTTCAACTCCCTCTAAATGACATGTGGCCTCTTCTAGCAAAGCCTCGTCAAGCATCAGCTCATTCTTTTCACTCCTCTCCCATCTCCTTTCCCCCTCGTCGTGTGTGAAAGCCGATGAAGCGCTCCTAAATTACTCAGACTGGTGTGGTACATGCCATGGTTGCTCCCACACCAGCCGCAGCATCAGTGGAACAATAAACCTGGAAAAACAAAAGGAAGTGAGGGAAGATTTTCCATGGCACGATGATTTCAGGGCCACAACGGCGGCGGTCACTGGGTTCACAGCGAGCTTTCAGAGAAAACTACTCCGTGGTTGACACAGAGCCAAAACGGGCTCAACGCCGACTTAGGACCAACAGCTGGTTCTGGTTACCTAGCAACTCCCAAGCTGGGGGCTCCGGTGATGGGATAGTCCAAGCAGAGAGAGGGGAGGGCGTGGGTGAGCTGATAACCCAGCAGGTTTTCATTGTGGCAAGTGCAGCAGTGAAAAAAGGAAAAGCCTGATTCCATGATATCAAATCGTGCCACCAGAAGGCAACGTGCCGCAGGCCACCCAACCTGGCAACCCAAACCCGGAGCGTGAGGTCTGGAGAGCAGCGTCCGAACACAAGCGGAACAAGCGGCGCCGTTCTGCGGCATTTTCCAGGGAGCCATCAGAAGCCAACATGGTTCAGTACTGCCAACACACACACAGCTATCCTTATTAGGACTTTACATGGATTCCTTTCATCGGGGGCAGCCTAACCTTAACCATGACCAATTCATACCTAACCCTAACCAAACCACAATTCACATCTTACATCTTCACAAGGACCTCAGAAATTATGTATTGTCTCATTAGGACCTGGTCCCCATGAGATCTACTGGTCCTGCTGAGCTGGGAGTTTATGCAGAGAACAAAAACATACACACACAAATCTGTATCTGTTAAATGAAATGTCCGAGGGCATCACAGCTCACAACGCTGTGTTTTCTTAACGCTGGTGGTGTGTGTCCACCTGCACGCTATGTGACATAATACCTCGACATCACATGCAACAACAAAACATGCATGTTAACGAGAATCCAGCGCCTGTATTCTGGGGAGCGCCCAGTCTCCCGAGTGTGTTTATGATCCCCTGGCATCGGTAGAAAAGAGGGGAGGTGTAATCCTTTTTTTTTTTTTTCTGCTTTTTTTCCGACAGACTTGCCTCCTCCAGGCCCCCGCACCGGACCCTATCAGCGCCCGGCTGCACCGCCGCCACCCCAGCCTGTCTCTTGTTCCCCCGATGTGGACACACAAAGACCTTGTTTGTCCTCCCCTCTGCCTGCCCACATCCAAACTTATCACCACCCAAAACGCCCAGCCAAGAGTGGGTGAGGGTGGTGGGGGGAGGAAATAGAGGGGATGAGAGAGAGGAAGGCAGGGTGAAGCTACATGTAAAAAAAAACGTGAGACAGAGATGAGGAGGAAAGCGGAAAACACAAGCTGACATGACGACATCACAGGTGACATCAGTGGGATATTGACAACGTGGTGTGGGAGGAGCCGGGAATCCAACTGTCTCTTCCTTTAAAGTTGTCTTTTGTGCTTTGCTATAGCAAGGCCCAAAAAACAACTGCAGGGTCCAGAGACAAAAGCAGCTGTCAGTGCAAATGAACAGCAGACAGTGCACTCCAGCCTTTCTTGGCATGCACACCCACAAATGAGTGTGTGCAGGTTGAGCAGGGAAAGTTGTGTTTGGAGGACGGAAGGCTGATGTCACTGCTCGGACTCTGGTCATTGACAGCGAGACAAAAACGGGGAGAAAGTCTCTTAATGGCTGCTGATTATGATCATGAGGCATGTACAGTTACACTATTTTATTTTGTGCTACAATTTATATTTTTACTCAATTAACTCAATAACAAGGACTGTTTTATTTTTTATAAGCATCTAAATAAGAGTAGAAATGTATTTTTAAAAAACAAAACTAATGAGGCCTAAACACGGCTCTAAATCCACAGTCTTTAAATCCACGCTGCCTGAACACACACAATGAGGCCGAGCATTCACACACCCGAACAGCCGTTAACACATAAAGACACTTCTCCTGCGACCTTTGACCCTCCAAATGACAGCCCATCCAATCGCACCATCCTCTTGCTGCTGTGCGGTTTCAAACCAAGAACACACACACACACACGAGGCTCATTACCCCTAAAGCCAAATCTAACTCCTCCCACCCCCTCACATCTCGCCATTTCACACACACACACACACACACACACACACACACACACACACACACACACACACACACACACACACACACACACACACACACACACACACACACACACACACACACACACACACACACACCACAGATTTTTATTATTACCCTTAATGAGTACATGCACACACACACACATACACACACACTGTATGCACAAGATAACGTGATATACATGCTCCTTGCCTGGGAAATGCTGTCTCCACATTCTTCAAAATCAAGGACTGCACATGGCAGAGGAGGAAATGTGGAGGAGAGGGACACAAAAAAAAGAAGAAGTGGGCGTTGGGGGATTCTCACACACTGCCCTGGGGTTATCCTCTTGTTTCCTCTCTACCTCCTCCTCCAGCCTCCCACCCTCCCTCTCTCTCTCTCTCTCTCTCTCTCTCTCTCTCTCTCTCTCACTCTCTCTCTCTGTCTGTCTGTCTTCCGTCCTCCGCTGTCTTCACTCGCTCTCCCCACTGCTTGTTTCCAAATCTGTCCGCCTTCGTCACCTCACCTCCAGAAGCTCCATTGCTCCTTCTCCAACGACTGGTCGACTCTTGAGAGGAGGGGGAGGAAAAAAAACGGAAGGTGGCAGAGGGGGGCACAGGCTGAGGGGGAGTACGGGGGAGCGAGAACTATACGATCGCCACCCGCCCGAGCGGTTAAACTCCTTTAATCTCCAAAGAAGGAGGAGGGAAAAAAAAAAATTTGGATCTCTATTTGTCTTCAGCCGGCAATCTGCACTCCTCTGCGCTCTCCTCTTCAGCCGAATCACTCCTCAGCCTCCTCCTTCCTGCTCCGTCTCCCTCCTCTCTCCCTTCACGGCAGGTTTGGGCTATTCATCCAGACGTCAGGCTCACTCCGTTAGCCTTTTGTTGCAAGTCACAGAAAGAGAGAGAGCGAGAGCGAGAGAGCGAGAGAGAGCGAGGGAGAGAGAGAGAGAGTGTGAAAGGGGTGGTGGGGGGACAAAATGGAAAAGACGGAAAAAAAAAAAAACAGAGAAAACAAGCTGGTGCCACAGCTATGCACGAGAAAATAAAAGGGGGAGGTAAATAAAAGAGACGAGAGAGAGAAAAAAATCCTTGAAGAGCACCAGTCACAGCGAGAGGTGCAGCGCTCCTGGCACACATTCGACTCCCTTTTCCATTCTCTTCGACCTTCCCCTCCGCTCAACATTTTTGCCTTCGCTCCCCCTATTTTTTTTCCTCCCCTCCCTCCATCCCTGTTTTATTATGTGTGATCTGACACACACACACACACACACACACACACACACACACACACACACACACTTTTTTTTTACACCACACGATTCATCTATCAACCAACAAATCAGCTAATAATGACTTTTAACAGACACTGAGTATTAAGAGTCATAAATGTGCATAAATGTTTTAGATGTTACAAGTTCAGATATCTTTCTAAATCATGTTTAAAGGTCCCCACAAGTCACAAGAATATTTGTAATAATAATTGATAAAAAAAAAATGTCATGAACAATTTAAATAATATAATTTAATTAATGAATTATAGTTATACCATCAAAATAAGCAGGTATACATAGTTTTTAAAAAAAAATTAGGTATAAGCCTGGTAATAAAAGGTGATTGAATGGTTTCCCATTGCTTGTTGAGGACTTTGCTAAGTCTTGTTTGACGTCACGAGCGCCCCAGAAAGCAACGCCCCAGAAAGCAACGCCCCAGAAAGCAACGCATCATAAGCATCGTATCTGAAACCAATCCAGAGCTGCATCTTGCAGGATATGAAAAAAAAAAAGAAATCCCAATTGCACATTGTTCCCAAGATGAAAAAAACAATATATTGTACACAAACATTCCTGGCTATTTATGCACCAAAGCCCCAAAGTTCGATGCACTTCATGTTGTGCTGGAAAATGTGCAGCGTCAGCTTAGAAGAAGAAGAAATTAGTGCCTTCACCCAGGCGTCATGTTTCCTTTACTGCCGATCGCCGGAGCCGATAAAAACCTTAGTCTACTGCAGAGTCATTTGACGCAGAGGTGATTGCAGATTGTATCCATTCCCATTGTAGACAAAAGCCAGATGTTAGTGGGTGTTAGTTTGGAAAAGGGGCTTTAGAACTTCAACGTCTCATCCACAAAAAATCCAGAATATGAAACTTTTGGACAATTTCAAGGATTTTTACGCAAAAGTTTAAATATGTAAAAATTCATATTGGTGGAAATATGGTTGTCATATCTTTTTATTTATTTACTCTTATATTGAATTTGTCATTCATTCAAACCTAGTTCTGTCTGTGGACATTAGAGTTACTTTCATATGTTTTTAAGCTCTTGCACATGTATCAGTGACAGTGGACAGGTCGGCTGATGAGTAAAAACATTTCTACAGAATCTGGAAAAGGACGGAATTTATGAGCAAACACTAAAGGCTCCAGCTTTGCACATAAACAAGACATTGTATATTGGAGTATGCTGTAATTGTGTGTAGCAGATTGGATGTACTTGGTGTAAACTCAACAGGAGAGTGGTGAGTTTAACTCACTCCCATTGAGCAGGTTCGGTTACGACTTGTAACCAGAGCCCACAAACCAGGCCCGGAGTGAAAAAGCCTCATTCATGAAAAGAAGGCGCGGCAGGGAGAAGGGCCTACTGTATAATTTGACCTCTAAAATTCGCCATCCCATCTGCCTCCTGTGATCTGCACGGCGTGCTGGTGCCAAATGATTGAAGCACCAGAAAACGAGATTCTTGTGAAGGGAGAAGGGTGAGAGGAAAAGAAGGGCAGTGAAAAAGAGAGATGGCACAGCTGCAGGTGGACAGCAGATGTTGAGGGATTTTTTTCTTTATTCTTTTAGGTAGGCGATCTCGGCACATAAATTCTTTTCATCCCATTCATACCCCGTCTGTGCATCGCTCCCCTGCCATCACTCTCCTCCTCCACCTTTTTCTTTCACTGTGACTTGTGGCCAACTGCCCTGGTTAGAGAGAGAGGAGGATGCAAAGAGGATGCGAGTGTGTGTGTGTGCACGACGGGATGAGGTATAAACGGAGGGAGGTATTGCTCATTACATCCCTCATGTGTGCTGCAGTTTTAAACGAACAGAGTGGGAACAGGCATCCGTGAACATGACTGACATGCCTGCTGAGAAATGTATAATATTTTCCCGGGGTGCAAATGAAATTCAGCCGCACCTCTAAACATATCCACGCCAGCGCCTGGACCTGCACAGACATACACACACACACGTATCCAGTAACTGTAACCTTAACCATAACTAGTACGTGCCAAATCCACACCCCAACTTTAACCTACACCTAACCACGTCTTCGCCTTTAAATTTAACGATTTACGTTATGGGGACTTGCTATTTGTCCCCAAATGTTACTGGTGTAAACAAATTTAGGTCCCCACAACATCAGTAACATTTTAAGCACCGAACACACACACACACACACACACACACACACACACACACACACACACACACACACACACACACACACACACACACACACACACACACACACACACACACACACACACACACACACATTGTATACAGAGAACATAGTCAGCCTCTGCCTCTTCTTTAACACCCGTGAAGATTTCATTTTCTCAAAATGAATAATTCAGGGCGACTCTGCTGGTTGGCACCGAGAGGAGAGGAGAGGAGAGGAGAGGAGAGGAGAGGAGAGGAGGTAACAGGACTTTTGATGAGGGAAGGAGTCTTTCAGCTTCTCACTTCATTGCTCTCTTTTTCATCGTCTTTTCTTCTTTTGAGCTGCAAAATGTTTGAGCGTGTGACCTCCTCTGTCCTTCCTTCCTTCAGCCTCTGCTCCAACAACCAGCAGTTAATCACTTCAAGTCTCTGACAAGATGCAGCAAACTTGCCACAAAGAGCTTTTTGCCTCACTGCTCAAACTTTGCCTTTCAAGCTCCAGTTTCTTTTCATGGCTTGTGTGCACTATATTATCTGAACAGGCTCTGAACATGACTACATCTGCAAAGAAACACATGCATAAAAAGAAAGTACGTGCCCAACAGGTGTTCAGATGTAATACAGTGTAGATGTTTTCATGGAGATTGGCAGTTTGACTTGTAAACATGCAAAATAATCGATTTTTTTTTATTGCGTAATTAATTTATCAAGTAACGGTTGTAGAAATGTACTGGTTCCAGATTCTAAAATGTGAGAATTTGCTGCTTTTATTAGTTTAGTCAAATTGATTTTTGACTGCTGGTTGGACAAAAAACAGCCATTTTGAAAAATTACTGTATTTTTTATGTTAGGGCCATTTTGAAGAAAAATAACTTATGAGATTTAGAGAATTATGTTGTAATATTATAGGGGGTGGGGGGGGAAACCTGTAATATTACAAGGATCAAGTCGTAATTTCATGAGGGGAAAAACATAATATTACAAGAATAAAGTGATACTTCAATGAGATTTGTTTCAAAGAAAATAAACTGCAAGCAGAACCCATGCTCGCCAGAGTTAATTTTCTTCTGGATCCAAAATCGTTTTGTTTCTTGAGAAACCAGCCTCCCTTTGTTTGTTACATCTGCCTGATATTCAGTCGACCACCAAACATTTCCTCCTCCACAAAAGAAGCAACTTCATAATGTGGTGCTGATTTACAAAAAGATCAAGTATTTTGTTATTTGTTAAACATTCCACAAAAAGATTTTCACATATCCTAATATTTTTTGACTTTATTTACATAATATTACAACTGAATTCTCTAAAAATTATGATTTTCTTCCCCTTTGAGTCCGAATACAAGATAATTTCAGTTATTTAATCTGATGTTTGCGAGTAATAAACTCTGGACTGCAGATGTCCTCCCCCTGCTTTCCTCTCCTCCTTCACTTGCTCCAAGATGGCATTACTTTCAATTTAGATAATCTCCTATTTGCACTCCTCCACCCATTTTTTAGACTCGCTGCTTTAAAGCAGTCCGTCTCTCGCTATCTAATCTGAAGCAGTCCTCTTACTTAACTTTCTTACTTAATCTCCTCTGTTCTACTGTCGCTGGTTGGGATCAGTCCTCCCATCTTCGCTTTCCTCATCTCCCTCATTTTCCTGCAGACGGGCTCAGTTACCCACAACCACAGTCATGAATGAATCTGCTGAGCTGGGTATGACGTTTTGTTTCAGAAACATACTTCTCCCATTCCCCCAAATACTTTTCTCCCCCCCAACTCCCTCTCATTTCCTGAAGGCAATTTTCTACAAAGAGAGGGAGGACAGAGATGGAGCGAGAGAACAAAAAAGAGCCAACAGACGACAAAGAGAAACTAGGATCAATTTAAACAGAGAAAGAAAGAAAGCAGAGAGATGTGTATGTAATCCCGGCCGGCGACTCCCACATGAGGGAAAAGGAAACACTGTCTGGTATTAAGAGGAAGCTCTTGTGGGGGAGAGCAGCTCTGCACTGTGCTGTAACGGATGTCACCGCTGTCACCTGCTGGTTTCCACAGGCTCACATACATAGACGCATGCATCATCCTACATACAAGCTGCACAGAGAGCGGGGAGGTGTCACAGGAGTCTGGATAATTTAACGACACCACGTTATGGCCATCAGCATCAATTATTTCAATTTTGAGGAATCCGCCAAAATGGTTTATGGCTCCAAATACTGTGAAGCCCATGAAACTCAGCTGGCCACGTTTACATGCAGAACCCCCTCAGGCTCCAATCCAAACAATAGAAATTAAAAATGCTTCATCGTCGCGATTTGCAAACTAAGTCCTGCTGAATTCATCCAGAAACGACACAGAATTTGAAAATGGATGGATTGCAAACCACGAGTCTTAAGCTCAGAGATCGGATGATCACAAAATACTCCTTGGGCATTGTGGGTAATGCTTTCTTTCATTTTTTTGTGCAAGCTTGCATCTAAGACAGTAGAAAAAACAGCAATGTTCATAAAAAGTGGATGAGTTTGCTTTATGCATTCAAACATTGGAATTACTAGCCTACACCCAGGAAGGTGAACAAGAGGTTTTGATGTCTAATTTCAGATAACATCTTCATATGTAAATCCTGAAATATCTCAATTCAATCCAGTGGTTTCAACACAGTGACCAGCAGCATAAAAAAACACAACCTTTCCCCGTCAGCACAGATTAAGGCCAAAACTCAACCCTCACAAAGTCAGTTCAAAGTTGACGGACAGCTGTCAACGACCTGATCCGCCTCCCCCCATCCTGCATCCAGCAATCATCATCATCAACAGTAGGACTCCCTCCATCTCTCCCTTAATCCCCCACTCAGCGTAACAACTGCCTGTATCTCTGACCCACACCCACGCTAATACATAATCTGCCATCTCCAGAACTAACATGCCACAACCATCCCCCCCCCCCATCACGGTGTCACGCAGAACAGAACAGAACTGACCAGTCAATGCACTCCGCAGAGTGGAAGTCCCACAGAGTCACCAACGACGCAAGTGTGTGTGTCGGGGGGGTAGAGCGGGAACCAGTTAGTCATATAACGGTGGGGTATTGCTTAAGGGTTTTCCACGAAGAATCATTTCCTGTCTTCAGATACACACAGAAACTTCTGTGGAGGAGGCTGTATGTGAAAATGCAAATGTGATAGTCAGTTGTTCTGGGAATCTTCTGAAAATTTTCCTGGAAGCTGGTAAATTTCGCCTGATGATGACATCTCTAACATGCAGTGGACAAACCCTGTCACAATACAAATATCTCAGGATGAAAAAGAGGCGCCTCACACACTGTGTGGCTTCATCGAAATTCTTGTAGTTATTCATCATGTCCTGCCTGCTAAACTCATCTGATGAATTATCTGAGATTGTAAGTTTGAAGGTATCATAAACTGACAAGTGAATTTTAAGGATTGCAAAATGTGCTGCTGGTGCAACACCACAATGTGCTGACCGGACAAAACATGAATATGACATTTTAATTGTGCTGCTAAATCACATTTTGTTGGTTTAATATCTACCAAGCAAAGCCTCCTAATTTACCCCACATCAAAAGAAGTGAATTAACATGATTTATTAATACCTTCCTCTTGATGTATTAGCTCAGCCGACCATTTTGTGAAAGAAAAAAAGAAAACGAAACGAGTAAATTTGCAGTGTTTTCTTACAATGGGCCGGAGATTACAACTAAAAAACCAATGTTGCCTACCAACATACAAATTAGAAGTATGCTTTAAGAGCAGCTTTGCGGCTGTGTCCATTAACAGATGAAATTACCGAAGCAGCAAATGTCAGCCACATGCAAATGAGGTCTACTCACGCCGACTGTGTGTGTGCTAACAACCCAACGTACAGTCTGACACCACTTTCACATTTCACAGAGTATTTGTACAGTTTGTGGCAGAGTTAAAGAAACCCATGGGTCCTGTGCTAGGAACGGCAGCCTGCTTTAACAGCCAAGCAGTGGGATTTGATTAATATCTGTTCCTGTGGGCCTCAAAATCAGTTAAATCATTTGTTCCCAGTGTGCATTTCACCCCCATTAAAGTCCATTTCAACCTACTGGCTACATAAAGTAGTGCACAGGGTCTCACAGGAAGCCAGGAGGCTGGTCTGAACACAATGAGAGTATCTGTGGATTAGTGCAGCAGTGGAAATGGAGGATCTGAAGGATTAAACTGCCCCCTCTCTCTCTTCTCATTACAACCTGCAGAGAGAAAATGACACAATCACACATCGGCCATCAGCGCTGTAATTCGATTTTATCTGTTCAATGATGCTGCTAGTCAGCCTCAGCCTGAGCATGTGCTCATGGTGAAATCAGCCAGTGTCTGTCCAAAATGTCGAAAATTTACTTCTATCAGATCAGGGGTGTGGAAGATAGTGAAGATAGTTTTTTTTTTGGCAGCTGAATTAAAGCTTTAAGAGTGATATGTGCATCCAAATGAAAGATTCAGTTGATTACATAATAATGACGCACTGACTGAATACATTTAATTTCAAACAGAAAACGAGACATAAATTTGGGCCACAAATCAGCATTCAATAAATTCAGCGGAAACAATAAACAATAAATGAAAATCTTAGCACTTAAACTCTACCTTTAACTCTTCACATTCCTGAGCAAATCTGTCCCAGAAGCACCAAACAAAGCTTATTGCTATTCCACGCAGGTCAGTGGTCCACGTTGACACCAGCAGAACTGAAGGAAGGCTGTGTTGTCCAAGTGGTTGTAAAGCCTTCCCCGGCTCCACTGATGCACCCTCATTATCATAATGCACTAAGACATCCGTATTTACAACACTAGGGGCTCGGGGGGCTGTGGGGAGATGGTGCGTAGCATAGCAGAAAAGACTCCATCAAAAAGCAGCTGGAGGTGCAGTGATAGAAGGTGAGCAGCTGCATTAAACATTATGCAACTTTCTGAGGCTAGCATTTTTACTTTATTAAATGGACTCAAAGTACAGCACGAGTCCCATTCACCCATTCACAAACACTATTCTATACACAGCACTTTTTATATCGCACACCATTAAGCTGTCAGGGGTAATTTGGGGTTCAGTATCTCCCTTCTGCATTCGAACTGGAGAAGCCGGTGATCAAACCACCGCCCTTCTAGTTAGTGAACGACGTCCTGAGCCAAAGCTGCCCATTACTAACCAAGGGCATTAAATAGGGCTGATAAGAGCGAAATGAGGAAAAAATACGTTGCAAAGAGACAGTGGCAAATGCAATAATCCATATTGTACAAAAATGTACAGCACTGCAAAATATACACCCCCTGTTCCACACAATGTGATATGACTGATCAGGGAAGTCTTAATGGGAACCGTTTGATTACAGTAACTGACAGGCTGTAACATGAAGACTGTGCACATTTGTTAAAATTTAAAAAGCATAATAAAGGGTGCTGCTGACAGCTGTTTTACCCAAATCCTCTGTACTGTGCCAAGTCAATGCCATTTTCTGTTGTATTTAATGGGGCGATGTGTGATTCTGGCAAAAGAACAGCATGAGATTACTGAAATAATAAAAAGGACTTCACACAAAGTCTAAGGAATTCTGACAAATCTGGCACTTACAGAGATAAGCAGACAGGAAAACGAGATGTAAGTATCACTTTAGGATCATAGCAAATGCTGACATGGAAAATAGGACAGGGGATGTATTGCCAAAATGGCCAAATTTATCCTTTTACGGTATTAATTCATAATCCTGACAACAGTTTTGAAAAACAGATAGGCAGTGACATTTAGATTTCACTCTGCTGGCCTAGATAAGAGGAAAAGACCCAGAATCTATCTATTGTTGATGTAATGTGAACAAACACAGGACAGAAAACAAATGACAGCACTGACCATGAAGATAAAAACGTTCTATGAGCGTCCTTCTTGTGTTTGGACTTTTTTAAGGTCAAGCACCATGAATCACACACCGCTAAACACACTCAGCACCAATAGATCTCTCATACCCCCACAGCTGAAAGATGGCTGCGCACAAACAGGAGTACAAAAAATAAACTCCACTTATTTGATGGTAAGCACATATCAATGATTCATCACGATGAAGGATAAAAAGATTGTGATGCATCATCCCTGATACTTTGAAGCGAAATGCAACTGAATACTCAGGTTGTTGCTTTCACTATACCTGAAAGCTCTGAGATATATTAAAACATGATATGACTGATAAACAACACTGATTTGTGGAGCTATTTAAAGCAAAGGGGGATGGGAAATTCTAACAGGCATTTTCTTATCAATTAAAATGACACGGCCGAGAAAAAGCAAGATCACATGTATCAAGAGATCAGCCAAACAGCAGATGACACGGATGGAAGAGCGAAGGATTTAAAGGATTTACTTGTATCTGGAGACTGCATAGTGGACACGATGACTGGTGGACCTGTGCGTCGACTTAGCTTCTGGTTAGCAACCAGGGCACCTTGGCCTTGAATGGGTGCTCCCATAGGCATAATGATATTGTCTGATGCAGATCCCCCACCCTTTCGCATCATTTGAGGACTAGGATGAGGACTATGCATGGGTGACAGTGGCAGTGCGTTCCTGTCCCTCTTCATCAGCTCCATGGGCACTGTGTAGTTGGTAGAGTAGGCTTTAGGTACCTGTTGTGGTGGCTGTGGTAAAGCTGGCATGGACACAGGCATCTGTTGTGGCATACCATGCATGGAGTGAATAGACCCGGGTATGGTAGGCATAGACCCAGTCATATGCTGTGGCATTATCTGCATACTCTGCACAGGCATCCCATGCATCCCATGCATTGTCCCCCCAGAGGAGTAGGCTGACATGGGTCTCGACTGAACAGGCATCATGGCTCCAGTATATGACCCTGGCGAGCGAGGTGGTTGGCCCGGGTAGCCTCCAGAGGCTTCCAGGAGGTGCTGAGATGGGGCACTGCTGGGCCTCCTACCAATTACTTCTCCCATTCTTGGGGAGATAGTGTGCATGGCCCCAGGGGTTTGTGGGCCCATTAGGTGTGTGTCCACATTCAAAGCCTGTGAAGGGTGCTGTGGATGGTGGTGCTGCTGCTGATGGTGGTAGATGTCTGAGCGATGGCTAAAGCTATTTGAGCGGCCTCGCATGGGTGTCTGAGGTTGGGAGGGGGCTGGTGTAGCCTCAGCGGGCCGCTTGCAGTTCTGGACCACGCGAGACAGTACCCGAGCCTGGCCTAGGTTGGGGGCAACGGTGCGGACATCATTCTCCTCCATGACAGCCAGCATGCTAGTGGAGTCAAATCCCTGATGAATAAGAGAGGAGATGGTGCTCTCAGAGAGACCCTCATTTCGCAGCAGGGCGAGGAACTCAGGATCAACAGTTTTCTTGGAATCCACAGACAAAAGCATCTGTGGGGCAGTGGGAGGAAGAGCAGGAAGAGGAGCAGGTAGTGGAGTGGCAGGATGATGAGGAGCTAAAGCTGGGACAGTCTCGATAGAAACAGGTGCAGCTGTGGCAACTACAGCAGCCTGCAATTGGGCAGGGGCAGCAGGAAGGGGGCCCACCATAGAAAGGGTAGGGTCAGTGACAGGCATGGTAGGTTGAGGTGGCAGGGCCTGTTGTTGCAAATGCTGCAGCTGTTGTTCTTGCTGTAACTGCTGTTGCTGAAGCTGCTGCTGCTGTAACTGTTGCTGCTGTATCTGTTGTTGCTGAAGTTGCTGTTGCTGTAATTGCTGTTGTTGTATTTGTTGCTGTTGAAGTTGTTGCTGTTGTATTTGTTGTTGTTGCTGCTGCTGTAATTGCTGCTGCTGTATTTGTTGTTGCTGTTGTAATTGCTGCTGTTGCTGAATGGTGTAGGGTGAGGCTGTCTCTTGCCTCATAATTATACCTTGACCGGCAGGATCTACTACAAGACAGGTAGCAGCCTGCTGCTGTGCATCCAACGGGCGCCCATTAACATCAGTATAAACTGACTGACCAGTCAGAGGTGGAGGCTCACTAGCATACCGGGGAGACATGTGTTCCATACCATAGTGAGCAGGAGATGGGTCTCGGGAGGGTATACGCTGTTGGCCATCTGGCATCATCTTGGCAGCAGTTACAGCACCAGGTTCTCTATAAGCTCGATTCAACTCATGAGCACTCGGGGGAGGGGGAGGGGGCGGTAGAGGTGATGCAGGGGCTTGAGGTCCCGCTCTCCCTCCTTGACCTTGATCCCATGCAGCACGAGCCCCAGGAGTCATCCCAAAATGAGAGCTTGACCTACTGAGTGGATGAGGCTGAGGCTGCTGAGGCTGGTGTTCTGGTCTGTAAAAGCCCTCAGCTGTTCGAGGAGTCACGGCTGGGTCATGGGAATAGTAATCCTGATGTGGAATGGATCCTCTGTGAGCCATGGTCGCTCGTTCGTAGTGGTTTAGATCCGGTGCAGAGCCCTTCCTCATCCCTCGTGGGTCGTGTCGCTCTGCGTAAAGTTGCCCGTAATGAGAGTCTGGATAGGAATACAAATCGCGTTTCAAATCCAGGTCAGGGGGACGCACCCCTGGTGGAGGCTCGTACCACCCTCCTCCCTCCCCGTAGGACAGAGAGTTCCGCCGGCCCGCTACTCTTGCCTGCTGCTCGTGGACGCTCTCAGCCCTGTCCCACTGACACTCATTCCCCCCTAAAGTGTCCCAGCTGTGGGAGCGACCAAGACTCAACTGTTTGTTAGGGACAAGCATTGGCAAAAAACAGTCGACAGCAGAGGAAGCTTTAACGGAGGAAACACAAAACAAGAAAAAAGAAATTTGTTCCACCTGTAGCAAAAGTTCTCTTTCAAATCTTCAGGTAATGTAGCATCACAAAATAGAGCAGAGAGATGTAGAAGAAGAACAAGCAGAAAAGAAGATGAAGAAGGGTCTACCGCTTCACCTGATATCGGGTTGTAATATTGTAAGTCCGTGTCAGGTGACTCTGCCTTTGGCGGGCAGTCCTTGAATAATTAATCTCCGGTCATGCTGTCTTGTTGTGCACGAGGAAAGAGGACACCACACACAAACACATCACACCAAACACTGCAGAGGCAGAACAGCTACTCCATGGACGGCACGGTAACAGGAGGCATGTGTGAGATGGCCACCAAATGTTTATAAAAAAAGGAAAAAACAGAAAAAGAGGGGATAGGTTGGGTTATAGGTTTGGATGGGCAGGGGCTTGTACTAATCCAATGGGATTTATCTCTCTCTTCTCTTGGACATTTTACTCGCTCCGCCGATTGCTCTGAGGGATTACATCTAAATAAAGCCTGTTTTAATTCCACTTCCCACTGTGACGTCATGTGGACCAAATACAAGCATATCCGGTGATAGTGATGATTATGGTAAAAGATGATAACAATGAATCAGGGTCCACCCCCCAAACCCCAAACCCTCTCCTGCAGAGTCACCTACCTGAGGATGTTGATGATGAGCTGTCCTCCACAGGTCTCAGCCTTTAGTTTGCCACATTCACAGCAAAGGCAGGGGAGGCCAGGCAAGGCACACAGCTTCATTGAATACAAATGAAATACAGTTCTCTCTGCTAAATCCCATGTCCTGTCAGTAAACATCAAATCCACTCTGATTGGACACTAATCCTCCAGGCCCCATGCTTGCAGCAGAGCCACCAACGCAACTGCTGCCCAACTGACTCTGAAATGTCCTTGATGCCTCTGTGGTGCTCACTGTCACTGCCTCTCACTCTCCTCGATTTGACACCTGAAGTCCGTATGTTAACTGAAGGGCACAGACGATTGCAAAAAACTGGATTGCATGGAGATTACGGAATGCATAACCAAATCAGTCTGCAATGTGAGTCCAATTTGCCTCCAGCTGATTGTGATTTCATGCAAAGACCCACTCAATTATCAACATTTCTGCCTCTCTTGTTGAGTATGAAAAATAAATTTCAACATTGTTAAATTTGGCCATTTGTATTACCACACAAATTCAAACCATATGCATCTTCCTGTTAGCAAAATACAGCACCTTCCCCCTCGTCCCCAAAGCTCCTCTGATCTCCTCCACTAAGAGAGAGACTGTAATCTGGATTTGCCAGTTTGCAGAGAAAAGTAAAACACTGGGGGGAGTGTGATTTGTGCATCTGTGTGTGTGTGTGTGTGTGTGTGTGTGTGTGCATGTGTGTGAGAGGGGGGAGGGTTCTTTTTGTAACAGCAGTTAATCCAAAGCACCTACAACCTTTGCCTTGCAAAAACACTTTGCTCGAGCTGCAACACAACAGGAGCTCATTCCACTTCATTCAAATATGCCATAGTGGAAAGAATACAACGTGAATAATGGTTGTGAGCTATATATGAAGAGTTATATACTGTATAGTACATATATCATTTTGTTGAACCAAGGAAATGTTCAGTGAAGTGTAAGGCTATGAGGGAGCACATATAACTTCCTGCACTCACATGACATTGTGGCTGAATATCGATCCCTTCCTCGGAGGATCCCTGTTTATTAATGCATGAAAACAGATGTAAGGTGAGGAAGTGTCCATCTTCATCCAAATCTAATCTCAGACCTATCCAGGGGCAGTAATACATATTTTAGACTGTGAGAAAAGTGTCTGGTAACGTCAGTATTTTGTTCCTGAACATGTGGAAAGCGTGCCGGCACTTCTGTCGTCAAAACTAATATCTTGTTTAATCACGGTTGTGTAATTAGAGAAGGAAGATATCAGAGAGGGAGCACAGAAGTCTGCTGTTTGCTCGAGATGTCTGGAAAAAGCAGATGGCAGTGGCTCCAAAACCAATTGTGCGGATGACTGAAAACTTTTGTTGCTAAGGTCAGAGGAACATCAGGCAGCCTGATGGAAAAAAGGAAATTTAAATGGGAAGGAGAAGAGGCGGGAGCGAGCCATCACCGAGATCCAAAACAGACAGGAAAGATGAATTATTCAAAGATGGAAAAACAAAACTTTTAAAGCCCATTGTGGTTTTAATAAACTGTCTTGTTTTTCACTTTTTACATAAAGTCAAGTTTTCAAGTGTCACCACCTAGAGGCACAAAGTCCTTTGTGTTTTTATTCTTGAGCTTGTGTGTTTAAGTGTGAGCTCATGTGTTGACAGGACTTGTATTTGTGTGAATAACATCTGTCAACGAATGATGTGTGTGGTGAAGTTAAACAGAGATGTACTTTTGTGAACATGTGTGTACATATACAAGTTCCCACACTAACTCTGGAGATACTAGTACAATTTGTTTTGACCCTGAATCCGATTGGACAATGACAGTCCAAACACAATGCAGTGTCCAATGAGATGTCCGGTGGTTGAGCTATGTTCATATCCTGTCCTGGTTAACAAAGGTGTGGTAGTCAAGATAGACGACGATGTGGAGCCAGGCAGGTTTGCATAAATACACAGCACATTCAATATTTTTCCAATATTTTCTACAGCGTCAACAAGTATAATTAAACCCTGTGTAAATAAAACCTGTGTCACTGTTAACAGATTATATTTACATAGTCCTTCTTGTCTCTTTTTTACAAATACAAGTCGTTCCTCCACAGGTACTATCTGGAATATTTTGTACAGATTTATTGCAGGAGTACGCAAATCTATGTACGGGTCCGATACTACCTCTTTAAAGTATTTTAGTTTCAACCAGATAAAATTTCAATTTTTCTCTTGCTGGAAATCTCCTCTTCTACTCCGCTCCATAACAGCAGTTGCGCTGAACTGACACTGGCAAGTACTTTAAAAGGGAAAGAAGAAGTCATTTCCTGCAGTGTAACCTTAGCCAAGGTCCCAGAAATACAATGGTAACGTGTACTTTAGGCAAGACTTCAGTTTCGAGGGGGTGGCACTAGTGTTGCCAACTACAGGTCAGGCGCTCAGGCCACACACCAATGAGAGCAATAATTACTGTCTGCCATACAGGGTTAGTAACATACAGCCGTTAAAATACATTATATATATTGTTATTTTGTCAAACGCACTTTGTATCGGCCGATAAACAAAGTCCACATTATTGGAATCGGAATTGGGAAAGAAAGAAATGTGATCAAACCATCTCTAATATACACTACCTTCAAGACGTCAAAAGTTCTAAAACATGACCCAATTGTAGACGTAAGACCTCATGTGTATTATTCCTCTTTTCTTCTTAAAATAGCTGATTAGATTTAGGAGAAAATGTTTCTGGCTTCCTGCAAAGATATTCAAACACCACACACACATACATCCATGTCAAGGGCAGCAGTTTGCACAGTGTACGTGATCCCTTGGCTTCTTTCACCAACCTTATCCACTCGTCTCATTACTTCTTCTAGCCTGTCTCTCCTGAGACTCTGGCTCTCAGCAGAGCAGATCACACAACCTCATAAAGTCAAACCTCAGACAGAAAGACGGGGGGGCAGAGGTGTGTACACTTAGAGTTTGCAGATCTAATCCCGACAGGAGAGTACGTTGCAGAGTTCTGTTTGTCTCAAACTAAACAATGTTTGACTTTCAAATTCTAATGTTTCTCCATTTGTCATACTTGCCAGACTGTGCACACACCGCCAGATTCACTGTAACAGAGGGATTTAGGAATTAAGCTTGGGGGGATTTCAGAGCAAATATAATACCACCCCAGCAGAAGCTTAGACCTTACATTGAATAAGACTTGACTGAGGAAAGCATTTTTATGGAAGTAGAAACATACAGAAACCTCGAGTAAATGAACCTCGTGGAACGATGCAATTATGTAGTTCAGAGTTCTTCTACTAGCTAATAGATTTCAGAAGATGCTTTACTATAGCCTGGTATAATGTATTTGTACTCTGATACAGCACCATCCTCCTAGTAGTAGAGAAAATTTAAAATCAACAGACGGATGTGATGTGTAACAGAGTCACACAAGACGTTTGAAGATGTTTGACAAACCCCCGACATCTCCCACGTTCAGTCGATGCCTCTTCATTAATATTGCAGTTAACCAGAGGTGTGTGTTAGTGTGTGTTTGTTTGTGTTTCTTGCTACATGTTCCTGCCATGTTTGCATTTTAGAAACAGAGACTTCACAAGCCCTTTTGGAAATCTGTTGTCACTCACACCTCTATCCATACACGCCCGCACGCACACCTGCACACGCACACCTGCACACACACACCTGCACACACACACACACACACACACACACACACACACACACACACACACACACACACACACACACACACACACACACACACACACACACACACACACACACACACACACACACACACACACACACACACACACACGTCTTGCACATTCCTGGATCCCCGCTCACACCCTTCGGAAACCCAGTTCTGCTCGTCTGCTTCATCAGACTTCTGACACACAGCAGAGGCGGCAGCGGCGGCCACACTGCTTTGTTAATGTCCCTTTTCAGTCACACACGAGAACCGCTGCTAAAGCCTTGGCCTTGGTCTGCCGTGCATACATGAATAAAAACTCACACGCTAACTCAAAGTGAATGCTACACTGCAACAGAAATAAAAACAACTGTCTCGTATAGTGTGACATGTCACGTACTCATGGCATGATTTGAATGTTAAACACACATTGACTTATGCATGAGCGTGGGGCAGGCGGCACTAACTGGAAATGGGATTACACTGCCAGGACCACTGCAAAGAATAATGCTGCTGGATGAATTGTAATGCACAATTGACAGACATTATTTACATGGCTGCCTTGTATGTGATTCTAGTGGAATTATTTCTGTCTAAAAGCTTCTCCATAGCAACTGAATATACTGGAGGTCGACCCCGAGGCATCTGGTACTTATCTTAATGACAATCGTGCATATACTTACTTGTATATACTGGTGTAACACTGAGTTTTTTTTTTTTTCATTATCCTAATATACATATACTGCACACACACAGGAAAAGCCCAGAAATTCAGCAAAATTCCCCTTTATGTTTGCTGTGTTATGGAGCGCTCCCTTTACCCATAATCCATCTCCTTAGGGTGCATTCCTCCACCCCACCTCCCAGACCAATCTTTTATCCAATCTCCAGGCCAATCCAGCAAAGCCACAGGTCATTAAAATACTTAGTGTTGTAGCTGGAGAGTTCATTTTGAAATGAGTTATTTTCCAGGAGCTCATTTCCAACTCTCGGCGACCGCAGAGAAACATGCCAGCTCAAACAATCGAGCGAAGGCAGACACCAGACATAAGAAAAGGAAACAGTACAGAAATTGTTATCCAACAGCAGGCAGTGACTCTCTCCGTGATTAATAACGCGAACACACTCCCATTCAATGCTAGTGGTTATGAGAATTTCTACCATTTTTTCTATGTTTTCTTTTCCCTCTCCTCCCTCCAGTCCTCTGTGCCCCTCCCTGCCTGTCCACAAAACCCATAAAAAGGGGTCGTGGGTTTTGGTGAGGAGCCTGGAACAAGCCTGGGGGTGGGCAGCGGGGGAGTCGGATCCAGACACTGCTCTGATGACCTCATACTTAAGCTAGATGCCAGTGGTGGTGGTGGTGGTGGTGGTGGTGTGGTTTGAAAGCAGAGAGGTGGGTGCCACAACCCCCCCACCCTTCAGGGGTATGATGACATCAGGACACCCCCCTTCCTTTCCCCTGGCAGCCTGTCCTCTCTGTTTAATATGAAGTGTTTTCTTATTTTAAAAAAGCTCGCATGAATAATTTACAGGCTGAACTTCATGGTATTTTAGCATGACTGGCCACATTATTTACTCTGTACTGTTTAAACGTTTCCTCCTGTTATTCACAGGACAAAACAAGACGCATTATCAGGCACTGATGTGTTTAATTCCAGAGCCAACTAAAACCCTTCCAGTCGCCATGACAAATTCCACTACCCCACCTTGTGGTGTTTGCGTCACAGCACACACGCACAACTTGCAAATCGACATTCAGGGACATGATGCTGTCACTGCGACCTAGTTCACGTCGCAGCAGCGCCGCTCACCGCGTCCCCTCTCCGCCCGGATCAGTCAGCTAGCTCCGACTAAACGGCAACGACTTGCGCTGCTGCACGAGCCAATGCATGCTGGGTACGCAGATGGAGCGGACAGAAGGAGACGGAGAGAGAGAGAGAATCGGAGAGTGAGAGAGAGGAAAAGGGGGAATGCGGGGAGGAGTATGGGAACTGATGCTCACAACAGATGTTTTCCACAGCTCCCTTGTTGCAGTTACACTCCACTTGGCACTTTATCAACCACACAACAGAAGGAACAGTTGCACCAAATATATTGTGTAAGTTGATACCTAAACAATGCTGTGGGATTAATAGGGAAATAAATGTAAGTTACTTGTATAATCAATTAAGACTGATTTTACTGATTGATTGTAAAAAAAAAAAATTAAAAAAAATCCTTCTGTATTTATATAAGTTGTAAAACAACATACCTCCGCCAAGGCCCAACAGTCCGCTTAAATTTAATTAAGCTGCACCAGGTCTCACACACTCATAAATATCAGCTGCCTTAATATGCCAGATTTATTCTCTAGAAAAAGAGAGTAATGTTTAAGAAAGTGAAACTTCTTCACCGACCTGAAAGCATCCTTATGTAAAAATCTGTTGTTTTTGTTTAAACCAAGTAACAAACAAACGGACTGAGGTGAAATCATTAGTTCCTTGGTGGAGGTAATTAGTTGATCGATCAATTAATATATTGATACAGAAGAAATTATTGATTCATGAGGCTTGAACCACCTCGTCTAACATTATGAAAAATGTGTACTTTCACATTTTAATCACGGATTTATCTGCCAGCAACTTTCTAGATTCACTGATCAATTGTTTTGCTATGAACATTTTTTCCCAGATCCCATGATTAAAATATATTCACCCAATAGTCCAAATTAAAGGTTTTCAGTTAGTTACTAAATCAGAAAAGCATCCAATCGTCACCTCTGTGTGGCTGGAACCAGTGTTTGTAAATTTTGCTTTAAAAAAAATCAGCATTGAATAACTGACCATTAACCCAGTTACATATTTGCATGTTTACACAGTACATGTAGATTTAAAAAGAGAAGCTATGGTTTATGTTTTCCTACAAACAAAATTGGGGGTTTACCAGCTCAGCTAAAACTGTTTCCTGAGGAAAACCCTGATTCCATTATTGATAAACCGTGAAAAATTCTCAGTTTCCAGCTCCTCCAGGGGGATGATTTAGCGTTTCCAATGTTAAATCCTGTCATTAAGATATCTGGGTTTTGTTTTTTAAACGTCTTGATGTCACCTTGGAATCAGCATGTTTCAGCCAAACTAAACAATTAGTAGACAAACAAAAGAAGAAACCTGATGGACGAGATTCGCAGACCTTATTTTGACTCGTGTGTCTAATTTGAAAACCACAAAAAATCAAAGATGAAAGCAGAGGACACTGAGTCACATCAGATTTCCTCAGTGGTGAAACATCGTCCGTTTCGGTGAATTCTACACGCCGGCGCTGTGACTACTTCTGATGGCAGTAAACAGCCGCACTTTATCAGCCATTTCAAAGTCGATTTAGGCCACAGGCACGGCTCAGTTAGCCACTCATCACAATGAGTAAAGATGTAATCAATGCACTCCTCTGTGGAACAAGTATTGGATTGATACAGTTACCCTCAGAAGATAAATGGAGATTAGGGAGGCTTCGCTCGCCGTCTCGCCAAGTGCAGCCTACGACGGCAACACAATCACAATTACTCCATAACGTTCTTGTTTTTGTCAATACACATAATATGAACTTTGATTTCTATTTCACGCCTCCGTCCCAACGCTCTGTTTATAGATAATAGTGGGTGGCTTTGACATAATGGTGCAGAACGCCCAATGCCTCTGGATTAGAAATACCCCTTTTATACGTTTGAGCAGATTTAACACTACCGTGAAAACGACGTCATTCACCAACCTCTGATCTTTTTACATCGATGTGAATCACCCTCCTCGACACATTTTTTTTTAAGAGCAGCTGTGGTGACTAACTGAACAGTAAAAAAAATAAAAATCCCCGCTCCTCTTTGGTGCGATGAATTCATTTGTTAATAATCGCAGGAGGAGACACGGAAGACGTCTGCGGGACAAAATGGTGCTGATCAGAAAATATTGTTGTATGATGTTGCCTCTTCACAAAGTACACATTCTTCAAAAGAGGAGGGGGGGGAAAAAGTGGTAATGTAGGGTTGGTGGTTTGGAGAGATTTAAGATGCCACATGTGGCTTTCATTCTGAGGGTAGAATTAGACAGCGTCACTGCTTCATTTAAAAATCTATTACATGTTTTTTTTCTTAGTCGCAATGGGATTTTATGTAGAAAGGAGCCAACAGGAATGTGCATGAAGTCATTCGATATTGCAGAGAAAATCCAACGGTTTCACTCCTGCTTGAGCTGAAGCGAAACTGTCTGTGCTCTTTTACATAATTAAGAAAATATCATTCAAAATCACATTGACTTTCGAGATGATGCAAAAAATACAGCCCCGTAACGTAACCCCTCTCGTGCCATTCACTCCAAAAAGGTGACTTTTTTTGGGAGGGGGGGGGTTTCAATGTTTATTTAAATGAGAAACACCATTTCCCATGAGCCCGAGAGTGCCGCACGCCAAGTCGTCACCAGACTGAGGCCATCTAAGTGACAGGCTTTAAGAACGGGCGGCCAAACTGTGTAAACATAGAAACCAGCGGTTGGAAAGTTCACATTAGAGAAAGAGCCTGTTGTCATGTTATAGACAAGGGGGAAGCTTCAGGGTATATGCTTGAATTCAACCAGTTTTACACAACTGAAGTGTTTATGGTTGTTCTAAACGGGCGGACTCAGAAGAAAAGGAAGGCAAAGGTGAGTGGGGGTGAGGTGCTTCAATGCAGATAAAAGAAAGTCATGTCGTGGTTTTGCACATGTTTGAACACTGACATAGGAAGTTGTTTGAATCATTTTTCAAGAAGTTCAGACGTAGAACGCTAAAAGGGCCACATGCAGGAAGTGAGCAAGCACTGAGTGGTTTCACAAATTACGACGCCTGAGAGTTGTGGAGAGAGAAGTTTTTGGACGCTGTTCAACCATCTTGACAAGTACTTTGTTTGAAGCATAACGACTCCTTTACAATGACGTGCTGTTTTATTACAGATGAAATATTGTGCAAGCTGTAAGTTTGAATGGTCACAAATTAATCACTGTTTGACAAGTCGAATTACAAAAGGGCTTGAATTGCAATAACAAATACTTTGGGAGAGTTTCAACTTGTTTTGAAATATGAACAATAGACAGATGAAAGGACCCATCAAAGAGAGATTTTAATGAATGAGCCTTGATAGAGAAAACCTGTAGTGATGTTTGATTTTATTTGTCCTTCTTTGGAACAGCTGTTTTTAGAAAGGTGCCATATAAGATTATTGAAGCAGTACAGTGAGTACAGACACAACGCAAAATAAACATGCAGAGATCCTGTGGCTCCAGTTCATGGTTAAATAAAGAACAAGTAAGTAAAACTCATACTGTGTCTCACTCTCTTTCTTCAGTGCACGCACACGCACACACACACACACTTACTTCACATCTGCATGCAAATCAGTCCCAGTACCCCCCCACCCAGGGCTCTGAGGAGTGCTTCAATTTATTACTTCCAACTTAATCTTTCTAACAATCTGGAAACATGGAACTCAAGTCTCATTCAACCTCCTGCAAACATACACACAGTGTCTCTCTCTCTCTCTCTCTCTCTCTCTCTCTCTCTCTCTCTCTCTCTCTCTCTCTCTCTCTCTCTCTCTCTCTCTCTCTCTCTCTCTCTCTCTCTCTCTCTCTCTCTCTCTCTCTCTCTCTCTCTCTCTCTCTCTCACACACACACTTCACAACAGAAGTTTGGAGCCTTGACTGGTCCCAAGGATCCCTTTTGACAAACACAAACACAAAGAATAAAACCCATCCTACTCACTTTTTTTTTACTGAATTAGTAGCAGAAGGCTGAGAAGCTTAAATACTGGGTGAAAGTGGAAACTTCATTTCCATTTAACTGTGGAGGGAAAATCTGTTTTTGCGGCTCATAAACCTGTAGAACTAACACACACACACACACACACACACACACACACACACACACACACACACACACACACACACACACACACACACACACACACACACACACACACACACACACACACACACACACACACACACACACAAACATCCCTCAAACTAAATAATCAACTTCCAGTGACGTAGCCAGCAGACAGACAGAAAGAGGAGACAGAAAGAAGAAGTTAAACGAGTGTGTCTCACCCTCACAGATCCTGTCCAGCCGCTGGCGTTTCACTTTTTGTTTGTCGACCAGAGCCATCCTGTCACAGTGTGAATAATGCTCTCTCCTCTTTTGATTTTCTATCCACCTCTCCTCCTCAAAGTTTCCAATCCTCTGGAACGTTATCTAGCAGATAGCTTACACCTGAAATTCAAGAAAACAGGAGAAAACATCAGGCTGGTTGTAAAAGAATATTCAGCTTTTAAAAAGTTAGCTGTGATTCAAGACAGGTGCAAATTCTATAACATATTTTTCAATTCTTTAGAATTTATGTTGTCTAATTATAACCATGTTTTTTCACCAACTAATTCATTGATGATTGTTGAGAACTGAGTGAGCTTCTGATACATTTATGTTGAAAGCTTCTGATGGTGCTGCAACTGCTTCTGTCATGTGGTGGAGTCGGGCACTGAGTTGTGGTTTTAACAGCTTTCAAACTCATGATAATCAGATAAAGATACAGACATGATCTCCTTCAAAAGAAGCATCCCGGAAAGTCCAAGAATTATTAAACTTACAGCAAACACGCACCGATGTCTCAAAAACTTTGGCAGAATCAGTCCACTCTCCGGAGGAGGAAGCCTCGTGTCAGAGCACCGTTAATTTACAGTAATGAAGAAATGTCACTCACAGCCCAAAGCAGACAAACACAGTCAATGAAGCATCTTAACAGTCATTTATAATCGTTGAGTGATGGTCCTCTAAAGAGTGATCGTCTAACTGGTTCCCGCTGGAGCCTGAGGGACGTGGCACAGATCTCTTAGTTGAGGGTGGGGCAGACTGACAGATAGATACAGAAAGGTGCAGGAGTGCGTCCACACACACACACACACCCGCGCACAAAGGTTGACAAGCAGAAATGAAGGTTCGAGCGTGCACACCGTCTAAGGGCAGCGTGTCATACGGAGAAATGTGGGTCAGTTAGTCAGCAGACGTGCGGAGGATGTATCAGCAGAATAAAGACAGGGGGGGGGAGGAAAGTACTCGAAAAACATCGTCTAACAGGATGAGTACAGCGTGACACCGCCCTCTGCATCTCTTTCACATTTATAACCCTGCCTCCTCCGTCCATATCGGCCTCTGGGCTCCTTGCTGCACTTCGAGAATGGCTCTCACTTGACTATTTAAATGATGATGTATTGATATTTGCAGTGTAACAGCAATTACAGCCATTATGCTCAGTTTGTGGGGGAGGACAGGCTGAGCGATAGGGTTGAATAACGGCTGAATGATGAATTGATGCGTTGCATATTTATTTGGACAGCTGCTGTGGCATTTTCCCAGGTGCACAAGAGAAGGGGGGGTAGTACATCGTGCTACATTCCTCCTGCAATCAACTCCTCTCTTTCTCTGACATGATATGACACACACACACACACACACACACACACACACACACACACACACACACACACACACACACACACACACACACACACACACACACACACACACACACACACACACACACACACACACACACACACACAAAGAAAACATTGCGGATTGCTTCACCACTGCGCTTCCCTCCTCCACAAGGTACGCCTTCCTGCCAAAGAGCTGGAGACCCTGATGTGGGAGTCAGAGGAGAAGTAATTGAGCAAGAGGGAGACCAGGAAACAGTCGGGCAGGCGGGTGGCGGGGTGGAGGGGGGAGTCACGCCGCCCTGGCTATGAATAGACCGGAGGAGACGTGCTGTGACTCTGTGCTGCAGAGCGGCAACACTACAGGTCATGAGTGCATCTGGCCATTGAGTCATTATAAACTCTTCTGATAAAGACTTCACTTCACTGACATTTGAGTCAGCGGACAGACAACAATACGGACTGCACAAGCTCACAGGTGCCTGATGAATAATTTCTCTAATAGTATGATGTACAATAACATGTCAAGGGTGAGATTAAAATCATATTATCACAATATCAACCGTCTTAGCTCATAAACTATGAACTACATCTAGGATGAGTTGCTACATCTTTAAAAGTGTTTTTTGATATAAAACAATCAGCAGAATTAGATTATAAAACCAGGTAATAATTCAATAAATTTATTTGACCTTTTTAACAACACTTAGTCAAACAGAATTGTGACAATAGGATCGCGAAATGTTATTTGATGTCCAAATTAACAAGAATCTTAAAAACTATTATTATAATATTAATATAATCTATTTTTAAATGTTCATTATTCATTATATGGATAAACGTGAATATCAATTTATTCCATTTATTGCACTTTTATATTTGATTCAATTACTATGATGTAATGTGAACATTTCAGAGTGATGATTTTGATTTTGACTTTACCACTTTAATGAGGTGTCGACATAATTTAGTCCACTGCTAATTATTTAGGATTACGTGTTTATCTATTCACTGAATGTAATAAGCAAAAATCCCTCAATTAATTATTAAAACAAACATTTCCATCATGCATTTTGATGAAAACAGAACCTTTACTACCAGTTAGCAGCTCAGTTGTGGGATTTAGCACTTACAAATTATCCTAAATTCACTCAGAATAATAATAATTACCATCTTCACCTGAAATCATTTCAAACACAACATCTCTTCTCACTGGTCTCATCTGATGGGACGGCAGCGCAGCAGACGATCGGCCTCCTCAGCAGTTTGGGAGCTACATTTGATCAGAAACCCAAACTGCGGTTGTATACACGACTTCATTTCCATAAATTAATTCCAGAGATTCGACTCATGTAAGAAGGAGATCCACTCCATTTCCAGAGGGGGAGAGAAAAAACAGAAAGTCGACTCCGCTTAGCGAGTTGAAAAGTCAACTACAACTTTGAGCTCTCTCCGCCAGAGGAGTGCCAGAGAGGAAGTACACTTATCCCGCAGCTCTTAGCGCCATCGCTGCTGGATTGTTACTTGAATAAGTGCTGTTATGTAAGTTAACAATAAGGGGACTGACCTGAGAGAAAATACAGTGTGTGCTCAGTGCTGGAGGAGAGGAAGAGAAACAGAGGAGGAAGTCACACACACACACACACACACGCTAACAGCAGAAATACACAACTCCAGGGATTGCCCTCTGCTCAACACACACACACACACACACACACACTGCAGTGCGATACTTGCGGCTATGTGCTCGTGTTCTCTGACAAGTCTGTGAATGTTATCGAGTCAAATCGTGACCAGAGAAATGCAGACCTCACTATACTCTTGATAATACAAGATTTTTTTGTCTTTGCTGAAGCAGGAGTTTGACTTTGTGGGCTGATAAAAAAATTGGTATAAAAAAAGGTATCTCTATGCTCCATTTCTACAATATAGACAATCTGCAAATGTTATTTTGTAAAATCACATCTCGCCTTTGACTAGGAGGCATTTCATACACTGTTGGAAGCTCCACTGTGAGTGAGCTGCATTGTGCCATAAGGCCTGAATGAAACCATTTCCATACCGTTTATCCTGTGCATCTATATTAATGTACGACAGCATGTTGATCGGTTTCTGCTGCAGTATCTAATCCAATTAGAGCAACAACCTGTTGCTCCTGCACTACATACAAACCAGTCAGCGAGAGTTGGTGTACGTGCCTGTCAGCAGGATTACTCAAAAACTAATAAATCAATTTCCATGAACATTTTGCAGAGGGGTGGGGGCATGACCAACGGTAGAACTCAAAATACATTTTTGGTGCACATTCAAATAAACAGATGGATCCAGGATATATATTTTAAACTTTCTTTAACATGGCAAGATGGGGCATGAGCCTTGGCGGAGGTATGCACTCTCCAAGCGCCCCTGTAGTTAACATGAGCTTTCTTGTGCATCACTGTCACTTAGATTTCTGCATGTTTTTTATGGGGGTAAAAATGTAAAATATACTATAAATTGATAAAATCAACATTATAGATAGTGTCAGTACACAAGTGAAGAAAATGTGTAACATAGCTCTATTCGTATTTTTTTTTCTCCCATTCAAATTACAAGAGTTACATGTTATATCTCTAAATGCCACTCACACGATAGCTCTGAGGGCCACAGATTGGTGTGGTGTTCAAAGATAAGAGCTCTGCAACGCTTGTGAATTGGGGCAGATGTGCACCACAGACATGCCACCACAGCTTCTCTACTGTGTCTCACAAGGACGCATACGGAAGTAAAAAATTTCAACAAATGTGTCAGGATAAAAAAAAAAAACTGAATTCCGCACCAGGCATTACACTGCATTGTTGCAGCTATTGCATCACTCCATGAGTTATGTATTCACACAGTGCCTCTCCATCCGACACCCTGTACATCAAGACATTTCACAAGCAGAAAGAGCCAGTTTCACACTTCAGACACATATCTCCATTTCAGCTCTTTATGTTACATCTCTTTCACTCGCACACATTATTTTCTATTCCTTTTGTGGAGATAAGCACACGAGAAGCCGAGCGGCCCAGGAGATCTTGTTTGGGGCTGGTAATAGACGAAGAGGACACAGCGAGAGGGAGACCGCCGAGAGAAAGGGAGAGGTCTTATTCTGACTGAGGCCGTGTGTTAGAGGAGTCCTTGTAACAGACTGAGGATCTGTGGGTTTGGCTAAAAGGTGAAAGAGCCCACAGTGAAGTAAAGCTACAGCTTTGATTTTATCATAACACATTTGAGTGAAATACCTGTGGAGGAGTTTACTAAGAGGTCAAGTTTTCATCGTTAATATCGAACATCTTCAGAGTGTTTTCATCAACCGAGCTTCCTCTCTTTGACCTCAGTGAACTGGTCTGGTGTGAGAACCAAACCACACACCCACAGAAGGCTGAGCTACACGTGTATGAGTTTACAGTCAAAGAATTGAGCTGCTGCACTTTAGACAAACAGAGTTTTGTTTTGTTTTTTCTGTCGATTTAGTTTCTCTCCATTTTTTACTGTTCACTTGTCAACATGTGAAAGCCGCACGTTGAAATTTTGGGGGGGATGAGAAGATCAGTACAATTCTTGTGTCTTTGCAATTAGTATTAACCATAGACTGTATATAAAGTTGGAAAACTTAGTAGCTTAGCTTAGCATAAATACTGCAAACAGCTAACTTGCTCCTATTTGAAACTATCAATCGCTGTGTCATAATTTAGGGGCCACGTCCTTTGGAGGCAAAGCCATTGTAATATTAGCTACTATGAGCCGTGACACTTACTGTTAGCTTTGTCACCGGTGTGCAATGGATCCTGGGAGAGGAAGGACTCTTTGGGAGCCTAATGGAGGCGCAGTGACGCGATTGGTCTTCAAATGCAGTCTCCTAAGGATGCGGCCCCTGAATTGGGACAAAGCTAATAACCGCCAGGTTTGTTAAATTCATTTATTCATTTATTTATACAGAATAAACAAATAAGATGCTAATTGGTAGGTGTTTAGAAATGCTGATAACCGAGCCATACCATTCATGTATTTCACACTTACAGGGTTTTTTTTACGCCGAGCTAAGCCAACCAGCTGCTGGCTCTATAGCATTGTATCCACCATACAGACATGACAGTTGTATTGATCTCCTCATCTAATGCTTGACAGGAAAATGAAAGGGCGTATTACTCATAATGTTGACTTATTCCTTTAACGACTGATGAATGCGGGGCTAGAAACCAGGACGACACATGAGAGATGCCATTTGGACGGGACATTCGCTGCATGAAAATCTCATTAGTGCAGGACGTCATTGACACAGGGGTATTTTACCGTCAACATTTTGAGGAAGAATTTTGTAGCCGCTCCCTAAAGTGACGGCTTAAGAGTGTGTGATTTATGTCGCTGAAAGTGCCAGATAGCAGAAAGAGAAGCAGCGGAGAAAAGAAGGTGGTTAAGGTTTCCCTTCTCTCATTAATCTGATAGTTGGGGCTCCGAGGGGCACGTAAAGCTGTCGCTCAGGCGGCTGATTTACACCTCCCTCCTCCTCCCTGCCAGCCTCTCTCTTCCTCCAGCCTCCCTCGTCTAAATACACAGTTACTGACAATTACAGCTCCCCTCTTTCTTTCTTGCCATCATCTTCATCATCTTCATCATCATCATGATCTCAAAGTCTGTTGGAGCATCTGTCTCCTTTTTACCTCCCTCTGCACGTCCTGTCAGCCTCTGGCAGATAGCGTCCTTTTCACTGCCCATTTCTCCTTTACATCGCCTTTTCTCTCAACCATTCCCCCCCCATCCTCCACCCCTTCCTTCCCTCCTCCTCCTCTCACATTCCCTTCATCTTCCTCTCCTCTCGACTCTAAACAGAATGAGACTGCAGCGGCACTAACTGCTGACTTGGACTAATGCACAATTTTGTAATAAAGCCTATTCGTTTAAGTCACCCAGGAAACGCAAAATGGTGACATTATTGTGCACGGCAGCCTGTTAGCCTAACCCACTGAGGCTCTCGCCGTGGCCTACATTCCTCCTCTCCCCAGCTCCTTACATCTAATGAACTAAAACAAAGTCTGGCATAAAAAATCTCCACTGGGATAATTGGTAATTTATTTATTTTTTCGCAACATCACTACACAACATGGGCCACTGAGGACTTGGAACAATACACAGTCCGTGTTTCAATTGAATTAAAAAAGCACTGTAAACATGTCTCTAAATATTATACTGGTATTCTTCATTTACACTGACAGATTACACGCCGAACACACACAGTATCAACTCACAGAGTTGACACACGAGCAATTACAACAAAAACCAGTGGCACTTAAGCTTACAGGCTGCGTCGAAGATGCTTTTATTGTGGTAATAAATCTGTCTTTTCCACTTTCCTGTTGTCATTCAACATGAAAAACATTGACCTCAGGCTTTCTTTTCCTCTGAGGGACAAAGACCTGTACTAGCAGCTGAACTATACAGACACACTACACCCACATATGAAGAATACACATATGAGAACTGGACCAACGTCTTTACAAGGTCCCTCAGGAAGCGGAGGATTAGACCAGTCTCCCTGGTGATGAGTGTCAGACATGATAATGAATGCAAATCAATGAAACAGGCTCATAGACTAGAGTTCTAGACATTACATGTTCTTTCACATGTAACCTTGTTTCTTCAGATAAAACTAAACTGCAGTGTGTTTGCTTGGTTGCTTTGGTTTGTTTACACTGATGTGAAAGCTGGAAATAATGCTCTGATGTTTACATTTATGGTAGAAGATATGCAATTTAATTGAGAATTCAAAAGCAAAACCACTATTCTGGCCTGATTTATTGATCCATAACACTTTTATAATCAATTGTGTCACGTTTTAAAAAAGTATCTGGCTCCAGCTTCTCTTTTTACCATTTAATACCACTGCGATGTATTTTTGAATTTGGACAATAAGCTCTTTTTGACACATACAAGGTAAGTGATGCTCACAGCTCAAGGTTCCTGTTAACAACACAAAATGGACCAGAACAATATCTCAACAATATATCTTTTTCTCTTTCTTGATCTCTTTGAAATGAACGGAGCTTGTGTTTGACTCTCTAAACCTGAAGCGACCTGAAAAATGCAGGGACAACCGAGGGGAAATACCTGGAAACAGGTAGAAAAGCCTCTGAGGTCGGTGCCATGACTTCATCTAAAGAGCAAACAACATCTCAGCCACAAACCAAAGACCATTTGTGTCCTGACCTCAGTTGATAAGCTAAATAAAAATGCTGCCAGTGATACACTGTTGATGACAGACTGTGTGAAACTGTAATCAGTTGGTGCCGCCGACATCTCACCTCGTCTTTCTCAGCTCTTTAGTACCTTTCCATTCCTCGGCTAACAGCTCATTAAAACAAGGCCAGAGACAAAAGAGACAAGGTGTCGTCTGCTATGATTTAGCACAAGTCTAAACAATTTAGCGCTATTTACTCAAAAAGTAACTAACCTCATGCCCACTGAGAAAAAGTCAGTGACAAAAAAGCAATTATAATTTAGGGCCATGGGATAATTTTGCAACAGTTCTAATTCTTACCAAAAAAATGGTAAATGGAAAAGTGTCACTCTCTTAAAAACCTGACAAAAACTGGCTGATAGAAGAGTGAAGATGCCCGAGTCTCACTTCAGGAGTAAATTTCAGATTTGTCTGAGAAAGCGGAGCATTACTAATGAGGAGTGACTGTATAAAAACAACTGCTTCTGGGTCTTAAGGGGCAAACTGAGGATTTGTGGAAACACAAACACCACAAATACTTTCTTTTCCATGTCGGAAAAATTTACTCTCCACATAATAAAGTAAATAAATTCCCTCAGAATAGTTTTATTCTAATTAGATGCACTTGCACATTTTTGTGTGTTGAGTGCCCGTTTTAATTGTTGAACTTGATGATCTGTCTTTTCCTACCACTTAACTTCTGAGCACCTGATGCATATGCAACAACTGTAAAAGCAATTAGACTGCAAATTAACTGGAGAGATGAGTTCATGATGTGAGTGCAAATGCTCCTATTTTTGAACGAGCTTTGGTTCAGAGATTCACACTTGTAGAGGAGGTGGATGGTGATAGAGAAATCTGATCGCTGTGAGAGAGCTTCCTGAATCCTTGTCCACGTGAAATATAGCTGATCCATCAGGATACTGAAACTTATTTCATCATTTGCATATATTAACGCGAGATTAATTCGATTTATCTACTATCCTTGTAAACTACAAAAACAAATTTGACCCATGTGAGCCTTTCACATACATATTGGGATCTGCAAGACAACTTCAGATATTTAAAAATGCTGCACCTTATCCAGACAAAAGCATTTTCCTCTTGAACCTTTGAGATATTCACAGACATTCTATCCTAGTTTACACCAAGGGTAAACTTCTTTTGCAGCTGATCAATTTAAGCAATGTATATGTAGAAGTATATGTATTGTTTCCGACCTAAATAAACTGTTTGCTAAATGTCTTTTTACAGGAATCAAAAGTCCTTGTCTTGGCATGAGTGGAACAAACTCAACTGAGCATTGATTTCTAAACACCTACAAACATTTTTGGTATATTTAAAAAAAAAAGAATTATGTGCATGTGGAGAAAAATTATTGATGTAATTTGTTGTGAACATCACAAGATTATTTTAGAGAATAAAATCGTATTGACCTTTTAAGCCCACAGATGAGCAGCTGAACAAGAAGTCTGACTGAAGGCTAAACTCAGCCAAGTTTCAGGAAATGTTTGATCAAAGACAACACAAAGAATCTTCTTGCAAAATAATTTCATGCAACTTTGACTTAAGGTTTCGAGGTTCAATTTCCAGACCTACTGGCAGTTTGCTAGCTTAAGTTTGCTAATCGGGTTAGAGAGCTGCACATCTTAAGAGTCAAAAGGTCCAGGGGGGTTTCAATGCTATGGGCCATCGAAGCTGAGACGAGGAGCCACATGTGCTCTGATTACCAAAAGGTCAGCTGAAGCAGGTACAGAAGTAATTAATTCAAAAAAACCACAGAGCGTAAACATCTCGTTAGGTTCTTAAACAGCAAACCTACTCATGTAGGTGAGTAGAATGTAAGGTAACCGAGTAAATAGGGTTAAGTAAAGGCCAAGCTTGCCCCTGAGGCTGTCTCACTGTGAGCTGAACGCCACTGACCTAGATTAATAACAACCACAGCAGCGCAAACACCATTAAAAACACCACGGTTTCCTGTACCCTGCCTTTCTGTCTGAGTGTGAAATGATTCCATCTGTCAGTCTCAGCTGGGTTGGGAGAGGGGGCACACACACTCACACACACACAATCCCACACTCACACACACACAGAGCATGTTTGTTGTATCTATATGTTGGCTGCATCATAGTGGGCTGAGAAACTGCAGAGCATACAATCATTTCTGTTTACAAGGCTTTATAATTTCAGCTAACTGCACAGAACATTTGGTGTTTCTGTGGAACCTGAGAAGACCTCTTTTCAATGACAGCATGTTTTTGTCTCTCTAGTTCACCTCAGAGGAGAGCTGTGCTTATGGGGATCTCTCAGCCTCCCTGTTGAATTAATAGCTTGCTTATAATAAGGCTAATTTGTCACTGTGAGCATGTGCGTGTGCATTTTTGTGTATATGTCTGTGTGTCTGTGCTTTTATATAGCCACGTGTGTGTGTGTGTGTGTGTGTGTGTGTGTGTGTGTGTGTGTGTGTGTGTGTGTGTGTGTGTGTGTGTGTGTGTGTGTGTGTGTGTGTGTGTGTGTGTGTGTGTGTGTGTGTGTGTGTGTGTGTGTTAGGCTGGTGTCTTACAGTGGATTGCTTCCCAGGATAAAAGGGAAAGGTCAGGGATGAGGTTTATCCGAGTGAGACAATGCATGAGCAAGTGGGTGAAGAGTGGAACACAAAGCTATGTTCTGCGGGTTATTCGAGATATTTAATTAATTCAACATTCCCATTAGGGTGATAAGACTTCTCTTCATAATTTCTGCTCACGAAGTGTCGTGAAAGGAAAATAATTTTCTCATTGCACACAGTGGACGAAGGCTAAAGCACAAAACAAAAGCCACAGGAAAAGTAATAAAATGTGCAATATTAATAATACCAGCATCATGTGACTGGTACATGGAAGTGGAAATGATATTTTCCTCACTGTATCAATTTTGTGAAAAAGAAAAAGAAGCAGCAAAGCAGCAATACGTTATATTAGTTTAACCCAGATAGAACTGCAATTTCCTTTTCCCAGAAATCACTCCTCTGCTGCTCCAAAACAGAAGTGCCACTGGCAATTTGGCAAAATTTAATTCTGGAAAGTCCCACAAGTAAAGTGGCGACTTCTACCGTATGAAAGACTGAGTGGCACTCGTGTTGCCAAAACCATCACGAGCATGAGGCCATACACCAATGGTAGCAGTCATCACTTTCACACAGGGTTAGTAGCAACTTATTTATAAGAGTTGTTGATTTTTTCAATGCACTGATATTGGATTGACACTCGGACTCGTAACAGCCGATACGTAAAATCAACGTATCGGAATTTGGGAGGGAAAAATAGTTTCGTATCGGAATGCTATCTCTAACTCCTGATAGCAAAAAATTCCAATGCTGAACTAAAAAGGGGCATGCACTTTTATTCTGGGAACAAATTTCTCCTCAGTAAATGTTATCATAATACGTGAAAGGGATTTGCTTTGCTTCTGCTTGATGTTTCAGATATGTGGTACAAAGAGTAAAAACATGTAGCATACACATGTATTGTGCCTTAAAACAGCATGTCTGAAAACCCCAGGGACACCTACATTGCTTCTAACCTCACACAGAGTCCCGAGGGGAGTGTTCACAGACGACTGAGTAGGAGGGACAGAGTCTGTGGCTCCTCTCGAGCTCAGTGAAACATTAACCCACAGTAAATCCTTTTTGTTCAGGATCAGGAATCAAACATCTCCATACGGCTGAAAATCAAACGCGTCTTTGTGTGAACAAGCAGACGACTTAAAAAGCCAACCATCCCACTGAGCTTCTCAGCAGCACAGAATCAAAGAATTAGCCCCGGGCTCGCCAAACATCGGTAATATACATATTCATAATGGAGATCGCTAAGGTGATAAGACTCCAGCACTCGGCTCCCCCACTCACTTTTTCAACACTTCCGTCACTGCTGGCAACACGTAGATAATATGCCACTTTTCACCACAGATGAGATGATGTGACAGCTCACCTCTGTTCAGGTCTCTACACGGCAACAAGTAGATAACTGCTTTTGTGTGGAATTGTGTGGGTGTGTGTCTGTGTGTGTGTGTGTGTGTGTGTGTGTGTGTGTGTGTGTGTGTGTGTGTTTGTGTGTGTTTGTGTGTGTGTGTGTGCTGATGCTCGGTAACAGCGACCGTGCTGATGTCCACTGCTCATTTAAACCAAAGAGCAGTGCAGCCTCTCACTTAACAGAGCGGTTGAGGAGTCAAATGGTTTCATGGAAATCTGCCAGGTTTCCCTGTTTGGACCCATGCCAGTATCTATGCGAGCAAAGAGGCGGTTAGATGCATGACGGCGTGGTATGTAGACTGCCATAACCTGAACTGCGAGGATAAACTTACAGCATTAAATGGTGATGTTATGGTTGCCAACAAGAAATTGGCACTTGAGAAAGATTCCCACATAAAGCTTGGGTGATCCTATTGGTCTAGCAGCCTGGTGACGCCCCAGCTAAAAAAACAGCAACATTATAAACAACGAAATCAGTTCTTGCAAATATAATCACTGCATTTTTTTTGCTTTTATATCAAGTTTAACTTTGGTAAACGTCATGAAAAATTCACACTAGCAAAGACATCTTGACGAGGGAACTGTAAACTCATATCATAGGTTATTAGCTACGCTGCACAATCCACTATTATCCAACCTGGAGTAGTCATTGCTCCACATTACGTGAACATTTTACAGGCACTGATGAGACGAGAGTCGACGATAGTTTTCTGAATTAACGGCATGAACTTATTGTCCCGTTATCAACTGGTCTAACCAGCTCAGTGAGACATTTTTCTCCTTAAAAGAACTTTTAATAAATTATGTACATTACTAAGAGCAAAACACCCAGTCGGTGTAAATGGCTGACTTTCCAAATGGTCTCGGCAGGAGCGTCTTTCCAATCTTTAAATGATTCTTTTATTATCAAAATGATAAAGAAAGTGCATACTGTGCATTCACAAAAATGCAATGTAAAATGTTAGGCAGTAAAGTTTAAGTGCAAACTCCACCACCCACCCAGACACATCATACACACACATGAAGCTGTTGGCAGAAAGATAGTGGTATGGGGCCTGGTTAGTTTTGTTTTTTTTTTACTATGGTGTCGTAGCCCATAGCTGATCATTGAATTTCAAGGGGTTTTCATAAAATTGTTATTGCTGTGGACGAATTAAAACAGTTGTTCTCGTGGGCGCCAGCCAATTACCTGCTTTTCCTACCCTGTTGAACCAACCCTGTTTCCTGCCAAAAACTGAACCCTGTTATGTTGCTGTGTCGCAGAACGTGCCAAACACCTGGATTAACTGGATATTCCCTGTCTGTGACCAGGCCTCAAGTTTTCACAACATGTAATTGTGGCATTATAAGAATTAGACATCAGTGAGAACCTTTCACACAAACCTCTAATTTCTTTAACTGTAAGTTAAGGGCTAACATGGCAAACAGTAACAATAATAAGACCTATGTGAGAAAACAGGCTAAAATTCAATACAAATTCATATCCAATCACATCATCAGCTGTCCAGTGTCCACACAGTGTAAAACCTAGAGAGCAAGCAGAACTATGAGACCAAATACTCCCCCAGCAGGTCAAAGTCCAGGCAGATCCAAGGCTGCCTGCTGCTGACAAAACAGCTCGTAACAGACCAAGGACCTGACGCCTCACTACAGGGCTGCCCAGCCAGAACCACAGGGGCCCTGTCTTAGACCAGCAGTCCTACGCTGCCACACAGCATCAGCGAGCTTGTAAAACAAGCTGTTAAACTTTATCTGCATCATAACTGTTGTGATAATACACCACAGATGCCAGAATTTGAAAAACAGATTTCCCAGAGGTTTTTTTTCTGGATATAAGCCTATTCTTCAAGTTAATGTGTTGAGATAATCCGTCTGCTGCCGTAAAGAAAGAATGTGATGATTTATATAAAATAAACTTCTGACTCCACATCATCAACTGATAGAATGAGCTGATGCACCTTCAACAACTATTAGAAGTAGCACTCAGATAGTGTGCCTGCATCCTCAGAGTACATTCTGCACTTCATTCTATTAGTCCGCACATTCACAGAGCCATTAGCATTTAAATATGCAGGAGCTGTGCTCCTTTCAAAATGCCATTTTTACTCTGCTGCAAGGAAGGTTCTCCAGTTGTCATAAACAAGTTTTTTTATTCAAGGACCTTTTCAAATGTCAGGGCCAATCAAACACAACACGACAGGTCTCTGGGTGGAAGAAAAAATACAGCTCAGGGGGCAGAGAAGAAAAGCGGACTTATCTTGCATATTCATGTGGTTGGAAGGTTCAATGACTGCCGTCTCCAAGAATCGTGAGCATCGACAAGAAAAAAAATTGGGTGGTAAGAGACAGCTGAAAACAAAAAGTGCACTTTTAACTCCTTTCTCTCCCTCACCATGTCCAAATGTCAGTGTCACAGACCCACAATGGCCAAAGCTCTGTGTGCCCACAATGATTCCCAAAACCCCAACTCCAACCGTTTTGTGCTCCCCTCTTCCTCCTCCTTCTCTCTGTCAGCAGATTTGGGCAGAAAAAGTTTTCTCTGTGAAGTGGTGCTCAGCAGAATGGCAAACACACACACACAGAGCAGTCTCTCCGCTGGCAAGGGCTCACTTCAGCACTTCAGACATCTCTTTCAGTTTACAACTTGCCTAACATCAGCAAGACGGATCCTCCTGACACAAGTCTATGTCAGCTGGACTGAAACAGCCCCTCTGCCAAGACACAATGAAACTCTTCCTCCTCATGCCACCCCCACTGAGACCTGAGAGAGAGTAGGAAGGAAGGCATTTGAAAAAAAGAGGAAATAAAACACAATACATGGTGCCTGTACTTTCTGTGAGTGTGTGTGTAAAATCCTTTTCAGGAAACTTCCCCAGCTCGGACAGAGAGAACTGCAAGCCTCACTGCTATCCTCCTCTCTATCTGTTTCGGTCTTTCTCGCTGCTTCACTTCCTGCCTCTCTTCATTAGTCTCTGTCTCCTCTCTCTGGCTCCAGCAAGGCACAGTCATCCAGGAGGACATTATTAGCTGTCAGCATTAACAACCACTGTAGCAGCAGCAGCAGCAGCGGTGGCGGCAGCAGCAGCCGGTTTCGTAACAATGCTCACAGAAAAGCCTCGTCTCTGCCCCAGCAGAAGAACAGGCAGTAGTCAGGACAGCCTGCTGCGTGCAGATGGTGCTTTGTTTCTGCTAGTTCCTGCAAAAGTGACACGCGGACAAAAACGCGAGCACACACATGTACACGCACACATGGCTGGAAGACGCTACCACTATTCATTCCTAATCCTCTCTGGTTTTGCATGAAAGTTAATGGCCAGTGTTTAAAGTTCTGGCTATGACAGGCAAAAGGAAGGGAGGTGAGTGGGAGAAGATCAACTCTTTTTTCCCCCCCATTTCCTGCTGGCAAATACACACACACACACACACACACACACACACACACACACACACAATTTTCCATGTTGGAAAGAAAGTGTATTACATCCCAATTAGATCTCCAAAACTACACCCCCTTCATCCATCCCCCTCACTCCCATCTATCCCTGGCATAATGTCCAACGCACACAGTCGAGAGCAATTAGGAGTTCTTTGGAGGAAAATGGCCAGCCATTAAGGAGGAGCAGGGAATTCACAGTGTGATGGTTTACACCAGGTGGGAGGCTGTTAGACAGCCAAGTGGCGTGAGCAAACTCCCATGGTCATAAATACAGGGAACAGTAAACATCCTGCACTGCCCCCCACTGCAACAAAGAGCTCTCATCCAATCATATAATGAGTGAATAGTTTAGAGAACTGTGTACTATTATAGTTCCCTAACATACTGCATGCATCCTCGCTACAGTCATTGCGATGATTGGCATATTAGCACATGTTACTAATAGCATTGATAATGGCGCCGCTTTATTGTCCCAGTACATGTCAGTGTGAAAGACAGCCTGCATTGTCAGGACCCTGAAACTGAAGCAGCTAAATGGAATTCAGCCAGCATTCATTGTATTGTTTACACCACATCATCCTTCTGTGACGTGTTAAATGTCTTCAGTGAAATGACACAACTTCCACTGTACTCATTGTTTTTTTTTTTACATTATATAACTGGAACAATCAGTCGAATGTCTACTTGTTTGGCATAAAACAAGAAAATTGGAGATGTTATTTTAGGCCTTTGGAACATCACTGAATTCTGCCAAAATATAAAATGATGAATAAATAAACCACCATTGAATAATACTTCATTCATAATATTAGCATTTTTACTGCATAAAAATATCAAAGCTTGGTTTTATTACACAAGTTGCAGAAGTGGACATTCACATGTCCACTTCCAGCCATAAATACTCAGAGACATGTTGAGCACATGTTGTCATGGACAACACACAGAATAATAAACAATCCAATACAAGCGAAAGTGCAACTTGTTCAGTTAATCACTTTGGATTTAAGATTAAGATTCACTTCAGAGAGTGAATGTGATTCTCCACTCGAATATGTGATTGTCTCAATTATATCCCTTAATGCTTTTGAATACAGCAGTGCAATATAATCTGCATTGTTTTCTGGCTACTGTGAAGCCAGCTGAACTGGGAGAGACTATTAAATTCATTATTTTTAATTGGCAAAGCTCACTAACAAGCCTGCAGGATGCCAGTGTGACGAGTTACGGCAGAAAACAGCTGTGAGAGTATGAAGAATGACTTTGGCTGCACTTAGGTGCAAACCACTGGATGTATACATGTCTCCGTCCTGTATACAATCATACCAGTGGCAGACATGAGTGAACATACAAACACTGAAAGACTCCTTAAACTATCCCAAACAAAAAAACGACTGAGACACAGCAGAGCGTGTTCTAACAAATGAGAAACAGGTGCTGAAAAATTGGAGAGCGCACCAATTACACACACACACACACACACACACACACACACACACACACACACACACACACACACACACACACACACACACACACACACACACACACACACACACACACACACACACACACACACACACACACACACACACACACACACACACACTAGATTTTTAAAACGCCCGTTCTCCGCTCTGAGACGAATCCACCAGCAGCCAGCGTGAGATACAACAGTTGCTCGAGGAACGATTGAAATAAAACCAGCCCACGGTTCTCGTTTTGCAAAGGGAACCACTTCACAAAAAGTCTTTGATATCAGCATCAAAGCTTTAATGCAATCTGAGAATTAATTTTTAAGATGTCTAAAGATCTGAGCGACAGAAATTCTGCAGGACTTTTTGAAACAAAGAACAATGGCTCACGTTGGGAAATGCTTTCAAGAGACCGTTGGCTAAAGTGGCCGATCGCCTACTGTTGAAGGAAGGTCTTTAAATCTCTCAATCAAAGAAAAGCAAAACCTTGAATTCTCCACGTATAAGACAACTGTCACTGAGACGAATCACCTGCTGTATCCTCCAGTGCATCATGGGTGACTGACATCAGGCTGCGGGTTTCTGGCCCCCTGCAGAAGGCACTCTGTAATTTCACACTCATTACCTCCTCTCCACAATGCACAGCACAATCACATGACAGTAAAATCCTCTCACACCAACTCCTATGGGAACTTTTAGAAGCCGTTAGTGGCCGGGCCATTATGGAAATTCTCAGAAGAATTCACAAGAGCTATTTCAGCAGCGTCCAAATTACTGTGTTAAATGGAGTATTAGGCTCTGAGAATATGATTAACCAATTGTAATTGCTTTGCTTCTGTGACTTCAAAACAGGCAGTCAATGCATGATTTTATTTTTTTTTGTTCCTGTTGCTGTGCTTCCAGCTCGTCCTCGTTACTAAGTAATCATGTCAACTGAAAGAAAAAAAAAACAGAGGGACGTGGCAGCGATGCAAGAAAGAGGAACAAACAACATGAACGTCCAGAGATAACCACATGCCAAACGAGCGGGTGGCGAGCGACGTGAGATACGGCCGGCACCCCGTGCTTTCAAAAACCATCTTCTCTTCCTGCTCCGGTGCACTTGCTCCCCCGGCTTTGCCTCGCCACTACATCCAGTGTGTCATAATACAGCGGGAACACACAAATGAGTCCCTACACAAGCATGTTGTACAGCAAGATCAGCCATGTACATCAGTGCTCTCTACAAGCACAAATCATGTTCGTAATCACAGTACACCGACTCCACCGGCCACCAGGGAATATCTGTTGAGGCAAATGAGACTCCTGATTTCCAATACAAACACACACACGCAACACACGCAACAGCACTGATAGCCATCATCAAGCACAGGCAGAATGCGTAACATCATAAATATTAACAGCGTTGGTTGGTTTTTTTGCATTTCCTCTGCGTTTTCCTCCTAAGTGATAAATCAAAAGAACTGATAGGCGCCGCCATGTGCATTGTTGACGCTGCCTGTGATGCATTTGCCTTGGGAGGCCAAGCTTTCATATCTGAACACATGCAGCCCACAAAGACGTGAGAGGAAGTTCAACCCCCAGCAGAGTTGAAGGCGGCAGATGAGGGGAGGGATGTGGAGAGGCGAACAGGGAGGGTTTTGTCAGTAGGAGTGGGAAATCCCAGAAAAGTACATAAACAGTAACTGATATTTTGGGGGGAGGTTAAGACCCTCTCCATAATCTCGGATTTAAAGCAAAAGGCATGAGATAATCAGATGTTCCAATAAGATGCAAACATCTTGAAGGGTGCGGGCCGCCGCCTGCACGTCACTGACAAAAGGCTATTTCTCCGCGGGCAGGCTCCTCTCTTTAAGTTCCCCCTGGTCTGTTGTGACAATGCCCAGGAGGGGGGGGGGGGAGCGAGCAGATGTCCGTTGCCAGCAGCACATCTGCATACAGCCTCAGTCCCCACCCCTTCAGTGGCCAGACAATGGGGCCACCCTCCTCCTCCTCCTCCACTTGAAGCTTTCTTCCACAGGAGCCTCCAAATGCAGTAAAAAAAAAAACTGAAGAGGGAGAGTTGGCTTTTTCAGAAAGCAATGACACTCTGTGCCTGTCAAACCTGTGAAAGGGAAGAATTCTCCTGCTGTTGGAAAAGGTGCAGGTTGCTCATGTGGACGCCTGATTGGGTCACTAATTAAGCGCTCATTAATAAGTGGGGTGATGTGGCATGTTCAAACTGGATGTGCTTGGTTATACACATGCTACCCAGAAATGCTGCGGCCGCATTTGCACCAAACTTTTGGTTTCAACTCTCCAAGTGTTAATCTTCTTTAAAAAAAAAAGGTATCAAACACATAAATACACCTTTTATTAAAAGTAATTACAAAATAAATCACTCATCATTGGATTTTTAATCTGTCGACCATTACCTTGTAAGTGCCCGGCTCATTAGCGAAGCTTAAACTCTTTAAGTGTTAATCAAATATTCTTTAAGGTATTAATCATATAAATACACATTTGATTAAAAGGCTATCGCTAATGAGAAAGTAAACCACTTACTATTGATCCCTATTGGTTTTTTAATATGTTCAACATTAGCTTAGACGTACCCAGCACATTAAAAAAACTTTTGCTTAAACTCTTCATGTGTATGTAAGATATTCTTTAACGTATCAATAATATAACTATTGATTTATAAAGAGGCAATATTGATTTGAAAAAAAACACTTATGGTTGATCTTAATATGTTCATCATTAGTCCTAGAACTTTTGTTTTACCTCTTCAAGTGTATATCAAATGTTTTTTAAAGTATTAATCGTGCGAATATAGATTTTAATGAGAGGCTATCGCTAATTAAAAAATAAATCACTCATTATTGCATCTTTAATATGTTCGCCATTATCTTGGAGGCTCATTAGGGAACTTAATAAACCTTATTCCCACATCCCCATGAAGAGTATCGGCTAATGTCTGCTCCCTCCCTCCCTGGTCCCTGCTCGCTGATGGCGCAGGGACACATGGACTAAACTACACACACACACACTGACACACACTCCACATATTTCCGCCACCTTCTCGATAATCTTACCTCGGCTGGATGTTCACTGGGACTTCAGGCTTCGGAGGCTCCGCACATAGCATCGCAGGCTACGCATTTTTCCAAACGCTCTCGCCCGTAGATGATGATCCACCTTCAGATGATGTGAAGAGAAGGAGAAAAAACTTAATCCTGAACCGCGAGCGGGACAATATCCGGGCGCAGGGGGAAAGCGGCGCCCGGTGTCGTGCGTTGTTTAGCGCGCGGGGGAAGTAGCCTCGGTGGTCGGTGGTGGTGCTGGTGGTGGTGCTGGTGGTGGTGGTTATCCTGCTGTTTACTTCAGAAACACTCCTCTTCTTTTCCTCCTGCCACAACTGATAGAGAGACACTGAGTGAGAGTGTGTGAGGGAGAGAGAGAGAGAGAGAGAGAGAGAGAGAGAGAGAGAGAGAGCGAGAGAGAGAGAGAGAGAGAGAGGTGTGTATCAGTTTGCTTTTCCCTTTTTTCCTCCCTCTCGTTTTTGGAGTGAGGCGGAGCCTTTGCCCACTTCTCCCTCACACACACACACACACTCTCACACACTCTCACACACACACACACACACACACACACACACACACACACACGGATGAGACACCTCTCGCAGTTGTTGATGCAGACGGGACAGTGGGAATATTCTAGAAAGCAGATAGACATGGTGTTGTGACATTTTTCCCTTTAGCCTTTTTCTTTTCCTTCTGTCCCCTGTAACTTGGAGACTATAGCAAAACTTTAGCTGAACACACAACACACTGACACTTATCAGTTAGCCAACTGTGATCAGAGACCCGAAGAGATGTGTTCCAGACTTCTACAACTCTAGAATTGTGTGATTGTCCATATTATATGTTAGCAAAAATGATGATGAAAAAGATTAGCTTAACACAATAAGCTACCTTTAAGGTTTTCTCATTCCAGGCATGTTATGAGTTAGTAGTGCCTCAACAGTTTAGAGTTAGGAGGAATTATTACTAGCTAACGTTACAATTTCGTTAGCTACCAAACATGTGCTTATGTTATTCGGTTGTTAGTGTTATTAGCATTACTGTACGTGTCATGTGATCTAGTGTCAGGTCGAACGTCACGAAACTTGATTGTTATATCAACATATCTAATTGTCTTCAACATAAAAGTCCATCGATAATAATAAATGAGACTGTTATGTAAACTTAAATGTTTACATAGATATTTACATATGACGTTTTATGTAAACTACATATGTAAATTTACTTAAAAACTGGAAGTTAGGTTTTCACTTTGGCTCTCTGCTTGAATGTACTAACAGCTGGTAAATGCACCTCAAGGACCTCCTTTAATAAATTGTTAAACTAATAATGGATTTAGTCTATTTCTCACACAGATTATTACAGTAATTTGGACCATTGGGGAAACAAAATTTACACAAACTACTTAAATGAAAAATACTAACAAAAAGATTTGTTGGACAGAATTTATTTTTGGTTTAAGGGGGGGGGGGGGGGGGGTTGTGTTTAATGGACTTTAGTTTCAACACTCAACTGCATGTTGACTCAGTGCATTTTTTTCCCCCCTCATGCTACAGGTGCAGATAGCAGCGACTGCAGCTGTGCCTTGATGTCATGCTTAAAACATGCAATCTACTGCCCTCCCTTACGTTTAGTTCCAGTCTCAGTAAGTAAACCGGTTGTGGACCCTCCATTCATTCATATAACACATAACACGGCGCAGATGGCAGGGAGAGTCGTTGGATTTCCCGTCATTTCACTCTCTGCATAGTTTCCCAACACCTCCAGTGGTCCAGTGTATACATGGAGCTTTCCTCAAAGACAAATAAAGCAATAGATTAATCATTTACATAGCTTCTGTTGCTGTGAACTCTGTACCATCTAGTGTGTGGTCCCGGGCCTGGGGGCTCTTGGCCCTGTCCGAAGAGCATTTTTTCCCTGTGGCCATTTTGTCTCCCGCACAATGCAGCTACTGGGCATGAACCCAAACACTCCAGTCCAACGTCGGCCACCAGGGAACACCAACAGAAGCATATGTTTACTATGGCAAAACAGGGGATGGATGACAGGCCACTGAATAAAAATAAGCACATAGGCCCATTAAATACAAACCAAAAACAACAGTCAAACAGTAACAGGACAGTTTAAAGGTTTGGAACATTATTTAATATGCAAAATGACAAACATGTGTTGGTGTCCTAATTCACCAGATGAGTTTTTTTTATGTCCTTCTTCATGTCACTTTTAGAATAAGAACAGTTTAAAATCGGATTTGTTGCTTTAGATTTAATCCAATAAAAGGCTGTGTTTATATTACATTTTTGCTGGATTTCTTGTAGGTCAGAGGTTTTCCATTTTCTCCCTATTCCCATTTTTACACTTCTACTTAATTATGTGATAGAACAACACCAGAGAAGTGTCTTGAAAAGATATTGGAAATGTATTAAAAACATTTTCACCATTTCAACACTAAATAACAATACATCATGATCATTTTAATGGATGAATCTGGAGCCCCTGGCTGTGTTCGCATTCCCCCTTTTTGAAAACCACTGCTGCTTTAGTTTATTTCTCCCTGCACATTTAAAAGCGAAATACTATATTATTTACTGTATATTATAATCCAGAATGAAATACATGCAGTATGACTTACACTGTGTCCCACTGGCATACGAATCTGGTTAAACCAATACAATGCTGTGGATTATTAAATGTTCTTTATATCAGGGTTTGATAGTATGATTTGCTTTTTGTTTATACAGTAGTTGTTAGAGGATGACAGTCAACACACACACACACCCTCTAATCTTTCCACTGTACAGTGGGTATTTGAGAGGATCAGTAGTGTGCGACTGCATATTTCTGCAGAGAGACATTATTTCTTCCCTCAATTCCTTCTGGCAGAGATCTGAGTGTTTGACCTTTTTAAAATGCAAAGCGATTCTCCTACTCCAGAGAGTGAACGGGAGGCTCATGATTGTGCTACTAAATTTGAGGGACTTAATGCAGTAACTCACAGGGAGAGGAGAGCTGTTCTGCACCTGCCGAAGTCTTGACTTGGTTACGGGGATACAATAACACCTCCAAGGGTTATGTTAATCTTTAAAGACGGGTTATTCTTATGCTGCCCCACTCTTTGCTTCATTGGAATGAATATTTCACTGCAACCTTGAATCACACTCTCTCCCTTAAATCACTTTATTGCATATCATTTCCTTTTACTCGGTCTGTGTGCTCACCACAACACATAGGTCACTTGCCTTACAGTCTCTTAAAGCAAAATAAAACTGTGAAGATCTTCATTCAGACAGTCCGTTCATTCATCCATCTATTATTCAGTCAAATAATGCTACTACTCAGAATAACTCTGTGTAAATCACCATGGTAGATACCCCTGTAGCCACAGTACCTAGGATTTTATATTAATATTTAACATCACTTCACATCTTTCATCCTTTTTCTTTGAGGAGGAGAAGTGCCGTTAATTTATCATCAACATCACCAGCAGAACACTTATCATTATCAGCAGCAGAAAAGAAGAAGCGGATCATGTTAACGGAGACTTTAACATCTTACAACACACTCTACATACGGGATATTGTAATGAGCGGCTCATGGGAGTGTAATTTACATTCGGTAATAATGTCAGATTGTGAAGAGTGTGCCATCGCACTGTAAGTACCTCATCCACCAAGTGGGCACACAGTTCATCAGCATGTATTTTAACACAGCTTTTGAGATGGAACAATATGATTCAAACAATACCGCTCTGACCGCGCTCGCATCTAATTATACTCCAGCACATTATAAAGCCTCTGACACAGTCACAGCAGCCTGTAAAAGACACTGGTGCACTTTCTCTGCCTCCAATAGAATGCAAATGAGACAGATTTACCCCTTTGACTGGAGAATAAGTGTGAAAACAGTTAATTAGACTTGTTGTGAAGTCTCTGGATGTTTTTTTTTTTTTTGCTTCCTCCTACAGAAACAGAGCACCGTGAATGTTTATGTGAGACAAAGCAGTTTCCAAAGCTGACTACAATAAACTGTAGAGATGATGTGCAACGGAGCAAAATTCAAGCTAAATTGTCTGAAGCGTCACTTTGTTTCATTTGCCCTTGTCTCTCACAATTAGAGGACTGTCTCAAATGTGACTCGTTGACGTCATTTTTTATCAGGGTCCTGAAATAACAGCCTCCATTTCATTCAAGTAGGAGAGACCGCATGAAGAATCAGATTCTGTGCGGTGTGTATGTGTGTACGTGTACGTGTACGTGTACGTGTGTGTGTGTGTGGGGCCCAGCTCCTGATCTGTGAATTGGGACAGATCTATCATTTTACCTAATGAGATCAAATTGCTGTGATGTGGAGGTTGCGAAGGAGCAGAGCAAATGAGCTTGTAAAGTAGTGATGAAATACTTGGTAATATTTCCACAAATATGGAAAGCCAAAGTGAGACACTGCTGGAGCTAAGACGTGTGTTGCCTGTGCACTGTCGCCCCTTACTCTCCTAACACAAGATGAGGAGTCCAACTGATTCTGCTTGGCATTTAGGAAACATATTAAATACACATGGAATAACTGAAACCATTCCATTTGTTTCTAACTCGTTTTAGTACATTTTTGCTAATTAATCACAGCAAGGCTCACAAACTATGCGTGAAAAATGAATTCATCCCTGTATAAACTATTTTCTTGTTCTCTCTCGGGAGGGTTAGCTGAACAGACTGCTGCTTGAAGGTCTTTGTTTACAACCAACCTAATGTAATTATACTCACCACCTACACACAAATTAGCATGCAAACTGTGTCGGAGGTTTAAAAAAATACAGGGAGGAATGTGATTTTAGTGCAAGGATAGGTCTGCTCATCTGAGGCAACGTCTCAGTGCCTCGACGCCGCGATGCCAGGCGGCTAGACGGCACCGGTGCATCATGGGAGGCCGGAGCAGGACCGCGGCTAACAAGCTCCCAGAGTTAAACACGCATGTACAGTGCAGAGAGACGTTTCAGCATGGGGAGCGCTTATCTCCACTGAACAAACTGGAGGGATGGGAATGTTCTCAGGATATTATCATGTCCTCTGTGGAAATGAGATAGCCAGCCACCTTTATCGCCACCCTCAGACTCTGAAGGGCCCATGACCATTACAGGAACAAGGACCAATAGGCTGCCAGGGGACTCTAACCAACTGGCTGCCTGAAAGAAAAAAAGAAAAAACAGACTGCCTGGGAATTGGACGGATTGGAAGTTGAATGAGTGACAGGAGATTGGAAGGAGACTTGCTGTTGGCTAGTTAAACCCAGCCAAGGGAGTTTAGAGTAGCTATTTAGACAGGATGCTGAGAGCTAAAAAATTGACATGTAACTCATAAAGTCATACGTGAACCATGACACATTATCAAAAAGGATAAAAGAAGAGAAAAAAAATAAAATCTAAAGAAATCAGGGAAGCCGCATTTTAGTTATAATTGGCAAAAGGATCTTTGTGATATGTGATTTAACGGCAGCATCTCCATGGCAACTCTCCTTTCAAGTCCAAAATGAATAGGTAATAGACAAAAAAACGCACAACTTCGTAATGTCAGAATAGATGCCAAAAACTGACATGAGGAAAATAAAGGTAGATTCTTGTTTGACAAAAGTGATTTTGCTGTGCACACGACGGAGTGTCAAAACTGTACAGCAGCCTCAACACACACACACACACACACACACATACTTCTATCTTAGTGAGGACCCCCATTGACATAATGCATTCCCTAGCCCCTTAACTTAACCTTAGCCATCTCAAATCACCCTAACTTAAAACCAGGGGTTCGATGTGCCTGTGTGTGCTGCGTTTTAATACCAATCTAAAATAAACCTGATTTTAACCATAACAGTAAGTCTTAACATTCAAACAGCCATTTGAGGGCCGACCAAAATATCCTCACTATGCTCAAAATGGTCGTCTACACCCTCACAAACACACCCTTACTCTTCCCCTTTTCGATTAACCCAATTTACCTTATTTTACTGTCCTCATAAGGAAGACAGGTCCCAACAATGTGACTGTGTAAACCGATTTAGGTCCCCACAACATGAGTAATACCTGGACCACACACACACACACACAATGTACCATAGCAACACAAATCTTCCCTCTGTCGCTGTTATTTTGACTGTCTGGCAAATCCACCTCTTGTTTTCAAAGCATTTTTTTCTCCTGTCTAACAGGTGCAAAACCTCTCAACTCCGCACATCAAAGAGACACATGCACCTGCGAATAAATCACAGCAAATGGTAAGAATCCAGACTCGGGCCTCCCAACACCAAAGAGGTAGGATTCAAAGTGTCTGATTTAATATTCATGAAGTGCAGGGCTTTGGCGGCTGAATGCTTGTTTACGGAGATGTGTCTTTTGTCCTTGGGAGAAGGTTTGATATTCCACCAAGAAACTGTTATTTACAAACCGCGTGCTTGTGGTTTTGCCTCGACGTGATAAAACACATACATCCTCACCTAACACGGTGTGTATACACTGTACGTACACTACACACCCCCACATGTACTGACTTAGATTGACACACCGGTTCTCTCCTAAGAGGTTCTCACTCCCCTTGTGAAGTATTAAAAGCCGCATACTGCTCTTCCAGCAGAGCTAATGAGAGCTTGTGATTATGAAGTGTCGGTGGCTTCATGTGCGGAGGAGTTGTTCAAGTTGTGGCAAGTCCAGAGTGAAGAAGTGTCGTCTGAAAACTGCACCCACAGGGACAGAGGTGGCAGACAACCAGTAGACGCTATAGACGGAACCAAATCAAACACAGGCACTGGTGTGGCTCAGCAATAAACACTTCTTTCCTTCTTGTCAACACCTCTGCACCTCTTTAAAAAAGTGTTTTAGATGAATTTAAGTATTATCGGAACACAAAATTAATTTATTAACAGCTGTCCAGGCCTGTGTTTTGGTGTCATGTGGCAATGAAAGGGTTTAAATAGAGCAGGTAACCTAGAGCAGGTAACCAGGTGCATGTCTGACTCCAAGGTAAGCTTGGAGTCAGACATGCACCTGCATCCAAGAATCAGTTATTTTTGGTTGATGCGATGAGCGAGATCCTCTCATCACAAAGGACGGCTCCTCCACGGGGATGTCTCGCAGCTCTCGTCTCGCTGTATAAAACCTGTACTTCACCTTTTCAGAAACGAAACAACGCCTACAAGGTCGGCCCTGTATGTGGATCAGCTAATTACTACAGCTGAAAGAAAGCTTTTGAGATAAAAAAAAAGAAAGAAAAAAAGAACCATCTCCCCGATGAGTACTTAAAGAAAGAAAGCAGCTGGTCAGAACATACTCTAGGGAAAACATCAGCTATTGGAGTGGTTGAGGATACTTTTCACTTAAGTGCTTTTCTCTGAGCAGTGTTCGCTGTCATTCGCTCCCACGCTTCCTCCTCCTCCTCCTCTCGCAGGGTGGCACACATACACTCACACACATATCCCTCCCTTTCATCCCCAGGGGTGAAATAAACCCATGCATCATGACTCAATTCAGTCTTAATTTATTTCACATGGTCTAATTTAATGTCTTCGTGTTCATATGCAATGATTAAAAATAACCGGATTCTTTTTTTTAATAATTATTTACCCCCACGTTTCCCCTCCCTGATCATGCACATTACTCAGGGGTTTTGGTTGTTACATTTCTCACACAACTTGGCTGCAGAGCAACACAGTGGATTGTGATCAGCATTAACAATAACTCATGCAGGCCTGCTGCCCTCTGCTGGCTAAACTGTGATATCCCACCAGTCCAGATCCTACAGTGGACCCTGCGATAAACCCACTACAGTATTAATCAAAAATGATCATGTGCATCTACATAGGCAAAAAATAACAAGGTTTCACTTCAGGTAAATCTGTTTCCTCTGCTGAGAAATATTCTTTATTACGATCTAGCATTTACAACAGCAATCCGTCAAGGTGCAAGCACAACTGACTTTTAAAGGGGATGGGGAAATGGCACTCTGATTGGTTCATTGCACGTGACACTGGAAAACCCATCCATGATTGATTACGAGACTGATGGTGCACTCGTGTGGTGTTAATAATCAGAAAAATGTGTTCGTGACTGGAAAAATGTGTCTGTATGCCATCTCCAGTCAGGAAAACAACACAGAAAGTTGCCTTAAATTTTGGTACACAAGTCGCAGAGTTGCTGATGTCATCACTTATGAACCTGTTATACTTTTACAGTAAGCTCTACATAGGAGTCTGTCCATCTCACACAAGCACATAACTTTTAAGTCAATACAGACGTTTTTATGATTAACATGCACACATTAAATTATTCATATGCCTGTCACACCTGATTTGCTCTTTGTTATTATGCAAATAATTGAGTTTTTATTTAACAGCTGAACCATCCAACAACGTTCACCTGATTTCTAGTGCCTCAGACTGCACCAGACTGAACAAAGAAGTTGCTGAGGAACTGATGGCTGACTGCTTCTGCGGGGTCTCTTCGAGGTCATGGCGTCCAAACCACAGGAAGTGCTGCCCTGCCCGTGCTGAAGCTGCCTCTGCAGCCTTCTGCTTGTGGTTGCGGGTGAACCGGCTGTAGCCCGCTGGAAAAGCAGCAGTCGGCTTCACCGTGAAGTCTGTCTCGTAGGCTGAGACGTTCCCTCCAGTCTCTGATGTGCCGCTGTCAGCTCCATCGGGGCAGAGGCTGAAGTGAGAGTTTTGCTGCTTGCGTTCGTCGGGACACTTTCTCAGTCCCACACCCTGAAGTACACCAACATGGCAGAGAACAAATGTTTTCCTTTCAAGCTGTGATATGGTAATAGGTCAGAACATTTTGTTATGCTGTGTATTTCTCCTCATACTCACATAAGTGAAGACAGCAATGTTATCTTTTAAGGAATGCTTGTTGTCATGGTCTGAGAGTGGATACTCCCTGGATTCCTGTGAAGAAACACATGAAGAAAAAACTCAGACAGTAAAACAACTGAACACAGAAAAACTGAGAAGGCAGTTTTTCTTAATTTCTTTGATATGAAGTGCAAGGGCCATGACAGAAGTGTGTATCAAAGTGCAGTGATACAAAAGCTGATTATTTGTTCAAGTTTTAACTTGATGTTGTGATTAAAATAAAGAATTTCTTACCCATTTTCCACCAATGCTCATTGAAGAAGGTTTTTTTCCACCTTTTACCATTTTTATCGACTGAGTGATTTCACCAACGCACCGCACACATGCACGCACAGTTAAACTTAACTGAACAATGCACAACACTGGTCACTATGGAAACAGGCTCCAAACAAATAACCTGGACACTGAGCTCAATTTGTCACGGAGATGTGGAACTGGAATTCTGACAAAAACCAGCTTCCACTAATCAAATAAAAGGATAAATAGTTTAATTTGATTCACAAATCAAATCAGTCAGATAAAAGATAAAAGACAATAACAACGTAAGAAACTAGGCCGAATGAATAACCAGGATTTTTTATGTATAAAAAAGGCATATAATATGGCTTGGATGGATTAAAGATTAAAGTAAACATGATAGGGATCACAGGTAGAACATATAATTGGATCAAAGACTTTTTATTTGATAAGTTTATTCAAGTAAGAATTGGGGCCGCTTCATCAGGAAGGTATATGGTGGAATATGGTATTCCTCAGGGCAGTGTCATTGATCCAATATTGTTTTCCATTATGATCAATGTCACTAAGTTCAGGGTGACAATGGGTCGCTCTTTGCTAATGATGGAGCCTTGTGGAAAAGGGGAAGGAATGTTAAGAAAATGTCACTTCCAAGCACTTCACTTCAAAAATGTCACTTCACAGCAGCAAGGAGTTGCTTAGCCACAATCTTTGAGTATTTAGCGATAAAAGGTAGTTTTGAGATGGGTCTATAATTTTCTAAAATCATGTGATCGAGCCCAGGCTTTTTTAGAATTGGCTGAACACTAGCAGTTTTGAAGTAATCTGGAACATTACTGTTAAAGATTTATAGTAACCAGGGCACAAGTGTTTCCGTTACGTTGAATAAAAGCTTAATGGACGGGTGCCCATTGTCCCAACTAAGCTTTTATTCATTCGTATTGACGGATGAGTTCTGCACTTCAGCAATTGATGAGATTAAATTAATTCCATTTAAAATGTATTTAGTTGATTAAATAAAATCAAGTGTTTGAGAGTTACAAGAAAATGTATCTTTGATGGATGACAAAGTCAAGGAGGGATAATTCACTAAAACAAAAAGTTTAGTTACTTTATTTTTCACAACAATACATTACAATGACATATTCAATTTATCGACAACTTATGAAATATATAATATAATTTTACAACTTATATTGAACTTAAGAAGCTTTATTTTTTTATTTTTAATACAATTAGCTATTCTAAAATGTGTTCAAATGTAACTATTAAAGATCCTGGGTTAGGATTTTGCAAATAAACATTGGCTAACATTTTTGGAAATGGTACATGGTCAATAATACCAAGCACTGACTAATTCATGAATCACCTCAGATGGTGGGGGGTTTTAAAATTCTTCAGTGAGACGCGTCGACAAGTAATGATTTTTCTTTTTCCTGTTGTTGGAGGTGCTTCTTCAGCTGTTTGGCCAAACGTTGCCACCTGATGAAAAGCAGGAATCATGGACCACTTAATAAAATCTCCAAAACCGTGCTAACTCTTATTTTGAGATCACACATCCACCTCTCTTACCGTTCCTGTGCATCGTTGTTCTTATTCACCCTGTCAGCCTCCTCCCTCTTCTCCTCCATCCATCGCTGCAACAGTTCGTCTTTCTCTCTCCGAGCCTGCGTCAAAGTTTCCTTTAGTCCTTCCTGCTCCGCTCGCAGGGTGGCCAACTCTTTGGACTGACACTCCAAGGTGAATTCAAATTCTGAAAGGGTTGCCTTCAGGGTGTTGTTCCCTTTAGCCAGGGTACGTGCCTCTTGGCGGTATTGGGACACACTGAAATAGCAAAGTAATGAAATAATGATTTATTTTACCTCTAACCTTTTATTTAGACTGGCTTGACAATTACTTTGACTCATGTAGTTCTGTCATTATACAACATTTTTACGTCAAAACACACATTTATGAATAATTTTTCAAGATGACCATTTATGAATTCTTCAACATGATGTCTAATAGAGTAAAGGATTGTATCAAAGTTAGTAGGTTGGAGATGGAGGCTGAATTTCATATTTATATTTTATATTAACTTCCTTCCTTGCATTACAAATGTATCGGCCTGATAAGACAACACTGACTTTTTAGACTTTTTTAGGAGTTGAAACAATAAAATTAAACCTGTTCGCAAGGTAAATAATTTATGTCTGCAGGCCTTTTACTTTTTAAACATGTAACCGTCTTATATTTGATGTTTTTTCATTCTATCCACTCTCGACTTTGTGAAAATAATTTTCATACAGTGACTTAATGCCTAAATATGACCAAACAAACATTGGGGCATTACTTTCTGTTTCTGAAGATCATATTTTATGATGAATATGGTTTTCCATAACATACCGTGACTGCCAGTACTGCAGCTCAGCCTCTTTCAGATACAGGACGCTGGTCAGGTCAGAGACGGTCTGAGACAACTGGGGAGACAAAAGAACGAGTTGATTAGACTGTGGATAATGGAAGGAGCGATCAGTTCAAAGGTCAATGCCTGAACACACAGATGATAATGTGGTTCAATTTCTTTCTCTGCTGTAACTTCCTGGCTTTTAGATTATTTTACAAGTTTAAAACCACAAAAAGCTTTTTTCTGATGCATTTATTTAATTACAGGAAACTGATGTTGTTTGCACAGCTAAATATTGTTGATTCATATTATTTTATCCACCTTTTCTGACAGGTGCTCAGTCTCTCTCAGCTGCAGATGAAGGATTTTAGTGTTTTTTCCAGCTTCTACTCCATCTCGCTCAGAGCTGAAAAAAAAAGTTTTATAAATCAAGATGAACAAATGTTGGATAAAGTGGAATTCTGCATTTCTAACCTGTTAAACTGAACATCATCCAGGATTTGTTTGCGGATTTCAAAACGTTCCTCCAGCTGAGACACTAGAATGAAAACAAACACGTGCTCTTACGGTCTGAGACAGTGAGAGCATCGATGTAAAAAGCTGAGGAAGGAATAATGTTGATCTTACGTGTCGTAAAAACACCGACATGAGGCAGTTTCTCAGTTTGGTCTCTCTGCTGCAGTCGAGCACGCACGTGATTTTTCCAGTTGGCCATCTCTGCGGTCATGTGATCCGTCGTCTGTGTAAACCCGGTCAACCCCAGCCGCACTTCGAAAATTCGCGCGTCTATTCGTGATTTTACGCTAAATGTCAAATAGGCCGAAGACAAACGTTGACAATTAAAAGATAATTTGTTGTGGACGATTGATTTTATTTCCACACAAATATAACAAACATAATGAAATGGAATATCATATATATATATTTCTGAAAATTAAAGTCAAAGTTCACTACTTTCTGATTATTGGACTCAAAACTTATTTGAGGTGACACAGCTATTTCAACTCACTCTTGTTCATGTTGACCCCCACTGTATGCATGTCAAGTTTCAAAAGGTTTTACTGTACAGATATTGAGAAAATGAAAGACAAAGTTTGCTACTTTTTCATTATGGCACTCAAAACATGCTCACTTGCCTATTTTCTTCGCCAATGACATTTACCGTATGTGAACGAATAGACACGCATCAATTTTCAAAGTGCGGCTTACTTCACAAACGAAGGGCCACATGACCGCAGCTGTTCATTGCAGTAAACACTCACTTGTCCCCAAAATGGCTCCTCAACTGCAGGCCTGCGTCGTTTTTTGCTCTCACTTGACAACACACATGACTTTGTCGTGGTTAAACATGAACTGAGTGTTAACACAATTTCATTAGAATGGAAGTGAAAGGTCTGCAACAAAGTTTTCACAGCTCCTCCCAGTTCGGTTTAGATAGAGAGCTGCCTGACATTCCATCCACTGTGTTAACATAACACAACACATGACCACATTACAACACGACACAACATTACATAATATAACATAACATAACAGAACAGAACAGAACAGAACAGAACAGAACAGAACAGAACATGAGATGACATGACATGACACGACACGACACAACACGACACAACATAACATAACATAACATAACACAACACTTCATAACACAACGTAACATAATTCAAATACAGTAATTAACAAAATTGTGTAAAGTATTTACTTTATATGCTACTTGGTGCTTGTATTCAAATACTTTCTCACCTTCAGATTAAAATGTACTTTTTGATGTGAGATTAAAATTTACTTTTTGATCTGAGAGCTCTACTTATTCTGAAAAGTAACATTGTATAAACACAACACTTTTCCATAAATATAATGTATTGCTATGGATAAAAAAAACCAATGACCCTTGTAAAGTACATAATATAATCTTAAAAAACTAATTTTATAATCTGAATCTGCACTTTAGTTTGTATCTTAAGCTGCCAAACAAATACAATGCAGTATAAGTAGATGCACATTTTGAGCACAATGTAGTAATATTAGAATAAAATATAGAAGTAGAAAATGGAAATACTCCAGAAAAGTATCAAAATATTTCAATTAATTTCTTTCCACCACTGCAAATTAAATGTTTTAATCTCGACTTTAACTGACTTCAAACAAACTTTGTTATTGTTTTATTATATAATTTAAAAGAAGACAAGCACAAGCCAAGTCAGTGCATTTCAAAATAAAAGCCACCAGAACAGAATGTACTCAACTTTTCTAGAAAGAGCAGGAGCTGCCAACTCTTAGTACTTCCGGTTCATTGCCTTTATCACTACATCGCTCTGACTGAAACACATTGAGCGACATGAGCTTTATTTGACATCATTTAATGTTCAAATCTAATTTTTGTATTTTACTGTAGACTCGGGATGAATTCCGGTGGTTGACAGGGAACAGAGGAAGAGTTTTGAAGCTGAAACAGGAAGTTGTTGTTCACTTGGACCAACGTGTGCTCTGACAACAACAGATGGAGAGAGAGAAGCTACAGGCTAATTTAAACCTTTAAATACATTTAACTGAGCAACAGCAGCTTCTCATGTGAGTGTCATTTTATTCCAGTGTTGTATATTTACATCTTGTTTGGTTTTTTTCACAGCGCTACGGCTCAGCGATGTTATTTGGATTAGCTAGCCTGCCAAAGCTAGCATAGCAAACTAAAGCCATCACTAACACTTGATCGATACTGTTGTCCTTGTCCGTCCTCCATCTCATGTCTCCTCCGTGACAACATGTGCAGGCTGGCGGGTTGTTGAGGGATCAGCTGGATCCACGGTGCTGTGTCCGGTATGAGCTCTGGGGACAGGGAGCCTGGGAGCCCCTGGGACAATGTGAAGGAAGAGCCCACCTGCTCAGGTGAAAACAGCAAACATGTAAGTAACAGAAACATGCTTCAATGATCTAACATGACAATCTAACTAGCTTTATATGGGTTAGTTAATGTTGTGTGTGGATTCATAAAGTCACTGTCACCTTTAGTGTCAAATCCATTTACACAACTGCCAACGGTCAAAGCCGGATTAAGCTCCTGAAGGGGCCCGGGGCTAATATTTCTCAAGGGGCCCCTTTAGACCCCCTTCAGACCTGGTGTATATATATATATATTCTCTTAGCTGTGTGAATGCAAATCATGACTAACAATCCTCCGCACATCCTTTTCCTGCCTGTTTGCACTTTACTTTATTTCGAAAATGTGAACTGATACACACGGTGCAATAACTACCTTTGAATGTATATAGTCTCAGTTTTGTATTGTATTGTTTTTGACTTTTTTTTTTATAGTAAGCTCTCTTTTACCTTTCTTTTATATTTATTTTAATTTTGCTGAGCTGACCAGTTTCTTCTTGTCCAATACGCTTGTCCAACCCGCTACAGTTCCCCATTAAACAATTTTTTTCCCCACACATTCTGACACAACTGTATTGCCAGACTTGCTAAAAACAACATAATTTGGTCAGTAAGTAAAGTGGGGAAGTAGAATTTTATTTAAGATTTTGACAGTTTTTTGCAACGATCATGGCCTCCTACAGGGATGATACTGTCTGTCAAGGGGTGCAAATTTCCAACAACTGCATATACATTTTACACGTGGAAACCATGGACAATGTTTTGCACCATGTGAAAAACCTGAAATACTGTCTGTGTTCTCTGATCTATCTAAGTCATGATGTTTTTATTTTGTAGGAGTCGGCAATATGCTCAGGCAGCACTGAAATTAAGAGCTGTGCCGTGGTGAAGTACTCAGCCGCCCCTCCACCGACCAGCTATGCCTTGCTGCAGGAGAAGACCGACCTTAAGCTGCCTCCCGCCAACTGGCTGAGAGAAAACCCTCAGCTGGGCAGCGCGGGAACCACCGTACTAGGCTCCAGCAGCAAGAGCAAGCCTTTTTCTAGGTATAACATCCTGAATAATACTATTACTACAACTGCTATGTATTACACTAATGTGAGGCTGTTGTGATCTGAAAAGTTACAGAATGCAGTGTGTGCTGCTGAACTGTTTTGAATTATATAATAATATAATGTTTTGACCACTCTATTTGTTTCAATAAGGCAACACTAAGTATTATAAACACCTCTGGTTATTCAGTCAAAGTCATAGATTAAATTAGAGGCTCAACGCGTCATGCTTTGTGCTCTGCTTAATTGTGGAAACCTGCTGGGCAGATGGCCTCTGTTGATGGTCAGAACGCACTCATGAAGACTGATTGTTACTCACTGCTCTATTGACTTCACGCGTTCTACATTTTTTCAATAACTTTACAAAACTATGACTGGAAAACTTCTCGCTGCATATCTGATAGCAGAGAATCATTGTGATTATCAGTGGATAAACCATGGATACTGATAAATCGTTCATGAGTCTGACCTTTATCCATATTACCATTTGCAAACACTGTTGTGAATAAGTTCCTTTTCTTCTTTTGTAGTTTTGGGATGGCCTACGAATTCATTGACTGCATCGGGGACGATGTTGACGTGGTGTCAGACTCTGAGGTTTGTGGAGCCGCTCCAGCGCTGACATTTGTTTCTGAAACATGTTCATACAGCTGTCGTTAACATTGTTTTCTGTCAAATTCAGAACATCAAGAAGCTTTTGAAAATTCCCTACAGCAAGTCTCACGTCAGCATGGCCGTTCACCGCGTCGGGAGGACCCTGCTTTTGGACGACCTGGACATTCAAGAGCTCTTCATGAAGTCTTCTCAGGTAGAGCAGGGTTTTTCTTTTACAAGTCAACGAAACATCCTTACTAGGATTGTTGTTCCATGTTTTAAAAAAATGTCTTCATGACAGTATGAGGTTAAAGTGATTTTATTTTCCTGCTACGTGTGTTTTTGTAGACCGGAGACTGGACGTGGCTAAAAGAGTTTTACCAGCGGCTAATAGATGAGAAGTGGCAGAGGAAGAAGAAGAGTAAAGAGCACTGGTATCAGAGAGCCATCCTGTCAAAGTTCCTCTACTACAGGTGAGTTATCTCTTTACATTGGGTGTAAGTTTACACTTCTTCTTGTGCATCTCTCTTTGCCTTGCTCTGTCAACACTACGGCTCTAACACTGTGTTTCTTGCAGTATAAATGGTGATGGAGCTGCAGAGCCTGTACCAGACAACCTGAATGAAGGGGAGGTGGAGAACGAGGCAGAGGAGTTCAGCTCTACATGGCCCACCTCCTTCACCAGCACGCCGTCTGAAGCAGAAGAGTCAGACACTGCCAAGCAGGTCCGAAGAAATCTCTGAGAAATGTGAAATAATGTTGGGAAAGGTCTCAAAAAGATATCATTAAAAATACAATCAAGGTCTGAAAAACCTAATCACTGAAAAGAATTAAGTAGGGAATTAATAAGGATTTAATCCGTTGTGCCTCCACAATTTTTCTGTACTTAATGTGATGAAGGGTTTAAGCAAATAACTAACCAGCGTTTTTTTGACTTAGTGGCTCTTAGGTGAGTGGTAAGCTGATAACTGTGTGAGATGTTGGTTTGCACTACTTACACTGACAGTGTTGCTTCTATAAAACATGTAGGAAAGCGTTTCTTTGGACAGCAACTTTGCTCTGGGCCAAGTGACGGCTGTACTCAAAGAGCAAAACCTCCCAACTCTGTTCAACGAGGGGGAAAACAGTCAGGTAACACAAACGTTTACAACCTTCTTTCAATGGTATTTATGACCAGAGGTGGTAGCTTATGGTTAATATATCATTTGATGTTGTTTGTTCGACAGGGTTTAAGAAACGACTTTGTGCGAAACATCATGTGGACGTTCGAGGATATCCACATGCTGGTCGGATCCAACATGCCTATCTTCGGAGGTGGTCGTTATCCTGCCGTCAGTCTGAGACTCAGGTTGGAATTAGTTTGTTCTGATTCAGGATCTGAAATAAATGTTCACATAGAGAGAAAATAAGAATTTTAATTATATAACATGTCTGCGTCAACAAGATACTGAACATTTTCATAAAATATGGCTGTATAATGGATGTGGTGACACACAGTACGTCTCTGCACAGTGATGATAGATGCTGGGAATTGTTGTTAGTAGGTCAGGTTTTAATTAGTTTGAGCTGAACTGTAAAGATAATACATCCAATTAATAATAATAATAATTCCTTCTTCCCCTCTGTCTCTGTGTTTTTCAGGGACAACAATAAACCAATCAACATTCTGACAGGTATCGACTACTGGCTCGACAATCTGATGTGCAATGTCCCCGAACTGGTCATGTGTTTTCACGTCAATGGCATCGTTCAGGTGAATTGCTGCTGCCTTTTGTCCAGTGTTGTTATTATCCAAGTAATTATTGCCAAAGATGATGTTTCATTGTATAATCTGAAAATGTTTTGATGGCAGTGAACATTTTTTAAAGGTTCTATATTTTACAATTTTCTGTTTCATTTGAGTTTAAAAATCCATAATAAATTATGGGTTTAAGTACCAAAGACTGTGTAGTCTTAGGGCCTGTTTATTTAAAAAAAACGTATTTCATTGTTTTGTGGTTTTCCCTACAGAAATACGAGATGATAAAGACAGAGGACATCCCTCATCTGGAGAACTCGAATTTCTCCACGAGGGTTGTGAAAGACATCGCCCAAAATATTCTTTCCTTCCTAAAGTCCAACTGCACCAAAGAGGGTCACACCTACTGGCTTTTTAAAGGTGGGAGACAAACAAACAGGAATTCTTCAGTCTGATCACTATGTGCCTGTGTTTCTCGATGTTATCTAATTTTAACTTTTTGAACCCACAGCCAGTGGGAGTGACATCGTGAAGCTTTATGATCTTACTACCCTGTGTGAGGAGGCTGAAGAAGGGAAATGTCAGAATCCCTTCACTCTCCCTGTGGCTGTGTTACTATACAGGTAAGAATCTTATAAAGACTCAGCATTAGAGCATCTTTGTTCTACAAGATTCCTGCAGCCGTGACTTCTATTGGAAAAGTAGTTAAATTTGAAGCGTTAAAGTCCAGGGCTGAAAAATGTCCTCATATCCAAAAAGAGATTCATAGAAAGCTTGAGGCCGAATCTATAAATGTATTGTTGGACTTCAGGTTTAGTCAAATCCTCAAAAGGTTTGTGAAAGTTAACATTATTTGAGTCAGTTTAAGTAGCAAGAAATTTGTTGTTTCAATATATAATAAATGCAAAATATTTTAAAATAGTATATAAATTAAAATGTCCATTTAAAGGGCAACCCTTGTAAAACACAACATCGTTTGCAGGTTAGATGTGTTTTAATCAGACATGTATAGAATTCAGTAAAGTGTGTAATCTGTAATGGATTCTCGTCTGTTGTGTGTTTTGTTGTGCAGAGTGGCCAGCAACCTAATGCTGAAGGCGAGACAGAACAGGAAGCACTATGGCACAGTCCGAACGCTGCTCTTAAACTGCGTCAAACTTCTGGATCAGGAGAGACATCCGCAGGTAAGAAGAAATTCTATGTTACAATAAGACAGAGGTGGCAATTTATATTTAGACGGCAGAGAAAGTAGAAAGTGCAACTCTTTGACTGAACCTGATCCCCTCTCGTCTATCTGCTCAGATCACCGCCTCCGCCCACTACATGCTGTCAGAGCTGTTCCAGCTCGACGAGCCCCCTGAGGAAGGAGGAGAGTCGCTCCGGGCCGGCGGCTCCGAGGACAGCTACAGCGACGAAGACAGGGAGGAAGACGAGGAGGCAGAGTTGACGGAGGACAGTGATGAGAATGGCTCCTACAGCAACTGCTCCAACCCACAGGATGACAGTAAAGCTGTGGCTGTTATTCGCTCTGTAAGGGAGCTGTCTGTGCCGGAGAAATACAAATCTACCCACCAGATCAGAGTGAGCGCTTCTACACATGTTTTTCTTGCTCTTTCCATCACACAGACCTACAGGGAGAGAGTGGAGGAAAAAAAAGTGAAAGAAGCTAATTTTATCTTTTCAAATCTCTGCAGCCAAGTGGAGCTTTCCCCGTTTCTCAAGACAAGGAGGAGCGATGCAGACACGTCCTGAGCTACGTACTAAAGGCAAGTCGCCGCATGATGTTTACATACAACACTGATAATGTGATGTGTCACCTACCAGTTAATAAACGCTGTGATACACAACACAGGGCCTGAAGGCAGTGGATGGAAGCATAAAGAAGGAGAGCGACCTCCCAGCCGCGGACCCCAACACACCAATCCCTCTCAAATATGAAGACAGAAATGCTATTGGAGCCTGCGCCTCCGAGAAAGGCATCTCTCTTCTTCTTGAGACAGGTCAGTTCTCAGTCCTTTTTACTAACTGATGTAATACCGCATAATAAAACAGTGAATATGGAAGTGTTATGTCATACACTGTCTTCTTACTTTCTTACAAACGGGCTATGATCATGTGTGTGTCAGCAGCGGGGCCAGTGCAGGGCGACCAGAAGCACCTGACGCGCTCGGGGATGATCCCTGGCTCGTGGCAGCACCACATGAAGCTGCAGCTCTTCCTCAAAGCCTCCAAGGCCTACTTTGTCCTGTCTGATGCCGCCACCAACTTACTGAAGTACGGCCGAGCTTTGCGCTACATCAAGCTATCTCTGCAGTGCTACGGTACGGTTGTTTAACTTCAATTTAAGTTGTTTTCTTTCATTCTTTCCTTGTTTGATCTCTTTCTAGCAGCCTAAATAATGTTTTCACAAAGCAAATATTAATCTAAAAACCGAATGATAAAACAGATCAGGTCCTTTCACTAGATTGTGCATGAAACTGCTCCATAACTTTCCAAATTATGTGCAGCATAATTATAACAAAGTCATTCAAACTTCAATTTATCTTTCCATCACCTTCTGCGGTTTTCCTCCAGATGCCTATTGCTCAGTGAGCGGTACGCAGCACTCACAGGTGCTGCAGTTCCACAGCCAGTGTCTGTCTCTGTGTGGAGACATCCAGCTGATGTTGGCCCAGAACGCCAACAACAGAGCCGCTTACCTTGAGGAGTACAGCTACCAGACCAAAGAGGACCAGGAGATCCTGCACAGCCTGAACAGAGAGAGCAGCTGCCAAGGTCACTCACTGAAGACAATCATACACAACACACAATGTCCAGCTCTGTTGCCTGATTTATTAAAACTAGGGGTAAAGGCCATTTCATTTGTCAATCGTATCCTTCTCTACCCTTCAGCCTTCAACATGGCAGCAGACCTGTCGATGGACCCGGAGTACCAGCTGTTTGTCAGCAGTAAATGTTACGAGGCAGCATATGAACTGCTCATCTCAGAGGCTTTGAAAGATCAGGAGTCAGATCAACTGGCTCAGTTGCTCAGACGGCTGGGAAACATCCGCAATGAGATGGGAGTGTACTACATGAACCAGGCAGCAGCCATGCAGACTGAGAAAGAAGGTTTGTCGGGTAGAAGTTGAAACTCTTAACAATGACAGTGACCGATATCCCAGAGTAATAGGGACAGCTTGCTTTCCACTGCACTCAGATCAGTAAAGAAATACGGACTAAAACACAACTTTAAAAACTGATCACTCTTACTTGTGTCTCTGTCCGTGTTGCTGTGTCTAATCAGGTTTATCTTTCTCCCTCCCCAGTAAAGAAGTCTGTGTCCGTAGCAGAACAGGAGATGTGGAAAAAAAGTTTTTCCTACTTTGAGAAAGGTATGAAGGACTTTGAAGCCATCAGGGACAGCACCAACTCGGCCTTGCTGCTGTGTAACACTGGCCGACTGATGAGAATCTGCGCTCAGGCTCACTGCGCCGTCTCTGGCGACCAGAGCCGAGGGGAGTTCTCACCTGAAGAGGCACTCTACTACAACAAGGTGCCACGTCAAACACTTATCGTCTTAATTATTATTTATTCCTTTGCAATCTTGCTGATCTTTTTATTTTTCGTCTTACTTTATCTTGGACTTTTTTATCTTATTTGAACCCAGGCCATAGATTACTACTTGCGGGCTATAAGGTCACTGGCAAACCGAGCAAACCACCCACTAGTGTGGGACAGTGTAAACTGGGAGCTGTCCACTACCTACTTCACCCTGGCTACACTTCTGCAGGACTACGCCCCACTGTCCAGGAAGGCCCAGGAGCAGGTGCCTGTTTTAACAGATATTCACATTTTGATTATCAGTCTCTTTTCTTCAAATCACTAGATCAGTGATTACCATCTTTCTGTTTCTATCATGTGTTTTTCCCAGATTGAGCGAGAGGTGACGGAGGCGATGATGAAATCCCTGAAGTACTGTGACCTCCAGACTGAGTCGGCTCGTCAGCCGCTCTACCAGTACAGAGCTGCCACCATCCACCACCGCCTGGCCTCTATGTACCACAGCTGCTTCCGCAACCAGGTGGCAAATCGTGAAAAGAAATCGTATTTATTCTGAATATCTGTTTGCTTTTCGTACCAAACACTCGTATGTCTTGGCTCACTCTTTTGATATAGACATTTGTTTGATCATGCTTAAAGAAAAAGGAACCACAGACTGACTGGAATAGAATTGCTGGTGATGCCTCAGTATAATGCACACTGACGGATGTCTGTGTTCCTGGCTCTAATTGTGTGACAGGTGGGAGACGAACACTTGAGGAAGCAGCATCGGAGCCTGGCAGAGCTTCACTACAGCAAAGCTGTTTGTTTATTCCTCAGCCTCAAAGATGCGCCCTGTGAGCTGCTCCGCACGCTCCTGGAGAGGGTGGCCTTCGCTGAGTTCACAATGGCAGGTGAGAAAACAGCCTATTTTCCCATCTCCTTTTTATTAATAAAAACACGACACAAAAAAAATCTGAAACACCGAACAAACAAAATGACAAAAAAGTGAGACAGCCTTATAGCAACACAAACAATTTATGATCCAGCCCAAGGAACCTAAAAAAGTAAAAAAAACATTAAAGGATACAAGAAGAAACTGTTGATTATATTCCATATATCACTAGGGTAGCTATTACCAAAACAAATATTAAATGCATGTGTCATTCATGTGTTACATATATTCAGCCTCAATGAACCGTTCTCACCTTTCCTAGTATTTTTAATACTTATTCTAAATTGATGAATTTTGAAGGAAACCACCTCAAAGAAAAAATGTCCTCTTGATTTCATAGAAAATCAAATAAATAATTCCACAGAGAAAAAAGCGCTCTGTTGCGTTGCTCATCTTTTTGAAGAAGAACCTCAGTAATGTTCAGTCCACAGCCTCCTGCAGTGATGTTTCACATCCTGTTTCCACAGGTCAGAGCAGCAGCGGGGCGAAGCTGAAGAGCCTGACTGGAGCTCTGGAGATCATGACAGAAAGTCGTCATGCTTTCCAGCTCATTCACAACGAGCTGGAGGAGGAGGAGGAGCAGGTCGAGGTCAGTTTTCTTGGGACATGCTCTCTCGTGCTTATTCATCTTCACAAAGCTTTGCTCTGTTGTCCTCTCTCCAACACGCACTGTCCCATTGACCTTTCCTTCTCCGTCTCTCCTCGTGCTGCAGCCGAGTGAACCACAGGCTGCGGACTCGGCTCAGTCTCCTGATGTGGCCACCGGTCCCACCTCAGGACTGAACCTCCAGGAAGTGATGAAGTTAATCGGCGTGTTCGAGCCGAGCTTCTCCTTCCTGCTGCTGCAGCTCATCAAACTGATGACGACATTGAAACGGAAACCAAGGTGAGCGAGAATCCAAGAACTCTTATTCTACATCCAGCTCTGTTTACATCGAACATCCTTAATACCTTCACTATGCTCACTCCTGTGTGTTTACAGCAATAAAGATGAGGAGCTGTTGAAAACGTATAAGAATGTCTACTCCAAGCTGCTGCGAGCGGAAAAAAACGCACCTCTCCTCAGCCGGGTCAGCGTCTACAAAGACCTGCTGCAGCAGCTGACCCCGCAAACAGGAAGTGACGACACAGGCACACCTTCATGATGACGAGGAGGACACTCTAGACTTTGACGCTGCTCCCCCACACCTTGCTGGACACCCAAACTGAATTCTTGGGAACACTTGACAACTGTCTTCACAAAAAACTGACATCAGTATTAACGGACTCATCCTGAGGCAACTGTCTGACTCTGAATAACAGTTTCAAAGCTAATTTCACCTCCTGCGCCTTATAAACAAGTTCATCTTTTTATAACACTTGCATCGAAGGTTTTGAATTGTTCATTTTTTTGTTGAAAATTCAAAATGTGTTATTTAATTGTCTTTATTGCTTACGCAGTTGTGATTCACCGTTAAACCTTCTCTCTGTTGGATTTGTTGAGTGCATCCGCCATTAGTAAAATTTCAAATTACACATAACTACTACATACAGGGCTTAAAAATACATATATCGTTCGGCAAAGGCTCAGAAAAAAATAATACATTTCACTATAATTGTTATATTTGATATTCAGTAACACAAGTAATGCTGTGAAAAAGGTGTGGTTGAAGTTTGACAAATTGAAATAAGCTCAAAGTAGTTATTTGCTTTCCAAAAAAGAAATGTGCAATACTTTGGCAACATCCAATGCAAACTGAAGAGTTTGTCCACATGGCTGTTTGTATGTATGTATAAATGTGAGTTTATATCAGCATGGTTTGCTGTGACATGGAAATAAAAGGTTTTTAAATTTTATGTGATGAAATTCTGTAGATCTTCTGTCCCCCTCATGATTTTGACCCCCGTTCAGACCTGGTAACAACATCCGTCCTCAGTGATTCAAGTTCAGCTCTGATCGCACTCAAATGCCTCCTGAGATCCGATCACAAAAATCCCATTCGGAGGTGGCAACATTCTTTAGCTGTGTGAACGCAAATGCATCCTGGGCCAAATATGTATTTGTATTTTTATGTTTTTTTTAAAATTTACATATTTGTATGCATCTCAGTGTCAATATATTGATTTGTACTTTTCTTAAAAGGGTTAACATCTTCATAGCAGAGCTGCGCATTCATTGATTAATTCAGTCAGTCCTTTCTGCTCACTTTCACTCTTTCACACACACACAAATATTATCATCAGACACATCAGTAAATTCATAAGTAACATCATTTGGTCTTGGCGAACAGAAATGACGAGTGTGTTTATTTGTATAAAGAGCAGGGAAGTGGTCACAGGAGACGCATTCAGGGCACATTTTAATTTTACTTTTAAAGTAAAAGCTGCTGCTCTCCCTGCCTTAAGCTTTGGAAGGACGGAAAGGTGCGTAGGCTTTTCCACGTATGTATCTGGAAGAGCAGGGAGGCCCCGGAACAGAGTGAAGTGGTCCTGACTGACATAACACAATAGCGTAGAGCTGTCCACTTGTGATTGGATCTGTCAAGCTGGATGTTAACACAGATCTTAACATAGTTTCTAAATGTTTCTTCAGAAGCATCACCGAATGCTAATGTGCTCTCGGGCTAATACGACACATCAGATCAAGTTTCAGTGGAGGAGTTTTATTCAGATTTTTGGATAACAAACATAAAGTGCAATCTAACACGCTGGGCCGTTATTTCAGTTTATTTATCCGGATATTTAAACAATGTCAACACGTACTGTGCACAGCTGCTTTGCCTTGAAAAAAGCTCTTCAGAGTGATGATTTTAAGTGGGTCCTGGCAGCGGCTTCTGCTGCACAGAGGAGAGGACATGATGTTTTTAATACAGTGTCAGTGAACTGGGTCACCCTGCAGTTACCGAGCTGTATCGACACCAGATGGAGCTGCAGGGGGACGCAAACTGTCCCTGAACCTCATTAATCAGGCTGGACCACTGCTGAGGGGGACTGACCAATGGACAGTGACTGAGGGGAAGATGTGGCGCAACAGAATAACTCAAATGGAAACCACATCGGAGTACAATAAATAATAAGTTTAACATTTTTAGTATGAGAAAATTATTATTAGAAATTCTGTTAAGAGATTGTTCTGTTGAATATGATTTAAATACAAACACATATAAACAGATGCTAAAGAAAACAACATAAGAACTTTGTGTAACTGGCAAAGAAAAATATATATAACACGATATTGTGACAAAACGGCGGTGCAAAGATGAAACTACAAAAAAGATCTAATGAAAGTATACGATTGACTCAACAACTACCCAGGCAATGTGATTCTATTCGGTGTAGTGCAATAACTGGTTACTGGTAATACAGGTTCTTTCATCACCACCCCTGGGAGCAGTGGTTCGGTCCGTCACTGTACAACACAGCGGTCACTGGTCCGGTCCTCTTGCGGTGTCTCCTGGGAGGGTGAAGGTGTCTCCTCTTGGTAATGAGAATGGTTCAAAATGTTCTGCAGGATGTCTTTGCTCTCGCTGGGCGGCAGGTTGTAGAAGAAATACTGCGGTGCCATTTGAATGAACCTGGCAGGAGAGAAGACAAAGTTTAAAAGTGTGTCAGAGGAGGTTGTGTTTGTGTCAGCTGGATTACACAAAAGAAAGAAACCGGAAAAAGGGGTGGATCCAGGATTCAGTTTTTTTGACATTTTCACCAATTTTGCTGCAGATATTTCAAGTCAGGCATATTAAGAAGACTGATATTTATGAGTGTGAGCAGTTTGGTTGAATTCAAGGGGTCTGTCCTCTTCTGATGCTATTCTAGTTTGAGCTGCATTGAACTGATTCACACATTTTGATGATGTGGAGCCTAAGAGAGCATGACATGCGCAGAGGGGCTTTCTCCTCCTCCATTAAGCTGCAGCTTCACATTCCCAGGCATCTGTGCAATCCGTAATCCCCTCTCCAACCCAGAGAATACTAGAGAACAGGGATTAGGATTCCTCCCTCCACAACCAGCCTGACTAGTCTCTGCTCAATTGAGACTGATTAAATCTGAAGACACGAGGGTGGTCAACTGGACACTGAAGTCTAGATAACAAAACTGTTTGATCAGACACATGAATGCAAACAAGTGCACAACTTGAACAAAGCGTTACCAAGGCTGAGACTTACTCCTCAGGTGTAATGTGGGTGGCGGTGCGGAGGCAGTTGTCCTCGGAGAAGGAGTGCTCATGGAACAGCACCCAGTCAGGCAGGCCCAGCTTGGGGTTCTTGGCTCCGTATCCAGACAGAGGATGAATCTGGGCTACGTGCTTATGGGTCATAATGAAGTAGTTCCCTGATCCATCGACATCCCGTGCCACCTGAGGGAAAACACACCCACACACAGTCAGATGGATTCCAACAACCTAAGAATACTTTAAAAAAAGCAAAAACAGACAGGAGCATCTAAAATGCTGTAGAGTCATACTTTTTGATATCGCCTTGAAAATGTGAAAAAAGCCAAAACATAATAGACGACAAGAAAAGGCTAAATTCTCTGAAGCAATACACTTAAAACGTTGGAAATAGTTGAGGTGAAATATAAATACAAATACTGAGAGAAGCTGGAGTAGCAGATAAAATTGCTGAGTGAAGTTAAAGTACCTGCTGAAGTGTATGTGCGGTTAAGGCTAAGTCAAGGTTCGAGCACTGAGAGCAGCGGGAGTGTACTTGATAAATTGAGCTGAAGGTTTCAGGGAAAGTGGAAGATGTCAGTTGTCAGTTGAAGAGTAAGAACTGATAGTAATTAAAGATAATTGTGTATTAATTGTAATTGATATTTCCTGTAATTGTACAAGTGGAGGTTAGAGACTAACGTAGTTGAAGTGTCAGTTGACATGTCTGTGGATGGGTGAGAGATGAAAGTAGTTGAAGTGAGAGTTGACTCGATTCAATACCGAAGTTTGAAACTGAAACCGAAGTTTCAGTTAAAAGAGCTGAACTGTCAGTGGACGAGTGGCACAGTAAAGTTTTGTTCTCTGACCTGCATGAAGAAACCTGCCAGCAGGGCTCTCTTCACGTTGAAGGTGTTTCTTCGGGAACCGAACGCCGGCAGCGAGACGGGCAGCTCGATCCTCTTCAGAGTGTCGATGAGCTCCACGCGAAGAGCGTCAGCCATCAACAGAGATGTGTGGTTCAGGAAGGAATCCTGACACCACTTCTCAACGCTACAGTCTAGAGCCACACAGGGAAACGTCAATTATTATTTTCAGAATAATATGTTGTGGTTATTGCAAAAAAAACTATAATTACATTGCTTAAGGCCAAGAAGCTTGTTTTGCTACAATGATCTTTATTTTCTCGCTGATCTCTGATTTGTGTGTTTCTATGAAGCCGATACTCTCTTAACTATGTAAACTCACGTGGATCCTGCTGAGACCTTTTAAAGGCCTTGAAGATATTGATGAGTGTGAAGTGGTCTCCCTCTGGGTGCTGGAACTTCAAGTGGCACTGGTTCGCTTCTGGTTTCAGGTCCGCGGAGGGAACCACGAAGCAAGAAGGTGCTGAAAAATCCAACGTGACTTTTAGAATTCACTGTTTTTTGATAAAAGTACAACAGAAAACTTGGCTTTGCGTCTGCACGTGTTACCTGCTAGCATAGCAGCGATGATGACCACCTCGCGGACACAGTCAAACTCACAGGAGGCGAGCAGAGTCTTGGCCATTTGGGGCTTCAAGGGGAACTCGGACATGATGATGCCCATCTCAGACAGGTTGCCATCATTATCCAGAGCTGCCAGGTAGTCCAGCTCCTCCAAAGCCTGCATCAGGCCTCCAGGGTCTGAACCAAATCCAGCAGAGAACCATGTACATGTCTTTATGAATGTATTTGTATCTAAACTAGGAGATTTTTTATTCATGCAAATACATTTTGAGTAAATCTGTAAGGGATTATTTGTCTGTTGCCATGCTGTCTAAACTCTAATCCAAAGCAGTGACCCACTGGGACAATTCAAGTATACTGGCACCCTAGTGTGTACACTCGCAGTGAAAAGGCAGCAGCAGCAGATTAGGATTTTATAATCCCCACCAATATCTGAAATGCATCACTATGCAAAATGAAGTCTTTCGTGGTACACAAGGGATTTTCTATCCAATAAACATGTTTTTTCGATGAACTCACGAAGAAAGAAAATGAGGCCTGGACGAAAGAAATCCCCCCCCCCCCTCCACACACCAGCCCTGTGACTACACTCTAATCAACTAATGGGAGGTTCACTGTGTGTCTGTGGGTTTGAGTTAGTGTGGATGAATAAATCCGCAGAAACAAAGGAACGCAGAAGCAGGTCAGCTCTGAAACGATGCTCGTGGAACAGGAGCTGTCAGTTCAGCTGAGGCACGGCTCGCTGCCCTCCAATAAGAACAAGTTGCTGTCCACTGGAACAACAGGGAACCGACTGACTGAACCATTGGTGTCATCGTCTCCGAGGACAGGGACTTAAAGAATATTCCCTCTGTATGTCTCTCATCACTTTATATAAATCTCACCCGGCCTGTCGATGAAGTCGCAGTGGCCCAGCCCAGCGATCTCCATCCTCTTGAGGAAGAGCACAGTGGAGGTGATGTCAGACTCCATGATATGTGGTCGTGCCTCCGCAGGAAGCTGTCTGTCCTCTGGGTACAGACAGAAACACTTGCCTGCAGGACAGAGAGCTCATTTTCAGACAAGGTGTCAGCAGAGAATTGGCAGCAAGAGATTTAAAAGTCTATTTTCTCACCTGTTGGACCCGCGAGCTGTTTGCGGCTCTCGGCCTGACCCGTGCTGATTGGCTGAGTGATGACCGAGTTTGTTCTGATCCTGGGGTTATAAACCTGCAACAGCATCACACTGAGCTACAGATGTCGAATAGAACACTCACCTAAATACTAAATAATCCACGACATTTATCAGATTTTTCAGGTAACTTCTGTCTTCTTTAGCAAAATGAAATTTCAACTTACATACAAATGCATCAGCAATAAATGAAATACATAAAACAATATATGTAATATATGATAGTCAGAGGTGGTACTTTCAATAGATTTAGTTGATAATAACCCTTTTTCAAATTTTGTTAAGTTGCAGCCTGATGCTTAAGTAGTTTAAATACTATTTGCCTCATCATTCCACATTCAACAGCCCATAATAACAAAGTCAAAGGAAAAATTTTGATATTTATGTAGCAAATTGATTAAAAAGGAAAAACTGAAGAATCATATTGACATAAGCTTCACTCAGCTCTTAATGGAAACATCTGGATTAATGCTCTGAATACTTTTTGAATGCACTGTAAAACTTTGGATGTGAGATTTTCTCTTATCCGCTCTACTTGAGTAAAGTATCTGAATACTTCTTCAACTATGAGACTAAGAGAGATTTAACCAAATATATAAACAAATCTACACTAACATTTTCAAAACTGTGAAAATGCAAAGTGCCTGATCTTTATGAAAATACTTTAACTCTTATTTAAATGACAACACATAAGGACTAACTTACAAATCTTTTCTCAAGCCCGGCATCAATGACAAATCTTATGGAGCTAACAGCCCAGAAGAAGTCCTCGTTCGGGCTGGATGTGAGGAAGACTCTGCGGGTCCGACCCGTCTCCTCCTCCCCCTCGAGTGGCAGATTCCCAGGCTGACCGGGATGCACAGCAACAGGCAGGAGCTCACCCAGGTCAGGGGGTGAGCTTTGCCCCTCATGGCTCAGGATGTCATGAGCCAGATCTATCTCCTGGTGGAGAGTAAACAAAGGGTAAAGTCAGTAAAAGACATGTATCCACAGCCTGGTTTCATCCTTCATGTGGTGCTGCTTATTACCTGTGCCGTCACCAGAAACACCACCACATCTCCCTCCCCCTCACACCGGTGGATCTCCAGCACCAGACGCAGAGCGGAGCAGAAGTAGCCGTCACCTGTGCTGCTGTACACCACCTCCCCGGCCCCGGGGCTCTCCAGGCGGATCAGAGGCGCGGCCGACCCGGTGAAGTGGGCCAGCTGCTTGGGGCCGGGCTCGTCCGAGGTGAGGAGGACCACGCGGAGCTCCGGCCTCTGCAGGGCGACGTCCTTCAGCAGGCCCTGCAGCACGTCGGTGGCCACGGTCCTCTGGTGGGCCTGGTCCACGACCACCACGCCGTAGTGCTCCAGCAAAGGGTCCGACATCATCTCTCTCAGGAGCATGTCATCAGTGCAGTACCTGAGGTGAGTGATCAAACAATTCGTATATCCAAATTCATTAATGCCTGGAATAAATCAGCAGGTTTGTTTTGATTGGAAGCCTCTCGGCTGGAACAGCTGAGCGATATATTGAGGAAATCCATTCAGCGCTCCTCAGAATGGCATCTTAATGAAAGACACTTTGTCTACACTTCAGCTTTGCCCCCATTAGTGTAATTTACTCTGATAATTAGTCTGGGGAGTGGATCCTTTCGCACTTGGCTGATGCCTGTTTATCTTTTCTCCCCCCCCCCTCGATGTGCCGAGTTTCTTTTTTCCCCCAGCTGACTTATGGAGGGACCCAGATGAGGGAGAGTGACATATGTGCACACAGGGAACCCGGCAGCTGTGGAGGGGCCCCTTGAAAAGAGGAGCCCCCCCCACCCCCTCAATCCTTTTGTTCCCTCCTCCCATTGAGAATGAGAAAAGCGGCGGGGGGGGGCGATTTAGCTGTGGTGTGATGTGACGAGGCATTGCTGCAGGGGAGAAAGTAGGAAGAGCTGCTGTAAACGTACCTGAGGACGGAGTCGTTGGTGCAGCACGTTTCCAAAGGGATGCTGTAGCCCACTTCGTGACCAATGTTGACGTCCATCTCATCCGCCACCCTCAAGGCCAGATCTACGGCCTGCTGCGTGTCGACCTGGGTGCACACCACCGTGCCGTGCTGGAACCGGGCTGACAGGCAGAACTCGGCACACCACTGGGGAATCTGTTTCAGAATAAGAGTTTGGATATCTCAGTCCGCTGACGCATGAAGGAAATGTGATACATTTGCCGCAGTACTCACTTGAGAGCTTCTCCCACTTTTAGCGGATCCACTGACAACGACAAACCGTCCCTTGGCCAGAGTGTCCATGAATTCCGATTTTGCCTTCCACACTGGCAGCTCTTTTCTTTCCTTCAGCAGTTTGTAAAACCTGGAGGAGTACGGCAGTCCGTCAAACTGATTGAGCTCCAAGATGTCATCATAGTCTTTGTCCCCTTGACTCAGGGATTCTGCGTCTGAGCACAGCTTCCCCTCAAAATAGTCCTCTCCTGATAAACTGGTGACGTCCCGCTCCATCACAAGCAAGCTCCCGGTCTCTCCAGCGTAGACTTCATTTACAGATCCGCGGGAATGAAGTTTTGGACGCCTCCAGCTCTCTGTAAACTGTTGGACAGCTCACACACACACACACACACGGACTCTGCGAGTGAAGCCAAATGAAAGGACTCACCAGGCGGCCGGCCCAGTGTTGTCATGTGGCCATTAATCCCATAGAAATCCAACACACACACACACACTCACAGGGTGGTGTGAGAACAAAGATAGATGGGCAGGGACTCAGAGGGGTCTGGTGTTTAAAACGGGAACTGGCTCACACGCAAAGGCCACAAGCTCCACATAAATGCATTTATTCATCAGCTGTGGCTTAATTCAGTCATTTAGAAATTAATTATCTCAGTGGTTGACAAAGTGAAACGACTGAGGGCTACATCCAAAAAACAATCATGACTCTGCCAGAACATGAAAACCTGTTAACGTTGGCACAAACTCCGCGAACAATTTTTCAATCATTCCGTCAACAGAAAACAAATATGTACGTCGCTAACAGTATTAAAGTGATATTTGAAAAGTGGGCCTGTGGATATATAAACCATCTATTTGAATGGTTTATTGTTTCTGCACTGGACACTTGGCAACAATGGGACAACAGTGGTTTATATTATACTGTATCATAAAGTGAGCTGGGAACAGATTTCACATTTGTAATTTGCTGCCTGTTGACAGCAGGACTCTGAACAGGTGCTAACAGCGATTTAGCTCCGTACCTGAGAATAAACTGACACGTGGTAAAGAACTAGCTGAACAATCAATTAGTTAATCAACAGAGAAGAAATCGACTGCTATTCTGACAATTGATTAATTGTTTTAGTCGTTTGTTTAGTCAAGTTTCTGGGTTTGAACTTTCTCCCCTTGGTCATGTGATTTTCTCTGGACACGCTTCCTTCCTTCCTCGAGGCCAAAGATGTGCAGTTATAATTTCAATAACCCTGTAATTGCTCATAAGAGTGAGAGTGAATGCTTGTTTGTCTCAGTACGTCAGCCATGGTGTGATAAACCTGTCCGGGGTGAGCTCTGGTTCCAGCCCCCCCACAGTAATAGATACACTGAGGGAAATATTCTTCACACTCTCAGATCCCAGCTTCTCAAGTCGCAAACCAGTAAACTCAGTGTCTTTGGTTTTGGACCCTTGAAGACACCAGTTGGATTCTGAGAAGTTGTAATTGACATATTTTGACACTTCAGACACTGGATGATTCACTGAAAAAATGAAAAAGAAAAATCTTCATTTAGTCATCCATCCAAAAATAAAAGTTAGAAAAGAAACAATCGTTCTTTACTCATTCTGTTGGTTGCGTTGATGCAGGGTGTAAATATGACACCACTGCAAACAGCCATGAAGTTAAGTTTAATACTGACAGAGCTGAGAGCGGATCTTCTAACAACAAGCTAAAAATACAAAGGAGTGGTGATAAATATCTGTATTGAGAATTTTTATCATCGACATTTTTTATTCCAGGACATGTTTTCTTTTTGCTTAAACTTAATTTACGAGCTAAACAGTTTTTTCTTTACGGCTGTGTGTGTGTATTTGTGTCAGCAGTGTGTTTTAAGTTGATAACAGACACTGATATATACTTAATGATTTTCTTTCGGTGTGATAATGAGTAAGAAGAGTAATAAGAGTTCACTTCTTTACGGACGGTTTCAGGTCAGAGGTGTTTCCTGTGTCTTCATTCCTCCTCAGTCAATCTAAATTGGTGGAGCTGATCCCTAATCAGGACTAAAGGACAACTTGACCTGGTGCTTTGATTCAGGACATTAGGGCAACGTAACAAGATCAAAGCAGGGAGGTGGATGAGCTTCAGCTTTTGTAATGACCACTGTTGTTCGACAGGGGGCAGTGTTGAACAACGAGCCTGCTCTGGGAGAGGAGACCTGAGGAATGAAGTCACAAAACACCACAGTAAATCCTACACTAAGTCATTAAGATGCTTTTCTTGACATAATTATTTAGTTTTCAGAAATTAAGAATCATTGTTTGTGAGTTGCTGCTTATTTAAAATCAGGCTGAGCAAAGCATCTCAGTTCTATTGTTGTTTTCTCGTTTGTCTTCATACGTTATTTGTTGTTGTTCATTGGATTTATGCTCGATTGTGATTTATGTTCATAATTTTCAATGTAAGAATCCTGCAGATGATCAGGATCCTTGTTTCTCTACAGTCCTCTTCAATTCTATCAAGCTGCCCCAAAATTGCACAAACTCATCAGTGGCCTAAATGATGCCCGATTTCTTTTTTCATCAAGGCCTGATCACAGATACTGGACGTGAATATGCAGAATCTGTAGGTGCAGATTTTGGGGCCTTCTGGTTTCTGTTTCTATTTTGACCAATCAGGTTTGAGCAGGCTTTGTTTGGTTGCCCGTGGGTAAACATGTGGAGAGCAAAGGAGGCAAATATCCATCACCTTGCAGCTTTTTAATTTATCAGCATTCATATGCAGAGCTGTTAATAGAGATTAGCCAACATGTCGCCAGGACCTAAAACACCCAAAAAAGTATTACTATGTTATTTGTGATAAAAGAAACTATTCAGTTAGTCGATTGGCTCCGAAATGTTTCCCTGGGTAATAAGTGAAATTGTCAAAAAATGCCCTGTTTCGCAATGTTAAGAAAGTGAAAAACAATCTGGGATTCGCTCCATAATTGAATGGGTTCTTCCCTGACCCATATCGCATCCTTCCACTAAGTTTCGTGGAAATCCGTTCAGTCGTTTTTGCATAATCCTGCTAACATACAAACAAACAAACAAACAATCAAAGCAACGGAGAGGGGAAAAAACATAACAAACAAACACTTCATTATTTATCGAACAATGAAACTTTTATCCTTATGATTTTGATTTATCATAACATGCTTAGTTTTAAAAAGTTTCTCTCAAAGCAAAGTGAGAATGAAATGAAAACCACTTGTTATAAACAGTCATAAAGGCAGTTTTATTTGGATCTGACTCCATCGATCAAATCTCTCAGTTTAAATGTTTTTTCTCAAACATTCGTCTCTGGCCAACAAGTTTACAGGGAGATTATAAATCGTGTTTTTCATCCCCCCCCCCCCCCCTGTGAACGAGGGAACGGCCTCAAAGTACTTCTTCTATCACTGTGCTTGTAAAAAGAACATAAAAAAGAAATGATGACTGACTTACAGTATTTACACTTTACAATGGCTTTTAAACATGTTACACTTATGCAAATTAACACAGCACAGTTAGGATTTACAAATGGCATAAACATTTAACGACTAACTGACACGGCACTCACAAATATTTTTTCCAACAGAGAGCAGTTACTCTGAACCGTTCGACACACGTACACGTCCAAAACAAGAGAAAAAAGCATTTACACTTTTATAGACAAATGGAAGGCAGGTATGCATTATCCAAAGTGAACACTGACACAGGGGGAAAGATCTGTAACAGCCGACATCCCTCCTTGGTAAAACAGCAAGTCAAACAACAGACAAAAACAAAAGAAATCAAGGAAAGTGCCAAACTCAAAAGTGCAACGGCGAGCTCTGAATCTTAAGAACGATGCTGCGGACGCATGAGTCCTCACAGCTCAGGACTAACGCAGCCGTACAGAATTCAAACGGAATGTTGTGAAGGCAAAAGAAAGAGAGAGAAAGACGGGATGGACGTTAAGCTTCTCGTTGGACGCGGTCGAGGGAAGTTCTTGGAGAGCTTGCGGCGCTGAAGTCATCCAACTTGGCTCAAACGTAAAAACACAGAACACCGAGTTAACGTCGAATGATTTGGTGTTGGTGTAATTCTCTGGCACACAATCAGTCAGTCGAATGTGTTGAGGCTCTGCAGCGTCTGCCAGTATCAGGAGAACGTGTCCAGCGTCCAACACGTGCAGCGCGTCACATGTGTGTAAAGAGCTTTTCCCGCGAGAGTGAACTTATAAGGAAATAAAGGAGAATGAGCGTGAGGCTGTAAAATGAGCTGATCCTAAAATAAAAAAATAAAGTCCAAGGCTTTAGATGATGATAAAGTTGCTCCTAGAAAACTGTTTGTTATATTTAATGCAAGGGGATAAAAAAAAGATACGATTAAAATCTATTCTTTAGCACCATGGTGGCATGGATATAAAAGATGGTTTTAAAAAACGGAAATAAATGACACTGCTCCACGGGCCACAAGCGACACTAACTACTTGCTGAGTTGTGCTCCATGTCCCTTTATCCTCATTTAAATCCAACACCGACACTTCTTTCTATTATTCAAGCAATTTCACTGGTTATAAAAAACATCATATATTTCAGCATTTCATTTGAGAAAAACAAAAAGTATAAAAATCACCAACGAATGCAAAAGAAATATCCTAAACCGCACCATGTTTTCTCTACTTCTCCTCGGGGGGAGGGGGGGGGGGGAAGATAGTCGCTCTTTGTGCACAAAATGGTGATACTGAAGTTAAATAGTTAAATAGATAAATAGTTCATTGGTACCTGAGCGAGGACAACAAAGCACCTGTTAGAGGCGTAGCACCGAGGTGGGATGTTCGCCCCCTTTTCCTTAGAAACTCCGTGACACGTCCAAATGTCCCAAACGTCCGAACAGAGTCTCAGTGATTAGTGCAAATCGAGAAAAGTCTCCACGTGAGGAGAGTTGATCCACTCGTCCGTGACGTCCGGAGCTCAGCAGTCCTTGTGAGTCTTTGGTGGTCTGTAGGGCAACACCGGCACAGGTCTGCAACACAAACACATCATGAATAACGGTTCATGACCGACGTAATCACATGCTCCATTTTGAATTGGCTTTGAATTTTCCATCATTAGACTAAACTTTCATTACCGTGACTAGATCTATGTTTTTAGTGGGTTGTTACTGTTAGGGTTCGTTAGGATTAGTTAGTGTAGGTTAGAGTTAGGGTAAGTGAGGTTAAAGGTTAGTTAAGTTTAGCAAAGGTTATTTTGTTGGATGTGAAACCTGCTGCAGATGAATTTGGGGCAATAAAGAAAACCTTGAACCTTCACGCTGTCTGAAATACAAATTCACATTGGATGATGCAGGATGTACTGATGCAAAATGTATTTTTCCTAATCTGATTTCATATTTTGGTTTCATCTTTGCTTTAAAAGTCACGATGTAGTGTTTTTGTTTCACTTCCAACACACAACTCTGATGGATTACAAGAGGCTGCAGCAGAACAAGGTTAAATACAGCGAGATATTAAATGCATGTCTTGTTTCCCTTATGAAGAACAGTGTGATAACAATAAGTTTATTATCATCACAAGTGGATTAATACAGAAGGAATCACTGCACATGAGCCAATTTTAAGATGTTGAGGAGGTTTTTATTCTGAACATTTAAACTCGAATAACTGCAGCACCAACCAGTCAAGTTGCAGGAATACGGTCTCCCAGCTGAGTTAAAGTGTTGAATCATGGCCACAGAATTGATTTTTGCAGAAAATCAAACTCCACAGTAAAGTTGACATTTTAGCTTTTAGAGATGAAATGTCACCACTTTATCATTTTAGACATTTGTGGGATATTTTGTCATAATTAGTGTGTTAATTCTTTAGCTATGGTCAAGAACATTTTCTGTGAGGTCACAGTGACCTTTGACCTTTGACCACCAAAAACCTAACAAGTTCACATTTGAGTGTAAGTGAACATTTGTACCGAACTTAAAGTGACTTCCCTCAGAGCGTTACTGAGATATCACTCACGAGACCAGAACAGAGGAACGGACAGATGGACAACCCCAATGCTCGGAGGCATACTTTTCTTTTTGGCTTGTTGGCGCAAAAGATGTTAAAAAAAACTCTTGTTCAAACAGATCAGTGCTCCAAAGTGGAACGATAAAATTATAAATACCACGAACAAAACTGGAAACATATCATGTGAGCAAACAGGAGTTTACTGAGTCACGAGAGGCCGATGAGAAAATCTGTTAGGGGATGAATTAGTGAGAAAAAGGAAGCAAGATTCAAATGTCATTCGTGCACAATGGTCACTATTGGTCATTAGGATTGGACTCAACTTGCTGTGACGCAGAGTTTCATGGAATAAATGTATCTCAATTCAATTTAATTTTACTAATATATGTTATTTCAAGGCACTTGACATAGTCAGGTCCAGACCTCGAATAGAAGACACTACTTTCTCTCTGCCATCGCTTCATCATGCAGCACTTAGTTTCTTTCTGTGACGCTCTTAAGAGGAAATAAAGCTGCACCTAACGTTTAAGTAATGGACACAAAAGTCTGGATGACAAATCACCATCACTTTAACAAGCAGAGGAAGATAAATGATGTCTAGCTGATGTTGTGTGTTTCACCACTGTCATGGTGCACTGACCTGCTGGGTAAAGGGATGGTCGGTGGAGGCCTGGGCACAGTGGGGATGGGTATGGGGCGGGGTCCGGTGCCCGGGATGTGCACCCCCCCACTGTGACCCAGCCGGGAGCTCCTCCCCAGTGGGTCTGCAGGTAGAGGTTTCTGAGGTGGGCGGGGCTTCTCAAAGTCCTGAAGAAAAAGGACAGAACACAAACCTCAGATTCAGTCCAATCAATTTGCTTCAAGACATTAATCTGAACAAACAACACGAAGCACATTCATCTTATCTGGAGACACATGAACAGGAACCTGAGTCACCTCCCATCTCCCTTTGAATATGGATTAGCCGTATAGACGCTATCAGGAGACATGAGCAGACACGTTTCACTAGAGGGCACTGTGTTATCAGCAGCTTCTCTGAAGTCCCACAGCTAAGATGAGACGAAGCCTAAACCACCACCTCCTCCTCCTCCTCTTCCTCCTCCTCCTCCTCCTCGTCTTCAACACGTCTGTGGCGCCGCTGTGCGAGTGCAGGAGGTTATCTAGACGTGGTGCCATCATGTGTTACTAATCTACAGCGAGGAGGCGAGGCAGTGATAAACATCTGCTACCAGGAGGCTGGCTACTGTCACACACACACACACACACACACACACACACACACACACACACACACACACACACACACACACACACACACACACACACACACACACACACACACACACACACACACACACACACACACACACACACACACAATCTACCCACGCCCTCCCTGACCACACACAGAGGAATACATGGACAAACTGAAAGTCATATTCACACAGAGGGAAAATAAAGTTTCCCACATCATGGTTGGGTAAAACTTGAAGGTTTAAAGATTCATGTTCACAGCCAAGTTGTGACTTCACCTCCAAAAGGTTTGGTTGTCCTCACTCTAGTCGAGGTTTAGGGACAGAGGATGTCACACCTTGTATTAATTGCCCTAAGAGGCAATATCGGGAATGGAATTCAGGCTATAATATGAATAAAAGTTGATTTGAGTGATTGATTGATTATATTACAGCATGAATATGCTTTAAACATGTTTTCAGTTTATGTAAAAACGTACCGTCAACCTATCTGAACACTGTTTTTCGAGATTCAGGTCCCCTAGTTCTTCACTCACATTCTGAATCCCCAGAAAAAACATTCTTGTGAATTCCAACCCGAGCTGAGCCCTATGATTTCCTCGATTACAGGCACGTGCAGTGTAAAACCAACATGACCGAACCCGACCTGGCTTTCCACACTCAAATGTGAAATACATCCAGCAAAGTTATAAATGGATATAACTTGAGACACAACATATTTCATCATCATATCACACCATACTATAGTTTATGCCTACGGTAAAACAACAATTCATTAATGTCACATAATATTTTTCCTCTGCAGAGAAAAATAACAGTTTTTTTAGGGACACAACATTTGCAGAACTCCGTGGATACAACCGCCTGAAGCTTTTCAGACCCAGTGAAAAACACAAGATGCCCCACAGAGGTTAAAATGCTGCGACGCTTTAATCAGAGCGAGCGCAGCAGGTTTGTCTCAGTTCAAATCTGCATCACAGTCCCACGAGGAAACTGCTCTAACTTGTTGGGAAATTTGTGGGTAATAAAACGTACACAGTGGGAGATTCCTATGATCCCATTAGAGGAATGTGCATGAATAATAAACTATATCACAGACACTTCCACGTACAGTTTGCTACCCATTGGGATATTCAAGCACACATTCACCCCTGATAAACTCCTAAATGTGGAAGTTATGGCCGCTTCAGTTTGAGCCAGTTGCTCCTTCTCCAGAAAACAGACAAAATCGGGCTGATTGGAAAGAGAGGAAATGAAGATGCAAACTGGCAGATGCAGCCACTCGAGTGCAAGAATATTCGGGGACCCATGTGCATTCTAATGCCGCTCTTGGCAGAAAACCTCACACTGTAACTGGAGTCGTGGTGGTGCTCGCGTCTTAATTCAAAATGAAGGATTGCAGTGTCCTCGGCGGCTTGAGAAAGATCTATGAGCTGTGGGCGAACACGAGCACCTTCGAAACCCACCGGGGGAGCTGAAAAATGCGCCGTCGTCTGGCCAAAAAAACAAAGCTATTTTTTTTCCTGAGTTCCTGAAAAGATGACATTTTTGTAGAGGCATGGTTTTCACTCGGCGGCAGCAGCAGCAGCAGCAGCGACGCCGCAGTCTGCCGTGGCGTCGCACCTGACCCGGGTTACAGCTTTTTTGCATCACACTCGTTTGACTCCACTGGTATCTGATCCGCGTATTGTTCCTGCAGCCGAGCGAAAAATAATAACAAGCAGATGTGTTTGTGAAAATTCACAGCTCGCACACACTGTTTTCTTGTCATGCACGGCCCATTTGTAATAAATGCATGGAGAGGCTTTATTCTCCTGCAAACCCCTTGACATTAATGGGCTGCTGTCTGCCTGCCAGTGGAAACAAGGCTTATATAATGGGATGTATGGGTACAGACAGCAGGGGATTGTGTCAAGTATTACAATAAGGCTGTAATACGCTATCTCTTTAAGGATTGATGTCCTCTGCGTCCTTGCCGGCCTGTTATCAAATCTCAACAGAATCCTCTCATCTATTTCTGACATAGATGAGGCGTCTCTACTCGCTCCATCTGTTTCATTACAGCCAAATGAGCTGGTGGATATTAGCAGGTTTCATTGTTGTGACAGGTGAGGGAGGGAGCAGCTTTATATGAGGCAAACAGTTGACTTTCAGCTGAAGAGCATCGGAGATGTGGTGGACGCCACAAAACTGGACACGATGCCGGTTGTTTCTGCTGAAGAAGAATTCATATTGTTTATTTAGAGCAACACAATGTAACTCTTACTGAGCAACAGCGCCCTCTGCAGCCACACGAGGTGACTGATTCTGTCGGGCTCTGTGTCCGAGCGATTTAGTGGTTCTCATGTCGAGAAACTGAACGGCAACACGACCGAATGGCTTCCTGAACCACAGGAGCTGCTGCTGTAACAAATTCACCAAACTCAGAATATGAAGAATTCTGAGCAAAGATATTTTAAGTTTCCTGGCTGAATATTCTTATTGCAGGTCTTTTTTTACTGATCTACAGCTGGGCATTACTCTGCTGGGCCTGATTCTGACAATTGAAGCTGCGACTATGTCAGTTCCACACTTTTCACAGGAGATCTTATCCGCCCACCAGAGTGAGATCGAGAACAGACGTTCAGGGTGAGGAGAGGGAATGACAGAGGAAACTTTCTCTATTCCCAGTCAATGAACCATCAAACTGATTTTTAAGGCATAATGTTGTTTCAGGTAAAAGAACAAATATAGTAATGTTAAAATACTATATTACATGAGAAAGTTATGCATTTAAACTTCAACTGAAGTACAACACATGTTTGAGATGATTATTGTGAAAGAAAAAATTTAAGGTTTGGCAAGCAAACTTTTAGTAACTTCTTCTAACATCTAAAATGTGACATGGATGGTCCAACTAATCACTAATTTCTTATAAGCAATCACTGCTGGGAACCACCGGTTTAATCTTTGACTATGTATTTTATAAGCTTAAGTAAATGTAGTGGAGTGAAAAGTGGCCTACAATATTTCCTGCAAAATGTAGTATAAAGTAGTATAACGTAGCACGAAATGCAAATAATCAAGTGAGTGAGTACTTTAATTCCCACCACCCCCACTGCTGCTGCTGCTGTTCACCTAAATGACAAAACGTATAAAAACTGGATCTCGACATGATTCCCTCTCCTTCATGCTCTGGCATCACATCTGGGATTACGTTCTGCTGTTTATCCAGCAAAGTGTCATTTCATAAAGCTAATGTCTTCCTCTTTTTTTTATCCAAAAGCAGAAAACCTTTGCCAATTACCAAGAGTGAACGACCAGCAGAGCTCCGCTTGCTGTGCTGGTACGTGAACGGATCAGGATTTGGATCGGCCACCGGAGCAGACAGATGGATTTACTATCTCCACTGCATCCAACGCTGCTGGCTCAGCACAAAGCGGCTCCTTACTCAGGAGTTAAGTCACAGGACGGGGTGGGGGATTAAATTTGCCTGTCGATATGTGGGCAAGCGAGCCGACCGCAGTGCAGAGAGGCAGCGAGTTCTGGTATCCAGCACTTTGCCACAAGCATACAGGTGCCTGCACAGGTTTTAGACCATTAACTACAATTTGCATATATTCTACATTACTGCGCAACCTTTTAAAAGTGCCTGGATTCTCTGGTTGATTTCCCACCTTCTATTCCATCTCATTGGTTTTTGTTAATTTCATTACGGTCCAAAAAGTCTTAACTTTAACTGAGTTTTTTCGGAGATAATCCATCACAGTGAGCTCTTTCTTTTTATTGTTAAAGGTTCTTTACTCTCATGTGGAAGGAACAGGGACTTATTTTTAAAACTCTTCATCTGTGTTTCCAACCAAACTCTGACATCTGGGAAAATACTGAGTCCACTTTATTATCTCGCAACATCCTTATTTGTGTATTGTTTATCTCGTCTGTCTGATTCTCTCCTCGACCTTGGAAACAGCAGTTGATAAAATCAGAACTTGTTTTGACAGCGACTGTTTCCAAGGTCATGAATGAGGTTTTACTCTTAAACCAACATGGAGGAAAAGTCGTTAATTACAGAGAAAACTTCATCTGCTACTGAGTAAAGTAGCCCAGGATTCCGATGCTTTTTTCAAAGTGTCCTTGAATGCAACACCGATGCTCCATTACAATCTAATGAGTTTATAACTAACAAAATGTTCACTGTGGCCTGTTCTGTGCAGGTTCAAGATAAACTTTATGAATTATTGAGCCAACATGTCGTGGAGATCTTGTAGCTGCAGGATTATTTTCCTCCAAGCATCTATCAACATTTTTCCAAACAAACCTGGTCCGCTCTGTAGGACGGCTGCTGGCGAGGCAGGCTGAGAAACGGTGGCACTCGAGGCGGCGAGAGGGCCGTGTGGGCGGGCAGGACCCGGTGGTGGACCGGCAGAGGGGGCAGGGTGGGCTGGCCCACGCTCAGGGACACCGGCATGGGCTGGCTGATGTGCAGCGGCTGGTAGAGGGGCAGTCTGCGCAGGCTGTGGGAGTGGAAGTTGTGCGGAGGGAGAAGCGGCTCCGAGCTCAGGAGAGAAGGCTGGAAAAAAGGAGGAGAGGATTTTCAGTAATTCTGCGAGTTGAATGTCATCTGTTCTGTCAGTGCTGTGTTTTTTTCACAGAGGATGTTTTGACTTGTCACAGCAGGAGAAGCTCAGGTATCATGAAACATTAGTGATGGCTGTGATCTATGGAAGCGTCCCAGTAAGACAATAAAGGCAGTAAACTGTAGCAGCCAAATGGAATTCAGCCGTCATTCATTTCATTATTTACACCCGAGCGTTTTCCTGCTGCGACATGTCGCAATGTCCTCTGTGACTTTTCAAACACTCTCCTCCTCTCTCAACAAGATAATCCTGTTTCCCCTCGAATGAAGTCGAGAGTCACAGAAGATGAACGGAAACTAAAATGAAGGTTTTCACTGTAACTTTTGTTCAGATATTACAGCTACTGGACGTCAATGCCCTGGTGGTCTTAAACCCTGTCTCCTCCATGTTAGTGGATGGGAACCTTGGCTGAGGTATGCACTCTCTGAGGTCTAGTTTAAATTTACAGATGTTCTGCTCAGGTCCAGATCAACATTTACAGAGCAAATGATTCGATTGATCACTTGATAAAACAATAAACAACAGTAAACAATAAACATGATCTTGAAAATAATAATGACTTGAAGCTAGGATTACTGAAAAGCTGGAACCTGAGATATTGCATGAAAAACTAAAATTCCACTTCAGACAAAAAGCAAGTGTGAGACAGCTGATGTCAGACTCAGTGAAAAAACTGGAAAACAACATAATGAGAAATGAGCCCGAGTCTGACAACATGTCCTGAGCAGCTGTTCGCTCTCCGCACCAGAACAAACCAATAACACCTAAAATGGCCACAAACGGTTTGGCTGCCGTATTACACACACACACACACACAGACACACACACGCACACACGCACGCACACACACACGTGACAGTACACTACTTAAGAAACTAATTTGTGACATTTAATATTACCTTTGTACACAGTTTCTGCAGTTACAGGCCAGTAAAACACAAATTAAGACACAGACACACACAGACACACCCAGAGACACACACAGAGACACACTTGTGCATGTAAATGCTTGTGCCTTTAGTTTGTCACACACATGCAAATTACGGTTAATCTCCCTCTGTGCTTATCATTTCCAACAAACAAATCAAAACCCATTTTCCTCCTCTGACTGAATCAATCAACTCGGCTCCGTCCTCGTGAAAAAAGAAATCGCTTTATCTCAAACAAATATCAAACTGGCTCAAATAACAACATCACGCTTCTCATTCAACGGAGCAATCTCCCAATTATGATTTTCTCTCCGGCTCCTGTGGACAATAGAACGGTAATTAATATTTTTTTTCTTCTGGAGATAAAGTCGGGCTGAATCAATCTCCCCCGCCGCGCCGTCATCTGGCTTTGTCAACCCTAAACCCAGGCTTGACTGCAGGTGAGTGAAAGTATTATTAAAAAAGAAATCAAATCAAACGGCCTGTGACAGAGGAGAGCACACACACACACACACACACACACACACACACACACACACACACACACACACACACACACACACACACACACACACACACACACACACACACACACACACACACACACACACACACACACACACGTATAGTAAATCTACAGTGGGTGTTTATGTATATATATTATGTACAGTATAAGCCACACACACTCGTATATGTCAGGTTGTTTGATGGGTGCAGTGACAGACGGGCTGTGGAGAGCGACTCACTTTATAAACGCTGGCTCCACAGGGCTTGGCTGGAGGCTTGCGTTGAGGTGTGGGTCTGTACATGGACTGAGTCCTGATGGGGCTGGTCGGCCTGTTGCACTCTACAGATCTGGGAGAACAGCAGAAGAACTTAAAGGCTCTGAAAACAAAGTTATTCTGAAAACGACTAAACGGATTTCCACGAAACTTGATACAACGGGACCTGGGCCAAGACAGAACCCATTAAACTTTGGCGTGGATCCGGACAAAGTGACAGATCCAAGATTTTTTTGAGATTTAATTGAAAATAGCAAGATAGGGCGTTTTTTTGGGACGTTTTTTTACCAATTTCCATAATGCAATGATAATGCATGGATCCACTGAGTGCCATTAGGAATGTGCTGTTTAATGTGAACACATTTTTGGACGGTTAGACTTCGGCTCACTTCACTTCACATAATACATAATGATACAGATGAGTTTCTGACTGTTACACTCATCATAAAGGTAATTCTTCCCTTCTGAAATACGACTTTGACCCTGTATTAAAATGAATTTGGGTGAGGAAGGGAGTGGGATCAGGTTCCACAAAGTTTTTTTGTTTAAGTTTAAAGTACATGTCTGTAATTTCCTATTAATTTCTATAATTTAGTATAATTATAAGGAAATATGAGGAAACATTAATTTCCTTGAAAGTAAAAATCATCTTAAACGGGAGCAAATCTTAAATCTTGTGCTGAATTATAAGTTCTCCTGTGTCACAGTGACCTTCTGTGCACTAATTAAAAATCTCACTGGTTACAGGAACAGTTCATTTATTATTAATGAACTGAAAGTGTATCAGTAGAACAGTCTCCATTTTCCAGAGAGTTACTGCCACATCATATAGTTCTTTCCTGGAATTGTCCTGGAAATGATTAAAAGAATATGAGGAAACTATGCATCTGGATTTATTTGCATCTGGATCAGAAAGTGCACTTTAATGCACAGGCTGCATGTTTTGCCAATGAGAAATTGTTGCATTTCAACAAATTTTTCGAGGAAATAAAAATCGTTTTTCTACTCAGAGAAGCTTTTCCTTTTCAGGCCAAACGTTCTGAACAGTAAACCAAGTGCATCCAAGGTGAAAGCTGATAAAAACATTTAGTACGTGACTCATGTCTGTAAAAATAATAAACTGGAGGGAAACCAGGAAGTGTTGTCATCAAAATTAATGAGTTACATCTTTAAAATGATGCCAGGATTTCACTTTAAACCCAGAACAGAAATCTCATAAATGCCAAAATCAAACCCGACTGCTTCTCTGTTGTGTTTCACCTGAGTTTCTCCAAGGTGCTCTTCTTGTTGGCGAAGAGGAGTCGCAGCAGAGTCTTCCTCTTCACAAAGATGATCGCAGTGGCGACCAGGAGGCTGATCAGGGTGACCAGGATTGCCACGGTAACGACCACGCTGTCGGCTGATGCCATATATGACAACACGCACATTAATACACACACACGCACATCTACAGAACGATGACAGGACACAATGCAGAGGCCGTTACAGCGACGCCGCGGTCACACAGTTTGTTATCCACATTTCATTTGACACATTTCTCTTCTTCACTCTAACGCCTAAAAGTTTTACCTCCACCAAGGACGTGATGTTTTCACCCCTGTGTGTTTGTTGGTTTGTCAGCAAGATAACACAAAACTACTGCACGGATTTCCATGAAACTTGGTGAAAAGGATGGGACTTGAGCAACAATATATCCCAGGAAATAGTTCTTGGATCTTGATGAATAAAATCAGGCATATTCAGTGGAAGGATATCTATCAGCTTGTGTAATTTGGTGGAGCTTAAATTAAGTAAAGGGGACTATTGAGCCTTGGCGGAGGTATACACTCGACTGAGTGTCACTCTAGTTTTTAATACACCAGACTCTGCAGTGCAATGTTTTACTGGGAGGAAGAGGAGGATAAGGAGTTGTTCTGCACTAGAAAAATTACACACTAGTCCACAACAAAGAGAAGCATCTTTATGTTGAGAGAAAGCTGTTTTCTCTCTGACTCTACGTGTGACAATAGAAGGGAAATCGTCCTCAGTACCTGCTACTCTCATTGGCCCGCTGTCGATGCTGCCGCCGAAACCGCCTTTCTCACAGAACGGAGGAGCCCAGTGAGCTTCACAGTGGCAGTTCTTCTTGTTGTTGCACACCTGCACACAAGTTTGTTGTACAGTTCATCACATGCTGCACAGAAAACACAGATTATCATCTTCCTCTGTATTAAATAGGATCAGAAGGCATTTGTTTTACTGCTAGAAAGAAATCAGATACAAATGCTGCAGTGCCCGCTACTGATTATTTTTCCAGTTTTATATGGAAGAGTATCAGGATCAGGCATAAGGATAAAATGAGAAAAGGAGTTTCTTTTGCATTTCTTCTTCATTAATTTAGATGACTTGCAAAACCTGTGCATGTGTTTGTCCACACTAGTGCAAATGATAATAGATAAAACATGTGTTTGGGAGCGTCCAGCCCGATAGAGCCTCAGGTTCCCAGTGAAGACGTTTGGATCCAGGAGGATTCCCTGACGAGGTAATGCGGTCCAGCTGTCAGTCAAAGGGAGGGCCGGGGAAGCAGCGAGGTGCAGAGGGAGTTGTGAGGCTGCGGGGGAATTTACATTGAGCACAGACGTACAGTCAAGTGCCTTCCCTGCCTCCAGGCCATGGACACGTCTTCTCACCGGGTGACGGGGTTAAGAGGCGCTCGGGGGCTCAGGGGGAGGTTTGATTTTGGGGAGTTTGATGTGTGTATGAAGTGAAATGTTTCTCTGATACGAGACGAACAAACAATGGTGCAAATATAATCTGTTAACTTCCTCAAAATGTCATCTTCTCTAGATTTAACACTCAAGATACAGAAATTTAATCTAATATCTTTCTCATATATTTGAAATTATGTTAAATTGATGCACAATGATCCGGTTCCACCCTCTTAGAAAAGATCACACTTCACATTCTGCTCTGCTTATTTCTTGAAGAGGTTTTAGTTGATGTGTGTAAATACGTATTGAAAAGCTAAAGCCTCGTAAACACCTGCTTAATAAGCAACCAATGTAGATACCGATGTACCTGAGCACCGGCAATAGCTGCCCTGCAAGATAAACTCCCACAGTAAAATCAGTACATTCCTCTTCTCCAGTCAGGTCTCGTAGCGCGTGTGGTGTTGGAGAAAATGTCAGACTAATCGATTTGGCAGATATTTCTGCAGGAGGGACGATGCAGCTCATGTCCACACGCTTCACAGGAAACCGTTTCTCTTCAACTCAAATCCTCTCGCACACTTACATGATTTTTCTCTACTGTGAGCAGCTACAACTCTTTATACAATGTTTAGGATCATACCTTTGTTTTCTTGCTCTACATAATCTCCAAACGTTAAAGAGCTATAATTGACAGTGGAGATCAGAGGTTGCTGCAAACTGAAGTAGCCTCTGGCGAGTGTTTGATTCTCAAAACTAAACAACAAAGTAAATACAAGATAAAAGCAGCGTGTGTTGAATTATTGAGGACAGAGAAAGGTAAACCTTTCATGGCAGGAAGTGTTATATTTATTTACTGTTATAGAAACAAGATTGGGGTTTTCCACCCTGCAGTGCTGCTCTGTATCTTTCTCTCTCTGTACTGTGAAAAGATGACGGACAACTCTTCAGTTGACCCTGAATGGTGATGTTAAACGGGATTGATTGAACATCAGCAGGACGATGAAGAGCGATCGTACAGAACAGGGGCAGCTGCCACCACTCACACGGCCGCGCTGTAAATTAGACACTTACTCTGCGACTGTTCTCAATTAAAGGGCAGTAAAATTAAGAGAAGGTCTTTACTGTGCTCAGCTGGTCAAAGTGACTTCATAGATAAAAACACAGTTTCACAGGCTGTGGGGCATAAATCAACAGTGAACACGGAGCTGGTGGGCGCTCTGCACTCACCCCATGTTCGTTGCACTTGCCGGAGCACTCGTGCACGCCGAAGACGCTGACGTTCTGACACTGTCGGTTCAGGCACACCTGTGAGAGGATTCAACGGTCATCATTCAACAGGTGAACACAAAAAGGAAGTGGTACAGTTCTATGGCACAGCTGGAGGACATCTGTCTGGCATGGGCACTGTGTTAGTGTCTGTGCCACTGCACCATTACATGTGCACAATTGGTGTCTGCTGCACATTATCTCAATGTTAAAATGTGCCTACATATAACATTTACCTGGTTTATATGAGCCTATAACAGACAATTAAAAAAAAACTTTTATTTTACAGAATAAACAATGTAGAAAAGATTAATGTTAATTAAATTGATCAACTCTAACAGACAGTTTTCTGTTACAGCAGAACTGAGCACAGACCTTGTGACCTCACCCAGAGCTCACTTAACAGAAAAGGTCCTGATGTGTGGTGGGTGGCATATGGAAGGAGAAAAGCTGAGAGGGACCTAATGAAATAACCAGTTGCCATAAGGGTCTTTCCGGCATTAAGAAAGATTTGCAGTGCACGTATGGATCACTGGATTCACTCAGGAGGTAATTCCATTAGGCTTCTCTGTAGGAACGGCTTGTGTCCTGGCTCTGTGCTGCACCAGTCTGCTGCTCAGTGTCTGACGGAAGATTATTGTTCATGTAGTTGTCAGTGTTTTGGGATGTTTTAAGAACAAATAACATGTCTGCATCCTAAGGTTACAGAGCAGTAAACAACAAGCTAACCACTAAAATCTGAAAATTTGAATATTTATCCACCGATAAATCAGCCAATATTTATTTTTACTAAATGGCAATGGTTTTTAAGATGTTGTTCTCAAACTCTTATAGGCTTGAAATTTACAATTAATTGTATCATGAATAAAAAACCCTAATACAGCCAAATACATAGAACTTATATTTAAAAAACAACAACATATTTTTAACATCAAATAATAACAAAAATACATATATTTTCTGCATTGTAAAAACGAATGATAATTATAACAAACAATAAACTAAATAATGTTACCACTTCAAAAATCCAAAGTTTTTCAGCATTGTTTATTCTCTGAAGTAACGTTTTCATGACAGCAAACTTACCCGTATGTCTGTGATAAGAATATTACATAATATACAGATTACTCACCATGCCGTCTCCACACTTTGTCCCAGCAAGGACCAGTCCAGGGTCGGGCATGTCGTCCCCCAGGTAGACGTGGGTCCCTCGACACAGAATCCGTCCTCCTTCTTGCAGCGGGATGTTGGTCTCGATGGAAACAGCGTTGGTTCCGATCACTGGCCGATTAGCTCCTCCCTGACACTGGATCTTACCGCACTTTGCATCCCTGCATACAACACACAAGACAACATTGAAAAACATTGAAAAACACACAGTAGAACACTTAAAAAAAAGACCTATAAATGACGAAGACAAGTAACTGTAGAGAAAGATGAAGAGAGCTGCAGCGTTTCAGTCCTCCGGTCATTAAAGCAATTACATCAATTAACAAAGAGCTTGATTACAGAATTCACCCATAGGGAGAAGATCCTTAGAACAATTAGCCGACAAGAATAGCACAAAATGATCCATGAATACTTTCTTACGCTCTAATTAGCTACTATCTTGCTCAAATTACATTTTCCACCCGTGTAAACTTTTGTTTGAAGACCACATGTCAGATTCCACAACGTAATGATGATTGCTAATGACGCCACTTCAGCTAATCAGTTGTGTTTTGCTCAGTAATTTCTCTGAACCTCCAACTGCATCGGTGCAGCTGCAGTGTCGCACCTCGCGTCACATTTGGCAAAGGAGCCCTTGGAGTCCTTCCCGCAGTTCCCGTAAGGATCCCCTGCCGAGTTGACTCGCTGGAAGCAGATCCCAGGGGCAGGCTTAGCACCTGCACACGAACACAAACAAGGAAAAACACAACCATCAAGCCAAGGATATAATAAATAACAGTGAAGACTATTTACACAGTCCCACTTATTAGTCGCTGATGATGTACCTGGTCCCCACAGGGTGATGCACTGCTGCTCATGAGTCTGGCAGATGCCATTGTAGCAGTAGCCTTCAACGACGTGGCAGGCGTGTCCATCGTGCAGGTAAACGTTGGCGGGGCAGTGAGGGTTGGCTCCGGTGCAGAACTCAGGCAGGTCACAGGAGTTGCTGGACTCTCGACACAGGGTGCCAGCCAGCTTGAGCTGGACACACACACAGTTCAGTGGCGTTAAGCGACAAAGCAGTTAAAGTAATTTTGAAAGACTTTAGAGAAGATATATACTGTATCAGTTGACTGGCTTTTAATTTGTATTTACTCAAATCCTCAATGTTAAATGTTTTGCTGGATGTTTCTACTTTGCAAAGATGAATTTTCAAACGTGGATTTTCCTCGTAAAACAAAAGAAAAAAAATATCAATGTGCATACTTGTATTTGTGTTTGTCTGCATACTAAACCTTGTGTTGTTCTGGTCTCTGGTCAAAAATAACTTCATATTTGCTAAAACTGTCACAGTAATCTGACCGTAGAACATGAGAAAGATAACCTTGGAGAAAAGTCTGGCTCCTCTGGTTCCCCCTACAGCTCATATTGTAATTCAGAGGAATCCAACGTTACCATTACTAACGTGACCTTGTTTTCAGGGGGCTACAGAGATAGTTTTGGAGAAAGAAATGGAGAATTCCAGGCTAATTTTCAGTAATTATACACATACAGCAAAGAAACATTGACAACATGAGGCTCTAGCTTCAGTGGAATATTGTTCGCAACTGTCTCAAGCTGCAAAGTCAAACATGTTTGCCCTGAAGATTAGAGCTGAAACATTTTAAGGACGCGAGTGAACTCAATGCGTTTAATCATCTTCGACAGAAAGGACATACATCTGAGAAGATAAAGGATTTTCATATCAAAGCTAAAACCGCTGATAACTCGATAAAAAGCAACTTTAGGCAATCCAACTTTCCCTCGATTGAAACCTTGGGTTTTGAGATAATACATACAAAGTTTGAATGGGCCGACCTTAAAGAGTAAATTAGACACGAGGACACACTATTATGAGTTTCTTAATAACCTACCAGAGAGTATAAACAGAGATTCAGAAAGTTTCAGGCCTTGTACGTGAGTTTTATAATGAAAAACCTCCATCACTCAAGAAAAAAGGTTTAAAGATACAATTACATTTTTTTTCCAGTTATCAAAAGTTTGTAAGTGCATTCAAATTGGGAAAAAGAAGATCCAAAAGTTGAAGGACAATGTATGAGTCAGACCAGCATGAGAAGTCTTACCTTGCAGTCGTCACAGCATTGTCCGTGGGCGCACACGGCGTCTCCCTTCAGGGTGCATGTGGTGGCGTTGCAGCATGGGTTCATGCATTCCTGGGACGAGGGAAGGAAAACAAATCAGTGAACAACATGTGGACCTGATCAGCGCGTCAGAAGATTCGCTGCCAGTTGTTCCCGGTCAGATCAAGACCTCCGGGTCAAGGGGGGGGCACACTTCCCGTCCGAGGATTCGCGACGTACTTCCCGCTGACCTGAAGACCTCTGAGCGGAGACAAGTTAACTGAAGCTCATGTGTTCTGGATTTAGGAGTTCTCCAGACCTCTGCACTTCTGACCCCAGCAGGGCCAAGGAAGTGGCAGCCGTGAGGCAGACGGAGCGGATGCAGGAGCATTTCAAGGGACTTCCCCAACAGAAGGGACCTGGGGGCCCACATGAGTCCAAACCACATCATTCAACGATTATTTCCCTTTCAAAATGATAAACAAAGTGCATACACATAATGAATAGTTAAGTAGTAGACTTTAAGTGCAAAGTTTTAACACCATCCCGGGCACCATATACACACATATTTAGGGTATTTTAGACTTTAGCCAAAAGCTTTTTGCAGAAAGATAGTAGCCTGGGGCATCGTTTGGGGTTTTCAGACTGACTGTTCTCCATCAGAGAATTTAAGGGGGTCCTCATAAACTTGTCACTGCTATGGACTAATGTAATGAACTGTTCTCAGGGGCCCCCCTCTCACCTCAAATTGCTTCCTTTGCCTACCCTGTGAGGACAGACCTGAGCGAACGATAAGAATCAGGGGTAACAGGTGGAAGTGTGTGTGTGAGTTAAAATCTCTGATATGATGTGGAGAGATTTGGCAGCGTTTGACTATTAGAGAATAACGGAGCAGGTCTAAAAGGCCTTAAGAGGAGAAGATTGTAGCCACTTTACCACAACGACAAGATCATCTGGCTGCTGGCAAAAATCGACAGGAGCCCGGAGGACACGTAAAGAGACGACAAAATGGGAATGAGGCTGTAAAAGACTTCACAGAGGTGTCGAGATGTTTTTAATTTGATGCCAAAAACACATCAGCTTTGTTTTCCAGGTAGTGTCACGCATTGCATCATGGAAAAAATGAACTCCCAGTATCATTTATCTTCTCTCAACGTGGCGGCTCACGCCCGTGTGGCTCTAAGGTGATGACAGGACGTGTTCAAGTGTGGGAACTGGAGAACGCTGGATTGCTGGATTGTCTAATTCTCAGTTGATGTGTGGTTTTATGAGTCTGGCTGTTTACCTCTCGGCTCTGACGTAAGCGTTTTGTTTGGAGAGGAGAGAAAAGGTTGCTTTCATCTCTCTGTCTAAGTGGGCCGGCAGATCAAAGGAGCAAACCCTCTGTGGTGACGCTACGGAGGTTATGGGGGGGCAAGCTGGCAGGGATGGAGCTGGCAGATGTAATTTATGCAGCCGGTTCGTTTGTTTTCTAAAACACAATAACTGCACTAAAAACTACCTTGATTTGCCTCTAAAATTATGGAGTGGGTGGCCATGATAGTTGTAAATAATCAAACATATCGTTGAGTGAGTCAGGTTTAAAGAGTTCGTTCACCTTAATTACAAAAATAACAAGAATAGAACAAAAACATAAACAATGCTCCAGGTAATCAGTCGTGAGGACTGACTCAGATCGCTGGTTTCTATCAGGATCTGGTTTCCTGCTGGTGAACAAAACTTTTATCAAACCTTTTCTCTCTACTTGTTCGTTCAGTTGTTTGAGGATAATTAAGGCCGACGCTGACCCTCGTTGTCAAACGTTCAAATGACAAACATCATCCGTGGCAGGTCACATCAGCAGAGGCAAATTAATTAATAATTACTCCCTCGTGGTTGTTGCCAACGACGACCAGACAAGTTGCAGGAAATATGCTCAGGATCTCTCCTTGTGTTTCTGAGTTACTGGTGTCACTTCATCATTTTATCCAGTTTGTTTGCTAATGTTTCATAATAAACACTTTTCTCGTCCAGAAGCGTGTTTTGTGATGTCACAGTGACATTTGACTTTTGACCAGACCAATCAGTCTAATCAGTTTATAGCAAATTCCTTCAAAGCATTCCTGACACATCAGGGTCATGAAAAGGACGAATGGACGTATAAACACGTGCGTACAACTGAAAACAATTAAGCCTCCGACCACAACTGTCCAGAGCTTTAAACTAATCATATCAATATTTTAAATTTATAGATGCCATGTTCTACTTTAAGATAGCTTGTCAAAAATAAGGTGTAATATTCACTTTGTTTGACCAGCTCTTGTGTTTTCACTTTTTGTTTTATTTGATCTTTTAAGCATGGTTTTACATTGGCTTTACCTCTGGCTCCCCGCAGTCACACTCCTCTCCCTCCTCCACGTAGCCGTTGCCGCACTTCTGTCCGCCGTAGAGAACCTTGACCTCCGGCATGTTGTACAAACACATTCCCACACCTTTCTCCAGACTGGCAGCGAGGTCCTTCTTACTGCATGTGCTGAACACGGTGGGGAAGGGATACCTGCAAAGTGCATGGGAGAACAAGGTTTACTGAAATGAAAACATGAGGTTAGACATGATGTTAAAGATGAAAGAAATTTGCCCAAGACACCGATAAAACTACAAATACTACGCTGGGGTTGTGGGCCTCCTCCAACCACTGCAGTTTCAGTCTAGATACATATTTTTGCACTTATATGAGGTCACCATGACCTTTGACCAATGAATTCTAATCGATTCATCTTTGGACTACTGGTCAAATTTCAAGTATTCACCTGAAGGCAGACTTTAGAAATTTTGTTCAAGAGGCAAAAAAACCCAAGTTCGCTGTGATCTTGACCTTTGACCTTTGACCACCCAAATCTAATCAGTTGATCTACAGGTCTAAATGATTATTTGTGCTTTGTGAGGTCCCGTCAAGGTTGAACTTTGACCTTCGACCGCTGAAATGTAATCTGTTCATCCATGAGTCCAACTTAGCGTTTTCCATTACATTTGAAAAAAGTCCGTCAAGGTGTTCTTGAGATAATGTGTTCACAAGAATGAGACAGACGGACAGACAACCCCAAAACATGATGCCTCCTGTCGCTGCTGTCGCTGGTGAGGAGATATAAAAAACCCTCATGTGTGATTTAATTGTTCAGAAACCTACATGATGTGAGGATGAGTGGCCTCAATCATTCTGCTGCACCAGAACACAGACTCATACAAGAGGCTTTTCACACAAACCCGATAGTCCTACAACATTTTACGAGCTCAGGTTCAAGAGATTTTCAATCCTACTCAAAACATAAAGTAACCATTGAATGTACAGAGTAACATTTTCTCTCATTTTCAAGAGGCATATTCTGCTTATAGAGCAGGACGATTCAAACAACTTATAGAAGGAAAGAGTGTGTGAAGAGGGGTGTGTTGGATGTGGATGACGTGTGTGTGTACTTGAAACCAGGATAAAATAGCAAGCCCGAAACCACATAATTTATACTGCATTAATTTAACTGTGTGGTATCGCTTACCTGAAGTGCTGAGTAATGTCTAATTTAGTGAGGAGGGAAATTGGATTTCGTATTGAAAACGAGAAAAATGTTGAGGATGAAACTGTGCGATGTGCCAATAACAGCTGTGAAGCCCGAGGGAACGTCCTCCCGCTAGAGTGAGTCTCTGTGAGTCGCAGAACCAAGGACCAGAAATATATATGAAGAGAGGAAGAGAGAGAGACGCAGAGTAAAAATAAAAATAACAGTGGGATGTGTAGGAGAGACAATTATACACTGTAGTGACAGAAACAGACAATGAGACAAAAGGGATGGAACAACATCTAAGAAATATGAAAAATGGAAGTTTGCAGAAGGGTGGCCCTGGGCGCTAAATGACCACATAGAAGCTAAAAATGACTAAAAAGAGACAAAAAAATGTCCACAATGAGACGCAAACAGACTAAAAGAGACACAAACGGACTAAAAGAGACATAAGGTTAATACAAAGAGATGGAAAGGGAGAAATGCAAACATGGTTGGGACAGACAAATGGCAGAATCCTGGCTGTTTAACCAGTGTTAGGGCCAGAGGGGAGGCACACGGCCCCAATCAGTGACGTATGTGATCAATCTTGCTCCTGTATCGGAGGGTTGGTCTGTGTTGTCTCATAATCTGTCAATGACTTTATATTTGTAGTTTCAAATAGCTGGTAGTTATCGATAAAATGTCATATTAGAACATTTAAAGTTGCTTATTTGGCCTTCATTTATTACTGGATGAACAAAGTTTGTCAATATATCTAGATCCATGACTTTATAGGTGAGTCTTTAAGCGTTTTTTTGTCATTTTTTGAAAATAAACTTCATCTTTAAATGTTCTGGCTTCCCTGTTTGAGAAGTTTCTACACCTGCCTCTGTGCTTAACCTCCTGTTAAGCCTGTGTCTGCTCCAACCTCTCCAAACACACTGATACAAACACAAACCACGGGACATACAGTACTTAACTACACAGGGTGGCAACGAAACCGACCCTCGACCTCGTGCTCTGTGGCAGCTAAGAAACACGAACAGAATCACTCAAGGACTGATACAGAAAATAACCAGGCTTCGTGGTGTAAAATGAGTCTCTCACACAGACAGGATGGAGCTTCAAAAGAGGATGTGGGGGTAAACGGGGAGCAGCGGCTGGCAGAGAGCAGCGGCAGACATGGCACAGAGACAGGCAGCTGGCATCAGATGCTTGAAGAGCTCGACTTCAGACAGAAACATGTCGCACACGTACTTATGCAGCGATAGACCGACTGGGGTCTTCAAATGCAACAGGGCGTGGAGACTTTCTGCAGCGCCTGGGGCTTGACACGGCAGATCTGTGAAAATTCAGCATGACACTGAATATGTTTGTGGAGGCTGGATTTGGACAGAGGTGTGTGTGTGTGTGTGTGTGTGTGTGTGTGTGTGTGTGTGTGTGTGTGTGTGTGTGTGTGTGTGTGTGTGTATGTGTGTGTGTGTGTGTGTGTCGTTTGCTTAAGGGGGATTTGGCTGCTGCATCTGCATGGATATTTCACTGCTGTTAGTTGACTATAGTGAAGCTCCTCCTGGGGGGACTTGAGATAAATAATGGTGGAGGCATTCAATGGGAAAGAAATCAGATTCTTTGTCCAAAAAATAAAAAGAACACAGCTTTCCCAAGAAGACAGAGAAAAACATCCCTTTCCAATTGTCACCCTCGGGTGAAACAGCCTCGTCCACTTCACTCGCGACTGTCCACCTTTGAGTGTCGGCTGCTTTCATCTCTCACGAACCAAAAGGCAATCTGTGCGACCTTGTCTGTCCCATAATCCACTTGTTGGTATTTTCTTACAAAAGTGTGAAATGCAATTCATACTTTTGTAAGAAACGAAAGGGATTAAAGTCGACAACCTTTTTTCACAGCAGCAGGAGAAGAAGCCGCTGTTTTCAATACACCTATAAAAAGACACAGCATAAATCTGCATTGAATAATGTAGGAAAAGCGCCAACGTGCCGATCCCAGTCAGCAACGGATCCACGTCTGAGGTGTGTATTATCACAGCTGAGACCACGCGGTTCCTCTGCTGTCCAGGAAATTAGCCGAGTGGAGCGTGTAGGTTTCCCTGGATAATATTAGCTTAAATCCCTGCACCCTCTCCAGGTGTACTCGGGAAATGAGTCGGTGCAACAGTTACACAAAATCTAATTAGGCAGCCCCCATTTTTTGGCTGTTGCTGCCATTTAAAGGCTAATGTGTCTTTCACATTCTGAGAAAAACACGGTGATAAAGATCGAAATCTCATCAGTGTCACTCGGTCGCGTTCATTTGTGACACTGACAGGGACTCACTGACAGGGACTCACTGACAGCAGACCCACTGACAGGGACTCAGTTAGCTGAAAAAAAATAACAGATATCTATAATTGGCCACATCAGATCTAAACAAAATCCAAAAGAACATTTTTCATTCATTGAATGTTTGAGGGACAGGATAAACAGATATTCACTCATCCCGTGTTTCCTGTCTGTTGACTTTCAGAGAGGTGGTACATGCTTCACTAGGTTTCACCATCTGCTCTCTCAGCCAACTGTTTCCATGCTTTCTCACACGATGGACAGCAAATGTAGTTGAGAATAGGAAAACTTTTTATGGGTTGTTGAATAAAGCAGAAGTCCATGAAAAGTAAAAAGTTAAAGAAAAGAACAACTCACGGCATCACAGGAAACATTTGCCATCTCCTCTACTACATTTGCCCTTCTCTGTTGGAACCATGGACTGTATTTAAAGATGGACGACATGACAGCTTCCTTTAAGTGAAGCCAAATTGTCTCAATCGCCACCTCATGGCTGGCTGCAGTAAAGGTCATGAACCTTGCCTCCTCCATGTTAGTGGATAGGACATAAACCAAACTACAAAGTCAAATAAGTTTTCTCACAGATGCTTTCTGTCATTTAAGGTCATTGTTATCACAGTGTTCATGTTTCTGATAAGCTTGGTCTTTAATTAGTTAATTGATGCTATAAACGAGGTAAAACGTCATGATTGACAACTGAGATTGACTCGCAGTTGGCGTGTATTGGTTAGCGTGGCTCAATCCCCCGATCGATACTGCACAGACTCTGGCTCCAAGTGCGCAAGATGGCAGTTTTCGTATCTCAGATATTCTTAGCTTAATTTCTTCAATAGTGAGAGGATGTGGAGACGCGTCGCCATTCTTTATATACATCTATGGTTAGAACATACCATGTGGTCTGGTGCAAAGAGGGTGACCTGGTTGTTCTAGTCTAAACTGAGCAGATGATTTACAACACAACATGACAAACAGATACAAATCTGATCATACAATTACACAGCTGCACAAACTAGACAAGGCCTTACATTAATGATTTAAAGGTTTTAGTGTTGCATCTCCTCAAAGCTGAGGGACACACAAGAGATAAGAAAAGAGGAACAGGTTGAAATATCCTTGAGTTTCCCCCTAGTTTAACTCAAGCTCCTGAAACACTGAATTCTACATTTCTCAAAACAACACTCAGAACTAATTATTGATTCTTTAATAATCAGTTTTTCAAGTGCATACTAATATAAATATAAGTGGACTGTATACACGGCACATTATGCAAATGCACTATACGACTCACCTACCTCATGTATATGAGCAACCTGTACATTAATAATCCATATTTGTTCCAGCATCTTTGCACTCTGCACCATTGTCCTCTGATCACTATTCCATCATATCTGCATATCAGGTAAATGTTTATCTCCGCCCTCGCTCAGCTATTTGCACATAGAAGTTATGTTTATTTTGTGAGCTTATTTTGTAGTCTGTTTTTTGCTGTATGTCTATTTGTGTAAGCACAAAGGAAAATAACGCAGATTCTGATTCTGAACCGCTGAAAACATCATAAAGCTTTAAATTGTTATTTTCACCGGCAGGGTTGTGCTCTTAGTGATGAATAAAATAGGTTTTATGTGTAAAATCAGTGGAGTGCCCTTTTTTATTTTAACAATGTTGGAAAGCAGGGTCCTGGCAGCTTTTAGTCACTCATAAAATGATCTTGTTCGTTCAGCCCTCAGCTCTCACTGACAGAGATACAGTCTGCTGTGCACCGGGCAGCTTTTCCTGGATCTGAAGTCATATGTGCAGCGCAGATGATTCCTGTCAGTTCAATCATCTCAGCATGTGAGGCCGGTGGGCTCGGGGGGAGAGGAAGCGTCACTCTGGATGGAGACTGAAATGGGTCCTTAATCAGCGGAGGCACTGGCCACATGAGGGCTACGATGGGCTCTCTCTCTTCATGGGCTCTCAGACCGACGTCAGACTGTCTGTGTTGCTCTCCGAGCCGCCCCGCAGACTGACATGCATTTAGTTTGAGCTGAGCCGGAGCGACACGTCTGACCTTTCAGTAAATGTTAGGCTGCAACACTGGCAGGATCCTATGGTGATTAAATATCAGGAAGGAAAAAGCAAAACACTAAATTTACAGAAAAACATTTACCCACTAGCGACCCGACTGTCTTCCATCCCCGCATTATGATATTTTGCAGCGACTCACCTCACTTGCACTGTCATATCGACAAGAAAATAACAAGGGCCACAGGCAGGTCGCACTGTCTGGACCAAGCATTCACCTCTCGGCCTCGATGTCCTGCCACAGCTCTCCACTGCGCTTCACCTTTCTTCCCGGTTTCTCATAGAGACACAGGAAAGCACTTTTGAGCTTTCTCCCCACGTTCATGTGATGCAACTCTTAGCTCAACTTCCACAAGACAACCCCCACTTTAAAATGTCCACTGTCTCTCTCCTTCAACTCATTGTTGTGGCACAAATCTCCATCTTATGGCTCATAACATGTCACCAATGTCCACGAATAATTCCGTCATTGTCATCCTTCCCTTGTTTGTCTCTCACTCTCACCTCTACCTCTCTTTGTGTTACACAGGAGAGGGGATAAAACCACGGCTCCCTCAGTCCGCCTGTCTGCATAAAGCTCCCTCTCTGCGGATTTCTCTTTGTGCCCTGGCCCTGATTGCAGCTGGCAGCGTCACTGATAATCACGTCATTTAGATGCAGCCTGTCCTCTCCTCCATTAGCAAGTCAGGCTAAGAGGATCCAAAACACAGAGTCAAACGAGCCACGCTGCTTTACAACGATGTGTTTAATATTCTCAAGGCATCTGGGCTGAGGGTCAAAGGAGGTTGCTAATATGAAAAAAAGAGAAAAACCTTGTGTAAATTCATAATTTTCACCTTTCAAGCTGGATCAGAAACTCTGGCAGATTATTTACCATGACAGACTTTGCGCTATGAGTTTAACAACACTGTGTAGAGTAAAACATGAGCACAAACATCAGTGTGATAACAACTACTTCAAACGACAGAAACCATCTTAGAGAAAAATGTATTTGACTGTTTAGTTTGGCCCACATCCCATTCACTAACACGGAGGAGGCAGATTTTATAATCTATATTGCAGCCACTTTTAGGGAGCTGTTATGTCGTCCATCTTTGTTTTCAGTCTATGGTCTAGACCTGTGATTCCCGACCGCATGATCATTGGTGGGGGTCGCCACATTGTTGTGGAGAAAAACAATAACATAAAACATTCAAAATAAAATGAAGTAATTTTAGACTGTAAAAATGGATGCTTTTTTTCTCTGTTTGTAAAAGTTATTGGTGGGATTTTTATTTTGTTAAGTTGATATCATGTTGTATTAATATATTGACGGGTTGCAACTCAAAAAAGAGTTGAGAACCACTTGTCTAGAACACAAAATGTATATCTCACCTCTGGCATCAAAAAGGAAATCCATGTAAGAACATTATTACAACTTTAAATTAGATTTTGGATTTTTTTTGCCTCTCAAATGCAGCTGTGAATAAGCTGTAAACACATGATGGGGAACGCCTGAGCAAAAAAAAATAAGCTCATTTACACATCAAGCAGCTAAATTAGCATTTAGTCAATTTTGTGGCCACCTGATGAACGTTATCCAATATTCTCTCTGTTTTTCTCCAACATCTCCTTAGGGAAATATCTGGCTCTTTAACAGCTAAATGTTCACCAGCGGTAGGTAGTGAACAGCGGGTTTATCAGAGATGAAAACAGCTGCTTGTTGCATCTGGAAAAACAAGCTGGATGAGAACCACGCTGTAAAGCTGCTGGACGTAAAAAACTAAAACAACGAGCTGGAAGACACTAAAGCCCAATGCTGAACTGCCTGATAATTCAGTAGGACATCACTGTTATTTTAATTAAGCCTGACTTTTACCTTCATGCAACTAATCCTTTAATACGAAACATAGCGATAGAGGCAGCTTTAAATGTTTCTTCCACGTGAATCAACAGACCTCCTGCCTGCAGTTGGAGTACATCTCTTCTCTTATAGATAAAGTAGGTTAATAAAAGCCGCGGTGGTAAGTGCAGTTGGATATTTGCACAGCGGTTGTCTTTTCCTAACTCCTTATGGATTTTCCTTTACAGCTTTCCTTGACCTCGTGACATTTTCCACCGGGGTCCAGGAATAGTGGTTATGAAAGATTTTCAACAACATCAATAAGAAATAAACTCCAATGACCTAATAGCAATGCTGTTGTATTGGACTCTACTTGACTGTACAGGCATTTCTAATAAATTCAGTGTATTATTTGTGAACATGTTATCTTCCTGTCTGTCTGTATTGTTTGTTGCAGGAACTGGGATTGTTCAACCAATCAATTAACTCCATTAAAATTCTACATTCGTCTTCACTGGGTTCAAACTTGCAAACAATGATCAATGCGCAATTAAAATATTAATAGTTAAATTGAAAAATATTGATATTTAGAGTCTTTGTATCAACAGAACAATTGCAAGACAAAATGTCACGGCACCGCAGCGTATGGATTTATCCTGCAACCTTTACTGAGCAAACACAGGAGCCAGTTTCACGACGAAAGGTCAGCGATGACCTCACGCAACTGTTAATCTGACTAATCTCATAATTATGCAGCAGACGGAGCTGGAGCGAGGAATCTAATAACGCTGCGACTCATTCAGGTCTGTTCTGATCAGATCAGTCATTTGTCCTCACTCTCTGCCTGACATCAGCACATATATCTCTGGCCGCTGACGTCACATCAGTTCACTGGCTGCATGTTTAAAAGCTACACTGAATAAATCCAGTGGTGCTCTGCTCCGTATGCATTATGGATTTTTTTTATTACTTAGAAATAAATGTTGTGTTATGAGAACAGCAGGATGAGATCACTGTTGCCAATGGCTGTGCAAACAAACACAGTTTACAACCCTCCCACCCCTGTACCCTCATCTTATTTATTTGTACACTAAAAAGGGTATTTAAGTTTTTCTGGAACACGACCGGAACAGGTTACAAGTGTTTCTGGCAGATTTCGAGGCATTTTGAAAGCTGTGCTCACAAGAAACCTGTGGTTTACTTCTACTGTGTATCTGCTGATTTATAAGCATAGATAATATACTGTATACCTTCATATCAGTTGACCCCTTAGACTGTTTATAAAGATGGACGACACATAAGCTTCCAAAACTAAAGTCAAAATCGTGACCGTCCCCTGGTGTCTGGCTGCAGTACATGTCATAAACTCTGCCTCCTCCATGTTAGCAGATGGGACATGGACCAATATATATATATATATATATATATATATATTTCTATTTATTTTATTTTCTATAATTTTACTCTTTCAACTAATTTAGATTTTTTATACAGATCCTTTTTGATTCTTATACCTTTTTTACTCATTTTACCTCTTTTATTCTGTTCTTTTAAATCTTTTATTTGAAAACTAATTGTTTTGAATTGAGCCTTTTGACAGAGAACTGATGTATTTTAATTTTGTCTCTGTTTTGCCGCACCTTCAATCTTCCTCTGTTTATGAAAGGTGCTTTATAAATAAAACTGCCTTGCCTTGATATTCGGGGGTTCGAATCCTACAACTATACAGTATATCCAGTGATTGTAGTGTTTAACATAAACATCCATAAACAATCTTGACATAAATTAGATTTTTCCTTTTGCTGTCACTTGAATTGCTTAAGATGTGGGCACCAACAGTCACATGTTCTGTCTCCGTGTGCGGCGGTAGGGTTTTGTTGAACAGGTGTTTTTAATACACATGTGGCAGAGTTTCTGATCCCGACCTCCTGACAGCCATGATCACAGCTAACCTCGCTGACGTTGTGGGTTTGCTCGACGACTGATTCTCTCCAAATGGAAAAAGCCTCCACCACCATCTCATAAACACTGGCTCGAGGATGTAATGACACATTTCAAACTCAAACATGTACTGTGAGCATAGTGTAAAGTTTTATGAGCTGTGGCGACCTTTTCTTTTCTCAAAATTGGACAAATCCCCATTAACATGCATGGTTAAACCCTCATTGATGTGATTATGTGTGTGGGAAAGATGTTGACTGGGGTTGATGTGTGGTGGTGCTGATGTGTGTGTGTGTGTGAGCTGTTTCCTTTTTGTTTGTTTGCATTTTGAAAACTCAATAAATTATTTCAACAAGACAACTGTGTCTTTCTCCTCTCTCTTCTTCCTCTTCCTCTTCTTCAGAGCGTTGCGGAATTTACCCTGAACACATTCATCTGTGGCTTGAGGGACTCACCATCAGACAAACCCGACTGGCACCGGACCAAGGGTGAAATCTGGTATTGCGCTCTGGGTTCGCCTTATCTGCTCGCTGTTTACTAACAGTCACAGAGTCCATCACTCGCAGCAGCACTGTTATCTCAGCGACCCAGGCAACACGAGCAGAATACCAGAGCAGCTGCTTTAGTCGCAGGCCAATGTCTGTGTGTGTGTGTGTGTGTGTGTGTGTGTGTGTGTGTGTGTGTGTGTGTGTGTGTGTGTGTGCGTCCTCTTTCAAACAATAACACATAAACAATGGAGCAACGTGTACAGATGAAAATGATCAGAACTGTGCAGCTGTTTGCGCTTGATTAATCTTTTTTTTGGGCTGTTCAGGTGCAGAAGAAGTCAAACCTTTATTCCTAAACAATTAAATCCTGTAGCTGCGTGAAACAAGGCTTTTAAAGGGTAATTGTTTAATGGCTGTTAATTAACAGGCACACAAGATATAATATGTAACAATTCTTCATTAAAATATCTAAAAGCAACTAATCCTATGATTGCTGAATTGTGTACTTATATTATCCCAAATGTTTCCAACAATGATAAAATTCAGAGAAATACACAATTTTATTTAAGGTAACGGGACATTTCATTTTGGTTGCATTTTTAATTGGGCCATATCCGCTTTACACGTGACCTTGTCCGTCCCTGCTGTAACTTCCTGTGTGAACCACGTATGACAAAGGAAAAAAATACAGTTAGCCAGTTGGCTGTTTTTCCTTCCACAGTTTGTGTTGTTCACTTGTAATGGTTCATGATTATTCATCGCCGTTATCTGCGTAATGTGACCTGACTCGCGGGCAACGCTGGTGTGGACCACATTCTTTCTTGTGCTTTCACTATAAAGCTTGAAAGCTCAGGAAAAATAAATAAATTAGATCCTCACCCTGTGGAGGGAGTCATGATGCAGCCTCCTCGATCCACAGTCATCCTGCAGCCACAGCCACGCTCTGGGGTGTCGTGGTTCATGCCAAAATTATGTCCCAGCTCGTGTGCCAAAGTCACGGCTGCACCCAGTGGGTTCTCAGAGTGATCCTGCAGGGGGGGGAAAGGGCACCATAGAACTTGAGAGAACGCCAGCTATGTATAATCTTGTATATTGTAAAGTTCAAAGAGGACAATTTAGAAACTGCAGATCCCCAAGACAGACCTGTAACTGTCCGAACCCCCCCCCCCCATCCCTCATTCTCCTCATGGAGACCTGGATTCATCTGACCTTCTATTTCCTCTGCAGACCCATTCGTACAAAACAGATACTGCAGACAGCTCCATAAACCCACCAATGTGTGACTCGCTACAGCTTTGATTGGAAAGACAACTGCCCCCAAAGAGACAGAGACGGAAAATTACGAGAGGTGGAGGTTTCAGTGTCACCTTGTTTTGTGCAGACATGTTGAGAAGGAGACAAAAACGTCTCAGACATGAAGTCAGTGTTGTACGTATGAATACCAAGTGAAACTGGACACGAGATGACGAGGTGGACGTCACAATATAATTTTATGTGTGATTTCACTGGAGCCCGACAATTTAGCCTTTCACAGACTTATCTGTTCCTGTTTGCAGACAAGATTAAGTGCCTGATATGAAAATGTGTATATATGTTTTTATTACTTAACATGAACAAAAATTATGTTTATTTTCAAAATTCATGTTCTCTTTATATATATATACTTTATTGTATGATCCTTTTATGACTTATTTATGGTCAAACTGTAGGACAAGGACTATTTAGATATTTGGGAAATGTGTTTATTTGTTCTCTGAGAGATACCAAACTCATGCGTGTGAATGGAGCTTGTGACTAATTCCGTCTGCCTTAGCTTAGCATAAAGAATAGAAACAAAAGTCTAGTTCAGTCGAAAGGTAATAAAATCCACCTACCGGCAACTTTTCCAGGGTTAATTCTAAAAATGTCAAACTATTCCTGATATCAGACATTTTTGCCGAGCTGTGAATCTGAGAATAGACTCAGCAACGTCTGTCTGAATGTATTACTTTTGCTGTAATTATAATTCACTGAAGATAAAAGTAAATGTCAACGTCTCTACAAGTCCACACAAAGAAGCGTGTTTCATGTAACTATGCTGTAGGTTGTAGAGGAACAGAGAGAAGCCTAAAAACACACAGAACAAACCGTGTAATAAAGCATGTGCGAGAAAAAGAAATTCAGACGAGTGGCATAAAAGTAACTTCTTGAATTAAGCTGATTGCTACAGAATGACCCCCATTAACAAAATAAAACAAATCAAATGAGCTTACAAGTAAACCCCTTAACAACATGCATATTTCAGCGTTTTTAAAGCTCACATCTCCAGTGAAAGAGGCCCCCTACATGGCGACTGTACATGTCACTGTGACCTTTCACTGCTCTCTGCCATGTACATGAGAAAATCACATGCTTCCGTTGAAGGGCGAGGTCATGTGTCAGAGTTGAGGGCAAGCTGAGCTATTTTCCGCTCTGATTACAGGGCAGCGTCGTGGGGCGCTGCACCCGCCTCGTAACAGAGGGAATGAGAAAACCTTCATCTGGCTCCGTCATATTTCTCAGCGGGCGTCTCTGCGTGTGCCAGTGTGTGTGTGTGCGTGTGAGTGCATTTAATTCACAGCTAAGAGCTTCCTCACAAAAGAAGTGTAATGTGGCGGTCAGCAGAAATGGATGAGGCTCTTATAGAAGCCACAGTAATTACTTTGAAGCAGATATGAGCCGTTGTTGTGATGGGGAGAATTTGATAGTGTTGGTTAACAACCAAGCAATGCTCTGATAGTCTTTTTGTGATTTCATTTCCAGGATATAAACAGTTTGCGGTCATGGCCTGAACCTAAGAATTCACATATAAACACCCATGTGATTTTACTTATAATAAACAACATTATGACGTATGAGCTGCGAGAACATGTGGCTCAAATAAAGATCTTGTGGCTGATTAACACATGGTAGTGAAAGGTTTGAGAAATGGCTCATCTCATCTGGCTGACCTCTAACTGGTTACACGGGCCCTTTAATCTCGGGCCAAATCATCTGCCATCTGTTAAGTAACGGGGACAACAAACATCTGGAGAAGCCTCCACCGCGGCCAGCAGCAAAACATATCAATTAATGTGTGTGGGGGGGGTGGGGGTGGGGGGGATGCACATCTGGGTCGGGACCTAATGGCACAGTGCAGATAACCGCTTTGTGATTTGGCATAGATGTCAAGTGCCACAGCAGGGAGGGGAGCCAGGCTGGCAGCTAATTCACTATGTGGAATCATTCAATGTACAGAGGGGGGGGGGGGAATGCACAGCTGTGTGTAAAAAAATGCATTTTGATTCCAGGGTGTGCTCTGTAGGATGCACGTCAATACATGACATCTAATAAAAATGTAAATGTGGTTTTGTTTAAACGCTGTGGCCTTTGATTTAAAGCCCCACCAGCCCTTTAAGAGATGTCACAGGGAAATCTTATTGTGAGACTTCAAATGACCTTACAAGGGCTGTGTGTGTGTATCTGCACTACAAACCCGTCTGAGAGTATATTTCTGTATATTCCTTTGAGCGCTCAGGTGTTTGATGAGGCCACGAATGTGGAGGGAGCTCCAGTACAAACATCATTACGCTTAAAAACACGACTTCCTGCCAGACCTGTCTGTAACGGCCCCTTTTCAGCAAACAACAAACACCTTCTCTGTGTAAATCATGTCTGGATTGTGTTAGCCCGCTGAATCTGAACAATGTGCACGCTGATACAATCAGGCTGCACAGAGGAAGAGGAGGGTGGAGGCAGGGTGGGAGCAGCGAGCGGGTTTAATACTCACCATGACAATGCCGCCAGACTGCTCGGCCGTGCACATGCTCATAATGGGCGCCATGCCGATGGTGGTGCCCTGGAAGTAAACGCCGCTGCCGAGGACAGAGGAAAGATGTTACAGGAGGAAAGTGCGAGGGTCTTCAATTTCATACTGTGTTTCATCAGTCTGATAAATGAAATGAAAAAAAAAAAAATTATAATAATAAACTATCAATTTAAAAAGTATTTTCTGGAATTATCCACTACTTTCAAACAAGGAGAGCGCCCATAATGCCACAAAAAAAAGACCAACTCTGGGGAAAAAAATAAAACTACAAAATATAAAGCCCTGTTTATTTATAATTTTGTAATATTTTAAAAAATACTGTTAGAATATTTTAAAAATGTATTTGTTTATATTTTTATATTGTCAGAGTGAAATTTTAGTTTTAATACAATAGAGTTATGGTGATAATGCAAATGCTATATTTACTGTGATTATCCATTTTAAACATGGACCCCAGGAAGAGCAGCCGTTGCCATGGTGACAATTACATGGGATCCAAATAAACAATAAGTTAACATCAGCCATGCAGTGAAAATGTATTTACAGAAACAAGATGTTCAAATCTCCGTGCGCTGATTTGCACACAGCAGTAAAATGAATGGGAGACAATGGCTGAGTGGGTCGGAAATCAATGTATGAAAAATCCATGTCGTCCTCTGGAAAATGGTTTCGCACTAATGCAAATTATAAGGGACTTTGCAGCTAATGTGCTGAGACATGTACAAGCGCGAGCGAGGCCCTTGAAGGATTTGTGTTCATTTAACAATACAAACAGCCGCTTGTTTCTGCTCCTATGTATTCTGATAAAGTAAATGTCCACCTTATGAGCTGAGCGTTGTCGTGTGGCTTCTGGGGCAGCAGTTTGACTTTCCTCCAGTCGAGGAACTCGTGCAGGGTGGTGAAGGGGTCCTGGGTGACGGGACATTTATCAGAGTCACTCCACACCTCCAGGCCCACCAGGGCCACCCGGATGTTCAGGGCTCTGTAGAACTGAAGGGGAGCATATTGGTAAAAACCCTAACCACTATTCCTTGACCCCAATTTTAAACATCATGAGGTTAAACGAAGATGTGAAGGAAAATCCATAAGGAGTTGGGTAAAGAGAACTGCCATGTTACAAAAAATCCTGCTGGCTTTTTTTAAGGAGACATAAGCCTTTTCAGTTTTCCCATATTGTGTTACATAGGTTTTTTGTGTATGTACAAATTTAAAAAGTCTGTGGTTAAAGGGGTCTCCTCTCCCCAACAGAAAACTCTGCTGATACGTCCTCATCTTCATGACATCACGAAGGCCCATCAATCAATCAAATTTTATTTGTATAGCCCATATTCACAAATCACAATTTGTCTCATAGGGCCCATGAATTATGCATGTTTAGTGGCTAGTCTGGCACGCCCACAAACAAAGCCAGGTGAAGCGAAAGCGGAGGCCGACATTTCTTATACATGCTGGAAGCCAATCACAAAAGAGTAGGCCAGCTGGCCAATCAGAGCAGCCTGAACAGTAGAGCATTACTTTTTAATTAATAACCCAAATTCAAACTATTAACCTGTATAATATGTCTCCTTTAAAAAATATTTATGACAGATTGGCCAGCGACAAACTCTGTAAGCCGAATCAGGATGGATTGTATATTAATGTGAGTCTGCACTGCTTCAAGTGTTGCTGCCGCGAGATGGTCCAGTGTATCCAAGGAGATAAGATAGGAAGCGTTGAAGCTCTTTTCTTTAGCATTTAGAGAATTCAAACAGCTCATTTCTTGCTGCTGAGACACTTCCAGGTCATTTCACTCCGTTAGGAATCCTCCTGAGTAAAAACGACAATTTGACCACAGCCTCAGGGTGAATAAAAAGGTTAGGGGACTTATAGAGCTTAGATTACATGAATGATCAAAAGACTTTCAAACAAATGTGGGAGAAACTGTCGCAACCTTTTACCTTTGGTTGTTCACATCCCTGAATTACCTTACATTTCATTATGGAAACTTCAAATTCCCCTCGTGTGCATCAGTGAGATCTGTCTCTTTTCATGTGTTTCACATAATGGGTGCATGTCTTTTCCATGTCTCTGACCATGCTTCCCTCAAGTAAATCCATCTGTTCCTACTGGATCTCCCCGCTATAGATCTCTGACAGAGGTTTTAGACAGACTCAAAGCAGCTGCTTTAGTGGGACGTTAATATATCACAGTCATCCCATTAATCTCTGCTGCCAGCAATATTTCTATTTTAAAAGAAGTGATTTATTCTCCCCGTGCACTGGGGAGAGGATGTTTTACCTTGTCCACATAATTGGCAATCTCTGCCAGTCTCTGTTTCACCTTGTCCACGTCCTTCCCCTGTTTCTGAAACTGCAAACAAAATGACATGTAATCAGAGGGAGACAGTGGAACATTCACACCTACAGTCGTTTTGCATGAAGACAGAAATGATTACAGCCATTTTCAGAAAAAAACCACTAAACCAGACGTAAAGGCAGTGTTTTGTATGAATGACACGCTCAGAATGTGCATAGGCAAAATGTTTTAGTGTGTGTTAGGCAGGTTGTCAAGCTGTGACCATCTGGATCTGGGAAAATCTCCTCGCGTTGGAGAGACGAATGGCACGGCCGCAGGGAGCAGGTATATTGGCAGATCTGAGAGCTGTGGATCCAAACTGCAGCAAAGTCCCAACCTCCCATTTCCACCCTACTGTGCATCCACCTGCGAAGGTTCTGGACCTGAAGTCTGAGCCTGACATCATGTTTAAGCCCTAATTCTCTGTCATTTCCTCTCCTTTCTATACAGGTCGGTGGCAGGAGGAAACCCCACCATGAGAATCGTCAGCGCTTATGGGAGACTCCTCTGCATCCACGCTGCTTTTTCCTGTTTCCTGTCTGCTCCGCTGGGGAATCGCTCAGCTCTTCCTGTCAAAACGGAGCCGCTGCCACCAGACCACACTACTCGCTGCACACTGACCTAATTCTGCAGCCCCAGTGGGACCTGCTCTACTGTTACTACAGCTTACCCTCCTCTTGTTTCTCCTGCTGTATGAAGGGTTGCTAAGGTTTCAGCGTGTTGCTGCTGTGGGACAAACAGTTTTTCATGAATGGAAGGAAGGCAGGTACATTACCTCTCTGTTGTCTGCAACAATGATCAGCTCCACGTACTTTGTTGTCTTCTGAGCGTGTCTTTTATGCTGAAGTAAAACACAGATGCTGCAGGTTAGAAATGTGCTGCTTTTTGTACTTTTATCCACTTGATATTCCAATAGATCTATCTACTTCACATTTTCAACAGAAGTAAATATCATAGACACACAACTGATGTACAAATATAAACCTTAAGATTAACCATAAAAAAAAAATATATATATATTAAAAATCCTAAAGGAATAGATCTACCTTTTGGAAAATACACTTATTCGCCATCTTGCTGATAATTAGATTTGAAAATCTTATATCTGTACTGTAAATATAATAATATTAATAACATTGTAATTTGTTTATTATTATTAAATATGAATTTATTTGTATCACACTTTTTAAAATAAAGTTAGAAAGTGCTTTACAAGCTTGAACAGGATAACATAAATTGACTCAATAAAATCAAGCAATTACATTATAAGAAATGATAAAATTAACAAGGAGATTATTATTGACACTTGAAAAAATCCCAAATCCCAGACAGGGGTCATTAAGTACAGTAACTTTCACTTCCTAACGCAAATGGAGTTCTTAATGCCTGAAAATAGGGGCAGATGGATCCTGCACCTGCTCCACGCAATCTCGGCCAAACCTCCTGCACGGCCCCTCAACGTCGGGCTCTGAGCTCAGATAAAGCGAGTGTCAAGCCCAAGGCAACACCCTCAGGGAACGGGTCCAAACTGCTCTGCTCGCCAGTTTGTGGATCTTTGGTCAACAGCCCATTCATCTTTTCACCAAGTGAATCTTAGCCTTTTACTCGCGGAAACGTGTGACAAATAAATACCACAGAGATATGCTCATGTTGACAATAATAATATCCAATGACTCTTATGCAAGACGTGTCATAAAGACAACATGGTTCCTGTCTCACCCTCGTGTGGAAGGACTGGAAGGGGCTCTTGATGTGGTTTTCAGGAGCAACAGACGACATGTTGAAGCCGTGGCCGCAGGCTCCCGGGGTGAGTCGGAGTTCTTCCACTCGGTAGATGAAGTGGGAACCGTCACTTTGGCCAGACGCCGGCTCAATGATGAATGTCTTGTTTTCAAGTGCGATGAAGCCTCTGCGGACACAGCGGCGAAGGTTTTTAAACAAAGCAAATCCAATCTCTCAGATGCAGAATTTGATTGACTACATCTCTCTCTAATGGAATATGTGACAACCGAGGTAGCCCTCAACCCACTCTGACTGAGGCCGAGTGAAACTTTCTACATTTTTCTTCAACTTGGCAAACAGCTTCTATACGCTGCAAAAACTCAACTCTCAGTTAAGTAATAAAGAATATCTATTTTTTTGGTAATTTTAAGAAATCCCAAAATTGTATTATTTTCCAGCAACATTACAATTAATTATGTTAATAAAAACATATTTATAATTATGACAAAGAACAAAAAAAAGCTGAGTTAGGATAAGCTAAGATAAACTACGCTAAGCTAAGCTAAAATATGACAAGATAGTAAAAATAGAAAAGGTCAACATGCAATATAAACACAAGAAAGTATAAAAAAATTTAATACATACATACACAATGTCATCAGAATATGTACAGTTTAAACGGGGGGGGGGGGGGCACATTGCACAGAGAGAAAATAAGTATTACAGAGTTTAAGTCAAGTCAAACCTGAGTGAGTTTTTGTGGCTTACTGGGAGAAGTGATGGTTGATCAAATTTGATAAACAGATAAAAAACTGCCTTGTCAGAGGCAAAATAGGCAAATTGGCTCAATGTCAGATATTTCATCTCACTTGAGTTTCACTTTTTGCAGTGTAAACACCAGGCTCATCACAAATAGTCACAAATACGTTCAGCATTATTACACACATCATCTTCCCTTATGTGTACTTGTGAAATTACCACATCTCCAATTTCAGAGTCAATGACTTGAATCTTCTTTGTCATTAACAGTTGCTGCATCGATGAGAGATCATCATGAAGAACTAAACATCTTCATTTTTAATGAAAATAATTCCTCACTGTTTAATGAAGCAGAAGACAACACTGTGTACGTCGAGTCTTGGCTGATGCCCAATTCTAAAATCTCTCAGCTGTGCTTGGTCATTAGCACCAGTGAGACGCCTGTTACTGTCAAAACGAGAGCGGATATTTACTGGATGCCTCTGTGGACAGAAGACAATGAGCTGTGACATTTTCTATTCTGTAGTCACACAATAACTTACTGACAGCACGCTTAAGGGGTCTGGAGAGTTATTTGCTCCTGTGTAGAGCGACTTAAGCAAATATAAACATTGCTGTGGCAAATAGCACCTAAAGGTCAGCGATGAGACGCTGCTTGAATGCAAAATGCAGGCGATGCTTCTTACCGAAGGCCCGAGCAGGTGCTGAGGGTGACGTCAGAGTTCGGGTGGGCCTGCACCTCCCCGTGGTAGTAGCAGTTATTCTGGAAATGAAAATGTTTCATGCAAAGAAAAGATTCAGCCACTGCATGATTTCATTTAAAACTTATTTTTAAAGACGTTTGTCCCGGTTGCTGAAGCTGTAGCTGTATCTATGATTAAATAAATAAATACTTAAACTACAGTTTGCAAAGAAAAGGCTATTTCTCATTTATTAATTCATTTCATTAATCAATTTCTACATTTGATTATTTTTGTGTTCATATGATAATAGGCAGGCTTAATTCAGTCCAAGGCTACACCCACATTATTAAGTTTTTGTTTTAAAATAAACAATAATACAATAACTTCCCCAATTTGGGATCAATAAATACATCTATCTAAGTACTTCTATCTATTTATCTGAAATGCATCAAACCTACAGATACCCCTGCCCCTGTTTCCGTTTGAAAACCCCTGGGCAGCATTTAAGACTTGACGGACAGATTGAGGTATTTTAGGTCACAACGTAGCCTTCACTGATTCGTCAGGCTTCTGTCTCGTGACCCCCGTCCGGAAGAGAACTACCAGCGTCAGCCGTGTAGAACGCAGCATGGTTAATCAATCACAAACACTGCTGACCCTGTTGACTTTGCTAACAACTGTTGTTGATACAATGATACAACTGCTGACAAGCTTTTATTCAATCAATCTGTCATGTGATGTATGTATGAGTATGGACGGGGAATAAAATTGATACGGAGCCAAAGCGCTTGAGTGGACAGAGATCGTTTGAGTTTGAAAATGCGGTTTTCAAATGTGAACGTAAAGATGCAGCCTAAAGCCAAACTGGTTTTAGCGGTGTGATCGTTTGATCTGCAACTTTGTCTTGGCTTGTCCGCTAAACAGGAGGTTAATAGCCTTTTTCATTGCAAGGTTTGTGTATTTTTTTATTATTTATTTATACTGGACCTGACAAAAGAGCAAAACAGGACAATATACAGTAGCAGTGTGCTGATGTCGTTTTTAGTGACGTTCATTTAAATCAGCATGCTCTGTAGAGCAGAGTTCCCTCTTCTTCCCCCAATGAACAAACAGGACTTTTAAAATTAATGCACACAGTTTAAGGGAGAAGCAGGGAAACCGAAACTGATGAGAGGTGACAGTAATATGGTAATTGTTTTTCCTTCACTATTAAAGGGAACAGGGACAAGTAAGGCTTCTGAAACACAGAGGGAAGCCCCGTGCAGAGCAAACGACTCCTGTCTGAAATACAGAGCTGCCTTTACTGTCGGGCAGCACTCGGTCCTCTTAAATCAACCGTCATTAGTCCGAATAAATGCTGGATATATCTCATTCCTGATATTAAACTGAGGGAGGAAATACTTCTCTATTTAAAGCTACTTCTGTGGCGAGAACAGTACGACTTACTGAGCCAGGTGGCGATGGAATTAAGATTCATAACATTATGTGTAAAAATAGCGCAGCTGTGAAAGGCTCTGTTCTTAGGCTACGGTTGACCTAGATTAGTTCACCTTTCATAAAAAGAAAACACCAGGCAGTAAAAGTGATTGGTTTTTCTCAGTTACACTCAGTGTGTCTGACACTTTTATAGAAGTCAAATGGTTTAAAAAGAGAAACATTAGGATCTCCTGAAGCTGCAATCAGCAGAACAAATAAGGAATAAATCTTGTTTTATGATCATGAACCTTTTTATTTCCTTAAGCATCTTTAAGGTTAGAAATACAATAATGTTCATCATTATCAGATTTTTTATATTTCAAAAGTATTGTATGGTTCTGTATCAACTGTTCCAACTCTTCAGTTAAGCTATATCATTTTTTACTTGAGTTCAACTTGGTTTTTACTTAGATTTAGTGAAAGTCATTTTTGGAGACTTAAGTAAAGTTCTGTTGATTTAAACTGTCTGCACATCATTTTCCAGCTTCTGTTAAATTTGTATAACCTTCACCAACAAGTTTTTGTCTTCACCCCTGTCCTGTTTGTTTGTTTGTTATTTGTTTGTCAACAAAAGCTACTGAAGAGATATCCATGAAACTTCTCTGAACGATGGAACATGGGCCAAGAAAGAAACCATTAGATTTGGGCTTCAACTTTCTTTAACATTGTGAGAATTGCATTTGAGACAATTTCCCATGCATGAATAATCTACTGGGCATGTTTAGAGAACTGGTATTTCTGAATGTGTGAGGTTTAGTTTGATTGGAGGTTCTTAATCTCAAAATCATTTCATTAACACTGATTCTTTTGTCTTATCAGATAAGAGTTTATTTACAGTACATGTCTGTCCACTGATTAGCACGCGACTGTTTGCTGAATTCACATGTACTGAAAGTGAGCAGCTGCGTGAAGCTTATCTAAGACAATACAGTTGATCTATAGGACAGCATGATGCAGTGCCTGTAACAGACTCCCACTTAAGGTGAGAGAGGGAAACACTGTTCCCATATAGTTTTGCAGGAAACAGACGAACCAAACAACTCTCCTCTGAGCTGTAAGTGACCTGACAAACCGTTGCTGCTCAGTTTAACAGTGATTTCAATCAAAGAGGCAGGAGACTGTGAGCTATGATATAAACCAGAGGTTTGTGCATCCACACGGAATTGTTATCCACGGGGCTGCTGAAATGTCTACCTGACACCAAACCTTGTGTCTACCTGAGTTCAACTAAAAATAACTTCATCGTATGAGGAAAAATCAATTTGTGTTTATGAGCCACGTAAACTGATTTATGACATCGAGCCTTGATAAGTAATAGAAATTCTAAATGAACATTAGTCTTCATTTTCATTTTCAGAGGAGCAGGCTCGTTGGTAGTAAGTGGACATATAGGATAAAAAAAGAATAGATCAGCCATCTAGGGGATTCCATAATAAAATCCTGATGGAACTATTGGCTTAAAAACAGCCGGCATAAAACACGGCTTATCAACAAATAGGCCACAGGATAGCTGTCCTGCTCAGCGACAGCCAGAGGCTTTCAAATATACACTGGGTCAAAAAAAGAATAAAAACTATATGAAAGCACTCAGAAGAGCACATTTTTATTTGGATCTGCAGATTTTTATTTGGATCTGCACCAAATTGCACAAACTCATAAATATCACTACCCTAAAGATATCTGATTTTTGAAAAACGCTATTTTCCCCAAGGGTGGAGAAAGTGAAAAAAGAAAAATCCTTATTCTGCCCCCGCTCCAGGTCCGCACCATGGGTCATGACCCACCCCTCAACAATATATCATGGAAATCGAGTAGTATTTTGCGTTATCATATTTAATAACTAACACAAAAAAAAAGTGTGTAAGAATGTCAAATTTAAAGCAATTACACACTAGCTCATTTCACATACTTACCTCTTTTCAATGAATTCATTAGATACAGTGTAGATTATCATCTATAATACTGAACCTCCATAAGTAAATAGAACAGAGACGAAATAATAAAAAATAAAGGTCAGGGTCCATTTTCCAGGGCAACCTGCAGACAATCACCGCACGTCAACCTCACCATAAATATCAAAAGCACTCCAGTGCCACCGTACCGTGAAGTTGTGAGCACCAGTGACTGCACTTCCATCGTCTCGGTAATGTGTCTCAGTGTAATGGCTCGCAAAAAGACCCCTGAGAAGAGAACAAAAAAAAAGACAAAAGAAGAAGAAGACACATGAAACACTCAGGTACTTTTATCACAGCTGTGACTCCAACAAAAAACTGAGGACAATGAAAACTTGACCCTTGGTTGACTTTTCATTGATTCGGAGGATTTGGGAGAAAATTGTTGATGATAGTAAAAAACGATTCAGTATTTTGGGGCTTGTTTTTATTTCATAAATGTATTAGGTAATTTGTACGTGTCCTTGAATTCCCTGGCATTGAGCACGACTAGAATCCCTGCTGAGGTAATTATTTTGTGCATTGGTGTCTGCGCATATCTGAGTGTGTATTTTTGGACATATTTTAAACTGCATGTTAGTGTTTGTGTGTGTGTGTGTGTGTGTGTGTGTGTGTGTGTGTGTGTGTGTGTGTGTGTGTATGTGTGTGTGTGTGTGTGTGTGTGTTTTCCTCCTCGGGCCACTAACAGATGGACACAGTGAGTCCCACCCCAAGCATTGGCAAATGAGCAGTAGGAACACCCATCTTTTTGCAGATGCATAATCACACTGACATCAGGCGGGATGATCTCAGGATGTGTGCGAATGTGTGTGAATGCATGCATGTGTGTGTGTGTGTGTGTGTGTGTGTGTGTGTGCGTGTGTGTGAAAAAGAGGGCCACAGAGAGTGCAAGAGAGAGGGAGGAAACTTAGCGAGAAGGTAACAGCGAGTGCAAGAAGCAGAAATGTGACAGTTTACTTCAACAACTCCGTCTGTGACATGTCTCCAGATTTTTTGTCCCAAATACGTCGACTCACGGCACCGTGGACAAAGCATGTGCATGTATGTTTGAAACGGGGAATTTAGAGTAAAATTATCACCTCGGGCTGGTTTATGAGCTGACTTCTTTTTGTGTTCACAAGAGGAGATTGACAGAGTTTTAAAAAACTGGAACACGACGTCTGTCCAAATCGCAAAGGGAATCATTCATATCCCACAATGCTGCATCGTCCCACACAGCATGCACCTACCAATAAAACAGAATCTTTTTATATATGTTATATATCTCATTTTTTATGTCTTAAGTGGACATTCATTTTTTATGACGTGTAAAAAAAAAAAAAAAGCATCAATTCTCTGTAGCCCGGGCCTGAGCACGTTTAACTTCATTAAATACTTATTATCTCTTTAACGTGCCTTATCATGCCATTAGCACGCTCTAAACCAAATCTGATAATCCAGCAGCCTGTAATCACTTTAAAGAGGCCGGTGTGTCTCATTAAAAATGCATGACACATCAGAGGAGAGTGTACGCTTAATAAAAAAAAAAGAATCACAAAATATACGTCCTCACACTTAGCAGATGCAGCGTTTAAAAGGTGATAAACAGCCACTACAGATACAGATGTTTTCGTCGAAAAATAAAAACCAAACTGCTCCAATAGAAGATGCATTTGTAGTAAAGATGGGATTTATGTCATGTGAGTGGTAATTCCCTGTGAAAGCTCCCGTGCTACATTTTGGTGGCACGTTTGGGAAAGCCAGCTTATAGGGCGGCGAGCGTGGCCCCTGATGCTACGACTATGCAGTGGTAAAGCCGTGGGTTTTACACGGTGGAATCTGCCGGTAATCAACTCCTTGGCAAGAGCACACAGAGTTTATTTAGGCCACGAATGTTAGCTGTGTGTCTGAGGAGAGTCTCGTCTGCCCTCGCCGGTTTCCTTTCAGCGGTTTGTGTATCTCATGCATCTGAAAATGACCCCGATGATGATCAGCAGCGCAGAACAGAGAGATAAATCTAAGCTGTTGGGGCCACAACAACCTTTTTCAATCTCCTCGGCGTATGTGTACTCGCGAAAAAAGTTTAGCATTTGACTATTTTTGCAGCCAGGATGTGGTGGTCGGGTTCTTTTTGAGCGACAGTAATGAAGGAGAGCGACAATGCGGTTTCTCTCTGAATACCCTAATTCTTTCAAGTGATTACAACCTCTTTTCTTAACAAAATCGACCACCTCTATCCCCCATTTCTATCAAGAGGAACAAAACGAAATTAACTGCAATTTAGATGGAAATTGGCGGATGAGAATTAGTGTGAAAATGGCTGCAGTTCAGTGTGAATTCTTCAAGTGGTGCTTTGAATTTCCCCCAGCCACGTTATAAAAGGCAGGTGGGCGTAATTTATGAATGGAGCAGAAACGCAGAGTTTTTTAACAAAGGTCTGAACTCAACAAGTGGAACATGATGGTGACGGCCTGAAACCGTCAATTACAACTTCAACCATTGAATAAGCTGATTATTTTTCCTTTCTGCATTTTTCTTTATCAAACATGTATGAATCTCCTTTAATTGCTCGAGTAAATACCAATTGATTCAGTGCTCCTAAGTGTGTTACGATTCATTACACACAGTCTAACATCTAACTAATGATTCACTACGCTAATCGTCGCACAGGTTAATTGTGATGAATGAGGTGTTCTACAATAGCACCTAGTTGAGCCATAAAATTTGTCCCAAAAAATAATCTAACCATCATTTTTTATTCACCATTATACAATCTGCTTTTCAGTTAATGAGATTTCTCTGAGAATTAATTTGCGGAATGAATTACTGTTTAACCCAAAAGCCAGAGGAAGAGTTTTCACACTATATAGAGGCGAGTGTGTTGTCCATGCTTTACACTCCTGATAAGTAGGAGTAAGAGTTACAAGTCGGAAAAGACGTTCAAGTGCTTCGAAATCAAAGACGCTCACGTATATTTTTTTCTAGCAACATTCATCATGTTATTGCAATTAACTTTTTTCATCTCATAAATGGATTACTGACATATACCTTATCCTCTACAACAATAAATGAATGTCAGGCAGGGATATGACTGGGACGCAGGGACAATACAGACAAGGACACGGCAGAGAAACTCGTTACATCGGCCCCCACAAAAATCCAACCTCTTTTTTTCTTTACCAGGTATACGACTTTCTGTCATATCTGAAATTATGGCAGATAGAACGATTGTCGCTGCTGCACCACGCTCACGTGTTTTTTATGAGTTTTGTTTGAAAAGAACAAATCAAACCTAGCAGCCACAGTCTCACTATACGACATAATCAATGTAGCCGAAGCTCGACGTGTCACACGTTGTTTACATGAGTCGCTGTTTTTAATATCATCTTTTTCTCAGGCATCCGGAGAGTGCAATGTTCTGTGCAAATTTAAAGCGCCGGGCCTCATTTACATATACGCGACTCCATGCCTCATGTAATAATTTGCCATTATACAAAGCCCCTTGAGCATGAAACCGTTTGAGAGAAATGTGGCTCCTCTCTGAGTCGTTCTGCTTCCTTTGAAGACTGCTAACTTCAGTGATTTCTTTTAATCCCCTCTCCCCCACAAGCCTAACCCTAAGCCTTCCTATAGCTGCTGCTTATAGTACAGTACGCCCGAGTCAGAAAACAGCAGACGACTACAGAACGAGGAAGAGAGACGAAGAAGAGAAGAGGAACTAAAGAGGTGTGGTTAACAAGTCTAATTCTATTTCCACATACGGCTGCGTCCCAAATTGATTTACATAGAGCTCAGTGTCCCTTCAGCTTAGGCTTGGCTGTGGCGAGTGCACTGGAGCGTACAACAACCAGGGAGAGACGGAGACGAGGGAACTGAAAAATCCCCTGAACTGCAAAAATAAAGGAGTGTTCTCCTTCACTTCTCTGGCTTCATAAAAGATTAATCATGTACATTAAAACTTCTCTTGAAAACAAGCAAAACACTGAAGCTCGCAAAAAAGTCCCTGCGTGAATTTGTTCTTTACAGGTGTCAACTTAACGTCACTATACATATATCAGTTTGGTAGCTGGACTGTTTACAGTTTTATCCGTAAGAAATGTTCAGCTGAGTCGTCTTACTGAAATGCTAGCATGCTAGAAGTGGAGCTAGCAGCTTTGAAAGACTGTTGCTGTGTTTCAATTTGGGAGCCGCTTACTTTATGGCAGTGGCTGCGACTAGGCTGTCCCCAATGGATCCCTCCCCAAACACATGAAACGCTAGAACTATAGTGGCAGTTGATGTCAGGGGATCATCAAACTCGTCAAATCCTCCGGAGGCATGAATGTTTTGTGCTAATCCACATGTAATGATTCGTCAGTTTGGACTGGATCGACCGATTGACCAAGCGTCCAAGTCTGAAAAGTCACATTAATGAAGGAGCAGAGTAGAATTTCCCAACACAAACGCTCCAGCAGGCAGCAGACCGATATCAAACAAGCAGCCTGATGGGCCAAGCCTATTTAAATATTGGCTGACCAAAGTAAAGATAAAGCCCCTTAATGAGTTTGAATTGCTCTTTGCTTAGTTTGAAGTCACAGAGACAGCAGCTTGTTTCTTTTTTTAAATCATTCTGCAGTGAGTTCACAAAGGGTGCAGATTTTAAAAGACAGTTCTGGTCAACTGTGTGGAAAACCAATAAAGACAACTGATTTCTACAGATTAAAGATGCCGAAAGACCCTGAAGGTACGTGTGCACCAATGACTCAGACCAACGAGAATTCAAAACCCAGAGTGTACCAGCTACAGTGATGAGTAAGTAGTGCTACAACTTGCGCCCACTTCATTGTAGATATTCAGTTCAGATACAAATGATAAAAAACCTTTTGCCATGCAATCACCAAGAGAGTACACTCAATCAAACAACATCCTCTGTGTGATGTGGCGCCGGAGGCGGGTGAAGTCATCACATCAGTAAAAAAATAAAAAACGCAGAGGGAAACAAGGCTCGCTACATGGGAAAGCGAAGATGAATGATGCATCATGGGTTAGTGACACAGTACTCTTCATTCATGGTGAAATACATACGCCTGATGATATATTCAAATGAAATTTTCCCTGTTTGATCTACATCACTGGCCATATGATTTCTTTCATGCCTGCTTGACTTGTTGAAGAATATAAGCCCCGTGGAGCACAAGTGAGAGAAAGTAATAAGTTGTAATGATAGCAAGTGACAGTGAGGTCAAGTGATTCTTCTCCTTGGGGAGTAGGACACTGGTGATGATCAGATACTGTTGTCAAATAGAAAGCACATATCTTACAGGAGACATTCTGATAATGCTGATGCGCAGCAGGTACCTATATTGGAGTGAACCACTCTCCTGATCACTTTGCAGCACTCCAGTAAAAGCTGACTGTATTACTGTGTATGATAAATGCTGTCAGATAAGTGTGAGGTATCTATAGCCTTGGAGTCTGCATTGTCACTTTCTCTCCTCTGGATGTGCCGTCTCTTTCTGCCATATATTCTCACAAAACATCTCCAAAGGGCTCTATTTTCTTTGATAGCATGGCAATAGTAACCGTATCTTTTATGCTTTTAGATATTTCCTCTTTTGCCCGTCCGGGGCTTTTTATTGCCATCTTGAGACTTTGTGTAAAAACGCAGGCCGCAGGTGCAAATCAAAGATTAAAAATGCTGTTAATGTCATGCCCAGAAACCTTTTTATGACTTTAATGAGAACCCGTGTACGCCAGTTTGGGTGTGAAACATTGCAACCTGCACTGTAATTTTTTTCAGTTGTGAACTAACACAGCCAGCAGCAGTAAAGTAACGCAGCGCAGCTAAAGAAAGAACTGCTTCATAGCTGCTGGCCTCAACGTCCGGAATATTTAACTCTCCAAAACGATTCTGACACTCAACATATTTTTCCTCATAACTGTACAAAGAGCGTGATGTCATATTCCCTGTGCACCCTTTAAAGGGAATAGTTTGTCAAATCCGTGGGAGAGAAAAATGCGCTCATACACGGCAGAATAAGAGAAAAAGGGAGCAGTGTGTGTGTGTGTGTGTGACTACAGACAAATCGTCCAACTTCTCTCTGGGCACAGTGAGCTGCTACACTGCAGACTTTACCTAGTCCATCTTACGCAGAATTAGCTGCTGGTGTTAGTAACCCCACACATATTGCACTACAGAGGCTGTTTGCTGTAATTAACGCTCTAAGCTCTTACAACCAAACATTACCCATTGTGAAATATGTGGCTGAAGGGAGTGTTTGAATTCTTTACTACCCCACAGAAAGGAGAGCACAATGTTTCTGGGAACCAAATGATGTTACAAACTGAAAAAACCTGAAGGCAACATCACCACCACTGACAAACAGTGACCTATAAACTCTTTAGGCCACTAGAAAAATAGGCTCTCGATAAAAGAGCGCTGAATAGATGCCTGATTAATTTATTGTGGTAACTGATGCAAACAGTTACAACTGTACAATAAGAAAAACAGGTTTCAAGCATATCACTGCAGTTAATAGCTGATTATCAATGCTATCCCATAAATAAGGAAATGTTCCTGCTAGATCCAAACCTAAAAGACACATTTAACAGAATTTGTACCATAAATGAAATGTAATATAATCACAAAATTGGTAAATCCTCTAAAATGAACCACTTCAGACAAAATACTGGACAATATCATTCAGTAAATTGTATCTTTGGTCGTATTTACCCAAAGGTTGATTATTTGCGAGTGTAGAATAAAAATATCCTTATGTAATCCTGATAATAATATATGGGAAACCAGTGGGTGCACTACCATCACATCTTCATTAAAAGTTTGTGAGAAAGAAGTATTCAAAACAACCTCTGTAAAAAAGTTTCTGCCGGCCCAGTACCGAGATGAGCCTTTTTTTTTTCCTTCTTCTTTTGCTGCTCCTATATTCCCATCCATAACAAGCTACACCGGAACTAATGAGTGACTAGGGATCTTCAAGGGAGGTGGTGTATTATTATTCATTGAAAAAGAGTAAACAAATGCATAAATGTTAATGTCAGAGGGTTCCTATCTGTCCAATTAATCTATGGTGGCTCCCCTGGGCAGCCTCATTGTTCAGCTATACTTTTTTGTCTTGAGGGGAAATATGCAATTAAGAGCTGAGCAGAAACAAATATTCAAGATTTTTTTTGGTCTTTCATTTCTCCTCCCTTTTATTTCCTTGTCTATCTCGCTACTTGCTTATACTAAAAAAATATGAAATAACTGGTGCGTATCAATATGAATCATCCCCTGCTCCCCCACACTCGCGCCCTATCCGTGCCATCAGCGCGTTCGTTCCTTTTCTGAAATCCGAAAAGTCAACAGACACACAGTTTAACTTGGAAAAACGTCAAGCAGCGAGGCGCACTTGTGCTGCATAAGACAGCTGCTTTAATAAAACACTTCGTCTCTCCACTGACTGCACACATCCCAGACCATCAGCGCTCTCCAGTCCCTGGACCCGTGAAGCATCCCTCCCTTCCTCCTAAAAAACGTCTCACATCATTAAACCCACTCTTAACACTTTCATGGATGCTGCGCTGATTTTCCAATGAGATAATAGCATATAATTTGTCATTCTCCACCCCATTACCCTGCGAACATGGCGGAGATGGAAACGTTCACTTGGCACTGATGTATCATTTTAACATAAGGATCAGGGTGAGCAATCTGTCACTGGTTCTGATGCTGTGTCACATGAATCATTATGGCTTGTGGGTATTGAGCGGGAGATGTCAATTATTGGACGGGCTATGGGTGGTAAAACAGCAAAGTGCCTTTAAGTTAAACACAGCCGACTGAAATGACCCTTGAGACTCAGTTTAACCGTATGAAGACACATTTGTTGATTAAAAATATGTATCGGTGAATGTAATTCTTGTACATTTCCTGTTTCTGTTCCATATTTATCATTTTCAGTATACATTCATCTGCTTCTCTGCAAATTTGTTTCTAAAACAAATCTGAGACGGAAAATGTTGCTGTATTTTCTGTATACAGTCTCCTCTGGCTTCTGTGTTTATACAAACAGCCTGTGGATGAATGGTGCTGCTGTCCCTGTGTTGTCAAGTTCAACGCAGCAAAAACTTCCCCTCTTCCCTTATCGGTGAGGTCAAGCGACGTACTTCCTCTCTACCTTGTTTTCTGCGGCACATCTGGATTTATTGTGAACAAACACTTCCTTCCTCTATCTGGTGTGTGTATACTCGTTGTTTTTGTTGCCTCTTTTGGACCTTTTCTAATACAAACACTGAACTTGCCAGGACCAGTAGACCGTATGGGGACCAGAGACTTGTCCTAATGACATTTCTGAATCTTAACCATAGGTTAAAATTAGGGTTAGGCATGAATTAGTTATGGATATGTTTAGGGATAAGGTTTTTGATAGGCTGAAAGTCAATGCAGTGTCCTAGCAACAGTGCAAACAGACAAGTGGTCCTCATTGGGACGAAAACCTGGTCCTACTGAATGTCCTTTCTGAGGCCCTGGTTAAAGATAGGGTTAGGCATGAATTGGACATGATTACAGTTGGGTATGAGGTTTTGGCTAGGCTGTCAACAATGAATGTAAGTCAATGCAAAGTCCTGATAAGGATAGATTTGCAAACCTCTGTGTATGTGTGTGTGTCCTCCTTGCAGAAATGTGAACGGCAGCTGTGTATGCACTGTTATGCAAGCAAGTTGACATTTTAATTATGTCAAGTTGAAACACATATGTGATTTCAGTGTGACAAGCTGTCATCTTACTGGATCTGGAACATACACGATAACGTCAATATAAAACTTCTGCCGACCAGTGGTTTTACTTCAAGAGCATCAGCAGCAATTTTAATAATCCCCATAATCTGTATCTTCTATCACGGGCAGATGGCATGGTGAGTGATATTGCCGGCGGTAACCATATCAGATAAACCAAACAGCTGCTGAGCTGCACTGTCTCAGGTAGAATCGCCCTTATTCCTCATGGGCCCCATACAAAAGACCCATTCTGTGCACTATGCTGAGATACTGAGGAGAATGTGAATCACACACAAAGCAATTTCTGGTTTGACAAGGATTTCTCATTAAAGCTTTTATATCAAGCTTTTATGGCCAAGGGTTTTGAGAGCAGCAAAGAGGTTCTGCCTGAAACGTAATTATAATACAGTGTACTGCAGGGCTGATTCCATGGCCAGGGAACTGTAATTTGGTGACAAATCGTACACTAATGGCCATTTCCTGTCATAGACAAATGCATGGAAGTGCATTATATTGCACACATGCATTTTATTTTCTTGAGTAATCTATTTGCGTGCAGCAAAGTAATGTCATCACTCATGCACGACACTCGACACAGGATGTGTTTTCCTGCTGATGCAGACAAATGATGCCCAGGATAAATATGGATATTATGGCTAATCAACATCTGTAGGCCCATTACACGCTATCAAAATCTCCAACGCAGATAATAAATTTCCCTTTCACCTACACTGAGGTAATAGTTCACTCCAACTGACACTGTACTGAGTACATCACAGATTGTAATTTATAATAATATAGCGTTTTTTGAACGAGGCTGCAGATGCATCACCTCCGCGCTCCTCCCCTCCGTGCATCTGGAGGCTCTCACTCTCTGTAAAGTGCTCAGAAAAATGAAACAGAAAACCGCTCACAGGATCCTAATAGTTCTTCTTGCCTGCACCGTGACAGGTGACTCACTCTACAAACAATATACTCTATGCAACGGTGAAAGCAGCGGAAAATGGGAGATGTTCCACTGTGTTCCTTTGCATGAATGAGAAATGAACACCTACAGAGAGAGAGAGAGAGAGAGAGAGAGAGAGAGGGACGCACTGAAACACAAAACACAACCTGACCACATCGGTTAAGTGCTGCGACAACACCCTCCCCAACCTCTCTACCGCTGCAGGCCCCTGAAAATAGGTCTGTAGTGGGGAACAAAACAGATGATGCCATGTGCTGACATACGGCATTAACTGGAACGCATCTAATTCTGGAAAATTATTCCTCAAAATCCTTGAGTTTACCTGCCGTGTTCCAAATTCAGCTTTAGTTAGCGGTGTTGTAATTAACATATCATAATAAACAAGGTGGTTAGAGCTACATGAATATCTGAAACAACAGACATCTTATTTCTACCATGGTCCAAACCAACAGAACAAAATTTACCCTGACAAAAGCAGTGGTCTTTATCCAGATCAAATTGAACGCTTGAGACTAGTCTTCATTTCCAACAATATAATATTTGTGCGACAAGGATGTTGATTTTAGTGGCAGTTGTACCACTATGATATAACAGTGGCAAACAAGTGACCTGGTCCATTCATTTTCTCCATTCAAATTGAAAGACAACTTTTTTTCTATCCACTTTATTCAAAAAAGTTAGTTAGAATACAGCAGCTGACAAACTGACAGCACGCCAACGTCAGGCACACGCCTGTCTACAAACCAATCGATCAAATACATCCCATGTAGGTGATGGTGACAGACTGTACGTATGTCATATAAAGTCTTAACTCTGTTCAGCTAGATTTCAATGTGAAACCAGATCTAAAGAGATCAACTGTCGACAAACACATGAACCTTGGTTTGGACCACTGTTCTACTGTCAGGTGTGAAAACGCCCTTAAACAAAAAACCTGGCTTTGCACTGATCTTTCCAAGAGATCTTTAATTCTGAAAATATCTATCACACTTTTATTATAATCATGGAGGTAAAAACATAAATGGACCTAAGATATGGGGGGAATTGAAGAGGAAAAAACAAAAGGTTATAAGACTAAAGAGCAAGCTTGGCTCTGGTGCTTGGCACTGTTCCCACCGGTCAAAAAACTACCACTCTAATCTTTTCCCATAGCAACACCTAAGACTGCCCTTTCTCTATTTTTTTCTAAGTGTCCTTCAAGATCAGGCCAACTTCCCCAAGGGCGCCCAGCATTACCCACAAACTCTTTAGCCAACTAATTAAGATAGCAGGGGGCGAAATGTGATTAGTGTGTGCTCTTCGCTCAAGAAATCTACAACTTCAATGTCATCAGTGAAAAGAGGTAAAATTCCCAGCGTGATCAATATTCAAACAGACAAAATGTGTGTTTTGGGATAGTTAACACTGCACATGCATGAAAAGGAGACTTAAAGCAGATCTCAGAAGTTTTTTTGTCTCTCAACCTGAAATGGCCAAAATCTACAGCAGCAGGTAAAGGACTTGAAGCCGCAGCAGTTAACCTCTATGAAAATCTTGGTTTATGGTGGTGGGAGGATTTATGTCAGATACCAGTGAGACGATAAAATATGATCCATGGACGATTTCTGCGATAGGTCCATGTGTTTGAAGGATTATCAGACACCAGAATCCTGCACAATGGTTTAGAAAACTATGAAGAACTTTACAATACTGGAAAATTTGTCACAGCATTTTATCCTTGGCTGCAACAACCGCAAAGTAAACAGTGAAAATGCACAGCTCAGGTTACAAATGACTCCGTGTTGAACTTTGGCCAATGCAGTGACAAGAATTGCATTGTAGCGAAAGGTGAGTGAGGTAAATTATATTTGCTGGATGGCCTTGAATTTTATTGTTGAGTTTTTTTCTAGCAGACAGATAGATGAGAATACTCTTAACAGAGTAAAGATAGAGCTTAGCACAAAGACTGGAAACAAGGAAACGTGATCCTGGTACTTTCTAAATGTAACAAAATTCACAGGAATTAATACAGACAATAGAAGCCAACTAGTGCTGTTTCAGTCTAGATACATATTTCTTTTAGACTCATGAGGTCACAGTGACCTTAACCTTTGACCGATGAAATCAAACCAGTTAATGTGTGAGTCCAAGTGAAAGAAGAAATTCCCTAAAGGCAGACTTGAAATATCAAGTTCAAACGGCAAAAAAACATATTTTGCAGGGTCACAGTGACCTTGAACCTTGGCCATCAAAAATCTAATCAGTTCATGTTTGAGTCCAACATTTCAACCAAAAAGAAAATCCTCAGGGCATTCTAGAGATATCCTGCTCAAACGATTGGTACAGACAGACAACCTGAAAACATGATGCCTTGGCCGCTGACGGTCGTAGGCACGGAGGAATACAAAAAATGAATGGATTGCAATTATATACAGTTTTCTTATCTTATCGACCAATCAAAGCATTATACTACAAGTCACATTCACACACACATTCATGCATCACATCTTCACACACCATTCACACACTCTTACAGCCTTCAAGGACAATTTAGGATTCAGTATCTTCCCCAAGGACACTTCAGCATGATGACAGGAGGAGCCAAAGACTGACCCAATGACCTTCTGATAAGTGGTTGACCCGCTCTGCCTCCTGAGCCACAGTTACCTGAACCCATTTCTTCTGTCTGAACACAGCCTGAGTTACATAATCTCCCTGCGCTGGACATCAGTTTTCTCTGCTACACTGCATCGAACCAGGAGAATAATTGGCATACGTGATAAAGTGCAGTGAAACAGCTAATTGAAACCCTTTGCTTGAGCAGGACTGTGGTTTAACCTTGTAATAAAGCATGGATTTAGTGTGGCAACAAATGTAGAGAGTTAAGAAGGAAGGAAGAAACCGCAATGATATGAGGGGGTACAAAAACTTGCAGACAGAGAAGAAGCGACAGCGAGAGAGAATGACAACAAATGGATCACAGACGAGGGAAGAGGAAGTGGGATTGGTGGTACAGCTGGTGTTCGATGTCTTAAGAGAATAAGAGTCAAAAGTGCCAAGCCGTGGAGTTTGCTGCAGCATTCATCGAGTTCATGACCCCCTGCAGTTCATCTGGTCAGCACAGCTTTATTTAGACAGCACGGAAACCCATCATTACTGACTAGATACTCATAAAAGTTTGTTTCCCAACCCGGATTAGGCATCTTCAGTCGACAGCCAAACAAGCTGTAGCAGCCAATTCTTTCCCACATAAATATGCTGCTGAAAAACAGAGCCACATACAGTCCAACTTATCTCAAACACTTGACAGATCCAATTAAATTCTAAAGGAAACCTGGGATCTCTCTTTGTCTGGTCGGAAACGCTGCTGACTGAACGGACTTGGTGATAATACAGCTCCTCTGTGGTACCACACACTGAGCGAGATCTTGGCATTGTCAGCTGTGTTATTGAAATAAGGTGCATCTTCTTCCCTATAGAAAGCACACTGAGGATGTTTCTTTGGGGATTTCTCTTATCAAAAAAACATAACGATGTTGTTTAGATGTGGCCATGTGTTTCACAGCGGCTCTTTCCTCTTTTCTTTCCTGTCACAGAAGAATGAAAGGAAATGTTCTCCCAGGGAAACGCACGGTCTTGCTCAGAGAGCTTGTTACAGTACGAGCACATCCAGCTCTTTGTGTTTCAAGGAGAAAAGCTGCAAAAACGAAATTTTAATCAAAGCAGAATACTTGAATAGGACTGAAGTGGCTCATGATGACAATACATGTAAGCCTGAAATAAATCTATATTCTGCTCCTTAGCGCGGGGCACCCTGGACACAAACCATCTAGTAAGACCTATTAAAGGCCATTTCGTGATTTATTGTAATCAAATAGCCCTTGACTGCTGGGACGTACAGGTGTAAATGCACCAAAGAGGTGTTGAGGACTGATTGTGATCCAATCAAACCAACCACCTGTGATCCAATCAAACCAACCACCTGCAGAGGTGACTGCATTGAACACACAACAAGTGTAATCAACAGGTTAGAGTGGCCACACAGCCTGCGTGAGAGGCATCATGTTGATTCCTCCTTGCTACACTACATACATGCATTTCACCATAGTTTCAATGTGACATGTTTCATATAAGTACTTCAGTTCGATTTGTTCAAGCAGAACTGCATTTCTTTTGACAGAAGAACTAACAGATTCATCATGAAGGCAAACTTTAGAATAATCTCTTTTTTATTATCTATGTTATATCAAATCATATATAAATAACACATATTAGCCACTGTGACCAAAGTGTTCATTAAAGGGTATTTACAGTATACATGAGTAAAAATTCGAACGATACTGGGCTTTAGAAATCTGAAATACAGAAAACTGGGCCGAGCTGCACAGTCACCTCCTCCTCACACACACACACAGTCACATACGTAAACGTGTGCACCTTGGTCCCCCAGACAGTGCTATTGAAGTCTTTAATCAAGACTAATGTGGAATGTCCTATACGCCCACCATTAATCATTTGAAGCTATAGCCTACTGTGCCATTGATCAATGCTATACATCAAAGCATTCGCTGCTAGCACACGTCTGCACGTCTGCCCAGCTCTGTTTGCACAGAACAACCAGTAAAGCCTTAAATATTGCAAGTGACACGGCCATACCACTAGTAAAAAGAAAACATATAGTCCTGAAAAAATATTTGTTCCATTTCGACCATGTTAAGATGTTAAGTGGGAACTGGAATTTGGAAAAAGTAGTAAATATACATAAATGCAAAAAGAGGCTGATCTAAGTAACTTTCCATTGAGCTGCTTGAACTGGTGGTGAAACCTAGAAGTGACAAAATGTCTGTGGAATACAAAAGCCCTTCACTCACTGTGTACACTATATTATTTTCATTCAGACAGTTTGATCACATTGGATGGAAAGGACAGAGAAGAAGTGGCCTCTGCCAGCCGGGGAAATCAAATTCAGCCCAAGCAAACAGACTCTCTTACGTGGACACATTATTCAAACTGTGAATATATTCACATTTTGTGTACTGTATGTTACCTATGGGATCATTCCCCTCACACATACACGCACCGACAGTGGACCCCTGCAGATTTCTCTCCTCTGGCTGATCTGTACTTGTCCTGCTGGAGCCAAGTTTTTCCCTGGGACAGGGCCAAGCAGCTAACAAACAGCAGCTTATTAATTGGATCTGGAAGCGTATTTATAGGTGAGGACCAAGATCATTTCACATTGGAACAGGTGTGTTCTGCAGCGGGGCCAAATGTGCCAACTACACCAGGTCAGCAGATTTAAGCGGGGGAAAAAAAGGATGAGCCTTCTCAGAAAAACCTGCCAAAGCACAAAGAGGCACCGCTGACTGAGCGCTTGAGTTCAGATCTATTCACTTTAACAACCACAACATTTAATCATTAATTCAGCATTTTTTTACTCTTACACTTCGATATAATCACCACATTTCTCTCAAAGAAAGTGAAATAACTTCCAAACTGTGTATGTTGACTAATACATACAAACATTAGAAGCTTATTTGAAAATTACATGTGTTTGCGACAGAATTAATTTAATGTTAAGAAACTTCAACCTCTGGACGATATTGAAGGACTTTGAGGATCTGAAAACTGCTTGGCTCCTTGAACCATCACAATGACTGGAGGTATTTCTGCAGCTGAAGAGGAGCTGCACGAGAATCAGTGTGAACATCCCCACAGAGTTCCATTAAGACACAGACTTATTCCTAATGTGCAGCCCTGCGGCATTAAACATGGAGAGTGGCATGAAAAATAAGAATGCGCTATGAGGAATATTCAATGAAGTGAGGGTAGACGGGTTAAAATAAAAAAAATACATTTGCGTCCCACACCTAAGTGTTGCCAGATATAAAGTATTACTGTAAAATATTCAGAGAAATCTCTACGTCTTTCCAAACAGAATGGATGCAGTCTCGACAGAACAAGCACACACACACACACAAAGGTCAGAGACCACCTGTTCCGAGCTGCCTCAACTGGTGGAGCAATATCAGAGGACACATCTGGCCTGACAGGGAACAAGCCGGATGGGAATGGCAGCATGCTCCTGCGCCTCCAGCTGGTGACGGATGACTCACAGCTGATGCTGAGGGTCATTAGAGGTCACACAGAGAATAGGGAATGGAGGGGTCAGTGTTTAGCGAGTTATTTGTCCCTCTGCTTAAAAAGATAGTTTGTTGAAATAGCCTCGTTAAATCTTATTAATAGTGGTTTCAGATTTGTAATATTTCCGAGTTGGTTTTTAGGTGTTAGATGCAAAGAGAGAATTAATATTAATCCATTTGTCCTTCCCTCCGTCCCCTATACCAGTCGTCCTTTAAGGGCGATGGGGAGCTGGAGCAAATCCCAACCATCATTGAGCAAGAGGCAGTGTACACCTTCGACAGGCCGTGTCCAGTGTCAACATACAAAGAAAAACAGCCATGCTCACCTAAGGACAATTTAAAGTGTCCAGCTCACCTAACCTGCATGTCTGTGGACTGTGGGAGGAAGCTGGAGTATCCACAGGAAACCCACACAGACACTGGCAGCACATGCAAACGAGGACGAACATATGAATCATCATAGTTTCATCTCTGACAGTAGTTTGTGTATGTTCAAACTCCCTCTGAGCGTCTGCAGTTTGAAAATCTCAGCAGCCTGATTAGTCTATGTTAAAGAGTTATCAGTGATGGTGGTCTATATCCACAGTGTCTTCACACTGCATAAGAACAACTGTAGACACATGAACTGAGTCAGTGATACCAAGCTGTGGAAATATTCCCACCAGGGAAACATACACCTGACATTTTACAGGAAAAAGACACGTGTCAGCTCAATATGTGTCGAGCTATTACTTTTATACCTAACATTAGATCTTGCTGCGGGCAGCCTCAAACTTATGGTGCACTTGAATTCAAAGTGTTGCCTCCAGATGCTGCCATCTTCATCGGATATAGTTTGCATGTAGCTTCATTCATATTATCAGGTTCCCTTTTAGCAGCGAGGTTAATCCAAAACATCCCCCATCCAACTCTCCTCTCTACTATTATGTGACACTTTTAGTTTACAATTCATCATCCCACTAGTATTTTATAAATTGGGAGTCATTTGATGAACATTGGCACCAACGCTGATACGTGACAAAGGGGTTTACTACCATGCCGTCCCTGGTCAGCGACACCATCGTTCTTGTGATTGTAAAGTTCCCCTCATGTAACCCGGACTTTACAGCGGCTTTCCTCTGGCTTTACAGCGATCTTCACGAAACAGTTTGTGCATCTACATGTTTATGAACTCCACATGACACCCACCCCTCGTTTCACAGTTCACTGTGTTATTTTCCGCAGTCTGGAGGGGAGAGGAGTGATGAGAGGAGAGAGAGCGAAAGGAGGGGAGGACAAGCATGTCCTCAGAGCTCTCTTCTGCCTTATTCTTTATCAGCTTTCATCTCTCGGCCCTTCAGAGAGACTGAACCATAAAACAGTCCAATCACTAGGGGACATATTATTTTCTCCCTCCTTGAATACACTATATCATAGCCCATACCCATACAACTTCTCCTCCTCTTTCATATATAACTCCAGCCAGCCATAGCTGAGCGCTTGGGTTTATCTGTTGGCTGCGTGTGATTACCATAATAAATATCTCGTTTCCTTCGTCATGGTGCACGTGATGAGTGTGAGGAGAGAATGAAAATGGATCAGGGGAGAACTCACTCGTTTTTCTCCAGAAACAGGATCAGCTGTTCACCTTCCGCACGTACCAGCAGCTGAAGTGACGCAGGAAAACTCTGAAACACAAAAAGATGAGAGGAGCGTTGAGGTGGTGCCCGGATCTCACCCATCCTGCCTGTATGGATCAGCATGTGTGTCATGCTTCACCACACACACACCCACACTGGCTGTGCACAAGGCAGGATGCGGCAAGGCACAATGGTGTTAGAGGAACAGGAAGAAAGCTTCCACATCCTGCACTTCCCAAGTCTGTATGACGCAAAAGTAGGAACATTGAACTAGTTTCAAAACTTCACCAACCAACCACTCGAGAGATTTTCATGAAATTAAATAAAATGTTCAATATTATATAGAGAATTTTGAGTTTCCTAACCATTATGCATTGTGAACAGATTCATTAGCTACTACACGAGTTGTTACTGTAGTATTAAACCTCAAATGCTTTTTGATGTTACCACAAAAAACTTGGGTGTCGCAAACACAGCCGGGACGAAAGATCACGATTTTAAATACCACTTTTTGTTACAAGGAATTGTTACAATACACAAACCTTTCAGCCAAAATAAAGGAAATCTGGATATAAAAATCATATTGGAGCGCAGGAACAATAGTGACACTGTGTCACTGATTCATGGCCTCAAGAGGGTTATGAAGGTGATGCAGGAGACTTTTGTTGTCAAGTTTTGAGACATTCCAAAGATTTAAACCTAAATCAAATCTCAAAACGGCCATCCCCTTGGAATTGCTTTAAGATGACTTTTCAGGAAAGAGTCATCCGAGTGAAGCGGCGCCTTTGCAGCGGATTCATGTATCGTAGCCAGCAGACCGAAAGAATTTGTCAGAGGTGCACAGTGACGAATTTATGTATCATCACTTGATATTTCAGACATACTGTGTTCTTCTCCCACTGACATTTTCTTATGTCTGCTGACCGATGCCCTCAGGCCAACGCTTCTTCATGGCAGACGGCCTGCGGCTTCATCGGAGTGTCTGCGTTTGTGGCTGCGTGTACGTGTGTGTGTGTGGAGAGCTGATGTCATATCACAGGTCCAGCAAAGACTGTAAGTAATGACTCTGCAGGGCTTTATGACTCCTTGATAACCTTCCATTGGCACGAGCAGCAGCTAAATAAATCTGTTATCCAGGGGAGGTTTAAGTCAATGCAGTCTCTGATAAGACAATCACCGGCTGCCCTGGCGGTCAGTTTAATTAGGGAGGGGTCGTTTTATAGATAGCCCACCGTCAAACCTCTGTATCCTCTCAGCTAAGACGCCTTGTGTCAGCAGTGTATGATGGATAAACATGTCCGATGTACGTGAAATAATGAGCTGCATAATTAACTCCATAAAACTACAACTTTAATTTCCCTCATGCATATGTGACATGTTTGTCATCAACACTTAATGTAATTAACACCACTGCCCTTCCCTTACTGACCGAATGACTTTGAGAAAGGAGCTTACGGCTGGGATAAAAAAAAGAAAAGGAAAAAACCCTCTCAGATGGTGTTTTCCCTGCATGAGGAAAAAAACTGGTTGATTTCTCATGAGGTTTTACAACACCTACACATTTCCCTTCTCTGGAAAAGCTTCCTTAAGTTGTGGTGGGGGATGCCAAGTTTCAAACATGCTCTTTTCCAGCTGTGGTTAGTGGGAGAGTCTGGATTTCCCCGTCTGAGAACACAAGTAGGAAGCCCAGGGAAGGGCGGATTTGACTGTACATGCTGCACATACATAATATTAAATTCACCATATAACTCATAGTGATATAATATATATCTTATGGTTCCCAAAGTTTTCAGCCCACAACTTTCAAAATAGCAGTGGCAAAGACTTGTGACACACATTTTCCCAAAGAATATTGATTTGAACAAGTTGACAAAACAATGCATTTGTTTCTTGTGGTGCTGTAAATTTACTTTCTGCAAAAACACCTCAGGAGTCGCAAGGAGATAAAGACAATCACAAGACTGGTGATTATTTGCATAGTTTTATTTTTAATTAAATAGTATGATTTAGCTTTTGGCAGGGGCGGATCCAGGGGCAGGGCAAGGGGTCATTGGTCGGAGCTGAAATCTGATTGGCTTCTAAAGTGCTCCTCTTCTATCAGTAGTCTTAAAAAAAGTCACTTAACTAGGGGTTGTGACTCGTGGGGTTTCGAGAATCACTGTCTTACAGCACAGGAAAGAAAGGACACAATCTAAATGCTCCTGACTCTTTCACTATCACGTTGGTATAACTAGTTCTGACTTGTGTATCTGTTGAAAAGGCTGAGGAGTTTTCAGGAATAATTTCACAGTATGCATCACCCACGGGGCAGAATCTCATTCAACACACAACAGTGGACAGGCTCAGAACAAAGGAGAGGGAGCGAGGCCACAACAGAGAGGAGAAATAGAGCTGAGGAATGGAAAGTCCCGACTAAAGGAAAATCCAGCAATGGGAGAAGCAGGCAACATGGGAGGAAATCATACACTGTGGTTATGTCAAACTAAGAGTCAGACATCTGTACTTGGCTGAGGCAGCAATTGCCAATAAGCTAGTAGTGCTGCTGAGTGACCTTGTGAGTATTTACCCCGGGTGTAAGCTGGCTGAGAGGTCTGCGCTCCTTCCCCTTCAGCAGCAGCGGTACGGTGGTCCCACGGCGTTCCTGTTTGTTTGCCTCCCCTCCCTGCTCGGCCTTGTCTGGACTACCTGTCAGAGGATCATCAGCACAGATTAATTTGACACGAACGACGAAATCCAACAACACACACACACACACACAATTCACAGATTCATTGGATTTTGTTAAAATAGCCTGAAAACAAAGACGTCAGCAATATGGGTCAAAACAGTTCTGTAATGTCCTCAATAATTCAAGCGCTACAATAATGTTTCATACAGAGAAAAAAATCATGCAACAAAGACAGGGGAGCTTCAGAAACACGACACAGCACTATTAAAGATTGTGCACTGTGCTGCTGAGGAAGGGTAAAAGCTCACTCTAGTTCCTGCGAGGAGACGTGCTATCCCCCAAAGGGCTCCTGCAATAGGACCACAGCCACAGACACAGCATCAATAATAGATGCGCTCACCAAGTTTATAAGGAACTTTATGATATGTCCAGACAGGAATGGAGTTTTAAAAAAAAAAACACAACAACCGGCGCTATGAAAATGTCTTTTCCATTCCCGCATTCTTGCTTCTATCTTTGCCTCTTTTGTTTCGTGTATTGTAGGTCAGACGGGGCCATCGCAGTCTGCTGCTTTCCTTTGTTTCCTTCTCCTTTCCTCTTTTAAACCCTGATCATTTTACTGCTCTTTTAATCTCTTACTGAAGTCAAATTAAAATCTATTACCATGCAGGCTGCACTAACATCAAACACAAAGGAGAGAGCTGACATTTGAGCAGTTGAAATATGGCTCAGTTTTCTTGTAATTTGGTAAATTGGCAAATCTGGCACTTTGGAAAATTGTCAGTCCAGTGTCAGTGCTGCTAAAGTGACTGTGTCATGGCACAAATTAATAAAACCACTTTCAGTCAAGCTGCACCAATGTGCACTCACTCAAAAATATCAGTTCCCTAAATATACCAGATTTTTTTAATCAAGAGCCAAGAGTTTTCCTGTAAAATCTGAGAAAATGTCCAAAACAATTGCTGTAAACAAAGTGATAAAAAATTCCTGGATCCGTAATTAACTTTTATGGGTTCTTCTTTATGGGTTATTTCTTGGCCTTTGTCAGATCCTTCCAACAAGTTTCGTGAAAATCTGTGCAACCCTGCTGAAAAACAACCAACCCAACACACAAAAACATAACCCTCTTTTGTGGAGGTGATAACTGCATTGGATTAAATACCAGGGATAACAAATGAAAAAGTGCTCATAGCTAAATTGGGTAAAAAGCATGTTTTCCTTTCAAAATTAATGTATGTACCATTTCGAAATTATTCCAAGCATCTGTTTTTACATAATGTTCCGTAAAAATAAAAATAAAAAATAAAGTTTTTATATTATTGCATATCAAACCACATATACGGGGGAAACAGTTGTATCGGTCGGTCTCTAGCTTCAAGCAGAATGTGGGAATTGCCGCCACAACTCCCTCTGCGCCCTCAGTGTCTCTCTCAGTGCTTCTCCCAACACACAGCTGAGGCTGTCCCCACTCCCACGGTCCTACTCAGCATGTCTGTACTGTAGCATGCCCAGCAGGCATCCTGTGAAGCCCAATAACTGTTACACACGGAGAGGAGCAGTGGAGATGGAGCGCACGGGAAGTGTACGAGGGGAGAGGTTGTTTAAGGTTTCCACACTCCTGCTATCACCAGAGGACAACACAGAGTGGTCGAGCCGCTGTTTGCTTTGCATCTCCAGACTGGGCCTGTTCCCTAATCCCCTGAGACTCGCACGTAGAGCATCAGTGTCTGCATGTGTGCATGTGTCATCATGCAGGGTAAAATGAGAGTTCAGTGGTAAACTGAGCTGCAGCACCACACTGTTACTACACATTTTGTTTACCCTTCTTTCTGGCCAGAGATGTCTTCATTTTTTAAGCGCTCTGATGTTTCCTTTCTTTGAAGATGAAATCCAGCCACGACTCCAGCGCCGCCACCACAACCACTGCATTTCTAACAACTTCAAACAGCCTGTGACGGCAGTTTGCCCCGTGCTCTCAGCGTGGCCCAGACTCTCCATTTATCCACAGTGCATAATAAACTAACAAGGGCATAAAAGGGACCTCCTACATTTAATGGGGTATTTGAACATGTGCCGTCGGTGGTTTGTTGGTTTTAGTGGTGCATGAAAACCGCGTTAGACAGACGGAGCAGCATGACTGAGACCACAGGCTGAGGCTAAAGTGCCATTAAATAGGAGCCGTAAAAAGAAAAGTGAGGCAGACATCTTGTTAATAAAAGACTTCTGCACTTCCAATGGTGTCCTTCGCACTTCATTTAGATCTCCCAGATACTGAATGAGCTCGGGCTAATTAAACGAAACCGATTCAGGGAGGAGACTGTGCCTGACAAACAAACTCGCTCAAAAGACATGTCCTCCAAACCACATCTGAAGGAAAACGCTGTTTATCGCTGCTCTGAAAAGCCACAGTTGTTTGTTCACATGGAAAGCAATGAAAAAAAGTGTGACGGTAAAAAAATTGGAGAGCAAAGTTCAAATTCTGCATAATTTCTCATCTCTGGCATGAAGTGGGTAAACTTGTTATAAGTCTGGACATTTCCCTTAAATTTTCCACAGAGGCTTTAAGTGAGAACACAAATGTCTGAGTCAACTTAGAAAGACGAGATTCCAGAGCTTTTTTAAGAAAGGATTAATGTGGATGTGTTGCATCATGTCCTGCCTCCTACCCAGACACCACCGCTCACCTGAATGCTACAGACATTTTCCTGTTGCTGTGAAAGTCTCTAACTCGGTCACTCTCCTGCTGCATTCTTCGTATGTGAAAGCCCAACAAATGTCTGGACCCGATGGTGCGTATTGGGATGGAGTCTGAAAGGTTCCGCTAAATATTGTTGGAGCAGCGCCCTCCCGGCCTCAATCATTTAACAATCCGACAAACATTTTTGTTTGAAGCATACTGACCCCTTTAGTGTGTAAATCAAGTGTGTTTGTGCCTCAGTATAACTTGGACAGAGATTAAAGTTTTTGAGCAACATCTGTCATTGCTCCCCTAAAAACCCAGTCAGTGCTGTACCCTGAAAAGAGGCATTGCCTTCAAACAGCAAAGACGTATGACGTTCATGGTCATTCTCGTGGGCTTCCTCCTCTTTGGGAGTCTTTGAAATTCAAACTAAAACTGGGTTAATGCCATTTGTTTTCTGTAGAGTATCTTGATTGCTAAGCCAACCACAGTTGTATCCCCATATTGGACACAAGGGAGCATCGGCTGCGGGTCGTAAAAAAAAAAGTTCTACTTGGCAGCCGAAGACATCTTTCCCCACAGTCTCTCTTAAAATAGCCTCACAAACCCGCTCTCTTTTAAAGCCTTCTCAAATTTTGAAGATCTGACATCGGGGATTTTTTTTCTTCCTGCCATTTTTGCATTCCATCCCTAGCGTGAGCTCTACTGCTAATTAACCGGTTGGTAATGTGAATTCAAACAGGACCTAAGGTCCACTTTGCTCAGCAGGGAAATGACACAACACTATAAACAAACACAATGAGCTAAAATTACTTCTGTCAAACGGAGGGGACTGTTGAACTCAGGTCAAATATCGACCTCATTATGTATAGAGTATGTTACCTGCTGCACCGCAGTGATTTCCTGAGGACTTTCACATTTATTTGCATATTTTTTTATAGGAGAAGGTTGAACATACAGTGAACATGTTGTGATTAAAGCGAGGGAACTGTGTGCATGTTGTAAGATGCATTTGTGCAGCGTCATTTGCATTTCTCTTAGCCTGTAGTAGAAACAGAATATGCTGCTTTGCATTCACACATAATACTGTGTCTGTTCAATCAGCAACGCAACCACTGAGTCCCTCTCTTAAGATGCACCAGAGTAAAGGATGTAAGCAAGGTTAAAGCAGGCAGATGAAGGACGTGCTAATCCATAGGCAACAAGACAGTTAACCTGACGGTAATGAAACCTCCTGCAATATGAATAGAATCAAATAACATTTGCATATAAACGATGTACAACATAATGTATAGTTCATGGAAAAGAAAAAGGATTGTTGATGTCGACATGTTGATGTCGATATGTTAATGGGGACAGCTGCGTCTAACTTAGTCAGTGTTTACTGAACCTTTACTCGAAGTCGGCTCCAAACTAATTGACCCCATATCAGGGAAGTCATCAGTGTTTCTCCCCACCACCACTCTTCGAATGGTTGAAGAGTAGGCACAATTTCAGTTGTCAAAGATTTTCTTTGGAGAAGAATAAAAACATTATCTTCAATTTAGTATAAAAGTTGCCTCTTGACATTAGAAATAAAATAATAATCTAATCACAAAATGCTACTAAATGTCACATTTCTTGTTAAAGTCTGTTTCAAGAATGAACTTTAAAACACAACTTTTAGACCAATATGAAAAAGTCCAGGAAGTGCTCACAAAATATTTAACTCTATTGTTCCATGACAACTGGGAAAACTCCATCTGCTTGTGAATTTTAGAGGATTTGATCGAAAGCTCCAGAAAAGCTGCTAAATAGATCAAATGTTCAGATTACTTTGTCAATATTAGTTTCACTTTCAAATTAGCTAAGTAAAATGCTATTAACTGAAGTCGATGATGATTTTCTCAATTAGGTGACGAATCATTGGCCTATTAAATAAAAAGAAAGAAGCAGTTTCCTGAAGACCAAGCTGATGCCTTTAAAATGCAAATTTTTGTAATTGTATTGACTTTTCACTCATCGAGGAGTAAAACAAAAACTGAAAATATTCACATTTGAGAAGCAGGAGCAGCAGAGTTTTTGACACTTTGGCAAAAAAATATATAAATAAACAGACTAAAAGAGTATTCTATTATCAAGATGGGAGCAGAATCAATTTCTGAAAAGCAGCCAAAAGAAGGAGACAACAGGTGAAATAGTTGAAGATGTTTTATGGTGTTGATGCTTTCTGAATATTAAAGCCTAACACTGTCCAATACCTGTATTAAACATTGTCAAAGTCAGATGTTTCATGCTGCAAGCAGCCAGATGACCTCGAAGACCAGACTCGCTCTTAACCACACAGGTCTGGTCTCAACAGCTTTCAACTGAGGTCAAATGTAAATACAGGGAAACCCAACGGGGCCCTGGAGACGTGACTTTTCAGTTTCTCATCACGGAGAACAGACCTTTATTAACAGCGGATCAGACGATAAAATCCTGATTATGGATTCGGTAATGGTGGAGATTAATGTTCAATACCTGCTCTGCTGCTGCATACGTATAGCCCCCCCCACACAGCCTCTAATCAAATCCCTAAGATGTATCTGCGGACGCCCTCAAAAGATGAATCTCTGCCAAAAGTGATTTACTGAAAAAGCTAAGAAATCCAAGATGAAGGACGAATGTCTTTTTAAAAATGCTGACAAGCATCACACAGCGGAGGGGAGTCCAACTGTTGCAGCCGGATTTGATTTGCAATCTGGATATAACCCAGAACCATTTGTGGGAGTGCCTATTATACTGATCGTACATATTGATCACAAAAAGACAAGGTATTGATCCAAGCTCTAGGTGTATGACACCACTGCATAGATGAGAAATAGGTGTTGTTATCATTGTGGACAGGTTTGCTCTTTCATGTATATGCTTGTTAGATTTACTGAACTTATCAAAGACACAAGATATACAAGATAGGGGAAACTTCTGCATTGTTTTCTACTTGTGTAAAATCTTTACTGAAATTTCTGTTGAGAAAGGCTTCAAGAGAGGTTTTGATTCACCTATTACACATTTAAACGAACAAAAATTTAACATTACAAATACAAAGTTTTTCAAAAGTCTTTGTTTATTTTCGGGTTATTGATTGTTTAACATTCTAAGATGTTCATATATTTATGGCAAGGCTTTTAAAATTACAAAAGTCCTTAAGGAATAGTTCAACATTTTGTAATATAAACTTCCTTCGACTTGGAATAGAAGGTTTAAACCACTGTCAATGTCTGTCTGTAAAATATAAAGTGTCAAGTAAATTCTGTGCTGTCATATTCGTCCTTTTGTATGTGTAAGAACAAAAGCTAATATTTGGCTAATTTGAGCTTTCGAAATGAAATTGAAAGCCATTATTATCTGAGAAAAGGGTCTTTGGTACTTGGTATATCAACAACAATATCTAATATTCCATTTAGTACATTTGAGACATAGGTGAACCTAGTCGTGATGAAAAGAGCAGGGTTTTCTACACCTGACACATAGTCCCTGGGGGTTGCACATGAGACAACCATCTGAGAAAGAGAAGAATTTGAAGAAACGAAGTACAAAAGGAGTGCTTTGATCCAGTGAAGATCTTAGTGACTTTGGTGTTTTCATAGTTCAGATGCCCCAGGTTCCAAATGCTCTCACCTAAGAAATCAGAGGATTAAAGATGCTTAAAGGTTTTCATCTTTTAGGTCCAAGCGGAAAAAAGGAGCTCAGCAAACACCTTATTAGAGTTTTCTGTACACATCCAATTACTGATTCTGTATGAAAACCCCAGGGACCCACAAAGAGCAGTGGATGATCCATTCAGAAACACACCCTGATCCTGCACATTTGAAAAAGACAGTGGAAAAAATAACAACATACACTAAGAGGTTTCTCCATTAGAACTTGGTTGCCTCCGCTGAGGAGGTGATGTTTTCAGCTCTGTCCCTTTGTCTTTATTTGTAAGCAAGATCACGCAAAAACTACTGGACGCATTTCCACCAAACTTGGTGGGAAGAATCCATGAAATGTTGGTGCAGATCCAGATCAGGGAGCAAAACCAGGATGTTTTTTCATCACTTTCTTTGACATTTCAAGATAGGATGTATTTTTTTTGTGTGTGTTTTTTAAAATTATTTTCACTGATTTCCCAAATTATAAATCATTGGTCTCGATGGAAGAAACATAATTATATTCAGATAACTGACATCTATGAATGTGTGAAATTTTAGTTTGGCCTTGGTGAAGTTCTACTGAGGATTCTAGTTAAAGATATGGAATAGTTTCCTCACTGCTAGGAGACAATAATAGCCACTTATAGCTCGAGCTATTTCATGCCCTTTTTTAATTCACTAGCCTATTGGGCTCTGTATTTCTCTACAGTACAGCAGAACAGTGGAATAATCTGCCCACAAATTGGAAATTGAGTGTGACACAGAGCATATTTTAAGTGCCCTTAAAGAAAAGTTCCACTGGGACCAAGAAAAGACTGAATGTTGACACCACTACCCCACGACCTGCTATTCATTAGCCACTTAAATGCTGCTGGTATTGTCTTGGCTTGCTCTCTTCTTATTGTTCAGTTCTTTATCCTGTGTTAATGACTATAAGACATGATTTTGTTTTTAATGTCTGTGATTTTTAAATACAGTATTGTATGGGTTTTTAATGATCTAAAACATGCACTCATTCATTCAGTCGTGCTTCACCTACATTGTTCCCTTAGTAACAAAGAGCCTGTAACATAGAGAATGGCGAATGAGGCCGCTCTGAATTCCAGTACAGCTCATCTCAACAGAGCCGTTCCTGGAAGTCAGAATGGCATGGAACTTCTCCTGCAACATCAAATCAGCAGCACGACCGCCACCGGCTGTGTTGAATTTTATTTCATTAGCAAGAAGTGTGAGTCACCCAGACAAAGAAAAATACATCACAATTATCTTTATGAGTGTATACAGTGTAACAGTTAGACTGGGTCTGAGCCTGGGGTTCCCTTTCATAACAAGCGCGTTCCTCCAGCACATCAAACACACTAGTTTACAATTACTCACGTTCAAAGTCTCCTGATGAATCCTTTGATTCATTCATTCTGCTGCTGACATAGTGTAGTTCATCTCGAATACGATGTTCTTGCAAAAGTGAAGATATTAAAAGCAACTTTAAAGAAGAGACTCCTTCAGCTGATAAAATATTTCAAATAATAAATCATCCCGTGAAACATGTACAAGTGTCTTTTCTCTGCAGAGAGTAAATGTATATTTCATTCCAGCGTTTCATCTTGAGCGGCATAATGAACTGGCTCGCATGGCAACATGGTCTCATGTTGTTCGTGTTCGTGTTCTGTGGCAATGAGATGGAAATTACAGTATGTTCACTGACAAGACACTGGCCAGAGCTGTAATTTTCAGGCACTTCAATGTTCAAAGGCAAAGTTTGAAAGGCCTCTTCACTAATGATATTACATTTTATGGAGACTGATTAAGACACAGAATCAGAAGGGATTCTATGAAATTCTTCTTCTCCTTGACTCAATGAATAGCCTTTTTTCGGCTTTCAGTTTTTGCCTTATTTTTTTTTTTTCAAGATTCTTTTCAATAAAAACTATCACCACAAGATGTGTAACAGTGTTGGTCTCAAGATTTGAGTAGTAATTGTAGAGTTTTAATGCACAGAAAAAAAAATGGGGCATAGCTGTGCCGACAATAAATCATTTCGTTATCAAGATTGTAAGTCTACAACCATGCTAGCAGCTTTGTACCGTATTTCAAGTTATTTAACCTATTGGTGTGTCGCCAGAAGAAAAGTCATAAGATCACTAATTTAATTAGACTACTTTGTCTTCTGGGCACCACAGATATCTATACCTTTATGAGAATACAAAATAAATACAGAATAAAACAAAAACTAGAATGGCACTCAGAAGAAAGCATAATCCACTTAAATGTAATCACCCACACACTTAGATATCAGAACCCTAACTATGCCTTATTTTTTCCATCAAGACCCATTAAGTATTCACTGTGAAAATGTCAAAAACAAATCCCTAACTTGCCATTTTTAAGAAAGTTTCATGGAAATTTGTTGTGTAGTTTTTGCATAATCCTGATGACAAACCAACCAGCCAACAAAAAAACAAACAAGTGTAAACCCCTTGGTGGAGGTTAGAAAAAAGGTCAGAATTCATCCTCCAGTGACCCGTATAATGTTTTTTTTACAAATATTCCAAATATTAAAGTTGTTGACCAACAAACAGAACAACACACTCCCATGAGGACAAAATTAGTTACACTCTTGTAAATTTTACAAACCATTTTACTATGATACCATTAGGGTTACATCACTCAAGTACATCAAGTATACAGCAACATTTCAACAACGAACATCTACTTTCAGCATCTTTACTCTGCTCAAGTTAAACAATGATTGAGTATTTTTCCAGCCCTGCACTCTGGTATAAAGTTGTCCAAATCTAGAGACAGCTTACTATTCACAGTGGGTGAGGCCAGAGTGAGAAACAGAGAGAAAATGGGGCTGAGGAGCACACTGAGAAACTAAGAGTCCCAGAGCCTTTCGCAGGAGTTCAGAATTTAAGTGCCCTCATTGCCTCATTTTCAACAATCCCTCCTCTATCAACTCCCTCACCGCTGACTTTCCCCTGTGATGACACACAGGACTAATTAGAGCTTAAATTGAGAAGGTGTTAATCCTGGATGTGGGAACCCCCAAATCCATTCCTGACAGAGCAGCCCGTTATTGGCCTTAAAGAGTAAGCTCTAAGGTCAACGGCTCACAGTGGAAGAATGGTAATAGGAGTCTTCTCGGGGTGGGGTGGTGAGATTTGCTTGAGTCCCATTTCTATCCTGTGGGAGCAACAGTGGAAAAGCCAATTCCCATCTTGTCCGGCGCAGATTTGGCCATTATGTTTCAGAGCTGTGGGGATTTGGGGATTTACAGGAACTTATCACACATGCTTGGTCACCTAACCGCCGTTAGTGAGGGACACAGGGTTCAACGAATATGGATTTATAACCAAGCTAATAGCATAGTACTGTGGATGGCAATGTCAGTCAGTCCTGACCCAACAAGTACTGGATGGGTTAGCAGAAAGTTTTGTACAGACATTCATGGTCCTCAAAGGATAAATATGAATGACTTCTGCTCCTCTGCTTGTGATTTTGAGTGAAATGTTTTAAATAATGTTGGATGGATTACCATGAAATTTAGTACTGAAATTAATGTCCCCTTCAGGATACACAGTAAAATATTCAAAGATTCACTGACTTTTCCTGTCATGGCGACCTGTCCAGGGTGTAACCTGCCTCTCACCCAGGGTCAACTGGCACTGGCTACCCTAGCGATGGATGGATGATTTAACCCCCCCCCCCCCACTCGCTCTCCAGAACATGAATCCAGCGAGGACCCCCTGCTGTGATCACACATCAAATTCTCCTGAATTCTACGGGCTTTATACTTGGAGGCCAGGCTGAGAAAGTTGGCACAAACTGCGGAGCTTCTCACTTGGACATTTGCTTTCACACATGCACCTCCTCAAGAGAAAATACAAAGGAACTGCAGAGTCCAGTGCATTTCTGAAAGCAGCTTTACACACACCCACACACACACATTTAAAGATCAAGAGGTCCCAAATTGCTGCAGGCACAGCACAAGCAACCTCTGCCTCACAGGTCTTTCTTCACAAAAGGTGCTCACTTGATATAATATTCTCTGAAAACAGCTTCTATTCCCTCAATGAAAAGCTCCCATAAACCATAAAGGCTGACGGATTAAGAGCATGGCTGGACTGCAGTCAACAATGTCTCGCAGTAAATACTCTGACACAGAGGTGTGATGACCTTTCTGTTGTGAAATCATTGATGTAGGACGACCCGGTGCTTCAGCCTGCTGTGCAGCTGTGTGTGTCAAACCCAAAATCATGTTGTTTCATCACTCCACTTTCTTGTTCTCTTCTTACTCTAATCTAAGTGAATCCTAACATTTCTTAAACAATGGGGCTCTGTCCATAAACAACGAGCAATCACCTTTCTCCAGAATTCCTGTCTCTCCTCTGGAAGCCAAAATATGCCCAGTTTATTCTGCAACACCTGAAGCCTCTCATTCATTTTAAATGTGAAAACTGCGTGTGTGGACCCCTCGCAAATCAAATATCTGCCTGCATCCTGCACCGTAGCATAAATATCAACAGCTTGCTGTTCGCAGATAAGATGTGACAGCAGAGACGCCCTGTTCCTTTCCTACTCTACATCTATTCATTATTCCTTTCTTGGGCAATATTTTTTCCTTCATCTCAGAGAAAATTGTCTGTCCCACAAAAATATCTGCGCTTCACAGGAAGTACGACACATTCAATCACTGGTGGTAAATGGATGAGCGGTGGGTGACTGCCTTCGCACCTGTCTCTGTTTCTCTTTGTTCCGTGAAGGATGATGCAGATTGGGGGGAGAAAAGCAACCACCTGCATCTATTGCACCAAAGACTGACCACTGTCTGACTGCGAGTGGTCAAACACCCAGATTTCTTTTCTCACAGTTTTACAATACATCTCTCACATAACCCATTTTCTGACATTTTCCGGAGTTTGCCTTTCACATTTAAAGAATGCAGCAGGACATTATCTGGGTCACACTTGTTCACAACAGGACAATGTCCAGAGCATTTAGGCGAGGGGTGGCGTCTGGCTAGAGCCTGAAGGAGGCAGCACATGATGGATGAATTGCACTGTGGAAATCATGTATTTTTGTTTACAGGATTGAACCCGGCATCGGCCTTTGTCGACAAAAAATCTCATCGTCTTTCCTGGTTGACATCTTCACTGGTGTCTTTTACATGTATGGCTCCTCTTATAAAACCAGAGATAGTGTTTGCTTCTTGGTTGTTCAGTTTTTCAGTTTTGTTTTGTGTTCGAAACGTGAACTTCAGGAACATGCCAGGGCTTCAGCACATGTCTGAAAGCAGCTATACTGTCTTTCCTTGTCTCACTCATGATTATCTGGAATTACAGCATTATTCCATGTGATAGTTTCTCAGATTATCACACAGCAGCATGGACCTCTAGTGCCATCTCAGAACATCGGCTTATCTATTATATCCGCAATCCTGACATCCTCGGGCAGAGCAGCACGTTGTGAGCAAGAGGAGGCTAAATCACACTGATGCTATAATGACCAGTGGTGCTTAACAGGGTGAGACGTTTCTAACTGTGTCTGTTGTTCCCTTGTTGCCAACAAATCAATGCAAGTCTGTCCTCAAAATGTCAAAGCGACAGTCACCCCGGGGGGTTTGAAAGACAGACCAGAGTGAGGTTCTTTTTCTAAATGGCTTTTTTTATTTTTAGAGAGGAGTTGCTTTACTCAGCGATACAACAGACTGGAAGAAGAGTATGACTTACATCCTAGAAAACTATGCTGAGAGGTGGGTGATGCTCCTCGGAGACCCACACAAGTGTACGTGTGTGAATTTCTTTGTGTTTAAGGGCACTCGGGGCAGGTTTTATTCTCCTCTCCGCCAGTTTGTTTAGACAACACAGACATTCTAATCTTTCTAATTAATTCTGTCTGATACTGCAGTCTGACCAGATGATATCCTCAAATCGAATCCAGGTCATTTGCCTCTGTCTGTAATTATTTATTGAGTTTCCTCTGCCCTGGAAAAAAAAAAAGATCAGATCCCCAGAAAAACATTTGATATGCAGAAGAGAGACAAAGGCTACAATCGCACTGATGCATTTTAAACTGAAATGCATCATCTCTGCTACATTTATGCCAGTTTTTAAGCTCCTAAAACTGAGAACTTTGGAAATACTGCAGGCCATGTTTTGATTGTTTGCATTTTAGTCTGCATGGGCAGAGAAGCAGTCACCGGCACTCGCATCCTGATTTGGTCTTATCAATGACGACTCTACTACCGTTGGTGAGTGGAAAGCCTTCAGTAACAGTTCCATCCCATTGTCGATCCAGCAAAATAAATTTTTGCTCTTTCTTTGTGCAATTCCTTGTTTGTTTCTCCTTCACAGCATTTTCTGCAACTAAGCAACTAACTGCAGTCAGTCTACTTCCTGTTTACACATGTATGCCCAGTGTACATTAATGGTCATGTGAGATGCGATTATATCCTATATGAAGCTAACATGCTCGTCTGGATGGGGGGGGGGTCTAACTCTCTCTGGGGAGTCGTGTGGAAACAGCTGTTTATGGCTTGCGGCGATCTCTCACCATCTCTTGTTGACTGTCCATTAATTTGGAATTAAGGCCTGAAGTTTTATTCACAGCCACAAAAATGAAAAGGAAGAAGATGGGTATAAAGCCGTGAAACTATATTGGGGCAAGTTAAATTAATACATTATAAAAGAAAACGAGGAATAAATCATCTTGACATTGAGCTTTCGGCAATCGCTCTGACCAACGATGATCATCAAGATAATGTACGATCACCACAATTCATAAATTACATTTTTGGAAACCTAATAAGCAGATGGCCAATCTAACTACAAATTGATAGTGCAGTAACATTTTTACATAGAACAAGAATTGTGTTACTTTTTCAAGAATCACTCAAAATGCTCAACCTTTTAACAAGGTTTAGGCAATATGATAAGGAGTAAATGATCATAAGGCACAGATGGATGTCACAATGTTGTATAGTCGATGAGAACAATTTAATTTTCCTCTGAAACAGACCAAACTGTATTCTTGAGGATATAATGAGTAGTGCAGAATTACTGGCTTCAGGACCAGGATATACTCATTGTGATACTTTTAAAATCCTTCCAGACGAAGTTCCTTTAATCTGACACATCACTTACTAACTGCTAACACGACACAATTTTTGAATTTTATCCAGGTACCCAATTGCAACTGAGTGCTGGCCCACTCAAAAGTCTGGTGGCATCAGAGGACTGAATGTCAGTTGGCTCTTGTCCATAGATGGCTGCCAGATTTGGAGTTTCTGAGTGTGCAAACTTGGGCATATTTGCGCTGAGAATGTGTTTCAGTTAGCAGCACTCATGCTAACTTTGGGCAGGCATCAGATCAAGGCACTGGCCCAAGTACGGCTGATCCTGGCACTGCTTTCCCCACAAATCTGGCTAAAGTCAGGCGACCAGTTGTGCCGGATTTAGGCCACTATTCATCCAAGCTATACTTGGCTTTGCACCCAGCATATACCCTGGGCTGCCTGTTACATGATATTCTGTTCTATCTGTTAATCCATCTTTCTGCTATATTTCAACCTATTTATTTATTACTTTAAAATTAGGCATCAATCCCTTTAATATTTCAGGGCATGTTTTCTGATCTGATGCCCCTGTCTGCAGGATGAATCCTTTCGACGGTTCCTTCCAAAACTGTAACAAATCACTGTTTTCTTTTCTTGTTAGGATGTGGTTAGGGTTTGGTTAGGTTCTGACACAAAAACAGCTTGATTAGGATAACGGAAAAGATCATGATTTGGGTTTAAAACAACTCATTGGTTAAAAATGGTGAACGATCGTCACTACTAAATGGTAAAACAAACAGACATCTCCAAAAATAGACCATTTTGTTAACCGACTCATCATCCAGACTTTTCTAAGAAAGAATACTTTGTACAGTGCCACCCTTGAACCAGAGTCATAATTCCTACAGCCGCTACAGGAATCTATCACTTAAATGTAAACATGTGATGCTTACGGATGTTTCTGGTGAGGACAGATTCAAGTTAGGATCCCTGGTAATGTAATCAATTAAAGGTACTGTATGTGCATATACTGTATTTTATTTTTGGCCGTACTGCTTGGCCTCATTACGCTTGTCTCTGAATGACATGTTATACAAACCCACCATGCTAGGTATAAATTAAAAGCTCGATGACAAAAAAAGTCAATATGCCTTGCTGGGACAACTTTTATTTTTTATCTACAGCTCCCGTTATCTCATTAAAAAATAACAACAGAATTTGGGAAGTAAAAGAAGTTTTCCTTTTATTTCTATATCTATTTATACATAAACAGATCCAAACAACATTTTAGGAGAACTCTGGGAGATGCTGTAGTGTGTTCTCCACCAAGGTGGATGGAGGCTATGACAAACATTTCAGAGAGAGGCTGAAGTCAATATCCTGCTGACATCAAAGAGCCGGTGCATACTGCCCTATTTCAATATTCACACTACCCCATAAAACTATTTATACTCCCTGCGTTCATATATCAGCGAAGCCTCTGAGTGAGAGCTTTAATGACCCCGCACTGAGATGATGTGCACGGTAAACATCTCCCGAACTGCATCTTTCTACCTGTCATGGAGTGTTTCAAGGAAGCTTTGCTATAATTTGTGTAAAAACTATTTACGATGCACCCTCAGGTCTACATGTTTGTTAGAACCAAATCTGAAACAATAAACGGTAAGTGCACCTTTTAAGAAAGAGATGACATTTATTTTCAGTCATGATGTGACGGTTAAACATCTTTTTTTAACTTAACGTGACATTTTTCATCTTCTCGTGTGGTGCACTCCTGGTGCCCTCTGACTGTGGCGATGTTTAAAAGATGCTTTTTAATTTATTTGATACTTAGAGCTTGCTGGATCTCAACTTGCCAATTTTGGTGGATCTGTAAAGACGGATTTTTCTTTTCTGTCTTCATCATTGCCTCTTTCTCTTGCTAGGACATATACAGACACACAAACCCAATTACACAAATAAATACAAACATTTGTATCCTGGCACATGTTGTGTCTCTAACACACAATACCCTGTTATCAGTGGCTTATGCTGCAGATTAAATTTAGTAACTGAACAAAAATAACATCCGGTTTATGTTAACAATCTAAAGATAAAGCTGTATCCTCCTCCATGTTAAACGTATCTGTCCATCCCAACAGCAGCCTGACTTCCTTTTATTGTTCTGTTAGAGCGGAGAGATGGATGTACAAAAAAGGCAAACTCTTCTTCCCCTCTGTCTGCCACAAGTGTGAAATGCACAGGATGACAGTGTGTCAGACAAGAGAAATCACAGGCAGATCTTTTGGGTTGGCTTGGGGTGAAAAAACATTTCCCTTGCCATCCCAGTTTTGGACAAACTAATTAAAATATATAAATGGAAAAGGTCAGAATTTTACAAGTGTGGAAATCTGATTGCTAGTGAATGCAGAAAGAGATAATACTCCCACAGGTTCCTATAGGTCCTACCAGCCGGAGCTGTTCCTGTGACGTAAAGTTCATTTAACAGCAGTTGCCTGACCACATGGTGAAAGACTCACGTAATATACTTCTTGGTCAACTGTGATGAACATCTCTCCACCTTAGTGGTAAGTAAGATAGACTGAGAGTCAAAAACAGATTTTTGTCCCCATATAATAGGAAACAAATGACGAGCCTTGTCACAGTGTGATGCCCGGAGCTGTGAGAGCACACAGGGTTGCTAACAGTCCGATTTCCCCCAGCAGCCACCACAGCCCCTGCAGCAGACAGCAGCTCCCTCCGGCCCTGGCAGCTTACTCTGCAGCCTCTCCCATTTCTAACCACAAACAATGACGGCTGATGGCTTTTGTTCGGGTTAAATCTGTGGGTCGGGTTCCCAGCCTCCCCGAGTAGAAATACAGTACAGCCGCAGATGAATAGCCGCTGGGATGTTCTAGTAAATATTGCTGTTTAGTAGTGACTCATATTTGATTGTGTGAGGGCCAAACTGAACCTGGCTAAATTCAAATTGCCTGCAGCTACCGACATCTCTGAAACTGCTCGTTCTGCAGACAAACATCCAAATTTCAGCTCAATCATGTTCGCGCTCCATACAAAAGCACCCAGTTTAAAAAGCACTAAAAGCAGCCGTTGCAGGCCCCGAACAAAAAGTCACATTCACAGCTCAGAACCTGACAGTTTGTACTTTCGTCATATTTTCAAATGGAAGCTTAGAAAAAAGGACTTTGGTTGTTTGATCCACATAAATGGACAAACACTGGACACCTTGATTGATTAGTGGACACCGTCTCGTTATGTGGGATCCAATGCAAATAATTATATTATATATAAAGTATATATACGTATGATGTATGGCAAAAATCGATGACCAATATTTACGATAAATTAATGTTTATGTATTTTTCCACGCAAACATTGATAACCTATCTGTGATTATCAGTGATTCAATCAGCATATACATATATTTTAGCCCCTTATGGCTCATTTATGCTGCATTTACATACGAAGAGAGAAATGTCAGTTTCAAACAATGTAATCGTCACTGCCCACATACTTTTACGTTTACATTCGTTTTTTTTATGTTAGCATGGTTGTGACACAAGATTTGAAAGTTTCTGACAACAACAGTTGGAGCTCGCGATGATGTAGCTCTTAACAAGAAGGCAGAAGTGGCTTTGTCCCTGTGCCAGACGTCAACTTTAAATGCCTGTAGTTTCCTACCAACTCGCAAAGTCTCTCCTCAGAAAGTTATGCCATTGTTGAAACAATCGTGCCACTTGAACTATTGGCTACACTGCCCCCTCATGGTTTCCAGTGGTACTATTCCATTTTGTCTGTTTCGTAAATAGCCATAAGCTTTCAGAGAAGGTGCACAAAATACGAATAAAATGAAATCAGAGTACAGACTTAGAAGGCTCTGTTGGTTTCCGTATAAGTAACTAACCTTGAGCATAGATGACCCTCTAAAGTCCATGAACGTTTCTCTAGATCTGCCCCTGAGAGCCATGTCAAAAATGGTGAGTAATCTTTTGCATCAAGTAAATCTATGAAAATGAGTGAGATTAGTGTTTAAACTCAAATATTTCTAAATACGAGGTAACCCTATTAGGGCTCAGCGATAAAACCATGTCTATAATGTATCGCAATAATATTTTCATCAACAGCAATACAAGAAATGTTCAAATATATTAACATGTTGCTCATGCGTTGATGATTGATCGACAAGAAATATTAATGTGACAAGTATCGAGATATTTATCGATTATTGACTGATCTTTACTTTCTGGCCTCGTCTTCCAGCAACTGAACCAAAACTAAGGGCAGCTCAGGTTGTTGAACAATAAAACACAAACTCATCTCTAACCCTTTAAAACACCAGGTTCACTTGACCCAAACGCTGGCTCCACGTCTGCAGCATCACATGCAATGAGTCAGTGACAGTAGATGTGTAAACAGTTGTGTCGGGCTTCACTCACCTTCCTGTGAGTGGTCAGCAGTCCCCGTGGCCGTGGACAGGCACCAGAGGCGGAGGGCGAGGACCACAAAGGCAAAGTTCCTCCGCCGCCTCCAGCCTCTCATGATGGAGCTCGGTTGGGGTGAGACCGCGATGCGTAAAGCCCCGGGACCGGACTCTTCTCACGGGATGGAGACCGGACAACTTCACGGTGGTAGACACACAGACAGGGGGGGGACTCAACAAAACCCCCGAGAACCAGGCTCCTTCGCGGGACTCCAGCGGGATGCAACGCGCTGTCACTCCGAGGACGAAGATGTCAGAAAGTTTTCCACCACCACGCCGGGGGACGCGTGACCGGGGCCGGCCGCAGGGGAGCCGCGGACAAACGCATGTGTCAGACGGGTGTCGGTGTGTGGAGGTGTCGCTCATGTGATGGTGTGAGCGTGAGGGAGCGGTGGAGCAGACAGGGAGGAGGAGGAGGAGGAGGAGAGGAAGAGGACTCGTACCAGAGCAGACACACTGTGCCATGTGCGCTCCACACCGCGCTGGGTCCTAGAGCCGGAGCTGTTCATGTAAATCTGTTGTCTTTTAAATGAATCTGTAATAAATAAACAAGTGTACAACTTTAAATAGAAGACAGGAAGCTTTTCAGATGTTTAAAAATCTGGTTGCACGTTTTAAAAAACACACAGTTACACATAACAGGTAAAACACACAAAATAAGGTATACAGAAATCCATACGTGCATAGATACAAACACACAAACGAGCATACCTACGAGGAAAAGAAATAAAGATAATTCATAAAAAGGCTAACCTATAGGAAATCAAACGCTCGTTCACCTCTGGATTTAAAACGAGTAGGGGGAACAGATAAAGGCCTTGATCAGATGATCGGAGCGCCCGACCCCCAGAGTAGGGCCTCAACAGTTCTGTAATGTAAGCGGGGGCCCGGCCGAGCAAGGCCTTGTATGTGATTAATAGGATTTTAAACTCAATGGATTTAACTGGAAGCCGGTGAAGGGATACGAAAATGTCTGTGATGTGTGATTGACTCCTAGTTTTTGTTAACAGCCTCGCAGCAGCATTCTGAGCCGACTCTAGTCTGGCTATTGATAACTGAGTGATGAAAGTGAAGAGGGAGTTGCAGTAGTTTGGACAAGAAAGTATTACCGTGTGTACTAGAAGTTCTGTGTTTTTGGTTGACAGGATGGTTTTGATTTCAGAACATGGTGCACCTCACTTTCACAACTTCCAGGTTATATAGGGGGCGCTCATGAGTTTGTCCAGAATGAAGGGGATTCCACTTAAAGCTGCAGCCATAAAACCTTGTTTTGACCTTTGAAGGGGATCATACGGGTGAAATTTTGGACTTTCATTTATATTTGGTAAAATAGTTTTTGCAATATGAGGCCTTTTTTGACCAAGAGACATTGATTTTAGCATTTTAATTAAACTGAGGGCAAACCATAACAACCCATCTCTTTTCCAACCACAGAGGATGGAGGCGTATTAATGAGGCTTAGAATGATGTCAATAGTAGATATAACAACCTGTTGAATGTATCTAACAGTAAATAAGTACTTTGATGTATCTCATCTTGTTTTTGCCCCTGTTGTCTCACTGCCTCAGTCCCAACTGATCTGGTTGATCCACAGTGGATTAAGACGATCGACTCTTCCTCTAACTGCCTCCTTCTGAACTGTGGAGGATGAAGCCTCAGAAAAACATCCACACTAGATGAAAGCAAAACTCTGAAAAGGCCAGGGCCCTGAATGTGTTTCATTTGGACTATGGTATTGTTTGGGAGGTAATTTGGTGGAAAATAAAGGTTGAGACTCTATGATTAGATGTGTATAAGGAAATAAAAAAGATTAAATGTTTCATCTTGTCAACATTAAACTAAGGTTCTTTGATCTAAAATTTAATTTTTAATGAAATTTAAACAAAACTTTGGTGTGAGTCATGTTGATGTTAAATAGAAGCTCTTCATTACCCAATTTCAACATCAATATTGTATATTTAAAACTATATTCAACAATCCGAATTGTGCGTCATGGTTCATCGTCATCGTCTCCTCTTTCTCTCAATGAGTCCCCAGAAAAACACACACATGCACGGACCGACTGTCGCCACCCAGGATATCTGGTCTGGTTTAGTCCTAATCTTTCTCAGTGTGTGTACGCTGCAGGCAAAAGACTCACAGACGTCTCTGCAGGTGTCAGTTCACTCCACATCTCCACTGAGGCTACAAACTGCAAGAAAATGGGGGAAAAGATGCTGTACTTTACCTGAGCTGACTGCGATTGAGTTATTTCCTTAAAATCCCACAGTGTCATAGTGTCGCCCACCTGACTATTTCCATTTTCTCTCTGAAGAGTTTTATTAAAATATTACACCCTCAAAACTATCTTATGTGCCGTCTCTTGCAACTTGAATTGGTTCCTTTTTGTTTTTTCAATTCCCCCCCCCGGCTTTTCTCTCCTGTTGCTCACCATCATCTTCTGTGATTGCCAAATTCATTAATTCATTGGGAACACTACAATCGCAGAGCCACTGTTGGCCATGAGACGAGATGTTCAGATAGAACTAGTGCCAGAGTAAAGACTTAATGATTAAACATTTAAAATCAGCGGCTCTGCTTGGACTCAGTACAGTCAGACACTGAGCTCAGCTACTTTTCTCCTCTCTGACGCAAATGTATCAGCCTCAACCCTCAGGTCGTCTAAGTCAGTCATGGCCGTCAGGGAGCCGGCCGAGGGGCCTCACAGCACACAGTCCACATTATGCAGAGATAGCAATGTGACACACACCATGCCTCACAGAGAGAGAGAGCGAGAGAGAGGCTGATTGACAGGTCTCGCTCTCCTTGTGTATGACTGCCTGTCACACTGCGCTCATCATCTGGAGGCTACATGGCGGGGGGGGGGGGGGTCGACTAACCCATGTGGATCCCCCTTTAGAATGGCCTTTCTGTTAACATAGAGATGTTTACATAAAGATGGAAGACATGATTGCTCACCAGAAGTGAAGCCAAAGCATCTTGCTCGCCACCTAGTGGTTGGCTGCAGTATAGGTCATGAATGCACCTCCTCCATGTTAGTGGATCTGACAATGACCAAGCTAAAAAGTCAATCTCAAAGATGTCTTCTCTCATTTTAGGTATTTCTTATCGCACTTATGTTTTTCACTTAGTTGATGCTATAAAATGGCGTGACACGTCATGATTGACAGCTGAGACTGACTCGTGATTGGTCGAGCAGGTGTATGGACAGTACTTTGCTTTCGTGGCTCTGTTCCTCGATTGGTTCTCAGTTGGTGACCTTTGCATCCTGGATAATTTGCTGTCATTTCTGTATAGAGAGAGGAGTATGGAGCTGTGTCATCGATCTTCATATACGGTCTGTAGTTCATACAGTGCGTTTGCTTGCTGTGAACCATAACTGATCATAGAGGAAGATGTCAGGTCAATCTCTTTCATTCTGGAATAAAAGAAAATCCCTGATTTAGAGGTTTTAAACACTCAGTATTTTACTCCAGATTGACCCATCACTAAAAGTCTGCCACAACAGACTGTGTTTATTCAGCGAGATTGTCTGAGACCTGCGGCACGTGCCCTCTCCCTGCTCCCTTCTCCTCCTCCTCCTCCTCCTCCTCCCAGCAGACTCCGCTTGAGATGTCAGTCACCTTTGCAGGCTCTATATGTGGACTGTGGTCCCAAGCTGTGCTCACAAGTCTCCTCTCTTATTACAATGTCATCTCCAGTTTGGAGCGCTGTGACAAAGGCCCCTTTCACAGGCGCTGCATGTCTCCTGAGTTCGATTAGCTTGGAATTCCACTGTTCCGGATGGGAGGTTCCAGAGGCCTCGAGGCAGATGTGAGGCCGGCGACGAAAAAAATGGCTCTCCCCTCGCGTCTCTCTCTCCTTTATACAGCGCTGCACCAATGACAGAGTCAAGGTGCTCTGCACAAAAGCAGAGATTCAATTTCCTGGAAAATGACACCGCGTCAACACCCAACGTCCTTGGAATTCTTTTATTTCATCTCCAGATACTTGAGATGCATTAGAGGAGAATTATACTATAGATAAGGAACCAAATCATTAGGAAAGAAATTAGTAGAATTACATGATGAATCTGCTCTGCATTTAATCTCTGGGTGTATTAATTTGAGCAGGGAAGACAGATTACAGTGCATTAATATTTCAAGACCCTTCACGTTTTTTTTAATTATCAGTGTGTCGTTGGTGGGGGAGGGTGCCGAGCTTTGTCAGTGACTGCATACAATTCAATTACCTTAATAACAAGCACCTTAAACATCATACACCGTTTTAGCTACAGAATCATTTCACATCATAATTTTGGTTGAAAACATTGTTTATTTTGTAAAAATCTGCCACAGTGGAATAAGCAGACACATCCATCTGTGTCTTTGTCTCACATCAAATCAAACAATGTACACTTATATACAGGTTCATAAAAACTGGGCTGTTTCATTAGACTCGTTATAAATGGCCAATAAATGGAAAAGTTATGTTCATAAATCCTTTACTGATGCTTTGGTGATTATTCCTAAACCAACATTTATTTATTATAGCCTCTAGTTGCAACTCAGTATGAATAAAGACTAATCAGAAAGTTTAATCACTGCTTTGATGCTTTGTTGTTTGTTAAATCTTGTCAATGACAAGTGTCAGTCAAATCAAATTTTTGAAATCAAGTTTTATTAACTTTTTCCATCTTTTGCAATAAGAAGTGACCAGGCAGCAAAGATGAAAGAGGTAATTTAACAGAGAAAAATTATTATTAAAAAAAATACACAAGCATTTAACTGCATAGAGTCTATGCAGTAGACTAGCACAGACTATTACAATAACAACATTAAATACAAAGTCTCTTATACAGTACTGAACATGGAGGAAAGAGGGAGGAAATGATAGGGAATGATCCCCATTTGCCTCATCTATCTTTGCAGGACTTGCTCCAGAAGTCTCTGCAAAACAAGAAAAACAATGCTGTCGGTAACTTGCTCCCAAGAAAACTGAACAAAAACAGCTCCATCTGCACTCAGACCTCCCATCGCTCAATCTTAAGAGCAGCTCTGCACCACACGGGAGCGACGGCAGCTGCTAAATTGGCTTTCACTTTCATCAGCCCCGCTCCTGAGGTGGCAAAGCCCAGTTAGAGGGGGAATAATTCTGACTTACTATCTGACCAAACACCCTGCTATGCAATCACCCTCCTCTTACAGTACCGCCCAACAGCTGGAATCTCATTTCAGCCAGCGTTCAAAAACCACCACCCCGCACTATCAGACCCTATATGAATCTTTTCTGTGTTGGAGACTTTCTGAAAAATGAGAGCTCTAAAGCCCTCACAAGTCGGTGTTTATCAGGGAGCAGCCCCCCCCCCCCCCTTTCCCCTCCCAATCTCACTGCGGCTGAGCCTGGCTAATAGCTTCATTTGAAAGGTGTCAAGGTCACACTGGCATCTTAACAGTCCTGCCTGCTCCGTTTACCCAAGAAATAAAATATTCTCTCGCACCGACGTAAACATTAGGCTTAACGGTTCCTGTCAGTGAACTACGCAATGTTAATTTACTGTAGATTCAGTGTTTCCTTGTAAATTAAGGTAGTTGGAGGAATAGAAGATGCATTTATCATGATGTCCCAGTTCATATAAACACTGGAGGGGCCAGTCATCTTTAGATTATCCTGAAAAACATCTTGGTGACACACACAAACACACACACACACAACCTGAAGGTCCTATTTTGGTGTAATTACCTGTGAGAGATTGGAAACATGTCTTCACATTTGTTACATCTCACCTGACAGAGAATTCATTGCTGTGTTTAGGTTACAATGGGAGAGTGAGTGAGGCTGAAAGGATGTGTCTGATACCGCCCGTCCCAAATATATCATTCATTTGCCTAAAATAAGCAAATTATTAAGTAATTACTGTGAGAGCCAAAATTACACTGAGGCATCAAGAGTGAAATGAGCTTAGATGTGATGCAGTAAATGTTTAGTTCAGGTATGAATCATAAGAAGCTTCTTTAGTGTCACCTGAAAAATAACTGATTTCAGGAAAGAGATCAGACATTTAACTGGGCCACAGTCCAGAGTTATAAATGACTGAGGACGCAGCTTTGACAGTCAAACAGTGACCTCTGCTGGACGATGATCAAACTGGTGACTGATGGTCCATTTGCTGATATCATTTAAATACATCCACTATAGGAGAACACCAGTACGTCAAAATTATTAAAAATATGCAGTATAATTTTGTAATTATGAAGAACCATTTTTTAAAATTTAATGTGGATATGTTTTTGGTCCAATTAAATAAAATCTGATGTTATTGTGATGTTTTATTTTCACTTATTTTTCTATTGTTTTTCTACTTTTACATGATTTATGTCTGTCTTTAAACTTTATGGAATCATGTTGAAAACACATAACCACAGATTCAGTGAGATGTCGTTGTCGCAAAATAAACTGTGTGAAAACCCATTTTGAGCATCGTTTATACTAAAACACAATTAGGCCATAAGACGACTGTGTTCAGACTAGTTTAGTGAAAAGTATATAGTCCTGCTGTTTGTGAGAAGAAAGTAAAATGTTGTACCAAACCTCCTGGGTGGCAAATGAATGTGACTACACCACAGTCACGAATGTCTTTATCTCCATTATTTGTTGAAAATGAAACCCTGGTGGAAACAGAACAGGAAGTTGTGTGCATGATCTTTTCTTTAAGTGCGAGGTTGTTTGTCTTTTACATTCTAATGAATCAGCTTTTGACAGTTTTCATGGACAGTAATCAATGTTGTGAACCAACTTTTGAAAAGTCAAATTTCTACCTTTTTGAAAACCTCTGCTCGCAGTCTGTTGGTTTGTGATACAGCCCTCCTCTTCTCCTCCTCCTTTTTCTTCGTCACCTCTGGCAGCTTGTTGTAAATCCTACAGACATAGAAATAAAAGGCAAATTCACACAGGGCAGGGGAATATAGTCTGGGAAGTGTGAGGGTGGCTGCAGCTACGCCAACAGATTGGCACACGAGAGACAAGGCATTATCTGGTGAGGCCACAGCCGGCAAAGACCTGGATCCACTGATAAACAAGTCTCACACAGACTCCTTTTTCAGTCCGTCGACCGCAGCCAATTTGTCAAGAGATCCTCCGAGTCAGATAGTGTCGCTTTTGAAAAAAGAAAAAAAATTACAATGGGCGGCCATCGTCTGATCAGGTGTGCCTTTCCAGATAAGAGAAGAAGAAGAAGAAGAAGAAAAAGAGGGAGAGATAAGGTACACAGAGGGTGGCTCATATCTCTTCTCAGGACTTGCGGGGATCAAACTTGTATTGTGTCCATACAGTACGCGGCTGTGTGCATGTTGGGTGTTTGGTATTTGTGCATGTGGCTTCATGCTCGGCAGATGTGACAAACAAGCGTGATTGATCGTGCTAAATAGAGAAAACAACAAAGAGCGAGGAGAGACAGAGTGATATGATCTCGGTCTGGAGAACTCACCGTCTGGACCTCAGCTGCATCTCTCTGCCCGATATAGACCTCTCTCTGGGCCTGAAAAGGTTATCTAGGACACACACACACAAACACACAGAGACACACACACACACACGTTGGAATAACAAATTAGAATTAATATGTAAATGAATCTTGAATATGTAAATGAATGCTGGGCGACGTGTGATTTTCACAGATACACATCCACACCTGAGTATTCACACATACGGACACACACGGACACACACGGACACACACGCTCATATCCAGTCCTGTTAGTTGTGAATATTCGGTCTCTCAGTGACAGCAGTGAGTTGTCTGACTGCTTCTGCTCCTCAGGTCAACAACCCGGAGACTCTTTGTTCCTCCTTAGACTTCAGACATGTGACCTGTGTGAACCTTTCAAGGTTCCTAACTCCACAACTTTTCCGCGACCTTCCTAAATGTATTTGCCGTGCTTTGGTCACTTTTATGCCTCTGTTCTTTACCTCCACCGAGGAGGTTATGTTTTCCTCCCTGTCTGTTTTTGTGTTGGAAGTTTGTCTTTAGGCAGGATTGTGCCAAAACTACTAGAAGGATGTGGTATGGGTCAGGGAAGACATTTTGGTGTGGGGCTTTTTTTTGACATTTTAACAGATTTACCGCGGAATAATTCATGGATCTTGAAAAATCCAGCATATTTAGGGAACGATATCTGAACAAATGTGTGAAATTTGGTGCAGCTTGAATTTAAACAGACTTCGGCCTTGGTGGAGGTTTGTGCTTTACGGATACAGTTGGATTTGCCGCAAGGAAAAATTGCTGTAAACATTCTCCTGTAATGAATGTGTAAAAAAACATGGCGGTATAATCAGAATGCTTTTAAGAAATTCAGACATTCCCCAATATATGTGCTGAATATATCATTTCCTGATTCCCTGTCAAGGAATAATTATATTTTCCTGCAGCGCACAGCAGAGAAACTAAGATTTAAGTCAAAGAAGCTGAGAGTTTAAGAGTATGAAAGCTTCAGTATGAGAAGATAAACGAAACTCATCATCAATCAATGAGTATCAAAGTATATTACTGCAAATCTCAAAAATACTAAGATAACCTGTAATGCAGAAGGACAGATGTGGATACATGTTATTATTACGTAACTTGGTTATTTAAATAAATGAATTATTACATATCTTGTAACACGAGTAGAATTACAGGCTCTTTTGTGTCTTGCTAGATAAACATTTTAACACTGATTTGAAAAAGCATTTAGCATAATATGGCATCTTCTGACTTTGCATGGCTGAAATATATAAGTAAACATTTTTAAAGATCACTTAATAGAGGATGTAAATTCTCTGTATTCTGAACATAAAAGAAAAATACAACCAACTGATCTGCAATACTAGATAATGGCCAGCAGAGAGCAAAGTTGGATAAACACCACCACGCTATAAAGGGAACAGTATCTAAAGTCACCTTCCTCCCTCACAGACCTGCTGAGGTTGCTGAGGTTAGAATGAATTGTTTGAGATGCAGCCTCAAAATCTTAACACAAGTTCAACCATTTCCTCAAATATATATATATATATGGGGAAATAACACCAATACACCAGTAAACTAGATGTGCAGGGTGAGTTTTCACAACAACTTATGCATTCGAATAATGTGTTGATTTCCACAGATGTGACATTAAAACCGATGAGGAACATGATTAAGGATTGATCTGATCTGGATTGGGAGACTATCCTGCCTGCTGTTGTCTTTGGGGCCGTTCTTTCATGTTCACTTCCACAACTTGCAGCAGTTTCATTTCAAGCCGTTGTCGTGCTGCTGCTGTTTCAGTTGCGTTTCGACAACAGAACCGAAACCTCCTGATTAAAACCTGTTGGGGAGAAGGGTGACACACTCCCTACGATGGCCCACTTCTGCTTCTCTACAGCTGAACTCACTGCTAAGTGGGTCTGGTGTGGTGCAGTTCCTCTTCTGTCCGCCTCCATCCTCCCTGAGGCCCTGCACCAGGTCTGGATTGGAGTCCTGCAGAGCCCGCCTCCTCCTGGACCTCCGCTCCAGCCTCCTCACCCGACCCTGAGATCGGCTGATGAAGTCTGGCCTGAAGAGCTGCAAAGCCTCCTGGGGTGTGGGGCAGAGGGATAAATACAGTAAGCTCCTTGATGGGGAGAAGAATACACTGTAACTCACAGACACTAATCCTGAAGAAAGAGACACAAAAAAAACTTCACCGGGTTAGAATCTGTTCTGAAAATATCCTTAATCTATTCTTTAACCTTGGAGAATCCTCCTCGCAGCCTTGTAATAGCTCGGAGGTGTAGGCAACATGGTAATATTATGCTCATCCTTTGTGGGGATAAAGGTAAGAGAGCTTTAGTCCAAGGGGGAATCTGAATCCTTTTAGAAAGCCTAAAAAAACTCACTGGATCATTGCCCCTCACAACTTGTTAAAATAACAGTAAAACAGAGGGAGAGTGGAATCAATCAAAAGAGGAAGAAAGAATGGAATAAAAAAGGGGAATTATATATTTTTGGGACAAATTCCCCTCAATTTGGCAGAGGCTGTGTCAAAAGTAAAATCCCTCCCAGAAAAATCACCCACTGCCGCTGTGATAATGTTTATTCCAACACATTAAAATCGGGTTGGAAACCTTCTAACAAATCATCACTGAGGTTTTAAAAGGTTCAATATGGCAAATACACAACTTTTCTACATATGATCGTAAACATTGTCTACTTGTACTTTGTATGATATATTTGAAAAAACAGCATTTCCTGTGCTTTGTAGAACCACTACTTGTATTTGCATCCTGATTGGCTCCACTGATGATTTGATATTTCTTAACCTTCATCAAAAGCAACAGAGCAAGCAGAAACCTTTAAATCAATAATCCGAGACTTGCATTGACTGTGTGCTCGCTACACAAATGTTGTCATAAGGAACTAGAAGGACTCTATTGAGCAGCTACCTCGGCCAGAGCTGATTGGCCACTTATTGATCACCATATTGCAAATTGAGATCAGATGCATATACAATGTGCACAGTGTTGTTCTGAATACGTCTCACATTAAACGCAGGAAAAATACACAACATTCTCTGAAATATTTGAAAAAAATGTTTGTTACCGTACAGACACTGAATAAAGATCACCTCCCCTTATAAAAATATTTATTTTGATTGAAAAAATATGAATCATCATCTGGAACCACACCAAATTTTTAACCTGAAAGTAGATATTAGCACTTTATATATCAGTACCAACATTTGATTTGTTCCTCCCTGACTCTTACCACATCCTAAGTTTCATGGTAGTTTTTGCACGATCCTGTGCAGCCAAACAAAATGAAAACATAACCTCCTTGGTGGTTATGAATGGCACTTGACAGAAAACATTCCTCTGCCAAGGCCCAACAGTCCCCTTGAATTCAATCAAGCTGCACCGGACTACACTCATAGATATCAGTCCCTGAAATATGCCTGATCATTTTCAAATTAAAGAAAATATTCTTTCACAAAACTTATTGGGCTCTTCCTCTGCCCATGTTCCATCCTTCCCCGAGTTTCAATAAAATCGGTTCAGTGGTTTTTGCATAGACCGGCTACCATCCAGACTAACAGCAATGAAAACATTACCCCCGTGGTGGAAGTTAAAATAAATGAGGCCTACTTCCTTCTGTGTTTTTTCTGTTTCAGGGTTTTGTGCAGAACACAAATAAATAATACAAAACTGAAACAGTGTTTTTACAGTAAAAGCATTTAGCACACGATCCACCAGCCTTCAGCAGCGAATGGAGTCGTGCTAATGGTTCAGTTAATATTGTGTCACCTGGGCGTTGATCCTAGAGATCATGCTTGTGATCCAATTTCCATGCATGCAAACCAACCATCTGAGCCATCTCCATGACAACTGAGACTCCATCCATGGATGAGGGCCTTGATATGAGCCTAAAAGCTACGTAAGATGTCAAGCAGGTGAACCTTGTGCTTTGTCAAACTGCTAAAAGTAAAATAATACCCCTCAAGCTCAGAGTCAGGTTTGTGTTGGAGCACTGTGCGGTTTGTGTTCCCTATATTTCTTGAAAGACGAGCAATTATTTTGAAAATCGTGCAGAAATGTGGCTCCTACTTTGAGGCTGAGAGCCTGTGGTGACGAGTCCTCCACAGAGTCCGGCTCCAGTGGGGAACGATAAAAACAGGTCTTGCCCAGAGAGGAGACTTTTCCGGGTTGTGTGTGGCGGCTGTGTTTCTCTGTGATGTCCGTCACTGTCTGTTTGCTCCATGAGTCCACTGCAGAGACACAGAGAGAAGGGACATGAGCGTCTTGTGGGGAATTCAAACTGTCAAGTCCCATCATTCCCAAAAAACAACAACGTATTATTCAACAAAGTCAAAGTTGTTTTTCTCACTGTTTTCTATCGTGTAAAAGGTGTAGCACTTAAAATAAGTCTGTGGCTGGGCTATAATTTTCAAGAAACGGTTGATGTGGAGAAACAGGGAAATGGAGCTGACCCTAACAGACCCCCACGCCTCTCGTACACACGTACCCGGCAGCTCATAGCGAGAAAAAAACCTCGAGGGAACATGAGTGTGGCCTATGAATAATGTAAAAGATGACAGTGCATCCATCCTGCACCTATGACTGCATCCCTCTACCTTTGTGGAATATATGCACCTCATCTCCGTTCAGTACTCTGCCAGGACCGTGTAGTGGGCACGGATAGATAGAGCATCATCACGTGCAGGAAATTAAAGCTGGTCAAGCTATTTGTCTGTTGCCCATTAGGTTTCAGAATAAATGAACTGAGCTTGTAATAACAACGAAGATTAACATAGAAACAAGCTGTAGGACTATGCAGGGAATAAATGTTATAATGAGTAGAGAGAGTTGTTTAATAATTAAAAAGTGTTGTTGCTCGTCTTGTGACAGCTCGTGTAACACAGGCAGGTAAGACTCTTGCTTCAGGCAGTGACATTTTATATCACAGTTCCGAATCCTTTTGCTAGAGACATCCACTGACATCCTCGCTGCATGTAAAGGACTGTATGTGCTGTATATTCCCTAATGAAGTGTTGGCTCGCTGCAGTATCAATAAACTCATCCACCTTGGCCACCACACTCCTCTACTGGTATTAATCAAACCCCTTAAGAATCTTCTCTGTTCCTCATTTCATTCACAAAATATGTTGTATCATAAAAACACCATATGTACAACAAGATCATAAATGAGCAGCGAAGGGTTCAATGAGTGGATCCTTCACGGGCCAACCTATCCCAGCATTCATTGCACTTCAGAGACAAACGGTTTATCAAAGAGATAATAATCAAAGCGACAAGACGTCCAATGCTTATCACATCGGCCGCGTTAGTGTGCGACAAGGAACGTCGCTTTTCAATTAGGCCCCCGGGTGTTAATGTAAGTATCAGGCTTCAACTCATCCAAATAGCCAACAGTCACCTACACATCTTTAAGACACTACTAGCCTCTACTAGCTTATGTTAGCACAGATACTGAATAAGGGGAAACAGCTAAAACAATGATGGTGAAATAAGAACAACAAACAACAAATGTTATTTTGTGAACTTTTCGGGTGCTATAGGTGGATTTTGCAATCTTTGCACAAAGCCATGCTAGGTTTTTCCCACTTCCTGTTTTCGGTGATAATCGAAGATAAACTAAAGTGGTTACTGGCAGATGTTCATATTCAGTTCAGAGTTGTATCTAACTCTCTACTGTGTTTTTGGGTCTTCTAGCTCTAATAGTTTCATATTTTGGGGAGGTTTTTCCCAATTACTAGTTCTTAATTCGGTCTCAATGCTAAGCTAAGTTAGGCTAGCTAACTGGCTACTGATTGTAGCTTCATACTGAGACGCGAGTTGTGTCAAACTCTTTGCAAGGGAGCAAATTTCCCAAAATATGAACTATTCTTTGAAGATTGCACATCTTAATTCAGGAGCTTCGGGACATGCACATTGTGTTGATTATCATAAATTATCATATAAAACATCACGAAGAGTCCGTCACCAACAATTAAAACGGATCTTCCTCTGTTGTATGAACCGCGTTGTATTTCTAAACACAGCTCTCATAAAACATTGATCTTATTCTAACTTATGCACCAGGAGATTCTCAGGAAGATTCTTCAAAATCATGCAAATACAGTCTATCTTTAGATTTGCAGCCCGCAGTGGCAGCTTCTAACTTAAGATTCTTTTTAGAAGTGTAGGTAGTCAGTGGATAAATTAAAGCATTGTTATTTATTTAAATTTACAGATGAACAGAGTGTGTGCGTGTACCAGCTGGGATTTAATCTAAACATTGTTGTGTTGTGGGTGGATGTGGCTCTATTAACAATGCATGAAGCATTAATCGAAAGGTGAGTGGAAAAAATTAAGTCTTTGCACTCTTTCTCTATGAGATCACTCCAGGCACCACATTTAGCTTGGTGCTATACGCCTCAAAGATGTGAGCCCATCCACGATAACCTTAGAATAAATGAGTCACTGAAAGGAGCACACAGATCAATTGGCATTGGTAATTAGGACTTTCACTTCTAGAACATGGTGATGAATTCATACCTGGGCTGATATTGAAAGTGTGCTGCTTGTGCCTGAGATTGCTCCGGGAAGGTGAGGCTGCCTCATCTGCATTCTCCTTCTGCTGGCCAGCCTTTGTGTTCCAGGGGCTTGGCCCTCGGAATGACAATAATCCCAAAGTAGAGCTGTGGCGCTGTGTGTCTGAATCGTCCGCCTTGTTATTACCATTGGCATGTGCTGTTTGCTCAACCTTGCGGCCCTGCTGCTTCGAACCCATCTCTTGGCCATTGCGCTTGTTACCGCTCGTCGTGGCGGCTCTCGGTCTCCTGTAAACCCCATTTGTTTTGGCTGGTTTGGATCTGCAGCAGGACGTGACACCGAGGCGAACAGACAAGGTGCTTCTGTACAAAGTGGGTTGACCTGCTCCTCTTCCCTCTAGTTCCACGAGGGAAATGGAAAGTGACTTGTCTAAAAACACCACGGAGCTAGTGGACCTTAGAGGCACTTCATGGTGGATACACGACCGGTAGGAAGGTTTGGATGTGGACAGGTTCATTAATGAGCCACCTAATACGTCTCGCTTCGAGTCACCCTCTGTGCAGCCCAGTCTGTGTTGTACAAGTTGTACTTTCCTCATCCCTGCATCTCTTACTACCAATCTATCAGCTGGTGAGGAGGCCTGTCTGAAGTCATTCGGCGCCACAATGGTAGGTTTCTGTTTGCCCACGTCCGGTTGAGAGTTTGTGACTCTCATTGTGCTCCTGGGGATCAATGATGCTCCTCTCCTCAAAGTTTCTGGTAGGTTTCGGTGAAGCTAAACCCTTCACAGGTGGTGGAGTTGCAGGATACACAGGGTCCTCCGAGGTGGAAATGCCGTCTCTGGACTCCCTCCCACCACATCTGTAACACATGCAGTCGTGAACAGGTTGGAAAGTTTCCTGCAAGATCCACTATCTGCAGTCAGGGAGGAGTCGCACTGCTCAAAAAGAGTCACACTCTCCTTCTCCTGTTGCCCCCGCCACACACTCCATGACAGGACATTCCTGTGCAGTGAAGCAGCGATAGGCTCACTTGAGGCCTATGAAAAGACAGAGAAAAGAAAGAAAAAAAAAAATCACATCAGTGTGTGACAGACTCCTCTGCAAAGTGAAAGATTCTATAACTCAAATAGAACCAAGGGAGACTGCAAATACAGATATATTTCCCAGGGACTTATCATCTGCTCCGTTGCTTGACTTGTTTCGTGATCTGTTGCTGTTGCCATGACAGTGTTTAACTTGTTGGGCAGCACTCAGGGACAAATTATCCGTGACATTTAAAATGAACAATCCACATTTGTCTCCTGAAAGACAAACACACTAACCGTCTCCGTTCGATTCCATTTTTAAATTGAAAGTTGAGTAAATACTGGAGTTTCACCTTCCTGCTGCTTTTGAACACCTTTTTTTCTTTGAGGGTCAAACATTTTTTTTAACAGGCTCTTGTGTTGGCTCACGATCAATTCACCCGGATAGAAAGAGGATTCAACATGATGAAATTAGGCTTAATGACTAATTGTGCCTCTAGATGTTAATGAAATCCTGAATAATGGACGTCTGCAGGCGTTTCCTAATGAGACCAGAGATCAACTATCATTAAGATATAGAGGCAACAGTGTTTTGTTACATAATCAGACACATCATATTTATGTATTAGAATTTGTATTTTTGATTTCTCAATATACGTAGGTTCAAATCCCAACATGGCCACGTTCCTGTGTGGAGTATGTTCTCTCCATGTTTGCATGGGCTATTTTGGGCAACTGCGACTTCCTGCCACAGTCCAAAGACATGCAGATTGGGGTTTGGTTAATTGCAGGCTTTCAAATTCAAACATAGGTGTGAACAGTTGTTTATCTCTGTTAGACCTGCGATATGCTGGTGACCTGAAGAGTGTCCCCCCGCCTCTGCCCCTTTCAAATTGTAACACTATTATCAAACTTACCTTCTCACAAAACTACAGCGACCTTGTGGGTGACATTTTTATCTAACGCTTGAACATCACTTCCTTTTATCATTCTATCATTAACTATTCCCTTGGAGCCATGTTTCTTCCCACCTATCAACATCCCAAAAGAACACTCCCTCCCTCTGTCTGTGTCTTTCTCTGCTCCTCAGTTCAGCTGATGACGACTCTCCGGAGGCAGTTATCTTCTGTGCTTGCCTGGCACATTCTGGATTATTCCTTAGCGCTTAATAATAGCTTTAACGTTTATGCCCATTGTTTCATAAGGCGCAGGAAGGGGCTTATCAATTCATTATATTCCCCACTCAGTATAATTCAGTTCTTTAATCATGATACACTGAGTGCACGGCTCTGAATTCAGCCGAAAGCCCCATGTTGAGATTACTGTCAATAAAACTGAGATTATAACAAATGCCGGCATAATTTACTCTTTAACTGAACTCGTCATGCATGCAGAGCACTCACTCTACGTTACCACGGTGTCACAGTGAGACCTCGCAAATTGAAGTCGTGTCGTTGGCCTGTTAAGATGCTTGCATGAACGGCACAGTGCATATTATACAAGAAAAGCAATTATGTTTACCCCCTGTGTTCCACTTTGAGGTGGGTCACATGGGACAGCAGGAATGCAGGCTTGAATAACAACACTGAAATAGAAATTTATACATTCACAGTTTCACCCCACTTTTTCTTTGATTTATTTTTGTCCAGCCAGCAAAGTATAATTAGAGGAACAACACAATTTTGATATGTTGCAAGAGGGGGAGCCTGTATAGAAGTTAGTGTGAGAGAGAAACAGACTGTGAACACATTCATACTGTATGGCTTAGAGTGGGAAAACAAAACAATATAACTAGATGGAATTGTGAAACAGTGGAAACAGAACGTGAAAGAAGCTTTTACAGTATATAATATAGAATGTACAGTATTTTACTGAAGTATATAGTTTATGTACTGCAGAGTATACAGCATAAATGGATAAATGAGCAAGCAGAGTATAGGTTTTTCTATCCATCCATTATCTTATCCTGTGAGGACAGTGGGGAGCTGACACCCTGACCAGGTCGCCAGTGCCTTGCAGGACATATAGAGACAAACACTTACATGTTTTTGGACCGTGGGAGGAAGGAGGAGTACACGGAGAAAACATGCGGAGAACATACAAACTCACACAGAAGGGCCACGGCCAGGATTCAGACTGGGACCCTTCTTTCTGTGAGAGGGCAGTGCTACCAATCACTGAGCAGCCTTATCTATGTTTTTGCATATAAGAGAGTTAAAGGCAAATAAATGAGCTGATCAAATTTGGGCTAAAATGCTGGGCCTGGATACACCGGAGCCTCTGATCTGGTTTCAGTGCAAACCCCTGAATCATCCAGCGTGTTGGGGTGACTGGTCGTGGTGCTGCAGGATCTGAACTCATAACATCCATGATCAATAAAACAGGAAACTTAAAAGAACAAAAATAAAAGTAATGTGATGATTGGTATTAAACCAGCATTAAAGATCATTGAGAGGCTGAACAGAACATCAATAAGGATGCTTAAGAGAGATTGAATACAAATAAAGCAGATTATAGTTAATCAATCGGAGAAAACAACTCTGTCAAGGTTGGACGGTGGCTCAGAGTGAGCCGCGCCAGGGGCTTAGCCGAGGTTAGTGCCTGTTTCGTTGTGACACTACAAAATTATACTTCAGTTCAATCCTGATGGCTTGTTTCAATGCAGCGTTTATAGATCCTGGCCAACATTTGGTAATTTGGTAAAAAAAGTAATGCTGTGAGTTAAATATGAAAGAGTCCACATTAACAATAAGAGCAGTAAATAAGAACAGTTGAATGAAAAGTTTGGCGATATTATATCAATAAAAAGCTGAACTCCTAACAAGTATGTTCTGTGCAAAACATTAAATAAAGTATCCCTGTATCATAGACCTCCATTGTTGTCAAGTCTTACCCTAAAGCCTTAAACATTTTCTGGCCTATTTATGCACCTGCTAGCAGAGAAAAACAAATGCTGCTAAACACATGTACACCCTTCACACCTGTTGGAGCAACATTTGCCTAAAGTCTACAGTCTTGCTGTTTTTGAAAATAATTTTTCAGAGATGAACTTGTGTATATGTGGCTTTTGCTTGTTTAAACATTTATGCCACTGTTAGAAACCAATGGGTTTGGGGCTCAGTGAGTAACAGACAGACTGCTGAAATATTAAAAGACCTGAATATTGTTTAGTTTACTGTGTTTGTGTGACTGGATCAGTTTGACATGAAATGATTAACTATATGCAGCCTTATGCTTTAAAAGTATAAACATTACGCACCTCCGACCAACAGGTGTGTGAGATACAGAGGAGAAGAAAAAGCAAGATGTGTTTGTGAGAGAAATAGAAGCAGTGTGTGTTTGTGAGAGACAGATGACGGCCCACAGACAGTGAACGGGTTACTTGGCTGATGCGACTGTATGCCTATTGTTGCATAGCATGGTAACCAGTGAATAAAACCTTTGTGGGCCCCGTCTGTGCCAGGAACAGAGGGAGCGAGGCCATGGGACCTACATCTGGTTAGCAAGCAGACGAGCTGAGCATGGCTGCGGGTGCAGGAGAGATAAACCCATCAGCACAGCCAGGGTGGAAATGAGGCTTATTGAGGGAGCTCGCGGACAAAATGCTGTTATTCGGATGTGTCATACATGCTGGTGTTAGCAAAGGTTATCATTGTCGTGGTCGTGTCTTATTATCCTGGACCTTTGCTTCGTGCTCACAGTGTCTTTCATTTGTCTGTAGCCAATTTTAGTGAGAACAAAAAGGCAACAAACGAGCTTGAAATTACCTTTCGAGTGAGAAGAGTATTTACCTCCAAGTTTCATTTTCAATTACTTTCCGAAGACACATGTATTATAACACAATGAATTATCTCAGGGTTTTTTCCCCTGTCTTTATTCAAGAATGTGTCTTTTCAGTTTGAGAGCAGGACTTACTGATTTCACACCTCTGATGCTTTCATTAATATACCCTTCGCTCATACTCTAATAACCACTGCTTGTGCTTACAACTGTGCGCTTACACTCAGATTTCCTGGACTCCAGCTTATCTTGCGCTCGGGCTACTTCTGTGCATGTGTGAAAAGTCTGCTCTTGGATTTTTTTGTTAATCAAGTCTGTCAAAATTACCAAATCAATAGAATGACAGCTGCAGTCACGACAAATGAAATAGTCCTGCCCTGTTTGTGTGTTAGCTTTACTTCTGGCCCTCCACAGCTTAAGTATTACACCGGCTTCCCTTCTGAAGAAAAGCTAACGCACTTACGACATAGGTGGGACAATTTAATTTGTCAACACTGCACCTGGCAAGGACAAGTCTGGCAGACTAAAAACTCCCAAAGCAGATGTGCACAGAAGCAGTTTGAGTGAGAGGAGAAGAACTGCAGCTGGAGAACAGGAAATCTGTCCAAACACCAAAATACGCGAGTGCAACCGCACAGTTTGAGCAAAACAAAAGCATTATCATGATGATGCACATACATGCTCCTTGTTATGTGCTGCAGCAGCTACACGCTGGCTTCTTTCTGAATTAGAGCAATTTGTCAGTAATGGTCCTGACTGTGGGTCTCAGGAATGTGGTCACATGGGACATAATCTGTTTAAATTCCCAGTAGGAAAATATACTATTAGCCTCAAGACTTAATTAGTCTAAAACAGCAAAAATAATCTATTAATTTTCTACCTATTCTCAACTATGTATCTATTAGTGCCACAGCTACATGCACCATGAAATGAAAATATCTATAATAGCTGGTATTTTGTAATTATTTGGCATAAATGTAGCATTTTCCATCCCTCTACCATTTATTTTATTTATTTATTTCCTTTGAGGAATGAAACGTTTGAGATAGTTTCTGCTAAAACAGAATTACAGAAGAAAATTGGAAGCATCATTCTGAAATCTGATTGCACATATTGTGAAGGATTACCTCATACAGCAGAGTGTCCAGGCCAAGACACCAACTGTTGCACCTCTCTTCAAAACAGATGTGTCCACTTCTTTCAGCAGGGACCTCGACGTGAGCTCTCCGGCACTCTGTCGGGAGTTTTACAGATCCGTGCAATCATCTTGAATCCAGGAGGGATTGGGGTCTTTTCCTCAAGCCCCACGGGAGACCGCCCTCAGCTGACAGGGGTCAAGGAGCGAGCTGCATCGTCAGAGCCCTTGTGTTTATACAAATGACCCAGTGTGCTTATGTTCCACGCCTGAGAGCTAAGAGCTAAATATGCTGTGCAAATGAAGAGAGGGCGAGTTGTGTCCTTGGCAGTACTTTAACAGTGATCGCTCTTGTGAACACACTCCAATGGATCTTGATATTTTTCTCATTTAATTCATTCTCTATTCGCACAGATCTGGTTTTGTTATGCTGGTTAAAAATTAAAATTAAAAAACAGAAATCACCCACCAGGGACGTCTGGAGCTTCCAGCAGAACGCAAGGCCTTGTGCATATGAGTTGAACCCCCCCTGGCGAGACAGCTCAGTGAGGCTTTCTACCCTTGTTCTCTCCTCCTCCGTCCCCGGGGCCCGGGCTCAGGTAGCAGAACAGGTGAGTGGGCTCTCAGGTTTCTGGACTTACATAATAGGTCCCCAGCGCACAAGTTATTAATGGAGTCAGAGGCTCACAGCAGCACCGACTATTGCCTCACTGATGCAGCAAAGGCAAGACAAAATGCATTGTCAGCAGGTGAAATAAAATATGGTTGTTTGCACCCACTTTTACTCTTTCAGGTCTCAAACCGATCCTTTACAGAGACGCTCTCGGGAAGAACGTGTGCATCTGCGACCTGTTTGTGGACGGAGAGAGTAAACGCAAAACTATACATAAATGTCGGGAACAGCGAAACTGCTGAATATTCAACTTACGTTATTGTTTTCTTCCCTGTGTGGAGCCCAGGCAAAGTAAGGTGTATTAAAGAATCACAGTGAAGTACAGTGAGGTTTCACTTTCTCTATGATAAATAACGCTGTCATTTGACTAAGACAGTAAAAACACTGAGGTATATATATTACACTCTTCTCACGACTCATGACCAAGTGCTTATGCTGATGTGAATGTTGAGGACCCTTTTCCAGCTGCTGAGCCCCACCCACAAGTTCCCCACGGAATGGTTTCTTGTGACATCACAAACCCTGAGTGTTTGAATCCGATTTCTTCTTTGTTTACTTCAGCGTTGAGGTGGAGATACTCAGCCATCAGGGGCACAAGTGGGACATGTTAACCAGATTTTTAGCTGGAGGGAGACTTTAATATTGCAAGATAGAGTTTTCCATTTTTTCGGGAAATTTATACTTTATAATATTTACTGAACAACAGATCTGTTCGTCAAAGTATTAATTGAATCTGTCATGTGACTTATTCTACCTCAAGAGCTCTAAGAATGTATTAGAGAAAAAGAGTGGAATGGTGTATTCTCACCATGAGTCTTTTAATAATGCAAATCTGGATCATAAGGGTAAAAAAACTCCATATGTGGAACATTTACAGTGATGACATGCATTTTGAAATGATTTTCCTTGCAATAGAGTTAAAAATTAGCTTCTTTGTAGGAACTCAACATCTGCAGTGTTCTGGATTTGAAAGTTTCTGCTCTAATGATTAAATTTAGCACCAATGGCTGCAGACTGGAGACTGAAGGGCTGAAGCAGTTTAGAGAAAGAGATTTACAGTCACCAGCGTCTTATGGTTTGAACGAGGGATTGTTTTAGCCACGACTCTTTAGTTGGAGCAGACCGTCTCTGGTGGAGCAGCCGCGTCGTCTCTGTAATGTGGTGAGGCAGCGAGGCAATGGGCCTGGGGGCCGAGCAGGGCAGGTGATAAGGCGAGGAGCCAATCAGGAAATGGGGAAACAAGGATAACAGCGGCAAACTGGTTTGCACGCCGGCAGCACATCGGGGAAACTCAGGATTAGACGCATGCAAAAATCTCACGAGGGATAACAGACTAGACTGCGTCCGTGACATTTGTTCCGCACAGGAAACTGAATGATGTGGAGGAGGCTGGAGGTGATGAGCCAGAATATAAATAGTGCTGCAGATATTAATTTTCTGAGGACCCTAATTCAACTTGCCTTATCCCAACGTTAACCTCTCAACCTGAAATGTTTGTTTTGTGGGACCGATAGTAACATTTGCATCATATTTGAACTCTACATAAATGACGTGCTTCTGTCACACAAAATGTTACCTTTGAAAATAATGAAGGCAGACATTGATGCTACCTAACTGGAAAAGCTATTTAATAATATCTCAACTAGACAGGCTCCCATTCATCTGCCTAGTTATCCTGGATTAACTCATTAAGTCGGCACACGTCTATTCTTTAATCTTGTGTGAAGTTGTTGATAAACACGAGAAAGCAAACGGGACGACAAAGTCTCTTGTCTCAACGACGACACTTGTGTTGATTCTCTGAGGAAATCTGAGGTGGAGGAGGCAGCTGGATTCAGAAAAAATTGATTTCACAATAGCTCCGCTGATTTTGCAATTATGCAGGAAAAAATACAGAAGCAGCAGAGAGGCATCAAGACTGTGTGTCATGTGGAGGGATTAAGGAGATGTTAGAAAGCACCTGCTCTACTGGCAGGGACGAGGACACTCGATGCTTGCCATCATTAAAAGTTTGCCAATTTGTTGTGCTACATTTCTCCGAGTTCCAAGTGCACTCAGTTTAAATGTTGAAAAGAGGGGATTTCATAAAACCTCACACTTCACTTGTTTCCGCTAAACCGTCACGCAGAGCACATATTTCCTCCAAGGTCCAGTTCCCTAATGAAACAATATTCAAATTCACTAGATCCTGATACTTATTTGGATCTGCACCAATTTATTTCATTTTCATTTTCATTTAGAGCCATGAATTATTCTCGGAGAAATCAATGAAAATGTCGAAAATCGCAATGTTAAAGAATAGAGAATTGTTATTTATTTATCCTGAAACCATTCCCTCATCCTGATCCTGATCCGCACCCAAGTTCAATGGGTTCTTCCCTGATCCCAACTACATCCTTTCACCAGGTTTCATGATAATCCATCCAGTTTGTGCATAATCCTGCAAACTGACAGATCAACATTAAATTGACAAGTAAAGTACAACACAACAATTAAACTGGCAATGAAAGACAGTAAATAACATCAACACTTCGCTGCAAAGTCTTCAAGAGTGTTGTATTAGCAACACATTAGACTTTGGCTAAAGTCCATCTCGACAGCACAGGGTTGCCTCTCACATGTCCCCTGACAAACATTCAACTAACATCCCACTGTGCACCTCACACTGGAGACTGCTGCTATTCCCCCGCAGTCACTTCAGTCTCATCACCGAGCTAAAGAGAATGTGGCAGAAAATAGAGGAAATGGTTCACTCCATGACACCATCAATATAACACCTAATATCATAACTGCTTAGTGGCCGTAGATCAGATAATCGAACTTTGAAGATGGCGTTGCCCGCAGGGTGTTTCTCTGTATAAATATCTTTTTTGTTCTAGGGAGTATCTTTCTGAGAACTCGACAATAAAACCAGTTTATGTATCGAGTTGTTTTTTTTCGCAAGTTGAAAACAGTTGAATCATCATGAGCTCGGACGGGAGCAGCACAGTCATGAGCAGCACAGTCATCCCCACTCATAAAAGAGGCAGGCACCTTGTATTTTAGCATTTTGATGGTTAACAAAAACCACCACAAAATATTGATAACAAAACCAATGTCAGTTAAACGTGACATCATACACAAACATTTGGACACTAGTCTTTGACCTAATCTCGAAAATTGGCAGGAAGTTAGTTATATGGCAGCCTCTTGTAGGTTCTAATAAAATTATCTTTTCTGCGAATAAACATAATCAGCTGTTCTCAGGGGCCCCAGGAATTTGTCCTTTGCCTACACTGTTACAACGCCCTTGATGGTCAGTCGTGGCAACTAGAAGCAACCGAATAAAACCTAGAGTTTTCAGGAAGTTCTTTGATTTCTTACGCCACCTCCACTTTCTGCAGCGTCTCATATCCAGTTTTTTACTTTGAATGACAGTTCCATTAACAAATCAAGAACCGAAAATGAGGAATTATGAGTCTGGGCAAACAGACGTCAGGGAGAATATTCACTGTGGATCTTTGACAAACACCTCACACGCTCTGGTTACAGTGCCGGAAAAGTGGCAAACTGGATGAAACGGCGACAAATGAGGCCACAAACATGAAATCCAAACTGTGAACTCATCACAGACAGTCAGAGGGAGGACGTGGAGAATCGTGCCGCATAGAGTTTGGCCAAATCTTTTTGAAAAGGGCGATAAAACTGTAACGGTAGGTAAGAGCCACAGTCACACACTTCAGTTGGTTCATCATAATAAAGTATGAGGATGAATAAATGGCGTGAAAAAAGGTAGAGTTCTGCAGATGTGAATCTATGACTGCGTTGAACCATATTAGCACTTTTTTACTGATGATTAGAAAAGGACTTTTCAATTGCCCTTATCAGTCACAAGCCCAAAAGAGGATCCGTTACAGACGCTCAATCAAACATATTGTACCACAGTGGTGAGGACAGGGATGGATGGGATTACTTTCTTTTTCATGTGAGCGGTGACACTCAAGACGAAATTAATTTGTTGAATCCGGAAACTTCTTACGTCAGAAGACAGGTGCTTGTGAAATTACTTGGAAGCCTGAGCACCATATAAGAGCCTCCTGCTGTACTTTACCCACTTTAAACCTTGACATTTCCGTGGCAGTAAATTTCAAATTTATACGACGACATTTCCGCTAAGGTGTGAATCATGTTGATGCCATTTTCAAGGAACAGGAGACGAACATTGTGTCTCTGAATTAACTCATCTTAGAATCTACTGGAGTAAGACTTTGTAACTGTAGCTCCTTCACTGCCCAGGAGTCAGGCCACCGAAGTTTGACACTTTGGTTTTGTTAGTCAGTGAAATCTGGAGGACAAGCAGCCACAGGTCAACTGATCTGTTTGGGTTCATGATCCCTGTGAAATGGGACTTTTATTATTTTCAGTACTTTCTCATGAATTATTTTAAATTAGCTTAAGGTGCGAACTAGAAGCAGGAAAAACCCTCATGAATAAATATGAATTTCTTCACCAACCACCTTCTTACATTATATTCAGATTTTTTTCCTCTTGCGTTGCCCGATAACGAGAGACAGCACATTGTGGTTGTGGTCATATTGCCCGGATCCTGCACCACTTGCACAACTTGCGGAGCCATCTGTGTACGGATTGATTGTTTTAGCCCAGGAGATAATGACAGTCAATTGGGAACCTTATGGAGAAACAGTTGCTCTACTGAGATCAACATTCAGTTTGGCTCTCTGTCTCCCTCTAGCAAAATATTGATTAAAGCAACTGAGCAGTTTGTAACCCCACAAATCCCAGTTCCCTCCTTATGCTGCCATCTCCCAACAGCCAGGTATCTCTGTGGGTTTGTGCATATTTGTGAGCATATGTGCGTAAAGATGGTCAACACACATTTACATGAAAGAACATTTTCCCTTACACTGTTTGCTTTGTGATGCACCAGTGCAGCAACTGTACATCTGTTGCAGAGACTCATTTACTGCTCGCTGCACCGCTTCAGTGCTTTGGCTGAATGCATCTCAACACTGATTTCAAACCATGACTTCATTCATAGTCTCAGTGCATACGACGTGACAAATTACTTTTGAACGCACGATAATTAGTCCTGCAAACTCAAGTGGGATGAAAGAGGTGACAATTCAGAAACGGTCTCCGGACTGTGTTTGTGATGCATTTTCCAATGAGAAGTTTCGCTGCTTTTCTCTGTGTTGTATGTTTGTAAAACTGAATATTTTCATTTTAAGCTGACAGACAAAACACACAAGCCAAAGAAAACTATTTAGCTTTTGCTTAATTAGGCAAATTAATTCCCATTAGTATAAGAAATGGTTAAAATGAGAACCATAAGATTTTGAACTGATCATAGTCAGAATAGAAAGAGATCAGTCATAACACTATTAATTATTTCTAAATGCTACAGTTAGCACGTCTGTGAAATTCGTCTAGAAACACCATAAAAGTGTCTCTGGAGTAAAGTTAAGCTTTTCTTTCTCTTTAAGTGTTTCAGTTAGTTTCTACCCCTGCTCCATGTAGAACAAAGATAAAATTCTAAAGTTCGGACACAAGGAGATGATGAATCCAAATTAAATGTAAAAATTCCAATTCAAATAAGAGTTGCAACAGGACGTCTTTCGACGGCTCCATAACAGTCTTTTCAAAAGTAAGACCGAGAGGCAGAATCAAGACTTTTATTCCGATGATGTTTGTTGAGCTAAACATCCAATATGTGAAATATGTCTAAAACAAACATGCAGTCAGGCATTAAAAGCTGAAGGTAGCTCATTTTGTGTGAGGGAATGTTTTCAGTTAGAAAATAAAATAACAATGACTGAAGCCAGCTGAGGTGGATCTTCATTTTCATTAAATAAGGAGCATTTCACCAAGAGGTGACACATTTGCAGCCGTACACCAGTTTTAGCAATCAATATTTAAATAAGCTTTAAACTATGCAAGCTCATGTAAAGCGTGGAGGCGCTTTTTACATTAGCTCTGGCAGAAGCAGCTGCTGAAAGAGAAGAGAGAAAAACAGAAACTACATTTCTCCTGCAGTGAGTTTGGAAGATCAATACTGGGATAAGCGTTTGAGGAAGATATGCTTAGCAGGTTGTACGCATTGTTTCTCTTTTTCCAGCTTTAATATGAAAGTAAACGTTAATGGGAAAATGGTGTAAATGTCCTTCATTTGCTCTTTGTTGCACAGCTTTTGATAAAACAGCAGCACAGCAGAGCACGGAGGAGTTTATTTTCTTATTTCACTGTCCTGACAACTAATGACCTCTATGAGCAAACATGGAGGACAATACACACAATAACAAAACTGCCCTTTTTTAGTTTTAACAATAACTGCCTTTATTTGTATTGCACTTCCTTAACAAAGTTACAAAGACAACAATAAACCTTCATTAAAATAAAATAGGAAATTCCAAGTACAATATGTGATTTTGCCTGCTACTCAAAACACCTAGTTTGATCACATCATGACGCAGCAGGGGATCATGGGAGTTGTTGTCTTGTGACAAAACTAATCATGTTCACGGATGAGATAATATGTTTTATTCACGTTATGCAACAAATGACAATGATTATAGTTGTGATCCGTCACGAGTGACCAATACAAACAGTGGAAGGAAAATGTTGATATTTCTCTGGGTTTGAACATTGTTGTAAACATTTTGGATAATGTAAGTTCACAAATTAAAAAAATATATAACATAAGTCTAATTGTTTTAAGACAATATAATGAAGATTTGATGCATTTTATATATTTGAATAAAATTAAATATTATAAACTGGGCTTTCAAATCTCACGAAAGCCAAAGTGATGTGACTGCTCCGAAGCATTGTTCAGATAAAAAGGTTAGAATCAACGCAGCCATGATTTCAGAAAGCATATTGATTAATAACAGTAATGATCAGTTGAAGTTATTGACGGTATTTGTCATTTTTGTTTATGCATAACTTGTGTCATTTGTTAGCACAGTTTGATATCAATAAAGATGTTTGACCTTTTATTATGATATTCTGTGTTTCAATTGTATTTGATTCAATTCATTCAATCCAAACAGCTCAATATCTGCAGTGCTACAGGACTTGCTTTTACTAAGCAGATTAGCCGCGGTGCACCTCCTCGTGTCCGACTGAGGGCGAGTGGCTGTTGTTAATGTAGATAAGGAGCGTGACGGGGGGGTGCGACCGACAGGACTGGCTGTCATGCCAAAATCAAATAGCAGCGGCATATAAGTGTGTTTGAATTGGCTACACTCCTCACCTGTGACACTCTGACACACACACACACACACACACACACACACACACACACACACACACACACACACACACACACACACACACACACACACACCTCAGCCCTGCCAGGTCTCTGGTTTCTCATTAGTTGAAAATGAATCTTTAAAACTTCGTCCTAGTTCATTTCAGTGTTTTGATTTCTTACAGTTTTGCAGTGATACAGTGATGCACCACTTTTGCCAATAGTGGTTTTCAGTAAGGACCTGTTTTGCATTGCTATGCATTTTTCATGAGAACAACATTTTAGAAGCGCCATCTGTTCGTTTCCTTCGCCTTTTTGTTGTGTTCTTACGCTGCATGTATTATTTGCATTATAAACTTCAACTGTGTCACAAACCCCCCCCCCCCCCCCAACAACAGTAATTGCTGGTGTCATACATGGAGAGCTGCCTTTTACTTCCAACAACACGCTGGGATCAGTCACGAAACGTGAAATAAATTAAATGTTGGAAGTACAGTGACACTTTTACATTATGTTCCATTGTCATTGCCAGGACAGCAGCTCTTCCAAATCCATCTCGATAATGCAAGCAAGTAAATGAGTGGGTCCCCCTGCCAAGGCTGTGTGATCCTTCATATTTGAAAATGTACACATAGTCCAATGTAAGAGGAAAGTAGAATTTTTGCACCATGAAGAAATAATTCAAAAACATTGTGTGTCCTCTATCTTATCGTTTAAATTCGACTGAGCTTTGCACCTACTTTCATTTCAAATCTGCTCCAACATCTCTGAGTTGCCCTGCTAACTCGCAGAAGTGACAAACAGTCATAACCTCAGTGGTAGAAGTAATTACACTGAAGGTATAAGGGAGGCAGGAGAGGACATAATCAGTTTGTCAGCCTCAATAAGACCTCGCTCCCGCTGAGCAGACGTAATCTACTGGAAGCTGATTTGACTGATGAACCTCCAAATAAGCCACAGAGCCAGTGAATCCATCACATTATCCCGAGCATTATCCCGCCGTTATTACGGTGAACATGGAGGGCACAGTACAGCACCTGTCTGTCAGGATGCTGCATGTTTGATGATGGTATTTCACTGGACATATATCACCAGGTTGTGGTGGAACTAAGGACGTTACAATACAGACATTTCTTTGCTCGACCTAAAAAACAGGCAGCGCTTTCATCCTTCCTGTGAAGGTCATTCTAAAGTGAAGATGCTCGTATAATTTTTTTTGGAAAATTCAAAACTAAAAACCAATTTGTGTTGTGTGTGTTTCGAGGCTGAATAACATCTACATTCATACAACGTGGACTGAAAGAGCCTTGACCTTAATGAGATAAACTACGGATTTAAAGGAGAATTTTTGTGCTCTCATTCAGCTTCATAATTTCAATTTGTGTTGTTACTTGAAAAGGTTTACATGATCTAATGTTCTGAAAACAAATCACACTCCTCTCACGGTCTCCAATATAATACATAAATGTCATTTCCCCTAATTGTGGAATGGACAAGAGAAGATAAGTTTCTTTACCTAACAAATACATAAAAAGATAAAAATGTGCTGATGATAAGTAACTACACAGTAATTCTTTTATTTTCTGTAAATAGCTTAAATGAGGTTAAATGTTTCCTCTATATAAAGTGAAAACATAAATTCATTGGAGGTTCTTCTTTAGACATGAATTATAGGGACACAGCATTGAGTTTATCACTGTACGTATCTTCTGTTTCAAATAAACAGCTTATGTCTCATCTTGTCCATTGCTGCTGCTCCTCTTTTCAGCCTCTGTCTGAAACACTTGATTTTAGCTCCTGTCTCTTTAAGACACCACCTCCAGATAAAGCCCACTCTGATTGGCCAGGTGGCTTACTCCCGTTGTGATTGGTCAACTGCTTACATTGGCTTTGTACAGGGGGTTTGTCGGACTTACCACTAGGGGCATCATCATCATGTCACATCACAATGATGCAATGCTTGCGAGGTGTTTCTATCAGACCCTTTTTCATACATAAAACCCTGAGCATCCCACTAGAGGAGAGAAAATACTGCATCATGCGTCTCCTTTAAAGAGTTTGGACCGAAGTCGAGGACCAGACGACATTGTGATGTTCAGAATTGCCTCGTGGTTAATTGTCCCCCCCCCCTTATCCCTGGAATGATTAAAATACTCATATTGTTTATTGTGGCTATGATGGGAATCTGCTTAACGTGATTACTTCAGCCCCCTTTAATGCAGGACCCGCTGACAGAGGTTCCACAAATGAAAAGATAGCTGAATGTGCGGTGGAACATGATAAACATGCAGTAAAGGGACCATCTGCCCGTATGGCTGGCAATTACATTACACTTCCACTCCTGCAATGGTGATAGAGTAAGGGAGAGAGCATTAGAACGATTCACTGTGCGTGGCAGGTAGACGTCCCCCGTGGTCAATATGTTTTTACAGGATGATCCACAGTGCGCTGAGCTTTTCTCTCCCGTGCAAAACTTTGAATAGTTTGGGTTACTTTTTCTTGACAAACAGATTCATAATAAACTCATCGGCCCTCTTCGGAACACACCTCACATCGGTTCCTGACACGACTGTGGAATGTCTTCAATGTTTTGTGTGAGGACGAAGGAAAAGGCCTGTTTGTGTTTGCACGCCCTTCAGAAGACACAGAGATTTTAAAGTGAGTGAGTCATTATTGCGAAAGTGTGGTGTGCAAAAATTGTGACAATTGTTTTGCTCGGGGAACACTTGCCCCTGTCCTGGCAGCGTTACACAGGACGGCCATCTGCAGCCCACATGTCAGAGAGCAGCAGCCAACACGGTGGCAGATAATTGGTGAGGGAGGGTGAGGGAGGGTGAGGGAGGGGGAGGGCTGGAGCGGGAGCCTCAGTGTGAACCTACTGAAATCAATTTGCTAGAGATGGACCAACAAAACAGTCGTAAGACACACTCGCGTGCATGTGTGCACACACACACACACTCACATTTACATAACCTTCACGTGTTCCCCAGCATATGAGAGAAACCTTTAGATAGATTCCCTGGTGCTGTGAAGGTCTCCTGCCCTGAGGGGGGGCATCATTCTTCTACATTTCACTGCACCATTTGCTTCCATTTAACATCACTCATGTGGGGCAATGACAAAAGTCAATATTTAAAAAGAAATGAGGAAGCGCTGCTGTAGCCGTGTGTGTGTTGACTCATACAATCTTTATGCACATTTGCTGTGGAATTTTTTTTCATTGCATATCAGTCATTATTTGCCTGAAGTGTTTATTTTTGTGCTCGGTCGGAGTAACAAACCAAATATGTGGTTTCCAATGTTACATTAAAATTGATTTACAGGCCTGTTTGAGGGGATATTTCTGGATGCAAGTGGTCAATTTAATGGTTGACATTTGATTTTAAGCGACTCATCTCTAGCATTGTATCGTGAAGTGACAACATTGTCCCAAAATATCTAGAAACAACCCCCCGCACGCACACACACACACACACCCGCACACAAACACACTCGGCCATATGCACCAAAAACGATCACACACCGAGTGACAGACAATCTGTCAAAACTTGCGTACGTCTCATTTGTCTGGGAATTAAAACGAGGAGGCAGCTGAGGAATCTCAGGCAGCAATCTATTCCTCAGACAATATACTTCCACCACTTGTACCAGCCAAATGATTATTTACAGCCTGCTGTCAGTACAGAACGTATGAATAAATTCATGTGAGTGCTTTGGACTGCATGTGGCGCAGGAATCAACTTCCACGTCTTCCATGCATGAATTTGAGCTTATTGATTCACAGACAAGAATCATGTTCGGTATTCTCATCTGCGCTGATCCAATTACTAGAGAAAACACACTTTTCATTATTTAGTATTTATGATTGTCTGCATTTTCCATTTTATTTCATCAATTCTCTCCATTGTCTTGCCTAAATGTCTCCTCATATCTTTTATTTATAAAATCTTTTACTACGCTCCCTCCATCTTCTGTGGCGTTGTTCTTCTCCATCAGTTTTACTAGCTGGTGATGAATGTGTCCTCTTTGGAGGCTTCGCAGGCCGGATATTGAGGACAGACTGTCTGGTCCAGTGCATCATGAGGAGGCCTCACGTCAGAGTTGTCAGAAGTGGCGCCCAGGGACCAGCGCTCACAGGCCCAACGGCGGTCCAAGACATAAACCTTTCATCTTCCTACAGCTTAGGGCTGCTGTTTCCTCAAAAGACAAATTAACCAACAGTTTGCATGTTGAGAGACACCTGCAGGTACCAACTATTGGCTCTATTACTCACTGTGGCAATTGTGGGTTTGAGGAATGGGCAAATTAAAAAAGCAAATACTCTGTTTGTTCTTCATATTCAAATCCATCCTTTTAGTGTATCCACATGAAACGGATCATAACAGAAGAACTGTATTAAGGACACCAGCATGGGTGTGACTGATTATTTAAATGGCAGGAGCTTCTAGTCTCTGACACCTGCTTGTTGAGCAGGTTTTAGAACATGAATTCCCACAGGCCTCAAAAATTTACTTTTTGTACTCAGCCACAAAATAAAATCTAATTTGGATAACAACAATTTGGACGGGCGGCACAGTAGGTGGTTCAGTAGTTAGCACTGTCGCCTCATAGCAGGAAGGTTCTTGGTTTGCATCCCGGTTTGTGGGTTTTCTCCTCCCGGCCTCCAAAGACATGCAGACTGAGGTTAACTGGAGACTCTGTCAACGATAGAGTCAACGATACATTGGGACTTTTAGGGTGTAGGGTCTTCTTCTCGCCCATGTGCCAATGATCCTTAAAGAATAAATGGTATAGATACCAGATTGACACTTTAACTTCCCGTGGTAAATAACTGACTAACTGTACTTTGCACAATCCAGTCTGGTGTTACTTACAAAATATTGCACAATCCCCTTCCCTGCTTATAGTATTTTTACACAACATTTTTGTTTCCTATGTTTATATTATTGATATTTATATTTGCACCACACCAAATTCCTTATACTGTATGTGTAGACCTGCTTGGCAAAAAAAAAAAGAAGATTTTAATTCTGATGGATTGATGGTTAGGACGTACTTTATACAAGAGCTCTGAAAATAGTCATCTTTTCAAATCAATAACAAATCAAGTAAATTGTGAACAAACATCAGCTCTGATTGGCTACACAGTCACTTTACTCCTCACACAGGCTGCTATCGCTTCTTAAGGGAGATTTACGCTCCGTCGTGGATACGAACCCTTAACTCCTCCCACCGACCTCTACCACAAACATCAGCCTACACCCGGGTTCAAATTCACATACGACGATATTATCAGAAAACATAAAAAAGGACAAACGGATTGCGGCTGTGCCACAAACCTTCCTTAGAGGCTTTAGTGCGAGAGTCTCAGCTCCATTGAAAAGAAATCAAACCTGTCAGGACTCATAAGAGCTTTGGACTTTTCAGTGTCAGGTGTCACCAGGAGAGGATGCGTTCACTATCTTCACTCAGCACACCGAAGAACACAAGCATAACCTGATAATTGTTAATAAACTGGACAGGACAAAGAATCGTCTGCTAGAACCGGCTCTACTTCGGCTTCATGCACACATTTTTTCTTTTTATTTAATTTAGTGTTTTCTTGGTCTGAATATATTTCATTCTCGGCTGGAGCAAATGTAATGAAACCCAGTTTTGACACCGGGGGATCAATAAAGCATTTCTGTTTCTGATCTTCTGATTCTCAACTTGAAAAAAGTAGTTTTCATGTCGACAGAATTGAAGGACGTACAGGAAGAAGCCCGACAGTCTGCTGGGGAGAAAACAATATTCACAATGTGGAATATTTTATTAAAACCCCCTTTGGATCCTCTTCAGCCTTATGGACAGAAAACAAACTGTAAACAATGGACGAATGGACAATTGGATCCACGACCACTTAATCGTCTCACTTGTTCGTGATGCTGGTAAATCTGAATAAATTATACTTTTATACTAATGGTTTTAATAAAAATGAATCTAACTGCAAGATAGAAGAGCTTCAAATTAATCTCATTCGTTGTCGTCCTTGTCCTGAATATTTTCTTTTCCTTTTGCTTCTGAGCATCATGAACACATCAAATCTAAAAGGGTCACTTCCACTTATATACATAATAACGTTGCTCACCCCTCCAACAAAAGTTTACTTTGGTCCGTCATCCACACACTTTCCTTCTTTTATTTTGTGGTGACGTAGTAGCTCATATTATTGTTTAAGTTAAGTTTTCTTATCTTTTCTTAGCAAAACCAAGCACACACACCAAATAACATCAAAATGATCAAACAGATAAAACTCAAGGTGAGAGTGAAGAACTTTGAATGTGTTTTTTTAATGTTAAGTCTTCCTTTAAGGTCACTCAGAGTCTCTTCACTCTGTTTCCCTCGTTCTATGGAAACTTTCCTTATGCTCTGGTTCTTATTTTCCATCCGTGCTGCAGCAGCTATGTAAATTCTTTTTTTGAAAGTCAGCCAAAACTCTTGTTGTGTGATGTTTACTTTATCACAGCCAGCAGCCATTAGAGAGAATAGCTGAGAAGCACACAGAGAAAGAAACTTATTTTTCACGTAGTGGATTACAATCAATGCTGCGCTGCGGCTTCGAGATGCATTAATCACATACTGTTAATACATCAGAGGGTTTATTCAAGGGCAACTATTAAGTGTGCATTTATCTGCGGTTACAGGATGTCTGACTGGCCAGATGAATATGTTATAGATAAAAGCTCGGGTCCTGCACCTCTACAGGCTCCGAAGAAAAATTCTGTACTTATGATTTTCTTTTAAGCATTATAAGTACAATTTGGAGCTTTTTCATTTTCTGCTTACAGATATTCTGGCCTCTGGGTTTTCACACTATCATTCGCACATAACCAAACATGTTGTTGCCTTCTTTATCATAACAATAGCAGGAAGCATTCATCTTTATTCATCTTTATAGTAAAGATGGGCTGTGGCTCGGGCAGGACATCAACATAGCCTGTCCTGTTTTACATAAAAATATAAATAAAACACAATATTTAGCATTTGATTCTATGTTTCTTGGTTGTAGCTTTTTACTGCCAGTGCATCAGTGAACGCTCCACTAGTCAGATTTCACATTTGAATACGAGACGTGTAAATGACCATAAAATATTAATGTAATGAAAATGAAGGTTGTGTGAATCTGTTTCCGAAGGTGCATAAGTTCACGAGAGCATGATGTATTCCACGATACGGAAGCCACTGAGTTATACACATGCTGCATCACTCATATGCCTGTAAATCATTATTACACATATTCCCGATAATCAATACAAGAAGGGCACTCATTAAAGCGCACACCTCCCACAGTGCCTTAACCAAACCAAAACCAAATTGCACATCCTCATAGATTCCATGAATTTTTTAAATAAAGATCCATTTCCTTTATTACAATGCTGTTTCTCTCTGATCCTCAGTGTAAACATAAAGTACACAATAAATACATAAAACAACATATAAGTACACAAGCAACACTTAAGTACACAAGCATCATTTAAGCACACAACATATAAATAAGTATGCAGTCAATGAGGCATGGGGTAGATAGGATATGAACTTGATCCACAGGATAAGTAAAATAGACACATAAAAAGTGATGAAAACCTTGTAGTTACATTCAATACACAAATGCAGATAAAAAAATAAAATAAACCAGTCAATCTCATTTTAGAATATAGGACTAGATGGTGAATATCCCTTGTACACTGTATCAGAGTGGAGTCAGCGTTGGCCCAGTGTGGAACATCCTATCCACACGGTGTCACAGTGAAGTGGGACCATGAGAAAGGTTTCACTGTGATAATGCAAAGGTCAACATCTAACAGCTTCATGCAGCTGTGCTTTCTGGGAAAAAGAAAATAATACACTGTGCTGCTGCTAATGGGAGTGTCAAGAGGAGTATATAAACAAATGCACTTAACCTTTTCACCAGCACTTGCCTCAGGGCCCCTCAGCTCAATATCATGTCAATTATCCATTTAAAGAAATATATGTGCTGGTTCTGGACAATCTTCGTTCTCAATGACCCTCGGGATCTGAGATCAAACAGGACAGTGCATAACCCTGAATCCAGCCTCTTTGAATTTGTTACCCACGTGCTTTATTTCAGATTCTAAATATTTTAATGATGAGCGAGGAGTCAGGCCTGGTTCTGACAAAAATGTTGAAATGATATTCAGTTTCAGCTTAGTTCCTGCTCGTGCCTGTAATGAGTGAAAATGTTGGATTCTGGTCGAGTTCACACACAAAAAAACAGAATGTGGTCGTCCTGACAGATAATTGGGTCCTGAGCCGGATCTACAATACAATGCACCAACACATATTTCGCAAGACTCAACTATACTGTATCACCAGTGTTGCCAAGCAATCCAGTGAGCTCCCCTCACCGGTGAATGATAGTTTACTAAGTTACACTACGTTACATCTTCATTAAAATAACTTTATTATCATAATCTGATAACTCTGTTGCTGTGCTGTCGACTTCATGTGGAGCTGATCATCAGTGGTTCCTCCAGGTCCTCGGGTCCGCTCTCCCTGACAGTTCCGTTGAAATATGGACTTAGCTACAGAGGGACAGAAGGAGAAGGGAAACATCCTCTGTCTGTTCCAGCTTCAGTTCTGTGATAATAGAGGCAGAGACAGAGGGGCATGTTGCTGCAGCACCGAATATACCACACATTCCTCCAGACGCCGGGTTTGACTAATGACCCACCCTTGGATGTGTCTCTCTTCAAGCGGCTGCAGAGAGAGGATGTTGGGATGATGAGGGTAGTGTAGTGTGGGTTTTGTATGCGTGTGTGTGACTGAGAGTGTGTGTGTGTAGACTCTTGTTAGGTGAAGTGTGGGAATTTAAAGTTACAAAGACAGATGACGAGAACTAGAAAAGGTTGCGTTCTCCATCCAAGACGTTTAGTCCTTGTTTTCTTCTTCTGGTGACATGTCCCATATGTTAGAGTTATGACCTGCAGCTGGATGGATTCTTTACTTGTCTTATACACTATGTCATCAGGATATATATAAAAATATATATATATATATGGGGTTTACAAAGGAGACTGACATATTGGCTGTTATAATTTGTCATACTTCTCATTATTCAGTTCACTCATAGTTCTCACATGCAAAATATTAATGACTATTTACCAAGTGTTTACTTTAACTTCTGCTGACAAAATTCTATTATTGTTATTGTTGCATTAAACGCATCAAGCTACAGAGAACATGTTCACCACTGGCTGTTGTTGTATTTATGTGATTCATGTTGATGTAGCCAATTAGCTATAGTTCGATGTGGGCAGTGACAGTTATTTGAGTGGAAGTGAAGGGGGGTCATAGGTTTTTCACAATAAAACAACTTGCGGCTGACAGCTAGTTGTTAAAAATACATCATTTTAATTTCTGATTTCTCCAGCAAAAAGAAAAAATGTCTGACCACCTGCAGGACTCTGACTACTTCTATTTGCAGAAAACCCACGCAGACACAGGGAAACATGGAAACTCCACAGAGCAAGAACTGAGCCAAACTGGAATTGAAACTGAATGACAATGGAAACCACAGCAACAAGGATGCACTGATCCACTGAAATATTTCAGAGAATTTATGTACATGTGAAAAAGAGATCCCGTCCAAATCTTACACTCAAGTTAATGCTTTTTTTAACACCCAATTATATAAAATGATACTATTATATGAAATTACTTTTATATCCGACAGCCTGGTATGATTGACTTGGTTCATTAATGTAATTACAGTGCACACAGAGGATTTTCATTTGACATTTTAACTACACTGCTTTTTGGAACAAAACCCCACTTTGACCCTGTTTAGCCCCAATTAATGGTTCCTCCTCCTGCTGAGAAGTCTGAGCTCTGAATCTCAGGTTGTGATGGATCTTAAAGGATTTCTCAAGATACAAAGATGTTGAAAAGTTCACCAATTATTACTGCAGCTTTTCAGTTTCATGGCTTATAAGTGAACTTGTGTATGTCTAAAGAGAGTCAACCCGGTTTATCTGCTAACGAGCCCAGTGCAATAAGTATGGAGCAGTGAAATAGCAGGAGCAGTAGGAGTGAACTACTGTGAAATTGACTTTGTTATTAGTCCAACTACGGGTAAATAAGAACTGGAATAAGGCAACATTATTAAAAGTTCCCCTGAGGACAGCACCGTCAGACTTAAACAGGCTTACATTTGACACTTCATTTGACACAATTCATAGAGAACATTTAGACAAGTCCTTCACGTCAGTTTCTTTCCCTAATTCGCCCGCAGCCAGGATAACTGTGCACACAGGGAATTATTTTGAATGAAATACAAATAAGGAAAATTGCAAATCTTGCCCCATGAGATGACAAAGCCAAAGACCTTATAACCTTATGGTTAATTATAAAACAGGGATTTAGGTTAAAATATTATGAGTATTATTTAAGAGAAAAACATGCTACATTTGAATGATTGTCTTTCTGAAGAAAGGTTTATAATTTGCTTTGATTTAAATGAATGAAAAAGTTTTCTTTATTGCCAAATCAATAAACATATTGAATGAATAACTTGACAGGACAGATCAAACGGAAAAGCACTGCTTTGATATAGTTTGGGCGTTTGAACCAAGGTAGTTGACACAACATTAAGCAATAGAAGAAGAAGAAGAAGCGGAAGTCGTTCCCAGACCTTTGCCTCGAATGATATCGCCTCCTGCTGGTGGTTATACCATTAAAATTAAAGAAATGAATCGGTTCATTCATTATCTACATTGAAACAGGAAGAATTCTGTCCACCGACTTGACAAGTTGCCATTGTCAGACACACACCTGTCTACAGGCCAATGCAAGTCAAGTAGGTAGATGCAGCCGACGCAGGTGATGATGACAGGACACACACACGTCATACAATATTCTTGTGGGGGCTACCCTAAGATACAATGTGATACCAAAATGTACAGGATCAAATACAATTGAATAAATACATGAACAGCTTAAGGTCCTTAAGCACAGAGCTGTGTGCATGACTGCAATTTCTAAAAATTCGAACTATGGACGATATTAAATATTTCTGCAACCTGTTAATCACATTCTTATATATAATGTAATGAATAACAATCGAAGGAGTGCAAAGAGGGGAAGCATCTCTCCGAGCGTTTTTCTCTTTCCTTCAGTAGACGTGCCAGTTGGACGCCGCTCTCTAGCCTCCAGACAACGTGGATGTGGGAGAGGAGGGAAAACAAACTGGGGGATGTCAGACAGGGAGCGAAAAAAACAGAAAGAAAAAAGAAACGACAGGATGTGGGATTTGTGACTGAAGCACTGTACAATGATGCTCAGTTGCAAACCCTGCTGCTATGGCCCCTCTCTGAAGAATAACACTGCACAGCTGCTGTCCTGATCTCAAGCCTCTTTTACCAATACATCCCCTTCTCCCCTTGCAGAGTAAATTTACTGTCCCCCTGCGCTCCCTGTGTGTGATGACTTGGTAAGTGGTCTTGAAATTAATCCGAGCACCACAGTTTCCACTCGCGCCCCCTGCTCTTCTCTCTCCTCCCTGCTGGTTTCTCCTGCCGCCTTGGATGGTTAAACGGTTTGCGGGTTTGCTGGCAGTGGCAGTAAAGCATGCTGACAATGGGAAGTGGGAACTGTGGGCTCACACCATAGTTGCGAGGAGGCATCCGCACTGCTAATGTTGCTACTGTGATGCAGGCATTTGACCGAGCGGCTCAATGTGGGTCTAAACTCCCGATCCCAGTGATATAACTCAGCACAAGTGGCCACAAATCAGACCCTATAAAGCCGTCACATGTAGGAAACCCATTTACCCATCGGAAAACCTCCAGCAGGACTCCTGTATTCGCTCACAGTGCTAGGGAGAGAGACTACACTCCTTGTAGTTTCAGGAGCCACACATTCAGTCATCAAGAATCATATGTTTGTCACACCTCCTAAGATGAGCGGATGATTTCTTAGATCTGTGTTTGTCAGGAAACACTGTGGTGGAGAAATTCACGACTCCCTTATTTTGTAGTGATAGCGTCACAGGAAAATTCAAGTGTTCATTTTTGCTATCTCCTCATTTTGTCCAATTAATTTGATGGGAAGAGATGTAAAGTGTCTCTTGGGCATTTCTCTCGTTTTCATCCCATCAGGAGTCGTAGTGGTCTTGATCCACCACAGATTTACACATGCATTAAGTATAATGCTGATTCAATATTATATGCGTGTGAGTGGAAGCTCTGTTCATCTGTCGTCACATCCATCAAGGGAAAGATGCAGGTTTTGAGAAGGTTCAGAGTAAGTTGTAGAGAAAGTTGTGTGAGAGAGAAGTAAACTGGTTCTGGAATGAACACAGATGTGCTGTTTCTGTCATTTTACCCAAACCAGAAAATAAGTCACTCTCTCAGTTCCTCCACAGATGTTCAGAGGCTGCTTCCTTTTTTGATGATCCTGGTTCACACTCGCATGTCTTGCTGTCAGAGCACAGAAATGATAAATGTCAAGGATAAGAAATGTGTCAATGCTGACATTTGGGAAAACACATCAGATCCTGTTGTTCAGTATAATCCATTTTTAAAAGTGTATAGAAGACGATTTACACCGGTTGTTCACACACTCAGGACTGTTGAACTGGTACCAGACACACATACAGACGCCCCAATATGCACATGCATATTTACATGATACAAACAACATTTCAGGAACACACCCAGCGCTAAAAGAGGTCCCTAAGACACTTTAGCGATTCGTCCAAGATTTGCAAGTTGTCAACGGCGCAGTACAACAACGTGCTCTGTCTGAACCAAATCCTTAAACAATCCTTTGGCAAGTTCTGCAGGATAGTAAATGGTTCTCTGTAGTTGATCTGGCAAATGCATTTTTCAGCTTTCAAATTGATAAAGACAGCCAAGAGCCGATACTGGTTTGCGTGTGAGTTTAACAGGGAAAGTTCTACATTCACACACCTTTGTCGGGGGCTATTGTGAATCACCGACCATTTACAATCAGGCACTAAAGAAAAGCTTAAGTTCATTGTAGATAACATCAGGAAGTGCAATATGTTGACGATGTAATGATTTGTTCTCCGACAAAAGAACAATGTGAAATGGATTCTGTGGCTCTCTTAAAACACTTAGCTGCAGAAGGCCACAAGGCAAGCCTGAAAAAAAAGAACAAGTTTAATTTGTAGGGCCATGTGATCACAGCAGAGGGCAATTTAAGCAATTAAAAATATTCCTGAACCTGTTACAAAGAAACAAGTCATGTCATTCCTGGGAATGTGCTCGTATTGCAGATCATTTATTCCTAACTATGCTGTCCTCCAGGCGCCACCACAGAGCAGTCCCACACGGGCGGGGCCTACGAGCACATAAGGTCACATGGACTGACACAGAGAAAGCTTTCACTGACTTAGAACTGACCCTACAATCGACCCCGACCTTAGGACTACCGAACCCTGACCGACCTTTCACACAGGCAGTTGATGAGAAGGGGGGGGGGGGGGGGGGCTGCATGACATCAGTGCTACTCCAAGAACATGGTGGCTAACAGAGACCTGTGGCATATCTCTCAGCAAACCTTGATCCTGTTGCTGCAGGCCTGCCTACTTGTCTAAGAGCTGTAGCAGCTGCAGAGGAGGCTGTAATGGCCTCCAGACCTTTAGTGGGATACTCCCCACTCACTCTGCTGGTCCCACATGCTGTGTCTATGATTTTGTTGGAAAAAAAGACATCTCATTTGTTTGCTGCATGCTGGCTTCGTTATCATGCTATTCTGTTGGGAAAATGCACACTAAACAACCAATTGGCTAAATGCTGTCAGGAAACTGGATTGTCATGGACTGAGGCTCTCCCACTCGTTCTCATGCAAATGAGAACGAGAGTCAGACCAAAATATGGATTGAGCCCATTTGAGATTCTGTTCGGACGTCAAGCAAATACGGCAATTGCCCTCAACGACTCTCTGTGAAGATGAAATGTTGTCAGTCACTGCAAGAGAGTTCCAGAACCAGACCATCCACCCGCTGTACACACACTGAATAATTAAAACACAGGATCAGTGAAGGTGGGGCAGTGTTGACCAGCACAGCTATTGGTGAGAGCTGCTTCGGTGAATCACATAATACACATGAGAATACACCTGTACGAGTGAATTCGGGTCCCCCCCACTGGACGACGATGGAACGCTGACCTCTGTGGCATCCCTTCAGACAGCCAGGCCTGTGTGGCCTTAGGGGAACTCTACTTTTCCTCCTGTCAACAATGCCTGTGTCCACAACAACAGCAGTTTGCTTTCTCCTACAGTATTGGTGAAGATACATTTGAATCCTTGTGAATTGATGTATTTGATGTTTTACTGTAGTTGTGCATTCTCTTATGTTGTCATAAATGACAAAAAGGGGGGAAGTGTAGTGGAAAATAACTAAGTTATAACTAAACAACAACTATTTTGTAGTTGAAAAGTAACTTTTGCATTCCTGAAACCTGTATGACCACAGCATCTAAATATACTCACTGGGTGTTGACTGATGTGTCTCAGCCCGTATTATACATGTACTTCAAACAGTGGAAGCATAACAAGGTGCCAGGGAGGCACAGAGAATGGGAAAGTGAAAATAAATGTCACCAAAATCAAAACCATCAATTGTCTCATTTCATGCTGAAGTGAATTTTTGGAGTGTACATAATAAGTTTGTTGTTCAGTTTCTCATATGAGTTGAAGTACAAAGGAATCAGATGTAGATGCTGTCACAGGACAAGCCAATCAAGTTTGAGACAATTCTACACATTCCCTCACAATAGGGGATGTAAAGGGAGAACACGTGAACCTTACGCATGGATGTCTGGGACCTTTTCATGAACCTAACCTTCATTGGGGGAGTTATATTTTCCAGAGGTGTGTGAGAGAGAGCTCAGAGAGAATTAACATCAATTAAAATTCTCTGGTAAACACAAAGTGCAAATACAATGTTTGTCTGGACAATCGAAATCCTCTTAGGGCTTGAAAAACATAGAAGATGCTCACGTGACAATAGATCTAAAGACTCATCTTTGCTGCCTTTACGTACGAAAAGAGACGCGTCTGTTTAAACCTGCACGTGTCTTTTACATTAGCAATACATTCACTAGATGGAAGTGCAGAGAATGAAAGTTTTTCACAGCAACAAACATGGAGACGATGGATGAGGTTGTGATGTAGGTGCTCTCACACCTGGAGTGTTTGGTCCGCACCTTCAGACGTTTCAGTGTAGTCCAAACCGAAATAACAGGTGTGAAAGGTGCCTTGAACCATGATTTGTAAAACTGGACCAACATTTAGTTGGCCTCAGCCCCGATCAAACTGAAAGATGGTTCGGTTTGTTTTCAGTGTGAAAGCATTTTCTTTTGGGATAGTTCGGACTTTTGGATCAACGGCATAGAGTTGAAACAGCATTAAGCCACAGATGACGAAAAAGAACATTCAAATAGTTTTTTTTTCCAGTATTGAGAATACAGAAACATCATCAACATTTCATTTGCTTATTCACCACTGTACAGTGAATCTACTTCAGGCAGAAGTTGGGTTCAAATATATTTAAATCCTGTGTGATCTTTTGGTATTTGTCTCAAAACCTGAATAATACTGAAGTGGAGTCATTGAAACATGATCTGTCTCTGGGTTGTTTCTGTGAATGTGTGACATCACAGTATCAATGCTTCCTGTTTGTGGGCATCAGATGTTGTTTTCAGTTTCTTTTATTAAGAGCATCATCAACTGCTCTGTTAACTCCAGGCTGTGCGGTTCAAGGGATCTGATTGGCTCTTTTGATGAGAGTTTCTGCCAAGTAAAACAAAGGATGAAGCGAAGGTAGTTAAAGCAGGTTCAAAACAAATTGAGCAATTCAGATCTGGGTGTCAGACACAGTCTGAGTTTCTCTTCTCGTCACCTCATCTACCGCAGCAGAGCACAGGGCAGAACATATGGAGACTAACAACACCGAAGCACTTCAGGCAGACTTTGATGTATTTGAAATTTCTGAGGAGCTTGGATTTATCCTCAAGGAGCCACTGGTAAGTTTCATCATCATCTTTTCTTTCCTCATAAAAACTTGTTGTTTTTTCACCATATAGTAATCAAAGCAGATCTAAAACGAGACAACAGAATGTCATGACAAAAACAATACTTTGAATACTGCACAAACAGAGACATGTTTGTTTACCAGCAAGGATTAGCTTCTCTTTATCTGGTGCTTTTCAGGTATTTGATCAGAGGTACATTGGTCTGTCCGGGCTGAAAATGATAATCATGCTTGTTTTTGAGTCAGGTTATAGACAGTTATTGATCCGGTAAAAGCCTGTCTCTTCAGGTTTTTATTGAGCCATTCACATGACTGGACCTACTCTGTGTTCAGCAGAATGAGAGTTCCATATACTCATGTTGTCAAATTTGGATAAGGAAACTCAAAAATAAGTACTTTACTGCATATATTTGCATTTTGAAACTTAATACACTGTCATCAACCTGTGAGAATGATAAATAATCAACTTTGGCATTTACTTTTCTAATTTTGAACGAAAAAATCAAACAGTGGCATGAAGCACAGCCCACTCTCCTGTTTACACAGTGATTTCCCATCAGGGCACCCTCATTTTCTACCCAGCTCATTTTCTCATCCTTCTCCTGCCTCCTCACTTAAAATGCTGTCTCTCTCTGATTGATAGCACCAGTCATTCCCTGACATGCAGGTCAGGCACCACAGCAAACATGAGCTGATGATGGTACTTATTACATTCTACATGAAAAAAATCAATCAATCAATGAACAATTAATTTTACTCTTTATCATCGAGACAAACCTTCCAGACTATTATCGGGTGTGGCTGGACCTGGCAAATAATCTCACACCTCTGATAGAGTCACGTAAACTACGGGACCTGGTTCATAAGGTGAGAATGAACAAAGTCTTGATGGTGTTTGTTGCTCTCGAACATGGAAACATAAAAGCACGTGTTCCCAGATGCCGGTGTTGAGTCCCCATCTCTTGAGCAACCACAGGGAGCTCAGGCTGGCTCAGCTGGTGCTGGGGTTCATCACCATGGGATACGTGTGGCAGAATGGACAACATGCACCTGCTCAGGTAAAAACTGCAGAGCAATGGAAGGAAGGATGGCTGAAACTGTTTTATTATCATGAATGTTATATATATTATATGTTGTTAAGTCAACAGTACCTGCTGCTCTACGAGGCTGTACTTTACAACAGCAATGATTTGAGCTAAATTCCTGGGGAACATGTTATTGTTCGTGAATATTTGGTCATAAACTAGAACTCTTTAAACCATTGACTGTGTATAAAGATGGATTTCTTCAGGTCCTCCGACCATCCATAATTTCCCAGTTACGGGTGCTGTGATCTTGCACCCATGATTTCATTTGGAGCCAGAGTCTGCGCAGTAGTGATCAGGGGATGGAGCCACAGCAGCGAGGTTCCCTCCCATACATGCGCTCAACCAATCAGTCTGAGCTGTCAATCATGAAGCTTGACCCAGTTTTTACAAACTTTTCCAGAAAAACAAAGACTTGAACAAACATTAAAGGTCAGAAACCATCTTTGATGTATTTAACGTGCACACTGACTTTTAGTTTGGTCCACTTCCAATCAACTAACATGGGGGAGGTGGGGTTTATGATCTATGCTGCAGCCAGCCACCAGGGGGCAATCACGGCCTTTGACTTCACATTTGGGGAACCATTAAGTCATCCATGTTTATGTACAGTCCACAGAAAGCTACTATTTTACCTGGACACATGTCAGCAACATGGTTAGAAACCTCTGGATTGAAAGGATTGTTTTCCTTGGTTGACAGATTCTCCCTAAAGCTCTGGCCTGGCCCTACTGGGTGGTGTCTCGCAGACTTGGACTTCCACCCATCTTAACTTATGCAGATTCAGTTTTAGCCAACTGGAAATTAAAGGACCCCAAAGGGTGAGCAATGTTCATTTGTTGCCTTATTAATGTCTTTACTTCATGCACGAGGCCAAACCCCCTCCTTTATTATGGTAGTAACCTCACCATTGAACTGCATAGTCTGTATTTCAGTCACGTAGAAAAATTGTTCAAAAAGAATAGCCTCCGCTGATGCTACTGTTTCTTTCATTTTCATTTCAGGGCAATGGAAATTGGGTGAGTAGAAGGAAAATAAAACTCGTTCACTCACGTGATTTTCATAGTGTGATGATGATGTTGTGCTCATGCATTTTCCGAAATAGGAACATGGATTTGATAGTTTCCTTACCCGGGGAAGAGAGTTGCAGGGGATTTTTCATTGTGTCGTTATTTGTCGAGATGGCTGCTAGCTCAGGCATAATGGTTCGTACTGGCTGCTGTTACTCTTCCTCTTTCACATCAACTGTTTCTGAACCACAGACTGATGCTGCCTATTTCCTGTGTGTCCCTTTGATTGTCTGTGTGTGTTTGCTCTTGTTTTCTTACTGATGATTTTAAACCTCCAGGGGGCTCTGGTGGTGATGCACGCAATGAAAACCTCTGACCTCAGTGGCGTACGGAAGGGTCTCATCAAAGTAACTCAGTCTTTGAGGAAGATGAAGGAAACTTTCAAACTCATGCACAGTAAGTTTAAATCAAACCGAGCCAAGTCTGAATTTAATTAATTTTCATGCTGTGACTTATATTGAAGCAATGAAAAGGTAATTACATTAAGTGGATTTGTGCTCTTTCTAGATCACGTAGATCCGACTGCGTTTCATGGAACATTGAGAATTTTTTTCTCAGGGTGAGTTTCAGTCTCCGTACGACGTTCTGCATACTGCAGTTATTAATGCTTTCAATATTTATCTCATCTGGTGCAAATATATCTAACTATGCATCATAATTCTCTGCTCCTCTTACCCTTTTGTTGCACTTTTCACTCTCGCTGCAAAAGTTAGCATCGGAAATGGTAGCACATGCCTAAATTAGCAACTCTAATTTCTAATTTCACCCAAAAATAAAAATTCACTCTTTTCTACTCACCACTATGCTGATGGAGAGGAGGGGGAAGTGTTTGAGTCCATAAACCATTTTTGGAGTTTCAGGGGTAAACAGCGTTACAGCCAAATCCAATACAATTAAAGTAACCTAAAAAAAAACAACAGGTGTCAACTGCTTTGGTGTGATCCAAGTGTCCGTAAGTCCAGACATTCAAATTTGACTCGATACGGCAATAGTTTCACCATGTTTTTAGCGTAAATGTCCGCTACCAGAATTAGCTATGCTAGCGGAAGTAGCGATGCTACCCCGGCACCTTGAGCGAGAGCTAATGTTCAGTGTGTGTGTGCGAACGTGAACATGGCTCCAGAGGAGAATAACAGAGGTCATTTAGGCTAAAAACGTGATCGAAATGAGGCCGTTTAGGCGTTTTTTTACGTTTGAAGAAGTGGTCGCCCATTTACTTCAATTGTATTGGATTTGGCTGAAACACTGTTTACCCCTGAATCTCAAAAAATGTTTTGTGGACTCAAACACTTCACCCACCCCTCCATCCGCATAGTGGTGAGTAGATAATGATAACTATCCCTTTAATACGGCATGTTTATGGTTTTGAACTGTTTTAGGTGGCGAGACAACCCAATGCTTCCAAGAGGGCTGTTGTACGAAGGTGTGAGCAATGAGCCAATTTCGTTATCAGGCGTAAGTGCAGCCCAGAGTTCAGCCTTTCAGTGTTTCGATGCTTTGCTGCGCGTCCGGCATGAAGATGAGACAGGTAATGATGTATTTCCCTCAACCCCTGACCGCCGTCCGCTGCTTCTCATGAATGCATCACTCTGTTTGTGCAGTCTGTTGATTTCTCTGACAGAAATTGTTTCGAGGAAAAGCTGTAGTTTTTCCTCTCTTTTTTAAAGGTCTCTTTTCTGTTCCCTTCACTGATCTAGGGGCCTACCTGACACGCATGAGGGATTACATGCCTCCTGCCCACCGTCAGCTGATAGAGACTCTCTCTGCTCTTCCACCTCTACGAGACTTGATCTCCTCCTGCTCCAGCTCTGATCTCTGCCAGGCCTACAACGCCTGCGTGTCAGCGCTGGTGGATTTACGGAGCTACCACCTCAATATTGTGACAAAGTACATTGTCATGCCTGCTAACCAGGCCCGAGCCGTGAGCTGCCCACTTGGAGGCATGGCTACCCTCAAAGGGACTGGTGGATCCAACCTCATGGTCTTCCTTAAGAGTGCTCGTAACAATACACAAAAATCACTGATCTTAGAGACATCACCTGTGTCAAAAGAAACAGAAATGTCACATATTACCTCCGCGAAGAAGATGTTTTCACCACTGTCTGTGCTTTGGTTGGTTTGTTTGTTTGTAAGCAAGATGATACAAAACCTACTGGGCACTTTTACCAGGAAACCTGCTGGAAAGATGCAGTAGAGGTCACAGAATATCCCGTTAAATTGTGTTGCTGATCCAGATCGGTGGGGGGATCCGGGAATTTCTATTTAGCACTTCCTTTAACATTGGGAGGATTATGACATTCATAACGGATTTCGCCAACTAATGGATCTTCATGAAAAAAAATCTTGATTTCTATGATGTGATTTGGTGCAGATCAAAATAAAAAAGAGATTATAGTTTGACTAGTGTTAAGATATTCAATCAAAATGACTAGAACGTTCATTTTTGAACCACTATCTCAAACAAAACGTCAAACTCTTTAATGTACTTTTTATTTGGCAGGATTGAGCTTCCATAGTTTTTAATACTAACGTAATCACATCTACACAATCTACACAAACTAATATGGCATCATCTGATTTGGAATGTGATGAGATTGGACACAAGATAATGACACGTTGATATAAGTCTATTTATGTATTTATTCTCTTGATGGGATGTTTTTTGTTATTTGGACTGAGCTCATACTGACGTTTAATGCAAGGAAACACAGCCCCGGTCAAAATAATACATTTCACTGGGCGTCTAAATATACTCACTGGGTGTTGACTGATGTGTCTCAGCCCGTATTATACATGTGTCTCAAACAGTGGAAGCATAACAAGGTGCCAGGGAGAAACAGAGAATGGGAATGTGGAAATAAATGTCACCAGAAATCCAAACTGTCATTTGTCTCATTTCATGCTGAAGTGAATTTGGGAGTGTACATAATACGTTTGTTGTTCAGTTTCTCATATGAGCTGAAGTACAAAGGAATCAGATATAATAAATAATAATTACATAATAAATACACATTTGTTACATGTGATATCATGTGAAAAGCACAGTCATCAAGGATGTCATTTAAAATGAATACTGTCTGAGTTTAGTAGCCTGATAGCAGAAGGAAAGAGAGATTTTGAGTATCAGCTAGTTCTCCTCTGAGGTACATGGTAACGGCGGCCTGAAGGCATCACCGTGAACTCATGAGACAAAACATGATCACGTTGGCTGATTATATTCTTTGCCTTCTTCTTCACCTTCTTCTTCACCTTATTCTCGCATTACTCCAATGATCTTGGAGCAAACCTTGACGATGCTTTACATGCTGTTCTGGTCTTTAATGGATAATCCATTGAACCAACAGATAAAAGAAAAAGTTAAAAGACCTTCGATCAATGAAAAATAAAAGTTACTTGAAATCCGCTGACTGACATTGAAAGAGTTCAGCTTCCCTCTCAAATGGACTCTCTGTTGTCCGCGTTGGACAATACACTCAGTGTTAATATCAAACTTAAGTTGATGGTTAAAAACTGAACCAAGATATTGATGCGACTCCACAATCTGGACGTCTTCTCCGTGCATGACACTAGCTTTATATTCAGTGAATGACTTGTGTCTGAAGTGAATAATCATTTTCCTTTGTTTTTGATGCATTGAGGTCGAGGTAATTATCATCACACTATTTAACAAACTCAGGGGTAATGCAGGACCATGATCAGACTCTGAAGTAGAGATAAGAGGACAGTGTCTAAGAAAACTTAAGAACAAACCTGCTCTCCTGAGAAGTCCTGCAGCTGTCAGTGTACAAATAAAAGGGTTGACAACACACAACCCTGAGGTGAACCTGTGTTTGATCTAGCAACAAACCTGGTGACTCTCCGCCACATTGGCGATATCCATTTTCGCTAATTCACGTTTGCCTTTTTTAATTCCCTACTTCACTAGAAACAGCCTTTTTCTCTAGAGGGGTCATCTCACTTGAACTATTGGCTTCACTGCAGTCACACAAGGAAACTTGAACCCATGCTAGATCTGGTTTTGATAATATATATAACAATATAGCATATAAATAATGTCGCTTTGTTCTTGGAAAAAGGCAACAGGCAATTACAAAGTTTTGAAAGACAAAACTTGTCTGTGATACTCGGATCATTAATAAAATGTTTTAATAAAACAGTCCTTTGGTTTGTCGCAGCTCACATGATTTTGACTAGAAAACACAGTATTCTGAGGAAAAATTGAAACTGTTTCATCGTCCCATTTGAATTACTGACACGATCCATTTGCACTCGAATCACAGCCTCTGTTGTTTTGCTTTGGATAAGATGTGACAGCGTCTCAGGCACCTTCCTCAAAGTAACAGCCTCTGTTGTCAACACAACAACACCCAGAAAAAACTGAATACATGAAGGTTGGATTTTTTGTTTTTGGAAGCACTCCATCCTCAGTTAATGAGCTGGAAGAGGGTTTCTGACTCTTTAAGCTATTTAGGTTACATTTGCAAAATTGAGTCTCAATCTGGTCCTTTAACGACAGCTCTGCACGTCACTGTGTACTCTATTGATGGCGAACACATGAATATTATAAAAATAGCTGGAATATATGTAAACAAAGCTGGAGTGTCAAGTATATCTTGTTGCAGAAATGTAAATATAAGCTTTGCATAAGCAGAAGACATGACTGGGTGAAACAACACTAAGGGCGCTCTGACACCTTCAGTGTTTGGTCCGCACCCTCAGACGTTTCAGTGTCGTCCAAAGCAAAAATAACAGGTGTGAAAGGGGCCTTGAACTACCATTTGGACAAATAGACCGACATTTAGTTCAACAAAAAAAGTTGGCCTCAGCCCCGATCAAACTGAGAGATGGTTCGGTGTGTTTGCAGTGTTAAAGTAGCTCATGTTTATTTTGGGACTTTTGGACCAACGGCATGATGTTCAAACAGCATTAAGCAACAGAAGAGTTCAAATACTTTTTTTTTTTTACCAGTGCTGAGAATACAGAAACATCATCAACATATAATTTGCTAATTCACCACTGCACAGGGAGTCTTCTTCATGCAGCAGTTGGGTTTAAATATATTTAAAGCCCTGTGTGATCTTTTGGTATTTGTCTCAAAACCTGAATAATACTGAGGTGGAGTCATTGAAACATGATCTCCCACTGGTTTGTTTCTGTGAATGTGGGCTTCAGATGTTGTTTTCAATTTTTGAAGTAGAAAAAACGTTGGTGGCAAAGGTAGTAAAAGCAGGTTCAACACAAATTGAGCAATTCAGATCTGGGTGTCAAACACAGTCTGAGTTTCTCTTCTCGTCACCTCATCTACCGCAGCAGAGCACAGGGCAGAACATATGGAGACTAACAACACCGAAGCACTTCAGGCAGACTTTGATGTATTTGAAATGTCTGAGGAGCTTGGATTTATCCTCAAGGAGCCACTGGTACGTTTCATCGTCATCTCTTCTTTTCTCATAAAAGCACTTTGTTTTTTCACCATATAGTAATCAAAGCAGATCTAAAACGAGACAACAGAATGTCATGACAACAACAATACTTTGAATACTGCACAAACAGAGACATGTTTGTTTACCAGCAAGGATTAGCTTCTCTTTATCTGGTGCTTTTCAGGTATTTGATCAGAGGTACATTGGTCTGTCCGGGCTGAAAATGATAATCATGCTTGTTTTTGAGTCAGGTTATAGACAGTTATTGATCCGGTGAAAGCCTGTCTCTTCAGGTTTTTATTGAGCCATTCACATGACTGGACCTACTCTGTGTTCAGCAGAATGAGAGTTCCATATACTCATGTTGTCAAATTTGGATAAGGAAACTCAAAAATAAGTACTTTACTGCATATATTTGCATTTTGAAATTTAATACACTGTCATCAACCTGTGAGAATGATAAATAATCAACTTTGGCATTTACTTTTCTAATTTTGAACGAAAAAATCAAACAGTGGCATGAAGCACAGCCCACTCTCCTGTTTACACAGTGATTTCCCATCAGGGCATCCTCATTTTCTACCCAGCTCATTTTCTCATCCTTCTCCTGCCTCCTCACTTAAAATGCTGTCTCTCTCTGATTGATAGCACCAGTCATTCCCTGACATGCAGGTCAGGCACCACAGCAAACATGAGCTGATGATGGTACTTATTACATTCTACATGAAAAAAATCAATCAATCAATGAACAATTAATTTTACTCTTTATCATCGACACGAACCTTCCAGACTATTATCGGGTGTGGCTGGACCTGGCAAATAATCTCACACCTCTGATAGAGTCACGTAAACTACGGGACCTGGTTCATAAGGTGAGAATGAACAAAGCTTTGATGGTGTTTGTTGCTCTCGAACATGGAAACATAAAAGCATGTGGAACTCAGTCTTTGAGGAAGATGAAGGAAACTTTCAAACTCATGCACAGTAAGTTTAAATCAAACCGAGCCCAGTCTGAATTTAATAAATTTTCATGCTGTGACGTATATTGAAGCAATGAAATTCAAGGTAATTACTATAAGTGGATTTGTACTCTTTCTAGATCACGTAGATCCGATTGCGTTTCATGGAACATTGAGAAGTTTCAGTCTCCATACGATGTTCTGCATACTGCAGTTATTAATGCTTTCAATATTTATCTCATCTTATCAAAACCTTTTTGGAGTTTCAGGGATAAACAGCGTTACAGCCAAATCCAATACAATTAAAGTAAATGGTGACCGATTCTTCAAATGTAAAAAAACAACAGAAAGAAACACAACATGCCGCCATACTGCTCACTGAAAATGCAAGTCCAGACATTCAAATTTGACTCGATACGGCAATATTTTCACCATGTTTTTAGCCTAATTGTCCTCTTCCAGAAGTAGCCATGCTAGCGGAAGTAGCGATGCTACCCTGGCACCTTGAGCGAGAGCTAATGTTCAGTGTGTGTGTGTGCGAACGTGAACATGGCTCCAGAGGAGAATAACAGAGGTCATTTAGGCTAAAAACGTGATCGACAACCCAATGCTTCCAAGAGGGCTGTTGTACGAAGGTGTGAGCAATGAGCCAATTTCGTTATCAGGCGGAAGTGCAGCCCAGAGTTCAGCCTTTCAGTGTTTCGATGCTTTGCTGCGCGTCCGGCATGAAGATGAGACAGGTAATGATGTATTTACCTCAACCCCTGACCGCCGTGCGCTGCTTCTCATGAATGCATCACTCTGTTTGTGCAGTCTGTTGATTGCACTGACAGAAATTGTTTTCGAGGAAAAGCTGTAGTTTTTCCTCTCTTTTTTAAAGGTCTCTTTTCTGTTCCCTTCACTGACCTAGGGGCCTACCTGACACGCATGAGGGATTACATGCCTCCTGCCCACCGTCAGCTGATAGAGACTCTCTCTGCTCTTCCACCTCTGCGAGACTTGATCTCCTCCAGCTCCAGCTCTGATCTCTACCAGGCCTACAACGCCTGCGTGTCAGCGCTGGTGGATTTACGGAGCTACCACCTCAATACTGTGAGCAAGTACGTTGTCATGCCTGCTAACCAGGCCCGAGCCGTGAGCTGCCCTCTTGGAGGCATGGCTACCCTCAAAGGGACTGGTGGATCCGACCCCATGGTCTTCCTTAAGAGTGCTCGTGACAATACACAAAAATCACTGATCTTAGAGACATCACCTGTGTCAAAAGAAACCGAAATGTCACATATTACCTCCGTGAAGAAGATGTTTTCACCACTGTCTGTGCTTTGGTTGGTTTGTTTGTTTGTAAGCAAGATGATACGAAACCTACTGGGCACTTTTACCAGGAAACCTGCTGGAAAGATGCAGTAGAGGTCACAGAATATCCCGTTAAATTGTGTTGCTGATCCAGATCGGTGGGGGGATCCGGGAATTTCTTTTTAGCACTTCCTTTAACAATGAAACACAATCTTGGTTTATATGATGTGATCTGGTGCAGAGCATAATAAAAGCGAGATTATAGTTTGACTATTTGTGTTAAGATATTCAATCAAAATGACTAGAACGTTCATTTTTGAACCACTATCTCAAACAAAACGTCAAACTCTTTAATGTACTTTTTATTTGGCAGGATTGGGCTTCCATAGTTTTTAATACTAACGTAATCACATCTACACAATCTACACAAACTACACAATCTACACAAACTAATATGGCATCATCTGATTTGGAATGTGATGAGATTGGACACAAGATAATGACACGTTGATATAAGTCTATTTTTGTATTTATTCTCTTGATGGGATGTTTCTTGTTATTTGGACTGAGCTCATACTGACGTTTAATGCAAGGAAACACAGCCCCGGTCAAAATAATACATTTCACTGGGCGTCTAAATATACTCACTGGGTGTTGACTGATGTGTCTCAGCCCGTATTATACATGTGTCTCAAGCAGTGGAAGCATAACAAGGTGCCAGGGAGAAACAGACAATGGGAATGTGGAAATAAATGTCACCAGAAATCAAAACTGTCATTTGTCTCATTTCATGCTGAAGTGAATTTGGGAGTGTACATAATACGTTTGTTGTTCGGTTTCTCATATGAGCTGAAGTACAAAGGAATCCGATTTAGATGCTGTCGCAGGACAAGCCAATAAATTTGGAGACAATTCTACACATTCCCTCACAATAATGGGTGTTTCCAGCTCCGCTTCCAACAGAGCAGAACAAGTGTATTAAGAGCTTCTGTGGGATCCGAATATGTGTTTGCAAGAGAGACCCAACCTGAAGCATCAGGACGTAAAGGGAGAACACGTGAACCTTACGCATGGATGACTGGGACCTTTTTATGAAACTAACCTTCATAGGTGGAGGATTATTTTCCAGAGGTGTGTGAGAGAGAGCTCAGAGAGAATTAACATCAATTAAAATTCTCTGGTAAACACAAAGTGCAAATACAATGTTTGTCTCGACAATCGAAATCCTCTTAGGGCTTGAAAAACATTAAAGATGCTCTCGTGACAATAGATCTAAAGACTCATCTTCGCTGCCTTTACATACGAAAAGAGACGCGTCTGTTTAAACCTGCACGTGTCTTTTACATTAGCAAGGTTGTTATGCGATATATTCACAAGATGGCGGTGCAGAGAATGAGAGTTTTTGACAGCAACAAACACGGCGACGATGGATGAGGTCCTGATATTGTACCTTTTAGGAAAGAGACAGAAATGGCCACGTTGTAAACGTTGTTGGCCAAACCTCCTACGTCTCGCTTTAAAAAGTTCTTCCATTGTTTTGATTTCTTCTTCACATTCTTTCAGTTCAGTCAGACAACTCACGTTCAAACATTTATTGCAGCATTACAACGGGTTTTGTGTTTGGCGTCTAGGCTCCAACTTAATCACTCCCCCATATGATTACACAGGAATGATGGGAGTGATGAGCAAATACTTGTAACCCCCCGTTGGAGCCTACAGGTGGATGCTGGGGTGGTGGAGGGGCTTAAGTAACTGGTAGCCATACTGCTGCAGCAGTGTGAGCAAAGGGGATGATGGGAAATTCCTCTCTGGTTAAATAGACCACCTGATAAGTGGGTGTGTAATATAGATGGTTGTGGAGAGTGAGGTATGTCACATGATGTATGTCACATGATTGGCGCGGCGCAGCTCGAGTTGCCTGCCAGAACTAGCTCGCCGGCGTCGCCACATATTCAGATTCAGACAACTTTATTGATACCAAGGAGGGCAATTCATTTGCAGCTTACAGATTTTTTACGATCACACAAACAAATAGAAGTCCGTGAGGGCATCAAGATAAAGATTAAGGAGGTAAAATAAAAAAACAAATGTACCTAATAAATAGACATTTGTTACATGTGATATTATTTAAAAAGCACAGTCACCAAAAATGTAATTTAAAATGAATACTGTCTGAGTTTAGTAGCCTGATAGCAGAAGGAATGAGTTCTCCTCTGAGGTACAAAATGGGAACATGGATTTGATAGTTTCCTTACCCGGGGAAGAGAGTTGCAGGGGATTTTTCATTGTGTCGTTATTTGTCGAGATGGCTGCTAGCTCAGGCATAATGGTTTGTACTGGCTGCTGTTACTCTTCCTCTTTCACATCAACTGTTTCTGAACCACAGACTGATGCTGCCTATTTCCTGTGTGTCCCTTTGATTGTCTGTGTGTGTTTGCTCTTGTTTTCTTACTGATGATTTTAAACCTCCAGGGGGCTCTGGTGGTGATGCACGCAATGAAAACCTCTGACCTCAGTGGCGTACGGAAGGGTCTCATCAAAGTAACTCCTCAAAGACTGAGTTACTTTGAAACTCATGCACAGTAAGTTTAAATCAAACCGAGCCCAGACTGAATTTAATCAATTTTCATGCTGTGACGTATATTAAAGGAATGTAATTCAAGGTAATTAGAATAAGTGGATTTGTGCTCTTTTTAGATCATGTAGATCCGACTGCGTTTCATGGAACATTGAGAATTTTCCTCTCGGGGTGAGTTTCAGCCTCCGTACGACGTTCTGCATACTGCAGTTATGAATGCTTTCAATATTTGTCTCATCTGGTGCAGATTTATCTCACTATGCATCATAATTCTCTGCTCCTCTTACCCTTCTGTTGCACTTTTCATTCTCGCTGCACAAGGTAGCGTGGGAAATGTTAGCACATGCCTCGATTTGCAACTGTAAAACAGGAAGCTAATACGGCATGTTTATGGTTTTGAACTGTTTTAGGTGGCGAGACAACCCAATGCTTCCAAGAGGGCTGTTGTATGAAGGTGTGAGCAATGAGCCAATTTCGTTATCAGGCGGAAGTGCAGCCCAGAGTTCAGCCTTTCAGTGTTTCGATGCTTTGCTGCGCGTCCGGCATGAAGATGAGACAGGTAATGATGTATTTCCCTCAACCCCTGACCGCCGTCCGCTGCTTCTCATGAATGCATCACTCTGTTTGTGCAGTCTGTTGATTGCTCTGACAGAAATTGTTTCGAGGAAAAGCTGTAGTTTTTCCTCTCTTTTTTAAAGGTCTCTTTTCTGTTCCCTTCACTGACCTAGGGGCCTACCTGACACGCATGAGGGATTACATGCCTCCTGCCCACCGTCAGCTGATAGAGACTCTCTCTGCTCTTCCACCTCTGCGAGACTTGATCTCCTCCTGTTCCAGCTCTGATCACTACCAGGCCTACAACGCCTGTGTGTCAGCGCTGGTGGATTTACGGAGCTACCACCTCAATACTGTGAGCAAGTACGTTGTCATGCCTGCTAACCAGGCCCGAGCCGTGAGCTGCCCACTTTGTGAGATTGGGTACGGGAATTTCCTTTAAGCACTTCCTTTAACATTGGGAGTTTTATGACATTCACAACGGATTTCCCAGGGGAATAACTAATGGATGTTCATGAAAAGAAATCATGGTTTCTATGATTTGGTGCAGATATGACTACACGCTGTGACGTCACAGTGAGTGTGGTCCAACAGACCTGACACTGTGAACCAGTCAGAATCTGCTTTTTAGTGGAACTTTTGACATGATAGTTTGACTATGTGTGATAACATATTCTATCAAAATTAGTAGAAAGTTCATTGTTGACCCACTATCTCAAACTAAGCGTCAAACCTTTTAATCTACTTTTTTTACTAGGATTGGGCTTCTATACATTTTAATACTTATGTAATCACAATATAGGATATTCAGCATTTTAACAGATCATGTTGCAGAGAGGAACTAGTTTTAGTTCTAAAATCTATAAATCATAATTTTCTGAAATAATATTTCTATTGCCATTTATATATATATATATATAAATGCATTTTCACACTATTTGTATAAACCTTTTTTTATAATCTCTTACTATAATAAAACCTGATGATTTTGCATTTGACCTGTTTTAAAACTATTTGCACTATGGAATGTAAATGTACTGATATTACAATGTATGTAATATATATTGATACAAATTACAGGATTTTTCGGAACTGCATGTGATCAATAAACTGATTTGTGAGTAGAAATAAAGAGAAACTGAACATTGGAACTCATATGTCCGTAAGAGTAAGAAGACAATGACAGAGGAGGGAGGTAAATACAGAGAGAACTGTGGTCTGGGGGGGAAATAGAGGAAGGAAGTGCTGCAGGAGTGAAATGATGCTGTTCCGATGAAATGGCGGAGGCCTGGTGAAATAAAAGCGAAGGCGAATCAGCTGCGGAGAATGACAGAGAGACAGACACAGTGGGAGTTATCAGGGGAGACGGGTGAATGGACAGACGTGGGATCAGGTCCCTCAGTTTGATCGACTGCAACCCCCCGCCCACCTCCCAGTCGTCACTTGGAGGTTGAGAAGTAATCACATTAGAAGAGAGGAGAGAACAGAGCTGCACTGCACTGCTGCTACTGCTGCTGCTTCTGCCGCTGCTGCTGCTACTGCTGCTACTGCTGCTGCTTCTGCCGCTGCTGCTGCTGCTGCTGCTGCTGCTGCCACCGAGCCCTGGTCATGGTCCAACTCTGCTCCACTAAAGCACAAAAGATGTAGAACGTGGACGGCTTGACACCGGCCGAACGCAGCTCTGGCTGTCGCTACCCTTCACAATGCTTCTAGCACTCAGAGGACACAGGAGAACAGCAAATCACCTTCAGTTGAAAATGTTTTAATGATGTAGAAACAGTAGAAAAATGCATAATATTGCACATAATCGCTAAATTGCACTTTCTCAAGGTACAGATCTTTGCATGGAAATGACCTGAATAATGTCGCCTACTGCGTGATCTAAGAATGGGAGGCCCGCGTGTGTGTGTTCCTGACATGAAACAGTGATGCCGCTGTCATAAACTCCAAGAATCCAGTAAATAACAGCGAGCAAGTTCAGTGTCATTGCTACATTATTTGTTGTTTTGAGTTTTTGAATCAAAGCTGGTGGCTACATGTTTTCTCTGCTGTTACGATTGCTACCGTGGATCCCCTAGCACTGTGTATAGCCCTTCTACTCCTGTAAGATCAGTGCACAGGTGTTTGTGTGGGTTGGCAGACAAGGTGTGTGGTGTTCCTGTTCTCTGTGGCGAAGGAAAAGAAAAAGAAGAGAAAGTTATTTAATTTTACAAGATGGGACTTGCAGATGAATGGCAAGATAAATCAATACAACAGCACTTTGAATGTTAATATAAAATGCCAACTGGATGGGAGATAAATGGACCTAAAATAGATTAAGTTCCAGAGCGTTGCTGTGACACAGTAAATGACTGAGAGGCAAGGCAAACTCTTAATGGACTCGCGGAGAAATGTTAAAATAGCCTTTACTTTTTATAGTTCAAACTTTCAAAAAAAAAGAAAGAAAATGGGGAAAAAAAACATCATTTACATTATCATAGAAAATACTCTGCCTTAGAAGTAGTCAAAACATTATACTGTATATGCTGCTTTAAAAAATCTGTAACCCAGAAGACATTTTCAACAGTGCCTGCTTCAAGAGGAGGGGCCTAAACACACACATATATATATATATATATATATATATATATATATATATATATATATATATATATGTGTTTTAAATTTCATCTTCAACTTTGCAAAAAAAAAAAAGATATACTTAAGTATGGATTCTGAAAAGAATGTGTTAGTGTAGCCAACAGAAAAGGAAGAGACACAGTTTTAGCACAGTGAAACGGAACGAGGGATGGAGAGAGATAAAGGGAGGGATAGAGCGAGAGGGGGAGGAGACAGGGGTTATTAACAAAAGCAGGCAGATGTTCAGTCAGACGCACAAACTGAGCAGGATGTGAACAGATCAGGGGGACGGGGAGGGAGGAGACGGGGCTTATAAGAACAGCAGCGACACACTGTCATGTACTGTACTGTGTTTCAGTCTTTTTACGCATGTTCCTGTCAATAGTCAAATGTTTGTGCTTTGCCGGAGGTCGGGCGGATGTCCATTCAAAGATTATAGCTTCACTCATAAAAGGCCCTCCACATGGCGCCTCCTCTCGTTGCCAAGCAATATGCTCTGAGGGGAGAGAGACCAAAAGTGCATTGCATTGGAGGATGCAATAAAACCATGTGAACATAAAGTGAGGGGTGCATTAAACCCAGAATATAAATAACATCCGTCGTTACGCAGCTTTAAAAAAATACATGTACAAATATCCTTACGCTCACCTAGTTTTTCGCAGGTGCGTGTCGACACCTCTCCAGCACACAAGCCAGAAAAAGGTTTGACAGAATTAAAAATGTTTTTTTCTTTTATGTGTCTGCTGTCCACTCAGCTGACTGGACGTGCAGTCGCAACTCAAATGAACCTTTGTCCGTCGTTATCCATCCTCATGGGTTGATTGCTCCTTCTCAATACTCCGCTGATCCGTTTAGAGAATAACAGGAGTATTAATGTGCCTGATAAAAAGGCCGTTTTCCGAAGCCTTCATGTTGGATTCAAAGGAACCAGAGTTTCCAGCGAGCGTGCTTTTTGGACTCTGTCTTGGACTTGCGTTTCGGGGTGGAAGTGAACACTTCGTTGGAGTAAGGCAGGGCAGGGAACTGTGGGCTGTCCAGGGGGCACAGTCTCCTCATCAGGGGGTGCAGCTTGTCCTCCTGCAGCTTGAAGTCCAGCTCCACACTGGAACACAAACATAAACACGTAGAATTTGAGAATATTACCTCTGCAAAAGAGGTAATGTTTGCATTGTCGTTTGTTCAGCTGTCGGTTAGCAGCATTACACAAAAACTACAGGACAGATTAACACAGAACCTGGTGGAAGGATGGGCTAAGGGTGAAAGGAAAATCCCAATAAATCAGAGAGGGGATCCAGGAGTTTGGAGAAAATGTTTTTCAACATTTGCGTTGATTTCTTGGAGGATAATTCATGGATCTTGATGAAAAATGAGTCTTTAAGAGAGATTTAAAAGAGGATAAGCAGTATCTCTTCAACTTCCACTTCAACTTTAATTATAAAGCACTTTGAACATTGTTGATCCAAAGTGCGTCACAAAACAAAGTGATAGGACAAGCCATGATAACAATGATAATGATAACAACAACAATCATAATACTACACAACAATTTAGGCACATTGAAAGGCTGAAGAATAAAAATGTGTTTTCAGATTCAGGGGGAGAGTAGAATGATGGGAGGGAGAGAGTTCCAGAGTTTTGGGGCAACGATGGAGAAAGCCCTGTCCTCAAAACACAATCTCTTCAGGGAGATTGCTCCAAGGAGTGGGAGCCCTGACCGAAAAGGCCCGGCCACCTTTGCTCCTCACCCGGGACTGTGAAAGGGCGAGTCAGGTCTTCGCTGAGGACCTCAGGTAATGACCGGGCACATGTGGTGTCAAAAGAACTGAAATGTTCTTATGTCCAGAAGGAGCCTTAAAAGTTAACAATACAATCTAAAAATCGTTGCAAGGATTTGATTAGACTTTTATTTATTGCCCAACACCAACATCAGGTGCATTAGAAGCGTTTTATGAGTCGTTTTAGCATTTATGACTCAGTTTGTGACTTATTTTTCAAGCTGGTAATCCACTGAAGTCCAGATGGAGGCTGGGAGGGAGGCGAGCGGTTCACACACCCTGGCAGCACATATCTCCTGTGGCACACATCCATATTTCAGAGTCCTGCGAGTTATGGACTTCCTCTGCATCACCCCAGTATTTTTTTATGCATGCAGTCAAAGGGCTTTTCCTGCATAGATTATATTTGTGTTAAAAAAACAGAGAGAGAGAGGCTGAATGTGGGTTGCTCCTGACATCAGTCGTCAGTGTAATCCCAGCCTGGTCATTGTCTGATTTTGTTCTGGCAACGTAGCTGAACTCTCTCTCTGATTAAATCTCTCGGGCCTGCGATATATGTGAGGGGCTAAATCCCGTCCAAACGAAACCATTGTGAGGCCAAGCAGACCTTGATTAACTGCCCGCATCCAAGCGTGGGATAAATACACTATTACACACCATCTCCCTTCTTTTTATTGCTATTGATCTCCAGCGCTCTGTTAATGTATTTATTCCTGCGATATGCTATAAATTGTCAAAGCATCATTGTGGAAATATAAGAGAATGGATCATCTGCTCTGCTCGAACGACTCACCCTCAAAAAAAGACTTTCACTCTGGTTTGAGGCATTTGGGATTTTTTCTTCTCTTCCTCACTCGGCAACATTACACACTGCATTTCAAAAGCTCAGCGACGACTCCGACTTACGGGGGGGGGGGGGGGGGCAACTGAAGAACTGAAGAATTTAACTGAATCTGCCAAAAGCAATGACATCTGACATGTCAAGGTCAAACAAGTCCTCTCCTTGTCTGCAGGCGGACAAATGGGCGTCAAAGTACAAAGCTGGGCCTGATACGGTAACCGCTGTGATGGGCAGTGTAATTAGTCCGCTGAAGGATATGCTCCACACTCAAAGTGACATAATGAATCCTGGGAACTGTCCTCACCCGTGAGATAAGTGTCAGTTAAGAACACAGCTCTATTAAAGCCTTCGGGGGGGAAATTCCTCTTGTTGTATTGTCCTTCGCTCCTTCTTCATTTTCTCGTGCACTTTTCTTTTTCTTGTTTCCACTCGAGATGAAAGCTGGAACTTGCAGGTCTGCTGAATGATGAATTCCTGACAATGTAAAAACTCAGCTTCATACACCGAAGCCTGTATCTCAGCAGAACTGCAGCCACTTCTCTTACTCTCATTATTAATTGACTCATTTCCTCTTGGTTTTTGTCTTTATCTCCATTTGTATCTTTTGTTTTATGTTCAAATCTTTGTGTCTTTTACATGTGCCGTTTTAAATAATGTCGACTTGACAGAAAGCAGAGCAGAATCACAGCGGCACCGTGCAACATAGAATCGCCTCGGCAATTATTGAGCAATTAATCACTTGGCAGATCACCGCAGCTCCTGCACGCTGTGGACAAGTGCCTCGGTGGGAAGCCAAAGGCGGCACTGCACGATGCGGGTGGCGCTGAGGGAGCAGGTGCTTCAGCAAACAAAAGCCCAATATCTAAGATCATCTCGGCACAAAAACAGATCAGAGCGGAGGAAGACAGGGAGGTTTTTCTGGGGCATTCAGCACAGCAGATTAATCGTCTTTTTAGTGATGCAGCGTGAGTAGCTGTTGCTGTGATCAGTGGCGAGCCGTCTGTTTGTCTGCGGCCGTGGTGCGCTGAGCACCGCTCAATGCTCGGTGCTCCTGGGAGGGATTTGGCTGCTGTGAGGGGCCTTTTATGCACAACACACACCATCCATTCAGCAGTGTGTACCTGCTATTCTACTCTTTTTCCTGCTACCGGCACCTTGCAGCGCAAAGTCATCTCCCCACCCGTGATTTCCCCTTCGGCCGTTCTCAGTTCAAAGTCTGCACTTGACAAGATGAGTGGCTGAGGCCCTGTACGGTGTAACATCTTCCGAACTACATGATGGGGCGAAGTAGATTAAACCACCAGAGAGTGACAGTTATTTCCTCCGCTGACAGGCAACAGTCGGAGCATAAACTTCCCACAGGTTATGTAAATCAGATCTGGAAACTCTTCCCCCCCGTCATGTCTATCAGATTTATTTGTGTTGACTGTAACATGGCTTTCTGCTCCACAGACACACAGAGAAACACAACGTTAATGAGAACAAAACAGAATGGGCAATCTTGACAACTCTTCACCAAAAACAACCGCAGCTTTGCCATCTCAGTGTGGGACACGAGCACTAATTAGCTCCTTGCGTCTCATTATGTTTCATTGCAGTCGCCTTTCCCCAGGACTTAACTGTTTCTCAAAGTCATTGTTAGTTTGGAATTGAAAACACTGCGTTATGTACTTTGATTCAAATTCAACACAGCGTTATAGAAATAAAAAAAAAGACTTTAATCCTTTGATCTGAGCTGCTGTTTTAGTCACTGGGCCTCCTGCTGCACCCCACGCTGACTCAGTGGTGGGCCACGTTTAATTTGCAACTGATGCTCTTGCAGATCTTGTTTGAATAACACATGTACTGTGGATGAGTGTGGCGAGGAGACGTGAACTGGACACCAGGTCATCATCCAGTCTCCATGACTGGATGATGCCCGGCTGCGCCCGGCTGCGCTGAATGAGGGTTCGCTCGCTGCGCTTGTTTCAGGAGTAAAACGCTCTCACACTTTTCTGTCCTTCCTTTTTTTGTAATTAATTCTCCTTTTTTAATTTGCTCCTGGATCTTCTTTGTCTCCGTTGCACATTGCCGCTCAAGACTTTAAAGGTACTCTGCACCTGGTATCTGAGAGAATATCTGGTGTCTGCTAAATCAGGCATGAGGAAAAACTAAGGTTAAAATATGTTGTTCACATTTTAGACAACGTAATTCATATTTTCCACATTAATGATGTATGAGGCCTATTTCACCCACCTGAACCCATCTGCTATTAACATGTTCATTTTTACAACCCGACCCACCCAACCTGAGGATCAACAGGAGTAAGCAGTTATAACTACAATCTGCGCATCACTAAGTAGACACAATATATGTCAAAGTCATAATTTCACGCCCTACTGGAGTTTTCACAGCAGTTTGCAACATCAGCATACAGCAGTTACCTACTGCTCAATGACACATGGCCTGGGTTGTGTAAATAAGACAAAAAAATAACAAGGAGCTAAAGCTTTTGCTAAATTAGAAAGAAAACCCTGATTGTAATCCGCAGTAGCATCATGCACTTAACTATTTCAGGGTTTGGGGGGAACATTATGGACGTAATGCTGACGTGAATCATTATCAAACATAATAATCTGAGTGATTATTGGTGTTCCTGTAAACGTAGCCACTTTCTTTCTTCCCCAAACAATGTCTGCCACAAATGTGAGAAGTCAAACCCTAAATCGTCTGCATTGAGAGATAACACTATAGAGATAGGTGGGTTTCTGTTTTTGCAAAATGGGTGAAAAGACCCTTTTAGCGAACCCTTACACCCCTGACGTGATGGACAGTATCATTATCCTTTTTGCTCGAATTTATCGCCTATACATCCAGCCTCTCTCCCCCTCTTCCCCCCCCCACCATATGTATGCCCTATTTGTTGCAGTGATGTATGAGATGCTGCAGTATGCTGTGGAGCCTGTCAGGGCAGGGCTGAAGTCTGGATAACACCCACAGATTGACTACCTGAGCTCAGATGCAGCTACACTCCCAAATTTATCGAACATATGGGATGTTGGTCTGCTGCGAAATTAAGGGCTTCATCTCGCGAGCTGCTAATCTTGGTTGCGGTTTGCTGTCTAACCTCGAGGGGTAATTGGTTCTTTGGTCCCGACTTAAATTGTTTTAATTTGCCTCACTGTACTCGGCCCTCCCCATTGATTTGTCTCAGGGAATAGTTTGTCCTGCAAGGTTATTACTTTTGCCCTATCAGCAGAGTGACCTACGGATTAATAGATGTTTTATAATAACAGGAATGCTGGTGATGAGAACGTGCAGCTGTTTGAGTAATGAGGTTGCTCTATATGCGACAGTTAAACAGTAAAAAGTATTAAAGAGCAGAGACATAAAGAGAGGAGACAATAAAGAAAATGCTAAAGGAAGATTTGAGCTGCATGGTTTTGCAGACGAATACTAAACAGCGCGATTTGCAGAATTTAAGATATTTATGACAACTGCTTTGGCAGAGACAGATAGAACCATGATGGATTACTACCCTGCTTGCCAACCACCGCTCCTCTCGATCCAGTGACTGTTAAAAAACAGTTGGTTGAAATGAAATCAACGACTGTTTAATGACGGAGAGCACGGACGAAATGACAATCTTCCACTTTATTATTACTGTGCAGAATCCATCGTCATTGGGATTTTGTCACCGCACCACATGCTTTGGTTTAGTGAAAATAAACTGAAGGGACTTCTTTTTTGCCATCAGGAGTCGTTCAGAGTTTGTTAATTAAGCCAAGTAGCTTCACTGATACACACGGTTGGCCCACTTTGTTTAATCTAAATATGATCAGTGAAATAAAAAAAAGGAGAAACTCGACTATACGCTTTAGGACTTCTCTCCCCTATGCAGTGCGCTTCTTGCATCAGTCTTACAAATTGCATTACTGTTACATCTATAATGTTGCCCTCTCAGTTCAGTGAAACCCAAATGTACTCCAACACGCCATTTATCTGCAGTAAGACGTCGTTAAACTATAGATACAGTAAAAAGTACACGGCACACACACAACATCGTTCACAGCCTCATGGACGTTTATTTATATAGTTCTAAATATTCTCACATATTCTGTTTAAACCCCCATGTTGAAAGCCACACTAACAGTAATGGTTAAAGCTATGAAACAAATCAATGAGAAGTCCTGTACGATCAATATGGACACAAATCCACAAACACACACAGCAGAGATCGTAATGTCCCAATAAAACGAGACTTGGAGGAGGATGAACACAAGATCAAATTTATTTGAATTAATTAGAAAATCATTTTTGTTAAGGTGCACATTTGTGATTCTTGCACGATTCATGATGATACGGAAGAAATTACAAACACTGTAATCATAAACAGTGCGAATTGTAATTTATTTTCTGCCTCAATTCTCCATGATAAAATGTGAGTGTTGATACTGTAGATCTGTTGCGGATCAAATTTTTCTCATTTTAAGCTCCATAAAGCCGGGGGAACCTGAATTATTTACCATTCAATGTTGTTGCTTGGAACACCCTGCAGCAATTCTCAGGTCAGGTTTATTACCTCTGCTGAGGAGGTTATGTGTTCACCTGTGTCTGTCGGTTTATTCGTCTGTCAGCAGGATTAAGAAAAAAGTACAGAAAAAAAATTGCACCAATTTGTTTATTGACCTGTTGACGGACGCTACTTTGTTAACTGTAGGAATAACCTGCCGAACTGGAGGATGAGGGCATGTTCATTACTTTGTCTACAATGTAAATTAAATTATATATATATATATGTATATATATATTATATAGATATTTGTCGAAAGGCCTGTGTACAATGAAACAGATGACATGTTAGCTGATAGGTGTTATAATAGCTCCATATTCAGAAATGCAGAAAAGACCTGGGCCATGACTGAACCCTGAGGCACACCACAAAAAATATACAGATCAGCCATAAGATTAAAAGAGGTGATTGATAAGATACTTTTAAGTTCATTTGCTTTTACTGAACTTCTAAATGGAAACAAATATGAAGATCAAGTTTCAATATGATTTTCCTGTGTCCAGCCCAAATCAAGTCTAATGTTGTTTACAGCTTACGGCTTGGTTTTATGTCTGGCCATCTCTCTTACACGATGCATCATTTAGGTCCTTGGGACTAAGATAGGGCCATGCTTGGTAGAAAATGTATGAATTCTACCTACATAGGGAGACCATGACAATGGATATACAGTTTTCTATCCAGGAGGTTTGATTAAATATGGCCTTGTTTACTCCAACAGTTAAAGAATGTGTAAAAATAGCTGCATGTATTGAAGGTTATAGGTAAACAGATTCGTCCCATATTTAACACTGCAAGAACCTTCCTAGGTTTTTCTCTCTGGACTGTGGTGAAAAAACAGACAAAGCAAATACCACTCAACTAACCACTGTTGTGCTTGGGATCCCTGCTGAGTGTTTTTATGAAGGAAGAATTGCTGTCTTCGCAAGCCACGTATGGCACTTTGGTTTTTTTAACAAGATGTTTAAGCCAAAACCTGCTGGGGTTGCCGTCATCATCATCATCATCGTCATCGTCATCGTCATCGTCATCGTCATCATACATCAGCTGCCTCACTAAAGCAAAGCAGTTTTAGCCATCCAATTAGAGAGGTTACAGGGATGTGTGCTAAGTAATTTAACATGGCTCTCAGAGGATATTATAAAATTGCTCTTGCTAGGAAGAAAGGTTCCCCACCACTGTTTAAGGTGAGGGCCATCTATTATAAACATAATTTAGTCCAACATCGAGTACATGGAGAGTCTTTACGGATGAATAGGTAGTCAAGATTTGAAGGATCTAGTTAGGTCAGACAGCAGTTCATTGAGTGAGCAATAGCTTTAGTGCTATAACTGCAATCTATTATCTCTCTAATAGCAGAATCAGGGAAAATCATTTGCTGTTGCTGAGATCTGCCTTTGCCTTAGCACGATGATTCAAGCCGTTTTTTCCGTTCTCGCTAAGAAGTGGTGTTTTCCCTTCAATGGCAGAACCTGATCCTTTGATAGAAACTCGGGTTCATTCTGAAGGAGCTTGAATCTACTCTCCAGTTTTATTGACCACAGTCCAAAGCTGCTCTCTTCTTACACTGGTGTGGGAGGAGTGAGAGAAGCTATTGTGCTCTGTTTAGTTTACATCCTGTAATGTTTTGTAGAGGAATTGACGTGATAAAGTCTTTTGGGGTTTTACCCTGACTGACATCAGATCAAAGTTCCTTTTTTGATGCATCATGGCTAAAACATGACAGTCTTTAGTCTTGCAAGCCAGCGGGTCACATCAGGATCTTGTCCAAGCAGGACTCGAATAGTGTGCAGCCCGGATCAGGGGACATGTCAGCAAAATCTCCAGTCTGAGGTTTATTCTCATATTGGGCCTGATAGGAACATGTTCCTGCTCTTATTCTTCTGTTGCACTTTTCCCCTGAGGCTTGCTGTTACTGGGGTGCCAAGTTTTAAATAGATGTGTACCGCCTGTTCCCGAGTGGTGCACCTTCACCAACGAATTAAAAAACCTGCTGTTAAAAACAAAAAAATACTAAAATTTGCTTCATCAGTCTTTGTCACGCGAGCAAAGCCATACTGACTGAATTAAGGAATGACCTGACATGAATTCAGATGCCAGGGAGCATCTTGCCGGAGCGAAGCAAGCCACAGGAGGTGGTCAATGAGGCATGATAGCCACGGAGATGGACGAGAGAAAACATTATAGTTGATGTTACACTGCCGGGTTTCCCCTGGACAGCAAGATTCATTAGAGGAAGAGGCAAATCCTCACAGTCCGACGCTGTTCTAATTTCCCTTGTCTGTATCATACGTGCTTTGACATGGTATTGTTGATTACTTGATTACAACAACATTGCATTCATTCATATTAAGACCTTATCATTTCAAAGCCCAGCAAGTTTTTTTTCCCCATGTGGAGAAAATGCTGACTCATGCAAAAGACCTGGGACATATGGGAAGTTTATTTGTGCCCAAAAGACATTTCTAAATATATGGAAATTGGTGACTATGGCACAAATATATCCGTATGTGGTTTTTCAATGAGACACAATGATTTCTCATCCTCCTTCCTCTGATATTAAAGAAAGATCCTTCTGGTAACAGGACAGTAATTCCTTTTCTTTGTGGTAAAAACAGCTCTTATTATCTTAACATTACAAAACATACTCTAGCATTATGCGGTGACTATTTTGAAAGTAAATAGAGAAGCAGAGGTTAAGCTATACACAAAGGATACACTGTAAATATTTCATCTCTAATTTGTGATTTAGCATTTTTTAAGGTGCTGTCACTCAAGTCCACATGAAAGGAAGTGAGAGGTTCCATTGCACAAAGTGTGTTTCTGGGCTTGAGAGTATTTTCCAAGCAACTGTCTATTTCCTATTTGAGGGCACTGCAACTCAGGGATTCTGCAGTGGAAGCTTCTGGATTGAAGTGACAAATGACACAAGGTTCCAGCTTGAGTGGATTTTCCACCTGCTCCCGAGCCAATTTTTCAGCTCAGGAACATACGAGAACACACTTGCCCCTCGCTGAGTTGTTGTGCGTTTTGACAGGAATACAGTTTACAAGATAAACTGACGATCCCAAAAAAACGAGAGCAATGCTGAATGGGATTGGTACAAGGGCACAGAACTAAGCAGGTATTTGACATGTTTTATGGGATATATGTCATAACTCCTCATGTTCTTTGTGACAAGGTCATTTGTAATTCATCGAATTAACGTCCCTGCTGATATTAAGTTTGTCAGTGAGGGCACACAGTCCACAGAAACCCTTGCAAATGATTTTGGAAGTAATATTTATTTTATGTCGTATTTTAGGAGATAATCATCTTCCTGACTCTTTTGACTTCTGGTCCCTTTTTTTCATTTATTCAACATTTTAAGCCACATCCATCCAACCCATGCATTATCTATAGAGCTTGTTCCTTGAGGCTCAACCATTCAGACTTACATTCTCACGAGGGTCAATTTATAGTTTCAAATGAACCTAACCCCAATCTGCATGTCTTTGGACTGTGGGAGGAAGCTGAAGTACCCAGAGAACCCCCCCCTCACACAGGGAGAACATGCGAACTCCCCACAAAGAGACCACCATCGAACCAGGATTCAAACCATGAACCTTCTTGCTGTGAGGCGACAGTGCTAACCACTGCAATACCATTTTAGCCGTATGCCTCTGTCAAATATAATCACTACTGTAAATGTACAGAAAAGCAATGCTGCACTAAACCCCTCTTGTAAGCATCTCTTTCACATTGAAGCACTTCATCATACAGGAAAACAGCATTATTGACACTGGCAGTGAAACGTAGGGGGCCCACCTGTAAATGATGCATGCGCTGTTTCGACAAGTGTCACAATTTGCTGTGTCTTGTCCTGTTCGGTAGGAGAGCCTGTGAAAAGACAGATGAAAAGATTTATGGAATCTCCAGAGAAAGGCTTGAGCTTTGCATTTCAACAGCTGTGGGGCATCAGCAATGAACAGCCAGATTTGTTCAGCATGGTTTTCAGCCCCGTGTTGTTTATTCCTATCAGGTGAATATGCAGCAGCGGATCTGATCCTGCGGTTCTCTCAGATTCGGTTAATCAAGTGTGTAGACTTGCTGATTTTACATAATAGGATTACCTTGTTTTGCCATAACCATAGTTTAGAAAGGTGGTATGTGTCTCTATTCTATAGGCAATAGAAAGTAAGTGGATGCTAAATGCAGCATGAATCATGTGTAATGGAAAATCTATATCGTTACAATCTGGGCTTTCCTGTACATCTTCATTATTTTGCATCCAAATCAATTTGCCACAGACATAATTCATGAATCAAGAATGAGTAAAAATTAACAGGACAAATTGTGTCTCATTTGTATACGGCACAGGTACATTTCCCCCGGGGACTGTTTTCTGTACTGTTTAATAGTCATAATATTTTATGTCAAAGGACGTCCACAAAGAACCGACTGCAAGCTATTTCTTTGGGTAAAACAGACGCTTATGTATGCACAAATCGAAAAGGGATGTTTTTCATTCATTTCGCCTCACTTGAGTTTACTTATGCAGGTGTGCGTATTGGTATTCATGCTTGTGTCCCTTCACGCTATGGCAGGCTGCAGCGGGATGGACGACGAGGGGAGGGGCTGCGTTAGAGCTGCACATGTAATTGCTGGCTGTCGCCGTAGCCCTTCGCCCTGATGGATGACATGTGGAGGGGGTTGGACCTCAGCGGTCACTGTGACATGAGAGGTGACCTCGTGGGGGGTGGGGGGGGGATGCCGATGGGGGCTCAAAGTCAACAAGTTCATCCATCCTACCCTGTTCTCAAATGAAGTGCCTTTGAACAGCTGTGAGCAAGGACAGTAACTCACTGCGGAGACAATGTCTACACTAGCGCTGTGCCGTTGCAGGGCTTATCCTGTACATCCTTGCAAATTAAAGAGCCTCTCACTTATAATCAAAGCACATTAACCTTAATTTATGATTTCTACATTTACCCAGCATTGAAAAAAAAAAAAAGCCTTCTCTTTCCCATTCAGGGTAAAACGTTCGTGACCCAATATACTGCAGTGGCACTGTATTAAAAGCGCAGAATGTCACAGAGTACGAGCTCACGTATTACAACAAATAACTGCTGCCTGTGAAAGTCATTCTCTGAGCTGACTGTTTGCTGGCACAGTTGCACTGCTGTGTTGTTTGCCCACGTCAGCTGTCCTGGGATATGTCCTGCCCTCATCATTCCGGTCTCACTGTCCACACCTACAGTACGTGCCTGCAGATCTGCCTGCCTGAGAGCTGCCGTGGTGTTTTGTGCCGGATTGATAACGTGTGAGCAAAAGCAACAGTCAGGTCAGGTGACATTGTCTCATGTGGCATTCTGCGCTTCATATAAGGGGTTAACGCTGCGTGTTATCCAATGTCCGACACATTTTCTCTGTATACAGACAGAGCACAGAGGACATTTACTGTACGCTGCAGTTCCCTGACAAGTATTAGTAGAGACCTTGATATTTGTATATAACTGTGTATATACACAGGATTATGGCAATTTTATCAATGCGGCATGACTCTGAGTTTATATGCATCACACATAAAAATAAAGCTCCAGACTAGTGTTGCTCTGAAATATGATGTTGTGCAAAAGACTAATATTCTCTGTGTGACCAAAAAGCCTTATCGTTTACAACCACCTTGAGATAAAAACCTCGAACACTAGAGTTTGTTTTATATACAGAAACTGGTTGAGGTCTTAAGATATATTCAGTTATGCTGAGATTGAGTTAAAAAACTGGAACAACAGAGCCAAACATCAGATATTATAATGTGTCACTGCCCTAACTTTATTCAGGCCAGAAGAGAAATGAAAAAGCTGTTTGTGCTTCCTTTTCCAGGATGCAGATGAAAAGAAGTAAAGAAATTAAATGTGAGTTCGTCAAACTTAAGGAGATGTGAATCAGATGACAAGGAAATGAGCTGGTTGTAGTTCCTGCTGTATTTTAAATAGAAATATTTGTCATGTTTTTTACTGGTTAATGAGACAAGCGAGGGACAGCAAGTAAACTCACCCTGAAATGAGAGGTCTGATATTTTCTATGATGTTTTGGTGCAGATCCAAAGAAATGGGCAGGAATAGTTTTCTCTGTATGTCTTTCTCGGTTTCCCAGAGAATTAATTTCATCTATGTGGTTAGCAGGGGTGCACATGCCCCACAACTACAGCTGAAACTACCAGGTCTGAGAGTCTGCATGGACGGTAACAGCATTATGGGCAAAAGTGAGCATGCGGCAAATAGCACACAGCTATTCAATGCAGCAAAACACCAAGTAAGAGATCTCTTATCTTATTATGAGTTGTGTAAAAATTGATTTGGTTCATTTCGAAAACTGTGGCAGGACAAATTACAATATGGACGGCTGCATAAAGAGTGGTGCACTCTTTATGCTAAAAGCAGTGCCATAAAAAATCCCTGGACATCGTGTTTAGTCTTGGTGAGAACAGGCAGGTTTATTTTTGGTTCATTTCACTGTAAAGTTTTAAAGACGACTATCTGACTCTCCAGACGTGCCACACAAGTAATGAGGAACATATGGATCCCAGGCATTGTGCCCTGTGACTGCTCTTCTCTAATAACACCACTGGAACGCAATGCGGTGAAGACACTATAGCAGAAAGGGTTTTGTGGACTTGAAAAGCGCACGTGTTATGAAGCTGCACTAATTGGGCCTTTAAAACCAGCTTCCACAGAGCCACACCGGGGTGCCTTGTTCTCCGCTGGATGTGGATACGGCTTAAAAACAATTTGGTTTGTGTTTCCATGGGTTTTAGAGATGGAGTTCATTGATTCTTAGAATTACACTGCTGTAAGAGTCTTACTCTGGACATGGCTCGGGGACTTTATGAAGCATGTTAATACATTTTCTCCATTAAAGGTATATCCCTAAGGGAATATGACACTTGGTCTTACAATAAATAACAGAGAGACGGTACTGAGGTGTATTGTACTGTATTCGAAAAGCCCCATTACACATTGTTGATTGATTATCATATAACACTTCTAATTCAATTTTGAGCCATGACTTTTCCTCCAGCACCACCAGCAGATAAAGATTTTTACTTATTCAGTGAAATAGCCTAAGATCTAATTGGCAGATTGCTTCCATATGTTGTACACAAGTTGATGGTTTCCAGAGGATGAAGCCCACGAACTTTAGTAAACCTCTAACATTTCTTCTAGCGCCACCATGGGTTTCAATTAAATATTTCAACAGCTTCTGTATGGATTGCTGTGAAGTTTGGATCAGGCTTTCATGGTACCCAGAGGATGGACTGTAAACACTTTGATCTGCTGTAACTGCATCATAACATTCCTATTAGCCTTAGCTATACTTTCTTCATGCTACCATTGTGATTGGGAGTATGTTAGCATGCTGATGTACACCATGGGTCAAATGATGTGGATAAACTTGAATCCATAAAAACATGATTTAGCCACCAGTGTTGTTTTGAAGCAGTGAAGAATGCAATCGTAAATGTACTTCGTCATCAGTTATTTTCCTAATATTTGTGAAACACTGATTACGATACACACCTCTATATAGAGCATCTAGGGGTGGGACTGATACATAAACATGGGCACATTGTATTGTTTTGAAGTGCAGGCTAGTAGAGGCTCGTCGTAAAATCTACACGTATGGTGAATTGAAACTTAAGTAGTTGGCTGTTTGGCCGGCAGCCAAGGAAACTCTGCAGTCACTCCCCTAGGTTTTCAAAGGCAGCTGAGAAAACCCTGGGACCCTCTTTAGTCCACATGAATATTTGAGTTTGGGTCATTCAGCCGCCATGCTCACTCACAGTGTCACCCCCCCCCTTCTATTGGCTTTTAGATCCAACTGAGATCCATCATCGTGAACTTAAATCACTGAATCACTAAATACAAATATGATGAAACCAAAAAACACACCGGCAGTCAGAGGTTAAAAACACACCTCTAGGTTATAGCCAAACTTAATTGAGAGAGAAACCTCTTCATCATAGCTTTTGTTTTTTTCTGACAGCACACTGGAATGGGCACGTGCACAGTGTATAATGCATGTTTGGGTTGCATGTGTAAATGTGGGCACTGTAAATCTTACTGTACTCACCCCTCTCTCTGTGCTTCGCCTTTCTCTAGCTCCTGAATAACTCCAAGTAGGACCTTGATGGTTTCCTGGCTTGAGCTGATGAGGTTCTCCATGGCCTGCAGCTGTGCTTTGATATCCTTGTCTCCTGATAAGGGCATTATCTGCTGGCTGCTCCCCATGCCTGGGGCTCTCGTGTCTCCTGGAGGAAAGCCCTCGTCACCCCCGACTGTTTGCTGGAGTTTAGAGGACGCTGACACATGCCTTGTCCGACACTGCCCTTGTGACTGTACAGAACATTTGGCACTATGGGGAAGTGTCTGTGACTGCTGTTTGTTTAACTGTGTGCCCTTTTTCCGCTTACAGCTCACAGAGGGGCTTCCTAAAGACTCCACCTGTGTTAAAGTGTTCCACGCAACGGGGCCCATTCCCTTTGACTTCTCCTGTGAAAACTCGGAGTTAGCCAGCTGACGCTTTGAGGACGTGCCAGCATCCACGCCTTCTTTGGGTAATCCTTTGTGTTTGGTCCTTGTCCCACAAACCTGGTGCTCTTGTTCACTTTTGGAAGGAGGGCTGCTCGGATGGCCCTCTTCCGAGAAATGCGATTCTGGGCACGAGGGTCCATCCATACAGTTGGCACTGGAAAGCAAATCCTCTGTATCACTGCTGTCATCAGTGTGGTGAAGCAGCGCTTTTGTCTGCCCCACAATCTTACCTTTGCACTTCGACGACTCTCCGAGAGGTAGTCCGTCCTCTCCTGCCGTCTTTATATCACTCAAAAACCCATTGTTCTGTCCTTTGTAATCTTCCACCAAAGCAGTGTGTTTAAACGTATGTCCCTTTTTCCTCTCGAAAGGGAAAGTCTTGTATCGCTTAGTGAGGTCTGGCGATGTCTGGACACCAGTACTCTTGGTCACATTTGGAATGGAGCGTCTGGCAGGCATGGTCATGTATTTTCGGTGAGTCACTTTGCAGGAAATGGATCTGGAGTGTTTCCCCTGATGCTCATTCTGAGCTTCGCAGATATCTTTAAAACGCACTTGTAGGGCCTTGTTTCTCTTCTTCACCTGTGGCTTGCCTGATTCCGGTCCGGACTGAGTATCAAGGTGTGATTGGCCTGTCTCTGAATCTGAGTCATCTGAGTTTGAGAGAACAACGTATGTGGTGTCCTCTTTGCTCACCATATTTCCTGAAAAAGATAAAAGAGGTACAATCAGAGACTTAGTGTTGCTCTGTTATGATGACCTGATTCTTTATGTTCTCCTTTCGGGAACATAATTTTACATTTTGGCAACACATTATAAGCTTCTGATAAAGGAACAATCTGTGATCCGAATTCCTAATTCAAGTACGGGGAAATGTTAAAAAACTAAAACATCAAAACACACTAAAATAACCACATTTAATAAATCAATTCCCCCATTTATGTATTTGAATACAGTTGTGTCTCACACAAAATTACTGACTGGGATGCTTCAGAAGTTTTTGTTCCTTTCTCCTGAATAATGCAGCTATCTCATACATTTATGCTATGCACACCACCACTTAATCACTCCAATTGATTTGGCATGGCAGTCAGCTCTTAAATACTGCAATACCCAGGAGCCACGGCCACCGTCGCAACGGTGAAGAAGAAGCATGAGTCAGAGTTGGAACAGTTTCAAACTGCTTTACTGATGCTAATGAGAACAAAACATAGTCAAAAATGTTTTCCCTGGATTTAATCCAACCTGCAGATTGTGAAATCTTTTTATCACTGTATTCTTTAGTGTCCACTCAGCATTAGTGACGCATGCAACAGAACTTCAGGGTCAGGGATGTTTCTTGCTGAAATGCACCTTGGAAGTTGCAGTTAACTGTGTAAACACAGGCGTGGACCATCAACCCTTCTGAACGCATTTCTTCTACTTTCTTCAACCTTTTTCTGACTGATTCACAGTGCAGTGAGAACTCTTTAGTGTGTTTCTACTATATTTCTTGCTGCTGCTGCTGCCAACATCAGGATCTAAGTTCACTGACTGTTATAAATAAACACCTTAAGCTAAAGGTACAATTTCGGGCCTTAACTTGGGTTGTTATCATCGCTTCAGTTTTTCTTACCTCTATCCTCAAAGTTGTTTGTAAATGTACTTACTTTTAACTCTGCAAACTTCAGACAGAGGCTGAAAAGAGGAGCTGCAGCAACAGTAGCGCATATTAACTTTTTAAAATAATATTTTAAGTAAAGATTATGGACCTGAATATTAACACAATATGTGTCCTTTAAGTAACAAGTAAATATATACTATTTTATATATAATAGGATTTGACATCTCTGTTTTCAGAACTTGTTCTTTGGTTCTTGATACATGGGTTTGAGAATATCTTGAAACTACAGGGCTGCTGTTTGTTTTATTGTTCCCAACTTCCCATAGACCTGCTTGTGACCTCAAGTAACTTTGAGTGGCAAACATTATTTTTCGTCTGGCTATTACTTAACAAATGCCTTGTGACACATTTATCTTATTGATTCATGTTATAGTAACATAATAACACTCACATTTCAGGATTATGAGTGTTTTGGGCTGAGTTGGGTTTGTGGCTTATTTCCCCCTTGGCTGGTGTTATTTGTTTGGAGTCGCCTTTTGGTTCACTACAAACTCTGGTCTCTCTTAGAGAAATAGTTCATATAATATTCATTTCCTTTAACATGATTCTCACTTGCCTTGCTGCACACAGGAAAGACATATTTATAATTTGTCCATATGGCTCATACTTCATGTTCCAGATTAAACAAAAAGGTTAATGTGACAGTTCAATTTACTATTCTTCATATCATAATTACGTCTGAACTGCTGAGCTCCTGTCCACACGTGTGGCTATCGCCTTGTCAATGCTATGACTTTATATAAGATATATTTTTTTAGGAGTTCCTGTGTTTTCATAGCAGTGGTTTGAGGTGTTTTGTTATGGCTGTGGGGTGGTTTGGTGCTTGGTCCCCTCGAAGGTGTTTACCCTATAATATATTCCCTTTGTGCTCTGAGGTCCAAAGCAGAGGAAATGACCGCACAGCAGCTGGGGCCCACACATAGACTCCCCATAATGGCTGATATTAAGCTCCTCCACATGTAACCACCTGTGGGCTCTGACTCTAAACTCCCCAGAGGAAAATTTATTATCATCCATCCCAGGTTTCTGCTGCGCTGAGTGGCCTGACGAGGTCGGAGCTCAGACACCTAATATAAACTATGTACACATCCTGGGACGACATCATAAATCTGTTCCGTGTGGCTGAGCTGACCTTAAACCTTTAATGTTCACAAATGACTGCTACAACTTTTTTTTTTTTACTATTAAGTTGCAAACAGTTAAAAATACATTTATTACTCAACCGCCAGTGCATGAATAATGAAACATCTTCCTAAATGAGAAACAGTTTTCTCTTCAGAGCAAGAGTGTTATGGTCTACAAAAGAGTTCAGCATATTTTCCAACAGCTGTTTTAGCATATGGTTTATAAAACACTGGTTTGTACGGACGTTTAATTGTATAAATTTGAATATTTTTAGACATCCAAGATCAACAAATCATTTATTTAGACTTAAATAATTTCTTGTGTTTGTAAATGTAACACTATAATGAGCCAAATGATGTTCCTCATTCATAAGATGTATCTTATTTATAGTAACTGCTGTCATACAAATATCGCACAGTCCATTAACATAAATTCCTCATGCAGTTAGCGACTTCAGTTTTTAATTAGCAATTACCAAATAGCTCCAATCACTTTTAATGTCAAGTGTTTTTTTATTTCCAGTGTCATAACTTGATTTATATTGATTATGCCACAAATCCAGAAACAGCTTCGATCACACAAATGAGTTAAAATGTCTTTCATGAGACAACAAAGTTGGTTTGGAGTCGCTCCCCATTGCAGAGCTCAGAATTAAGGTCCATACGATCAAATGAGAAATATTGCATTTTCTGTCTCATCCGTGATGAAACACATTTCAAAGCTTATGCGGGAAATATATAAAGCAGCACAAGGAAATGAAATGATGTCTGATATGGTTGAAAGGAAACATCAGAAAGAGCTGGTTAATCATTTTCATATGACAAGACACGGATGCGATAAATAAACTCCAATGAATCATTTATTACCACACAAAGCAAGCCGCTGAAAGTAATCATGTTTTATCATTCGGAGACAGTGTAAATCCATCACTGTGATTGTTGTGCTGGGGAAATTTATACTGAAGAGACATTTCCTCACTGTAGTTATGCATCTGTCATGTGAAGGGACAAGCACTGGCAGAGTGGACTAATGCTAATTTCTAATGTGCAGTTGATCTTGATCTGCAGAGTTTTGGTAATGTAATGACGGAATGTAGGAAAAAGTAATTACTAAATGAAAAGTAAACTACTTTTTTAATGATGGAAAACTGTCTGTGGCTCTGCATTATTTTGTGTGGGTTAAGGTTGTGTACATGCAAATGCAGTTGGTCACATGTATTCACACATGTTTGCATATATTAAACATAGACTGTATATAAAGATGGACGACATGACAGCTCCGCAAAAGTGAAGCTAAATAGTCTTGATTACTCCCCTGGTGGCTGGCTGCAGTATAGGTCATAAGCCTGGCCTTCTCCATGTTAGTGGATGGTACATTAAACTATAAAAGTACATGTGATATACATTTTCCTCACGTTGGTTTCTGACATTTTAGGTAGTTCTCATCACATTGGTGTATGTTTTCTTTTTTCTTTTTTTGAATGGGTGAAACATCATGTTTAACAACTAAGACTAGCTCGTGATTGGTCAAGGATACGTATGGGCGGGATCTCAATGCTGTGGCTCCACACCATTTTTAACTTCTGTGAGCATTGGCCTTAAAGAAACGTTGCATTTTTGCCTGTGTTTTTGTACAAGAGGAAGTGGAGACGTGTGGTCCGTCCTCATATAGAGTCCATGGTCGCTATGATCTTGTGACTGTGAGAGCGAGGAAAAGAGAGAAAGAACGAGTGCAAGTATTGGTCTGTGTCAGCTTTGTTTTCACCTTTTTCAAAGAGAGGGCATTTGCTGGCAATGTAAAGAACAAACACACACACACACACACACACTGCAGACAAGGACTTATGATAAAAAAAAAAAACCGCAAGGTTGTATTTCTTGGGACTCCTGCCATATGTTTCACCTTGCATACTGTCCACTGTAACCTAACCCTCAGCGCTAACTGATTAAATTGAATATATTTAGAGTCATCTTGCTCCCTGTTGATGCCGGGGGAGAAAAAAAATCTGCATGCCAACAGCTTCTAGTGTCACTTCAGTCACTGCAACGCGTTCGGTGCCAGATGAGACAGGCAGCAAAACAAAACACCAAGCAATTAGCTCAATCTCATTATACGTGAACAATATGGCATGCTGTGCCATGAGTTTATACACAGTTGTTTTGGAATGTGGAGCAGCTGAGTTTTATTGCGGGGTGGTATTTGTTCTGAAACATAGCTTAGTATGCAGTTTGATTTTAGCCTAAGTTGTTTGTCAGAAGCAGTGCCACGGATAAAAAAGAATTTGTTCGAGGCTGATTCACATGGGATCATACTATTTCACACCCAGGAATACCAATCTCACACCACTGAAAAGGTAATCACATCTGCAGGAAGTCTCCTCTGTGCGCATACAATTTCGTATGCAGCCATGTACGGCATGTAAAGCAGCTAAGTGGTAATTCGCACAAAGGGAATCAGGAAAAAGCTCTTCAGCGACTTATTATTGTTGGAAGTCAGATACACACAGAGAGAGAGGGAGAGTGAGATGAAAGACAGACACACGGATAGAGAGAACGACTCATGTGACACATATTCACACAGTCGAGGGAGAATCTCCTCTTCCTCGATGTCGTCTTTCTTCTTCTTCTCCTCCTCCTCCAATCCTCTTCTCAAAGCAAACTATATCTCTGCTAATGACCTGAGGTCCTTCCCTGATTTGGCCTCAGCTATCCAAAGGATTATGAATAATGCATTGACTCTAAAATTGCAAAAGTAATCCTCTGAAATCTCCTTATGTACCCTGGCAGACCACGTTGTCTGTTCCAATTGCCCTTCAGTTCTCCACGCTAAAATGCTGCATGTATGAGAGCAAAAGGGGGAGAGAGAGAGAGAGAGAGAGAGAAAAAAACGGCAAATATAGTATCATGATTGATTTATTTTGACCACAATGCTGTAGAAACGTGGCTGTTTGTAAAGGATGTTAATTCGTGGGCTGGACTCATTTTCCCATGCCATCTCAGGTCTATACAACACTGCTGACTCATGATTTATGCCCCATCGCAGAGCAGAAAGAGAGAGAAAGAGAGAGGCGGCTTTGCATGGATCGCTTTACATCCTTGTCACACTGCATCAACGCAATTATTACTGAAGTGCATCTGCAGAGTATTTACATAGGATAACAGCGTCTAGCCACTCTCATTAATGGTGAAGTAATGTCATTACGGTGGCCTCGGTCTCGTCAAACACGGTGAGCGACCACTGCACCACCGTAATAAACTCCGTGCGTTGCAAACCCGGCACGTTCTTTCGATGCCACAGCTCGTCATTACACTGACACGTGCCACAACAAGGTATTGGCTCCTCATTGTCCTGACACATGGTTGATGCTGAGCTCATGTGTTCTACTGTATGCGTTGGGACTGGGCAGTGTATCCATTTTTTTTTCACTGTTTGCATAAATTACAGTGTGTGACATTGCACCAACTAGGCCTTCATAAGCACAATGTAAAAGACGCAATATCGCTACACCGTCTTTTGTCCAGTCCATACAATGTTTGTGTGAGTGTGTGTTTGTGTGAGTGTGTGTGTGTGTGTAGTCATTTGCATTCGTACAGTACAGTGCTGTGTGTGTACTATAGGTTCGGCCCCTATATGCTTCGTGTTCCTGTAATCTTTTTTCTCAATGCACCATCAGGCTTTTCTCACAGCAACAATCTAAACCCCTTTCTGAGCCCAGAGTTTTACATTTTCTTCAGTTCAACTTTTGAAAACAACCTCAGCCACCTTTGAGAGCTCCTACAGTGATGCGCACACACACACACACACAGTATACATCTTCTAACACCAGCTGTCATCCAAAGCTATCTGTATCTATCCGGGCTGCAGGCTACACCTGTGCAAGTTTGCTTTATGACATTGGCTTAAAAGATTTATCACTGAGCAGCACTTTTTGTTATGGGGGGTGGGGGGGTGGATAGGAGGAGTAGGAGGTTTTAAAAAAGCTCCCGTCCATGTATCTCCTGCATGAGAGCACTGGCTGTGAAATGGATCCCTGGGAAGAGTTTGGACAGCCTGAAATGCAGAAGGGCATTCGGGGTTGTTCATTTTTTTTTGTTTTGTGACGCTCATACTCTCCTGCTAGTGTGTGTTTCTTTTTGTCTAAAAGAAGAGGGAAGACAGTGTCTATGTGCATCTCTTCACAGCTTACATCTGTAGTGCATCTCGCTGATGAGTTTATTGATTAATACAGGATTGGGCTGTGGGCATACACACGTAATCAGGTTGACGTGATCATTAACTCGGGCGAAATGTAAAAGATGATTGAACAAGTGCAAATAAGGACAAGATGGAGAGGTCGCTGTGCGTTTGCACCTCAAATCTGGACCCTGTGTGTTCCCTGTGAATTTGGGTAGTCAAGGAATGACGTGTGGGAGACAGAGAGAGACAGAGAGAGAGAGAGGGAGGGAGAGAGAGAGAGAGAGGGAGGCAGCAGCTGAGAGCAAATATAGGTACAGCTCTGTATGTGATGCAGTACCCCAGAGCCTCCCATGATCACACATGTCATTAGTCATGATAAGTCTGAATCCGTCTTTCATCAATTTCAGCCTTGAGGAGCGCATCACTCAGCGCATATGAATGTCATGCTGTCTACGCCACTTAATAGGATAGGAGTTTTCCAATAAGCGGTCATCTCTCTGACAGTCCATTACAGTACGATATACAATTGTCTCGTTGGTGAGCACTTATCAATATTCTTACTATCAAGCAATTCACAAGTAGAGCAATCGTGATAATCAGCCCCTGCCTCATCAGATAAAAGCTGCATGTCTGTCAGGGGCTGGAAAGACACGCATTATGATAAGTGCATATTTAGAGTCATTTCACAACAGCGCTCATCTTAATTCTGAGGGGAAACATTGGACTTGGTCTTCTGATTAGTCATTAAACCTTCTACTGCTTGGATGCAGAGATGCCCCCTCCCTAATTTATCCTTATCTCATGCATGCAGGGATCAGACACACATGTGTGCAACACTTTGACAGCATTTCATCATAACCTTTGAATGCTTCAGAATCCCACTTTGATTTCATTAAAATTCTGGCACAGACAGATGAGATCAACCCCCCCCCTCCCCTCACTCCTTTTGCAGTACCTGTAAATATGTGTGCAACTCCAGACAAAAAAAGGGGGTGAGTAAAACTCTTACCTTGACAAACAGATTAGAGGTGCAAAGGACGAGAAAGCACAGATCCCCCGCAGAGCCAGTGTTCATCCATGTATTCAGTGGGTGCCAGGGTACCGTCCAGCCACTGGAGCAGCTCTCACAGTCTGCGGGAGGACCAAGAGCGAGGCAGCCGGCGCAGTGACAGCTGGAGTAGTTGTGGCACATCCGGCAAAGATTCAGGTTATCGAGATGAAAGAGGGAGAGAAGCAGACAGACATTTGCCTCAAAAACCACACAGGGTCCTCGCTGATATCCCCCCTTCTCCTGCCTTCCACTCTCTCCCCCCCTGGTCTCCCTCATACACCTCATTCAAGCATCACTGACACTCATTCGCTCTTGTCCCTGCACTCACCGGGAACAGGCACTCACACACACAGCGGAGATCTCCATCTCGCGGTGCTGCTGCTGCTGCAATCCCTGTGCATTCGTGATTGAGTGTGGCTATGTGTGTATGTGTGTGTAAGGAAGGGAGGGAGGAGGTGGGCTGGTGGGTGGGTGGATATGGCAAAGGGAGGAAAGAGGAGGATGAGGAGGAGGAGGAGGAGGAGGAGGAGGAGGTGGAGGAGGAGTGAGGGGTAGCACGCAAGCTGCTGGGGAAAGTCCAGAGTCGCTGAGCTGCATCATCGCCGAAGACCCCCTTAACTTGTCCTCCACAGGCTGGCTGCGTTGACACTGAGCTGTTATATAATCTGAAGGGCTTCGGGAGACGGCAGAGAGGGGGAGCTGTGAAATAATAATGCATTGTGCTTTTAATTGGATGTCTCCTGCCCCCCCCCCCCCCCGGTACTTTCATACGTCCACACATTGTTTATGAGGGGATGTGTAGCGGGGCTGAATCCAGAGAAGAAGTGGCTCTGTAGCTGCACAAAAGGGGGGGAACAGAGGAGGCGGTGAGGCAACAGGGCAGCTGTGTTAATGAGAATCTGAGACAAGAGAGAAAATGAAATGATGAGAGGGAGAAATAGAGACAGTGAGAGAGTGAAGCAAGAGAGAAACGGTCACTGGAAAAATGGGAATATTGATTCTGTGGACATCTCCAATTGCCTACATTTATAATACATTTTTCAAAATGTATGACATTCTGTCTTTACAGAGAAAGTACATATAAGTAAATGGACATTAATAATAACCATAATAATAATATGAACAGTTAAAGGTTTGCACTAAATACTTATATTCTTAATTACGTCAAATCCAGAATAATATTAGTTCGAGGAAACAACAATGTAAAGTTGACGTACAAGACGGGAAATATGCAAAAAATCCTAAAGATAATTCTACATTTATACAACTAATTAAAAAATTATCAGATTGTGGGAACAAGACTATGATGCAAATAACTGTTATTCTGTGAGAAGTTGATTCAGTGTTTTAGTTTGTGTTAACACTGCTGAGCTAAATCCAACATTCTTCACTTTAGATCTTTCCTCCTCCATGAATGATGTTTTTTTTCCCCTAATTGGTGTTTTTTCTGTTGGTTTTCAGTTCTAACATCAGCTTCATCTATAGCTCTTGTGTTGTACTGATACATTTCTCACTCACACCTAGTGGCAGCTTTCAAAAAGACACTGTGGGAAACAGCAACACACTGATCCAACACTGGCAAAGGTGGCAAAGTCAATGCGCTGAAAGATGCACATGGACCGAACCATTTTTACTGCGATTGTTTAATTATAATATTAATTATTAAATATAATAATAATAATTGGAAAGATCTCATGAATATTCTACACATGTGGGACTTGTGCAATGTTAACACCGTCTCCACACAGCGAGCAGGTTCCTGCGTGGTGTCCAGCATGTTCTCCCGGTGTCTGTGTGGGTTTTCTTTGGAAACTCCAGCTTCCTCCCACAGTCCAAAGACATGCAGATTGGGGTTGGGTGAATTGGAGACTTGAGTGAATGTGAGTGGGAAATGTTGTTTGTCTCTGAATGTTGTCCCTGCAAAACACAGGCTAAATGTCCAGGGTGGGAACCCCAAAAGAAAAGCAGTAGGGGCGGATTTTATAAGGTCACAATAACAAAACAAATATAAAAAAAACTGCTGATCGTTTTTCACAACATGCTGAAAAGCTGTATCAGTATGGGTAAAATCCCTGAAGACCTGTGACCTGTTTATCTGCTGAAGAAAGTCACTCAAACATTTTGCAATCCAGAGAACTCGAGGTATTTCTCAGGAGATGACAGACTAAAATAAGAACCCAAACGCGAAGCGAGCCAAAGTTGTCATAGTTGCCAAACCACCTCCACAAATGTTTTTTTTGTGAACAGCTTGTTCTTCATACGAATATACTGTGTGTTTATACGGTAAATATTCTTCTGTATTCAAATACTTGCACAATAAAACTCTGAAAAGGTGAAGTAGTAACTCGCAGCTGCCTGGCTGTGAAATCGTACATTTAATGTTCTGGGGAGTCATGCCGAGTGTCATTGTTTGGCACTCCACTTCACAAGATCGCCCTCCGGAGTGAAGCCTGTTCTAAATCCTGCCAAAGTACCCTTCACTGTATTGGTCAATTCGAGAGTAAATTCTAGTTTTTGTCATTTACTGCGGGAGGAAGATTATAGATCCTCTGAAACCTTGAGAGGCATCTCAAAGACTACTTTACCTGGTGTTTGTCTATTTTACTTCAATTAGGTTGATTGCTCTTGAGTGACAGGTTGAAGTGAGGACAGGACAGTCAGGAGGGGAATCGGCCACAGGACCAAAGTTTTACCATTCTTCGCTAATGTAAGTAACCTGAAGCTGAAGAGGTTAAAAGCTTTTTCAAATGAGTTATTTTCTTCCAAAAGGCTGGGGGTGTGGGGGTGTGGGGGGGTAGCCGGTGCGGTGATCTGCTGACTGCTGTCTTATTGATTTAATTGTCTGTTTTCCTCCCAGCCCTGCCTGCTCATGGGCCTATGACGAGCTTCTGACTGTGCTCACTGCATGCATGCCAATCCAAAACGCCACCAACCACGGCTCCCCCTCGGTCCCAACACCGGCTTAATATCACTGTGCTTAATGAGTGGAACAACACAGAGTTGACAAGTAGGGAAAATCCCTCCCACCACCACCACCACCACCGCTCTCTCCAATCCCCACCATGCTGTTTATTGACCTGCCAAAGGCTGTGAGGGGAGTGTCCAGATTTATGCAAAAAAATCCCCCCCCCCATGCTTGCTGATGACTGTCAGCTTAACCATTCATTACTGTTGGATCCCCGAGGACAGCTTGAGCCTCTGGGCCACTGTACATACAGACACTTTAAGGTTGTCATATTTCACCGAACACGGGGGAAGTGTTTATTTGAAAAATGGAATGGGAAAGTGAAAATAAATGTGTAAAAAGGAAAACAGCAGATGTTGCATAAAAGATTGAGGGGCAAATGTGGAGGTTCAGACAAAAAACACTATTCTATCTCTTCCAGTTGATTTCCCAATCTCTGCTGAGTTCTCCTGAGTCCCAGAGGTAGAGGGAAGTGTGCACTGTCAAGTGCCTCTCAGAACATCCCCAGGTGAAAGGGAAAATGGTCCATTAGCATATGAAACAGCCATAGGAGTAAACATACATTTTTATCTTTTATCTAAATTATTCATAAGTATCTCCCATTGTATTCTGCAAAGGCGTGGGGGATCGGAACAAGTGAGATCACTGCATTCAGCCACAAACATGAATAAACAAGGAGTTTCTCATTATTAGAGGTTGATCTACACATGCAGACTGCACCAAAAAATAAAAAAAACTTTTTGCTGACTGATGGGATCGGTTGGAAAGCATCGATCATGCTTCAAAGATATTTAGTGACGATGCCATCACGTCAGTCAATCCGTCGTTCAGATGCAGACTGAAATAGCTAAGCAACCACTGTATAAATTATCATGGAGGATCATGATATTGGTAAGGACAACGTTGTCCCCTGGGGATGTATCCTAATGACTTCGTTGAGGCCCTGACTTCTCCACTTTTTACTCTAAGTGAAATACCCCAACAATTACTGGATAGTTACTCATGAAATTCGGTAAAGCTATTGATGCTCCCCAGAGGTTTGTACCCGAATGACTTTGGTAAGACCATGACTTGTTCATTTTTGACTTTTTGGGAAATATCTCAACTACTTTCTAATGGTTCTTTGTTTGCGTCCTGGTCAGGTCTGGGTCTTTCTGTTTGGAGTTCTCATGTTCTCCACTTGGTCTGTGTGGTTGTTCACAGGGTCCAAAGACATACAGACTAAGGCAGACACAACAAATTGACTGTAGGTGTGAATGTGAGAGTGAGTGGTTGTTTGTCTTTGCATGTCAGCCCTCTGATGGACTGGCAACCTATTGATGGTCCCTTGGGGATATTTCCTCATGACTTGACACTCATGGTTTTGACAAAGTATTATTGACATTCACACATTGATCAGAATAACTTTCATTAACTTTTTACTATCGCATTATCACACATCAGAAGTTCAATAAGGAGATTTTGGACCAAATGCATGTAAAACTAATAAAACTCCCACTACCCTTAGTTGTACTTTCCATCTTGTGCTAATAAGCAAATGGTAGCATGCTAACACTGAGAGCTAAGAAGTAATTATGACATTGTTTATCATCCACCTCCCACTGCCACTCCTAAAAGGATACACACACAGACTGAACTCACACCTTGTTATACACAAGTTTTACTCCAAACTGCCATTATGTTAAATGATATTGTACTTCTTAGGGAGATAACAGGTATTAATGGCCTGACTCTTGCTCTATGCTTTCACAGAACCATCACTCCAGTTTTATCCCAATAAAAAGCATTGAAAGCACAACCCATTAATCACTATTATTGTCAGTGGAAAATTGGCTTATTAGTAAAAACTCCCACAGAGAAGCTTCTCAACTAATACAAAATAAGCCCATAAACACACACAGAGAGAAACAAATAAATAAGTAAAGTAATATAGAAATGTTACATAACCCGTAATTCCCCTGATGGCTGCAGATGATTACTGGATCACTGTTTGTTATGGTGTATTAACACAACGACAATCAGTCCAAATACACTGATGTTATGAAGTGTGGCCCTCTGACCCATACCTAATATAAATCCAAAATCCAAATTATAATTTAATCCAATACATTATAATAAAAATGTCTCCTGTGTCTGTAACTCTGAACCGAGAAGAACGACAGGTCTCTCCTCTGCAGCTTCCCTTTGTTTGAAGAGTTTTCAGTGTAATTGGTTGTGTGTAAATCTATTTGCATACGCACTGTGTGCCCGTTCCTCCCGAGACTACATTCAAACACAGCTAATCTGGTGTTGGGGATTTAGAGCAGCATGCGTTCGTATGATTAATCAACGATAGACATGGAAGAAGGAACAAATCTCTTTGCTGTTTTTTGTTTTTTTTTAGTATATTGTCACAGTTTCTTTGAAGGGTGTTAATGTTAGTACACCAGTAAAATCTGATCAGAATATTTAATTATAAGAGATGGTGTTTGCGAGAGAAACTTTGAGAGGTGACACTTGACTCAGCAGAGGATCGGTGGATTTGACACCAGCAAACCGCACATTACATAAACCAGTCTGCAGCCAAGCTGATGGTTCTGTGAGGCCTCAGTCTTACTTAGATACAGCTGTGCTTTGTAAACACAATGTTGAGATGCTGGTGCTGCATGTCATTAGTTTTGAAGGTACCGAGTCATAAACCAACATTTTGGACGAAGAAGAACATTGACCTGATGATGGCGATAGATAAGAGATCAGGGGATGAACATTTAGTTCATCCTCTGGGGATCACGAGAATTGCTGAGCAACACAACCATGGAAATTTGGAGCAATTTTTACAGCAATCAATCAAGTAGATGTTGAGACATTTCACCTGCAGGTGTCACATGAAGAAACTCACCAAAGTCATCAGAATTTATCCCCTAGGGACATCGAAAATATGTGAAGCAAATCCAGTGGCTTATAGTGGCAATGGTTCACTATTAGCCAGACATGTCGACCTCATGGATGTGCTGATCCATGTTGTAGCAGTTAAGATTTTGTAGTCTGGATCAAAGCGGTGAAGAACCTGACCAACCAAGTGACAAGTTAACATTTATGTTCCTTGACCAAATGCTGCTGAAACGGCAAAAGCAAATGTGGTACAAACTGATTTAAAGGGTTTACTCACTACTTTTATTCACTCTTGAGGTTACCAGTTGTTGCTTGGCTTGTAACCATAACACAGCAGCACGAAGTTGATGAGGGATGTGACAGTTTATTTCCCTTGTGAGCACGATTCCCTCTCCATGTGATGACTTATCCAAAAAAGAAATCTTGCTCTTAATCACATATTGGCAAAAAAGTGAATACAAAGAAATGCTTAGTGTTGCAACTCATTTCAGATTTTCCATCACACTACATTGCAGCCACTTCAATATTTCCACGTTGTGCACATGAAGGTCTTGACGTTGCCAATTTTCGTTTTTTAATTTATTATTTATTGTCGAGTCTCTCCAGCGGCGCTGAGAGCATCTGTCCACGGGAGCTAGGTGGGGGGTGGTGTGTGTGGGGGGGTACCATCTCTACATAATGGGCAGATTTCGTTTGCTCCCAGTCTGTGTCATAACCAACTGCAGGCTCCGGTCGACAGCACACTTCAAAGTGAGAAATGATCTCTGAGCCTCAGTGGTGGCTGGATGCGCTCGGTTCACATTCATTTTCACGTGCACCAATTCAAAGTGGAGGATGTGTCTTTCGACGGCTGCACATACTGTAGCAACTAATCAGATGTGCTGTGTGCTGTGTTTATCTTTTATCAAATAATGTCCCTGAGGACTAGGAGTGCACAACAAAAACACATCAGGTAGAATTAGTAAAAAGATACACTGTGCTGCATTGTAAAATATATCAGCTTTTGAATAATATTCGATGGGATAGATAAAAAAAAGAAAGTCCCACATATATTTATATAGCGGAGACTTTGATATATCTCGGTTAATATAAGAAATCCGGAACACCGCTCTCAGTCGGCCATCATTTGTGACTCACCAAATAAGACTTTGAAGTTTCCTCATGCGTGAAGATGTCATCAATGCTCATCCAAATTAAATCTCTGTTACTCATCAGATTTTCCATTTGAGCTCGTATGGTAATGAACCCCACTGGCCATTTAGTGGGCCAGACTTACAGACTGCACTGGAATATCAGGGGATCAACCCTTTGACACGGCATCTTTGAGCCGTGAGTTACGGTGCTTTATTACCAAGGAATGCAATATTTTACGGCGTAACTCTCAGTGTCTTTAACCTTGTTGGGCACATCAGCATGGGATTGTATTTAAATTGGATTATGCGTGTCACTCAAGAGAATCCAGGCTTGTCTGCATTTTCTATTCAAGTCTCCGAGCGCTATAATATATTGCATACGTGACATGTCGGTTTCGGAAACTGACTTTTCGTCGGCATCAAACTTTTATGCACCTTTTTAAGCATCTTTACATTAATACATTTTTCTATTGAAAAAATAAATAAATGTCTCATAAATGGTTTTACTAAAATATTCCACCAGCAGCAACTTTTTCCTACTTTGAAAGATTCATTTGTTTTTCAGTGAGCATTATTTATCTGTACTTTTGTTAAAGACTTTTCGTGTTTAATATTATTTATCACTGACCTGCAGGCAAATTAACGGTACTGTGTCAGCCTCAACTGTCTGCCTATAAAATGTAAAAAAGATTTCATGAGGCATTTTGAAAATGTTTTGTTCGATAAGCCCCTCAAGCTATTTTTTACAAATTTCCATCACCGTTCTGCTCATAGAATTACAGTATAGATTGCCAATTACTTTGGTAGGCAAATGTAATATTTAGGCAGTTTTAGTATTTTAAGTTTTCTTGGCATCCCTCCGATCTTTTATGAAATAGAAAACAGCTCGGGGGGGGGGGGTCGCGGTGCCACATTTGTTAAAGCAGCTGGTGTTCAAAATTAATACTGACAACGCTATAATGTATATGTTAAATAAAGTTTAAAAGATGTATATGATTTCTCCAGTGTAATGATTAAAATCATAATAATATTCAGCTCCATATGGTCTAATTCAACTAGACTATCAATATGTTGTGTGATGACCTGCAGCCGGCTGTTTGAATAACGTGAGCATTAGACACATACAAATATATCACACACACACACACACACACACACATCCATGTTCACGTCACTTCACTGTTCATTATTATACACGAGTGCAGTGCCTGTTCTAATCCTGCCTGTTTGGAATGGGCTATTTGCTTGGTTGCTGGTTGCTGCTTATCTTTCTTAGACTGTAAAACTGACCTGCAGTAATTGAGCCGTGTCAAGAAAAGACCGTCTGCAGGACCCTGTGGAATCTGCAGAACCTGTTTATTCAAAGTTTGAACCCAGACCTGGAAAAATCTGTTGTTGTTGCTGTTGTTGTGATTGACAACGTCACTCACCTCCATGAATCCCAGCCGCTGCTGCTACAGAGCACTGGTCACATGTTTATTCAAAGTGTATTAATATTGACTGCACTAAATTCAACACTGCATCTTCTCGGGCCCTTAACAACACGCATGGAAGGTGAGAAGGCGATAAAATGATCGGCTCTGGAGATATGCATTCCACCTACAGACAGACAGACAGACATTTGTGGAATCAGATGCAATCAGTGCTTCATCTGCAGACACACACAGACCTGCAAACACACATCCCCTGGAACAGAGGACCTCTGCTGTGTGGACATTAGTGGAATAGAAATTCTAATCACGGAAATGCATAAATATATCAGCTGCTCTCAGGCTGAAAAACACTTCCCACATCACCTCTCTCACCCACTAGTTGTTCTTTTCTTTCAGTTGCTTCCAATTCCACGCACTCAGTCATAACACTCCACCCCGTGTAGTGGGACACCGGTTTATTCGCGGAAATTTGCTCCAGCGGTTCTCAGAATCTGTTCTGGCAGAACTTCCGTTCAAGGCAGCCCCGCTGAATCGCGGCAGATTGCATTGAGGACTTAATAACGATAGTTCTGAATCACTCCCCGAATAATCTGTCTCAATTCATACACCCTTGAGATGAAGCTGCAGCTCGGTGTTACTGGAGAGAAGCTGTCAGATCTGTCAGGAGCAATAGTGGAAGAGCTTACTCATCACTGGGTTTACACACTGCGCTCTTGAACACCCACTACTGATCCCTCTACAGAGTGGACATAAAGGCCTACTGCTTATTGAATGTTTCTGTGCAGCATCCGGTGCCCATTGATTTCTTTTTGGCCCAAATATGCACACACTGTACTGCACTGCACACTTAGGCTCTTTTACTGTATCTGGTATGTTTGTCACGTCAGCCCAAGGCACTGAGGAAACTCTGCTTGATCTTAATGCGCATCTGGCAATAATAGAAATAAATAAAAAAATCAGTTAGTCAATCAATCATTCTCTAGCTTCTGTCTTACAGACACACATGCATACAGGCTGTGACTCAGCAGAATCGAATCCAGTCAGTCTCATGCATGGTTTTGATAGACAGCACAGTCATGATGAAAAGAGACCTGAAATCAAAAGGGAATATTCCTGGCAAAGCAAATTCAAGTTACTGGCTGCAGGCTGGGCTAAAGAGTCGTCTCTAATTGGATAGAGGTAATTAAAGCCGTATGACACAGGTCACAGGCAAATTGGTTATTCCAGCATGAGAATGAAAGGAGGTTTCTAATTATATAACCAGTGTTTCCCCAGCCTTTCCTCCGCACCTACACATGGAGGAGGGTGTTTACAGTTAAACACTAAAGTTTGAGAACACCTCCATTTTTCCAGTAGTTAAATTTACTGAATTCAGTGTCTCAGTGTTTCTGAAATGAAAGCAGGAGATTTTTAAATCAATGAATCATGTGATCTTCTTGTTGGACTACTACGAAAAAAGAAAATTGTTGGACCAACTTAACAAAATAGTGCAATTGGTAACACACAAATTAATTAAGTTAGTTCAACTTCAAGTTTACAAGTTACATTAACACAACTGTCAACTTTGATTTGAAAATATTTAAATCTGGTCATTTGTGTGTTACCAATTGAAGTATATAATTTAAGTTGGTTATACATTTTCTTTAGTGAACAAACAATTTACGATATTTCTATGACAGATATCAAATATTGTTCAGAAGATTTGATCCAACACTTTTTCAGAAGTTCACATGGTACTTTGCTTTAACAATATGTTTTAGCTCTGGAGACTGTGCTGGTCCTTTATCGTTTGAACCCAACATCTTACTTTTTTTATTTCAATTCTTTGGATCATCAACTTGTTGTAGGAAGAACTGATGACCAACCAGCCTGTCTTTCTTTGTTTCTTTTTCTCACCATTCTGTTACTGTATCAAGACACAGCACCACTTCCTGTAGCACAGTGTTGTCCTAATAAAGTTGTTTTAACACGGGTTTGTAAGTAACAACAAAAGTGGGGGCACTTTCAGAAATGATTTGTAGCAGCTCTCAAGGCTTAATTTACTTCCACTGCTGCAGGAAGCTTTAACCAATTTCTTAAACTCTTTTCTTCTATTATTCGTTCTTCAAAGTGGCATTTTTTGTTTTACCTCAGGCAGTTTACCACATGTTGGGACCCAACATGGCGTCACCCATCGGTTTGTGAACTGCTGTTTCGAAAGCTCTGATATTAGCAGCTCCATGTTGTTGTTTTTAAACCAGAAGTGACCATATTTAAGTTGTCAATCACGATATCCATGCTCATAATATGCTTTATTGCCTATTCTACTCTAAATCATGGTTTTTAAAATGCACATCATGCTGTATCGGACAAGACTTGAAATTAGCAATTGAGACCATAAATTCCTGAGGAAAATGTTTACTGAGATTATAAATCAAGACGATCATTTTCTTATAGATTTATAGAGACAGACTTATTTTTGCAACCAGTGGAATCGCCCTCTGCTGGTCATTTGAGAGAATATACGTTTTAGGCACTTCTGCATCGGCTTCACTTTCCAGACCCAGTGACCCACGTCCATTTGTATACATAGTCTATGGTTTACCGATGACCTTTGTACAATATCAGCTTATAGACTTATTGCTGAAATTTGTTAAACGTTTGACAGGTAGGACACATAATGAGATATTGTGTGTCGGACTTCAGATTGAAACATGAGAAGCGTTACAGTAAACTGCTCAGATTTGCCTGAATGCTGTGGAATCAATTTGAAAAACACTGTGTTTCAGTGTCTTGCTCAAAGGTGCTTCAGGTAAGCTTTGATGTAACAGAAAAATAAACCCCGACAGATGTGAGCTGCATACTAATGACAGCTGAGTGTTACAGAGCGGCTGTGTCAGTTGTCGAGAGTCAAACTTCAGCTGTGATGGCTTCTCTGCAGACCGCTCGGTTTCCCCACAGCGAGCAGATTGCAGGTTGTGAAACAACAGCATCTCTGACGTCAAACTGATTTCAGTGTTACACTTTCCAAACCACTGACCTTCAGGTTAGAAGACGACCCATTATACCTCCTGAGCCACAGCCGTCCATTTAGGCTGAAGAGGTATAATTTCAGAGTCTAAAGGTTCAGTGTGTAAGATTTAGGTGAAAGGGATCCATTTGCCGGAATTCAATATAAAATAATCCTAGTGATGTTCTCACTAGTGTGTTTCATCTAAATTGTACGAATTATTGTTTTCTTTACCCTTGAATGGGCCCTTTATATTTAAACAAGTTATATTTACATCAGGAGCAGGTCCTCTCTACGGAGGCCGCCATGTTTTTTATAGTAGCCCAAACTGGACAAACTAAACACCTTTTGAGTTTTTATGACAACTGAAGGCTGCCACAGGTTCTCTTTCATGTTTGGAAGGGGAGGGTGAGTCGAGGGGTGTTCAGCTGCAACATGCAACTTCACCACTAGGTTTCATTAAATTCTACACACTGAACCTTTAAGATAAGATACAAATTAATATTTGTCAGTTGAAAAACTAATTTAACAAAAACTCTTGCAGTCAAGTTTTTGTTGTAGTCATGGTTTTAAAAATATGTTTATTATCAGAGAAGATGATCACTGTACATGCAGAAGCAAATAGCTTCCGTACAATTTTGTTCCACTGTCTTATATATCAGGGCATGACAAAATACTGCTTTGGTCATTGGGCAACCGTGTTGCTTAGGAACAATGATAATGATGGCAAACTTTTAAATATGCAGTTCAAAGCAAACAAAGAACAAACACCTAATGTATTTTTAATAGTATGCACCACTTTTTTTTAAATGTTTTTAATGATTGTATGTTCCTAAGTCAGTTGAACAGTTCCTTGAAGAAACTGCCAACAAGATAATGGCTCATCTCTCAGGGGTTTGAACTGTGACTGTGTCAGTTACATCAATGCAAATGTCAGTGGTTTGTATTAACTGCTCTTTAAAGCGATGCTTGTTTGTATTAAGTGATGTTCATTCAGCAGCAGTCGGTGTTAAATCCACACCGCAGATTACCTTTCGTACAAGGGAGAAATTCTGGCATTTAAATAATCCAAATCCATTTTACAATGCATTTGAGTTTACTTTGTCTCTCTTTCTCTTTCAATCCATTCAATAAGTTTCATGGTAATTGCAGTAATGTTAAATATCAGGGAAGCTAAATTTAATTTAATTTAATCAGGGCTCAGGGATCTTGCTCGGCAGGAACAATAAATAATTTGATTGCAGGAGGAGGTGGGTTTTAGACCAAAATCCTGCTAGAGCAGGTGGGAGTGAGATTTTACAATATGTTTAAAAACAAGTAAAAATAACCCTTTTCATTACTCTACCTCCTCCAGTTACTATATTACTAAATGAGTAAGTGTACAGTCTCCGGATCAATATGCCCAGTTCTTTACAGACACTTCTTCAGCACAGATTGCCACAGCGTTCAGCATGTTTACTCCCCCTTTCAACCACTCAACAAACAGCCACGCTCACGTGCACGTGCGTGTTCATTGATCAGCTGTCAGCGAACATTGTGCTTTTTGGAGAGATCTCTTCATTTATTCAGCAGCTGTGGGGACGGGAGCTGCTGGAAGTCCCTCGTTGCCGCATTCGCATGTGACCTATTAGGGCCAGCCTAGAAATACTGCAGCTGCTCTAATTGCCTCTCGCTGCGCTGTCCTGTTTGTAGACTTTCATCAAACTCCATTGACTCATATGGAAGCAAATACTGCAAGAATATGTTTTATGCAGGATTTTGTAATTGATGCAGATACAAGATCCTCTTAAACTAGTAATTCTGTGGCTGAATACACATCCTCTCATCTTATTTTGAGTCCGTTATTTTACAGTCCACACTATTCATTCTATTGGTTTGATTTACTCGACTATCCATTAAATGTAGAATCTGCAGCGTGTAACAAAAAATGAGCCTCGTAAAGGATAATACCACCAGTTGTCCTGCACTGGACCACATGCACACAGTCGGTTAATAAAGTGCACCAGAGAACATGTGGCCTTGTGGCTGGTTGTATTCCCTGAGTGTCTTCAGCACACGAGTAAAGAAGAGCTGTGGTCACGTCTGTGTCAAAAATTCTTGACTTGTGAGACCGTGTGAGACATAAATGCAGAGGCCTCCTCAGCTTTTAATCAGCTCGCTGGTTGGAAACAAAACGTATCTCTCTTGCAGCCACACTTCCACTTGCTGAACCTCACGGCTGCATCGATGTAAATGAAAGCAGGTCTTTTCATTTTGTCTCTGGTGAGTAATAGTCCACTGAGCGTGCCCACCTAATTGTTCCTGTCAGGCTTGTAAATCAAGGCAGTCTCCCCTCCTCTCCATCACACATAGGCTCTTCATGCATAATCCTATTAGGCACAATGCTATCACATAGAAGGCGGCAATATTACTTACACGGGCTATGACTCTTTTATTTTACTACTGTGAATATGTTCTTAGAAATGTATTGATATGAAATTTTACATTCAATCTTCCACAGATGCATATGTGATTCGAACATAAACCTTAAGGGCTCTATTTTAACGATGTAAGTGTATCGTTTAAAGCCAAAGGCACGAGTGGGGTTGTACTTAGTGTCTTAATCATGTTAGGGTTAGTTTCGAATGTAACATACATTAAACAGGGTGCTTTCACTTTGTGTTCTAAGACACCATGTGTAACAAGCAGAGTTTACACATGTTGCGCACCCACCTATGCTCACGCTGCATCATGACAGCAATGTGCCAACAATGTGCCTGACCACATGATCTTTTTAGACAGCAGCTTTGGGCCAAGTGCGAGATAGCGTCCTTAATGTTTCGTGAGCATGATATCGTTATATCCCTTAGCATGATATGGTGTCAAGTACTTGCTGTGGATGATTAAGCCAACAAATATTTTAGCTGTTTGGTAAAGAGAAGAATTACCATCATGCTCTTGGCCTTGATGAAACAGCAGATAGCAGGGAGATCCAGTTATCTTTAACAGCATGCTGCTTTATCTGCTTAGTCTTAAGAAAATGGGAAAATTATGACTTTAGCAGGACGTCTTCCTTCCCCTGTTAAATCACTACTGTCTGTGTCCAATCTGTGTTAGGAGCCATTCTCATTACAGTCATTTCTATGCAAGGAGATTCATGCAGACTCACTGATGGGGATGAAAGAAGGAATATCAAATATCTGTGAGTCCTTCCTCTGTAGAAATCGTAAGTGGATGGTCTAAAGGTAGAACCACAGAGGTTTGCACCTGTAGGTGGGCTCTGATAATGTCACGACCCACCACTGTCTCCAAATGGTCGCTAATCCTTTGACCTACATCAGTTTACGTTGATCCAATCCCGTCCTGATCAGCATCCAGGAAATCAAGTTAGGCTGCAGCTTGCCCCAGACTGTTTGTGGCAGGTCAGTTTTTTCTCCTGTTAAAAGCTCCGAACACTTATGCTATTAACCTTTTTTTGTTTGGACAACCAGGATGGATAACCCCATCTGCCAGTCTTCTCATTACAGCTTCCCTCTTCTAATGTACTTTCTTAAAGTTGCGAGAAGATTGAGCCTACTTTTTATTGTTATATCCCGAATGGGAGACGGACTTAAAAATCCCCTCAAGCCATCTCCTGGAGACAAGCGTGTGCTTGCACAGCCAAAGACGGCCAAATGACTCAATTTCAAGTCCATTTGAGCCAATTGTGGAGAAAGCTATTGGATGCCTGTGCTGCTGTTGTTGCAGTGGGGCTGGTGTTTTAGCTTCTGGGCTGAAACCCATCACTGACTGCAAAGTTACAGAAAAACCAACACGGACCAAGGCTTTGTCACAGCTGCAGTGTGTTAAAGCTACATCGAAAAATACTGCTCGTGAAACACATCTTCTCTGTTTTGATAGATTAACATTAAATTCCCAAAGTAGAAAAATAGGAACAGTGAGTTATTATTAAGTAATGGTATTAACATTGGTAGTCTAGGGTGTCTCAGAGGCAATGGAGGAAATATCAGAATCCTTTTATATCCTGAGAGGTGTTTATATGAGATTAACCCTGTAGCACATATATGCTCCAACACAGAATGTTTTCCTGAGTTTTAATTATGCAAAGCAATATATATATATATACGGTTTTGCTAATTTGACTTTTCAAGTTAATTCCCTGTGTTTATCAATTTTTCATGGGACATTGTTTTTATCCTGTGCATCACTAAAAAGTTATTATGGTCTTCTTCATAAAGAAGACTTTATTCTGACAGACATTAATCATACATCTTAGACTTTGATATTGGAGGGTGGCACGACCTTTTCTTTTGGGGCATTCCATGCTTTTCCATTATCATGTACATCAAGACTGGAGAACATTAATCTTTTATGGTGAATTATATCACAGCGTCATGTAATCATCTCTTTAAAGTTTCTTTGAGATGAGAAATGAACTCAGATTGTGGAGACAAGTGAGCCGAGTCTTTGGGCTTGACAAAATGATGATTATTTTTTCATGACCTAATCTGTATTCACTTTGCTTTTATCTACTCCCAGTTGGTTTATTTGCCCCAAGTTCTGTGTGATGCGGTTACACTGGCCAGCGAGTCCAATGAGCCTGTTGATGGACTAGTTTAATGTGTCCTCTATTTAAGGCACCAGATGGTGTATACTGATATGAATGCATCCACTCAAATGTTTCCTGGCATCAAAATACAAATGCAGACTTGATTGCCATATTGTTTTTGGATTACAAAGGACAACAAATCCATGGGGACGTCAGAAAAATGCCTGCACGTGGACAATGACGGATGCGCGTGTGAAGCATGGCTCCTTGAACAATAATTGGTAACGACTGCTATGTTCTCAGACTCTTGGATATGTTGAGCGAAGCACAGTGAAGGTCTGCATGCAACGGGAAAAAGCCATTTATGTGTCAGTGCAACATTACTTATGAATAGAGAACGACACGTCATTGACCTGTGAAAGTGCACTCATGCAATACCGGAGCCATCATACAACAACTAACCTCTAATAAATCTCTCAATGATATTTCTGCTTTTCGTGGAGGACACTTTCCTTTTAGTCAACTATTATCATTAGTTAGACAATGTGTGAATAAAGTATTTAAAACAAACTTACCAGACAAATTAGCACTTGGACATGAAGGGACACCTTTGCTGTAAGGATTTTTCCCCTGTAGCAGAGTTATGATGGGTGCAGTGAGACCATTCTCCAGTGCTGACTCAGTGTTGTGGAGATGCTGAGGTCTTTACAGGTTATTACATTAGTGGGACACTTGAACACAGCAGAGCCATTGTTAATTTTAATAGTAACATCTGTGCTTTTCCCGACTCTGATAAGTCTAGAGACGGAAACGTCTCCTCCCAACCTACCACTGTCCCTTTTGTAACCCGAGCAGAGATCTTCTCAACCAGAACCACTGAAACACCTGTTAGTAGTTTCAGGCCTGTTGAGACTCACGATTGATCCCGAAACACAGTTCAAGTTTTAAAGGTATAATTCCACACGTTCAAACCATAACACAAACTTTATCCTGCCATTATCATACAGCACAGGCTGACTACATAAAATTGTCAGTAGTGGAAAGCCGGAGGACCCAAAGAGGACCCAAACACAGGAGCCAGTTTAAGGTGAAACAATAAAAACATCTTTTAATGAAGGGAAAAAAAGCATAACTGATCAAAACAGGGAAAATAAGATGAACAAGGTGACAGGATGACAAGATCAACTGAGGAAACACAGTGAACCAGTGAAAGATGACGAAGCACAGACACTTATATACACAAGGAGGCAGGGTTGATTGAACACAGGTGAAAGACATGAGGAACAGGTGCAGACGATCAAAAGAGCGGGAAACCGGACAAAGACAGGAAATAAAACTGGAAACACACAAGGAGGATAATTTCAAAATAAAACAGGAAACTGAGAACTCAGGGAAAAACAACCAACAAGGTCAGTTGAATAGGAATGAGCCAGAAAACATTACAATCCCAATAGAATGGTGAATGGAATGTTTATCTTCATTAAAAATAGTCTCCACGATGGGGTTCAACATTGACAATTAACATACTCAATAGCAAAATGGGATTTCTAATTGTATGCAACCAATCTGCATGTTATCCTTTAGTTTAAGCTGGTTAATGACATATATATATATACATGGTAGCACTTTTCTAAGACTGTAACCTGCAAAAATCCAGGCTTAGATCTATTCATCACAGTTGGGCTTTATGTCAAAATTATTCAAGGTAGTTTCAGGATTTACTTTGCAATCTTGTGAATGAGAAATATGAGAGTAGAGCAGAGGGCTGTGGTTGAACACTGGCTGCAGGTGAAGAGTGAAGATCAGCCATGGCAGCAGGCACAGCTACAGGTTATCAGGTTGATTAGCAGCTTGATAAATAGGCTGGGACTGCAGGCACAGCACAAACAACCACTGGCAGGGAGGATGAAATGAAGCTGAGCTTTGCATTTGATCTTATTTTGTGCTTAAATGGAGTAGTTCTGTCTGTGTGTGTTCATGTCTAGTCAAAAAACAAATGTAAGAGTGTGTTCCATCCTCACCAAGTGGACAGGACCACTTGAAAACATTGGAAAGATATTACATTAATTTACACAAACAAACAAGTCTCCAGTAAGTGTCCCCAGGAGCTTAGGTCCCTAATGCTACAGACGCCTACCTTGGAACATGAGCGAGAAAAATTTAATTAAAGTGGACATAGAATAGTCATATGTTGGGGGGGCAGTACACGTGATGACTGACCTACATTGTATGCAGCGTATAAACATCTTTATCCTCCTCTATGACCAACGTCCACACTGACCAAGAAGCAGCATTTAGCTGCAAAAGAAGAAAGCTGCTGTGGAAGTAATGGGAATTGAGTGGCTGTCCATAAGTGAGTGGGTGGCAGCACAAGAAAAGGACCTACCATCGCAGACTGGACCCAAGGTGGAGGCATTGCAAGTGGATAAGGTGGTGTACAGGAACATCTGTGCCAAATTTGTACTAAAACTACCAACAGTACATGCCCCCAAAAGTGGTTGACATAGGTGGTTGGATAGTGTAGAGCAACATCTGTAACAAGTGTGGATTAGAAGTTTCCCAGTTCCAATGGGACATGCCACCAAAGGTGATTGATAACCAGATTCTGTGGGGCTTCAAGTTCCAGTTTGACAAACAGCTGTGGGCTAACTAACCAAAGATAGTGGTGCTTGACAAGGAGCAGCAGAGGGCAGTGGTGATAGAGGAGGTAATCTTTGCTGATAGTAACATCAGCAAGAAGAAGCATGAGAAGATCCAGGGGCTGAAAGAGCAACTGAACAACAAGTAATCTCACTGATGTCACGATTCTTGCTCCTCTGTTGAGATTAATGAAGACATGACCTTTGTCTACGAGGGTCTCTGTTGACTGTGAATGCCGCTGGTGAGTGTTGGACTCAAATGTCGTTGACAAATCTGCAGTTCGTATCGACCAATAAACTGCAAAAGCATGTTTTTTTAGTATAATGTACATTGCTAGGGCTATAGCGGAGTGACTGATAGTTTTCAGGATAGGCTGCACCAGAACAAACTATATCTCCTTTGCAAGCTGTGAACGTATCCTTAAAGAAAGTGATTGACAGAACTGTGACTCCACCAGTTAACACACTGATTTAATGAGAAAAGGCATCTAGCTTCGTCTCTGACATATTTCTAGTGACATGCAGGTTCACAGGAACATGACGTTTTATTTGTGTGTTCACGTGACAGATTGACACTTCCACTTCCAACGTCGTGTCAGCTGAGTGTGTTTCACTTCAGAAGTACCAATGTTTTACACACTCTGTCATAACAATGGCAGATCAGATTTGTCCCTTTATCTTCGCAATTCAAGGCTGGCTTTTTTTTGTCAAAAGCAGACAAGCAGTAAATTGAACGCTCAAAGTGCTGTAGAGAGGGAAGGAGGATGAGGAGGAGGAGGACAGTGGGTAGTGAAGTATGTAAATGGAAGTTTATTTTACTCTTTCATAGTTCTATCAGTGCGTTGATATTGCTCTCCTTGATGTTGGTGTTTATTTAAAAAATACAGAGACAGAAAGAAGTGTCTGTGTTCTGGTCGCCGTACAGTTGTGCAGTTTAATGTCCTTTAATGAAAGTGGACCTCGCTGAAATATTTGGTTGTTGGATCAGGTTTCTCAGGACTTGTCTACACCACAGAACAGATACTTTTCCCTTTGTTGTTCTCTGTCTAGAGAAGAAAAAAAATCTCCTACAAATGCTCGTGCAAGCATCTCGGACCAGAGGATGATAAAGTCTCCATCAAAGATCCGTCAAACACGAGAGAAGCACGCTGTGATCCAAGTCATATTGGGTGAGACCGATTTCTGTTAATGCTGGTAGACCTAGCACTGCTAACTAAACGTAGAGAAACCAGTATACATTATATATGCCTTGTTACGACACATAGCAATGGGCCTATGCCAGTAAGCTGTGACGTCATCGTTTCCCAAATGCTCTGTTTAAGATGTACACACAGATACACAGAAATGTTGTTCAGGACGTCAGTGGAAGCAAGAATTTGACCATTGATCAACAAAAATAGTCTCTGCAAGACTGGAGTATTGTGATGCACTTGTGTGTAGCTTGTCGTGATTCTGTCCTGACCTATCACACTTCTAGCTTTTCATAGCTGTGTGGCATTGAGGCTCCGGTGTTGATTTAAAAATTATATTGACAAGAAATGCTAGACAGGTCTGGACAATTTTTGTATATCTTCTCTTTGTGAATTGTTTGAGTCCTGTGCTTGACCTGTCAAGTACCGAACAGGCTGCAACTGTAGGCGTGTGCCGGGGTTTTAAATTCTCTTTGCCGTTGCACTTCACTGATGTTTGGTATCTCTCAGAACTTGAGTACTTTTATCATCCAAAGCAACTACAGACATTTTATTTCCACTTGCTGGATTAGAGAAGAGGGCGAGTGTCTCAGGGTTTTATGGCAAGGGTCTCTGTTTAGCTGCCGAATCGTTTACACTGCACCTCACAGCAATTTCACACTGCACAACTCTGTGGTTTTGATAATCTGTGTTTTGAAATGTCCAGCGGGATATTTGTTCCCCCCTCCTCCAGCTCTGCCTCCAAATGTGAGCTTGTTGGAAGAAAAGTTTTAAACAGACATTTGCGAAATAAATTAATTTTGCTGCCATAGTTGATGCTACACGTAACCTTCCCTGGTTCACGTTGAGGACATCTCTGTTTTTGTGTTTCCTTGATCCTCCAGTTCCAGGCCAACTTCTTTGCGAAGAAAACAAGTCTGAATCCATCCTTTTGCGATGCAGTTCTTTTTTCCTCATTGAATTATCAGTGATCACATTCATCTTCTGCTGCTGACTGTCCATTCTCAATGTTTCAGAAGTATGATTTTTGTTTTCTGTCCAAGAATGCACTTCTTAATTCTTTTGTGTGAATTTTTTTTTTTTTTACCGTTGCAGCTTTGGATAACCAGTCAAAGAGATCAATTGCACAACAGTCTGATCCCCCTCCTAAGCCAGGCATGCTCTCTTTGAGTCAAACAAAAAGAGAGCTTACCAGAATGCAACACTGCAGCTCCTCTTCTTGGCTGCAGTACGCCCTGCTGCTCCATCAGTCAGTCATATACAGTACATGCACACACACACACACACACACACACACACACACACACACACACAAACACCCACCCACAGACACTGCACACTATATCCAAATGTTTAGTGATCAAAGGGAGACTCTTTCCTCATTTGTCCTGTTAAGGTGACAGAATCTTTGAAAAGACATTGCAGGAACAGGTTGTTCAGCGGTGATACAAAGCAAGTCAGTACATCACATGTAAGAGAAGATAAGAATTAAAAGTTTAGTGTGTAAGATTTGGTGACACTTAGTTGTCATAAAAACTCAAAAGGTGTTTTGTTTGTCCACTCTGGGCTACTGTAAAAAACATGGTGGCCTCAGTAGAGAGGAACTGCAATAGTATTATTTCATATTTAATTTTTGCCAATAAATCCCTTTGACCTAATTCTTACACACTGGACCTTTAAGGAAACTTCACTAGTTTTACAGCTTTGTCGATGAAAATTGAATTTCAGGTTAAAATTCAGGTTTAAATTAAGCATTGCTTCCAATTTAGTGTATATATATATATATATACACACTAAATTACACTATATATATATGTGTGTGTGTGTGTGTGTGTGTATATAATAGAATCAAAAAGCATTTCAGCAACACTGGTGAAGTGGCTCTAAATCAGGAGCAGAGGTATGGCGGCTGATTTCCACATCATTTCAACAGCGCGGCACATGTGATTACATTCTGATCTCTCTGTTGTACAAACAGAGAGATCAGAGCAATTTGCTACGCCACTTCATTTCATGCTGTTTGTTCTCAAGATAATAAAAGGAGGAACGTGCCAGACCTTTATATTCATACATGATGTGACCGTGTTTGCCTTTTCAATTCCATGTGGCTTTTGAAAATGAGCTCTCATTTGCTCCTTCACTGAATATGTGTCAGGGGACATTGTAGAATACATCACTAACCTTAATACATGCGTTCGCTCTCCCAGAGAATTCTGATTAGTTCATCACATAATTTAATGATTTATGGTATATTGACATAGACAGTCCTGAGTGATTTAAAAGCATAATACATCAAAGCCTTTGACATTACAGTTTACATATCTGGCCCTGTAACTCTCAACCTTATGAATATAATTAAATTCTTTATAGAACATACCTTTGCCAAGGCCAAACCAATATGTCACGGGTTTAGCTGTTTTTTTTTCTACTTTAGTTTAGATTTTATTTCAATTATTTTTTACCACAGTGCTCATCAGCTCATTTGTGTCTTCCACAGTACTCTGGTTAATAATGGCAGTAATGTTTTTTTAGCTCAAGAGCACTGGGAAGCAGCAAAGTGCACTAAATGTGATGTATTGTGTTGTGAATACTAAAAAGGTTACAACCTCCACCAAGGAGGTTACGCATTCGCCCTTGTCTGTTTAGTCGTTCGTTGGTTGCGTTTTCAACAAGATTACACAAAAAATACTGAACAAATTTCTGCAAAACTTGGTGGACGGACTGGCATTTATTGACATTTTAACCAATTTCCAGCGGATAATGAAAGGTTCTTGATGAAAAATAATCTAAAGGATTAAGTGGATTTTAGTGGATTTAATTGTGGTTTCATGAGGGTTTGTTGGGCATCCATTGAGAGCCATTACATTTTTTTGTGTGTTTTGTTCGAGGCTATGTTTTCTTTCCAAGATGATGATGCAGCTATGTCTATACTGTTTGGTGATCCACCGTCTTTTGACATGAACTCCAACTGTCATTATGATGATCAAAAATTTATATTATACACGTTTTTTCACATTGGAAAGCTAAGGATATGATTTGCTTGTCTCGCACTAACACAATGTGTTCTGCTCTTTCTTGTAGACCAGCTGTTTTTTTCCCATGAGAATTTGATTGAGTTTTATTGGTATCAACCCAACCAGGGGCACCACGACTGGTTCAGCCAAACAAGTGGTGAGGTGCACGGTTAGAACAACTTAGTCAAATCATTGCATCTCTTTACTCTTCAGGCAATTAAATGGGTTTGAGCCGTATTGAAAGTTGATGACTTTTGGATTAGCAGTATTAATTAACAGCGCGTCTCATTTATAGGCTCATTCATGGTCCCATTCAATGTACCACTTCACTGTAATTTTCAAGGCTGCAAATGTACAAAAACAATAACAAATTCTACAATATATTGTACTGTGAAGTATTAACAGCTCATTTCTGGCAACTCGAGCTGCTACAGAACTTCTGTAATTGAATAGAATACAAGATAACGTTCTAAACTATATTACTACGACTGAAACAATAAATTACTGTAATTTCTATACGACAAAACCCTCTAAACTCTATTTTGTGTGACAACCCTCTTGGTTTCCTGTTCGGGTTGTCTTTCCCTTGGAAAGGAAGAGGAAGTGCCTTGTTATCACCTGTCTGCTGGTTTCTCTTCCTGGCTGTATGGTTTGTTTCTTTTGTGCTATTTTACATTTTGAAATACTCTCACTCAAACTAAACAAGCACGGCTGATTCACTAATTTACATACTTTAGTTTGATGTTGTCGTGTTGTCCTCACCTCTTTGTCCTTAAACTGGACTGTGACACTTGTAATATACTACAAGTAATATATAATATACTTAATTCAGCAATTCAAGACAATATGCCAATATTGATATGAATTTTTATTTTTCTATGAACTGTCCCTTTAATACCATAATTTGTGAATTATCTGATTAGATAATCTCAATGTTTAAACAATATTCAAAATCAATTTGAGTTTTGCTCATCCGTCATTCATGCCAGTCATTATTTCCTTCGCTGTCTAACAGTTTTTCATGCGATTAAATTATGTTTAATGGAGACAATTATTCTTGAAATGAGGGAGTTTTTTAGAGGGTAAGAGGTGATGTTAAGAGAGAAGCGAGTTCAAAAGTGACAGTGAACCAGAGGGCGAGTGGCAGAGATAATGAGTGAAGAGCCAACAGTGAGTGGCTCAGGTCACACGGACCAAAGACGGCTCTGATGAGAGAGAGCGGAGATTGCTGATGTCAGATCCTGGAGTAAAAAAAAACAACGGTGTGCTTTTTTCTGTATCCTGGATCCATTAATTTCCATTTAGGCTGCCACTTCCTCTGTCTTCACGTCTCTCAGCAGGCTCGTAACCCATAGTTTCTAAGAAGAGCAGTTCTCATTTCAACTTTAATCGATCCTGCAGAGAATCGCAAACTTCCAGCTGCTCGGGGTCAAAGGGCAGGAGCAGGCGCAGCAGTCATAAGGAAACAATAAATAAAATGCTAGCAGTTTTACTCAGGTTTTCTTCCAGGGGAAATACATCTGGTAGGTTGAATTTTGTGATTACACTAAAATCCTGCATTATTTATTCATATATTCATTTGAAGTAACCAGCTTTGTCTCTAATATGTTCTCAGAGGAAGCAGTTACCTTAAGCTTAAACGTTATTGTACCCGTTAGGAAGCATTTCTTTCAGCTAGATGAGGTAAAAAACACCCAGAGGCTTTAAAGTTAAATACAAATGCATATATTTGTCATGACTCTAAACTCTGAGATAAAGAGATTTTATTGGACACTTTTGATTATGGACTCTATAGGTTTACTGACTTTTACGGGTGTTTCCTTTTGTTTAGGTTTGTTGTTGTTATTTTTTCCCCCCCGAGTTCTTCGCTTCCCATTTTATTTTGAAATGACGCTCCTTGTGTGTCTCCAGCTTTATTCCCCGCCCTTGTGATCGTCTGCACCTGTTCCTCATGTGTTTCACCTGTGCTCAATCAATAATAAGATAATGTTATAATTTTGTGACAGTATTATCAGTTGTAATCTGAATAGTAAAATACCGATCACAACTGTGTTCATGCATCTCTTCTCACGTAATATCTTTCATCCAAATCATGCACGTTGTGGTGATGAACGTGAATATGGACCCTTGTGTCTGTATTTTCTATCGAGTGACGTCTTTACAGCCAATCGTGTGATGATATACGCGACCTTCATGTTGTGACACTGTGACTTGCGAGCTTAACACAAATCCTTCCTGTCTCATGTTTCAAAATAGAGTCTTGTGCCTTGTAAAGGATCATTTCTCTAACACTAAATCTCTTTGACACAGCTTTGAAACGTCTGTATTGAGCGTCCTATGCACACTCTGGTCTCGTACGATCATTTTCCTCATAATACGATCATTTTAAGCTTCTGGAACGATACACATTTCCCATCTGGCAACGCTGACAGTCAGTCATGATAAAAACATCATCATAATAACTACCTCATGATCATTAGTCAGCCAATTTCTATATTAATATGTATCAGCTAATACATCTGTATTTAAGACTTAAATAGGATGAGAAATAATGAATTTTGTCACCCTGTTAGACCCAGACCTGTATTTATCAAACTGCTCAGACCCATTGGACAATGAAGAGGCAACTCCACTATGATTACATTTTTTTTAGTTTCACTGTGCAGATTAACTAAGATGGTTCTACTGGCCACCGTGTGATGCATCCTGTCAGGATGAACATTTCTTTTTGTTTGTGCTGCAACTTTCATCCTCAAACATGCCAGTTCATGAAGCTTCCTCTATCTCCTGCATGTTACTAGTTTAAAGATACGTTTTGAATATTAAAAATAGTCTAACAGGAAACTATGGCTGCAAAGTTTTGATGCCGGATGAAAGAAGATTTTTTTTATCCAGTTGAAACTTTGAGTATTTGAAGCAGATCTAAAATAGCTACTAATTCTTCCTTTACATGACCAATCTTTTCCGATATACAATTCCAGAAGTAGAGCTTATAGACAACTTTAATACACCTAGGTTTATTAGGTAGCACCAAATGTTACTGTTCGATTTTTTAGAAAACTTATGTTAGGGCAAGAATAAAAATACTTTTGTGGATCCTCAGCTATCGATGGTGGCATTATATATTCAGGTTGTCTATCTGTCCAATTTTGTAAAAACAAAAACTCACTGTCACCTCACAAAACATATTTTTTGCCACAGTTTGATAAAACAAACAAAATATGACAACATTTCAATCTCCCTTCATCCTTTTATCCATGTTATCCTGTTAGAAAAATGGCTAACAAGATAAAATGATCACATTTTATACCCAAACGCTCGGAGTCATAATGTTCTGCAAAAACACTTGAGTGGCCATTATTCAACTGCGTAGCTCTGGAACAGAAGGGGAGATTGCGACCATATTTCTGCACTTTGAGTGGTTGCCAGAGGCATACAACCATGAGGCAGTAATTCTACTTTACAATGGAACGGCCTAAAAGGAGCTCCTGTTTAGTATTGTCGGAGTGAAGCTGTTTTTCCGAGGTCCTGTGGCATTCGGCTAACTTTAGCTTGAAGGGGTACACACAAACACATGCATAATACATTCAAATACACGAGGTAATTCAGAATCAGGTTGATGCTGGTGTTCATCCCGGTTAGGAAGGTTACTTTCAAACGATTGTGGATTCAGATATGAGGCTCAGTTAGACCCCATCCTGGCACAGACAACCACAAGATAGGAAGTGTTTGACATTAAACAACAAGGACACAGAGAGGAGTCGGTCCCTGATGTGGGGTGTGAGTGTCTCGTGGTTATCAAGTGATAAAATAAACCCCCAGTATGTCCAAACAGATTCAAAAGTGGGTTAAAATTAACATCTGACAAGCAAAGCCAACAATCGGATTTCAGGGGAGACTGCACAATCCACCCAGTGCAAACCCGGGCTGCATAAATTGAGTACTTTCACTGCTCTGCATAATCAGTGAAATCACTTATGACTTCAGCAGAATACTGTTGAAGCCCTGATCTAAAATAAGACGGATATCTGCATTTTATGTGGATTTTCTTGCATTCTTTTAAAAAAATCCACATAAAAGTGCATGACAACGGCAAATACTACAAAAATAATCATGTTTACAAAGCAAACCATGCATGGGTTATTTATAGGCTTTATACAAAGATGGACAAGCTCCCTACAAGTGAAGTCAAAGTGTCTGGCTTCAGTTTACATCATAAACCCCACCTCCTCCATGTTACCAGATGGGAGATGTGCTAAACTAAAAAAGTCAAAGTACACGTCAAATAGATTTCTTCTCAAAGATGCTTTTGGCCGTTCTATGTAGTTCTTATCACACTGTTATATATTCAAATGTTCATCTTTCTGGTAAGTTTGGTTTTAATTAGTTATTTGATGCTATGTAAACGGGGTGAAACATCATGATTGACGGCTAAGACCAACACACGATTGGTTGAGTGCGTGTGTGGACGGGACCTTAATACGACAGCTCCCTCCTCTGATCCCTCCTGCTCAGACTCTGGATCCAAATGATGTCTTCAGGGCAGGATGGCAGCCTTTGGGATATTTTGGATTCATTCCTGGATAGTGGGAGGAAGAAGAGACTTTTTTCGACCATCTTTTATTTACAGAGTACGGTTGACACTATCTCTCAAAGAAAGTACACTGAGAAATCTGCTTTCATTTTTCGAATTTCCTTAAATAATTTGCTTCATCCGTTAAACAGAGCGTGGCGTGTTTAATGTTTATCGAGGGAAGTAAGAAAAGCAAATCACGGGAGTATTCAGAGCCAGTGAGTGGAGTCGATACGCAGCGTGGTCCCAGTGGACGTGCACAGGGCTGCAGATCTCAGCAAGTCAAAGTCAGCGCTTATTAAAAAACCAGGGCTTGTTAAGTCTGTGCCTGAAGATGGTCACCCTTTATCTTTTTAAGTGCTGCCTGAGCATTGTACAATATTTAGCCACCTCAGCCAAGAGGCAGTGATTTGGTGTTTATATTTAACACGTTGTTTTCAGGTTTGAGGGAACGCAATCTCATGAAACACAGGGCTCATAAATAACTGTAATAAAGGCTATTTCATTTATTTGAAATATACACCTCGTAATGAGAATCATAGCGGAACAACAAGCTGAACATTCACATCTGGATACCACATGTGTTTGTCTTCTTCCGAGTGTGGAAGAGGAGTAAATGTCTCTCTTAAACTGTTGACAATCACAATTAATACCATCTCATATACACCACTACAGGTGAACAAGGTTTACAAGAGGGATGTTGGGAAGCGCAGGTTTACTAATGGATTGTTGAAGCACTTGTAACACATCAGCTTCCCAGATGAGACGAGTTACCTCATCAACTCCATGACTAAATGTCTTTTATAGGTGAGGCATCAATAATGAGCATCCGCCTGTTTTCTCATCATCTCAACTCCTTCCCCCTCAACCAGCGTCTAACACTATACTGTGACTCACACACTGCTGCAGACCCTTTATGATCTGCGTTAGACATTATCCTTCTCATATAAATATAATTTTTTTTACTGTTATTACTGTTCCAGATTCAGCTCTCATTTAATTTACAAGTCGAACCCACAGCAGGCGTCTCATTAACCAGTCGGGCATCACAGAGTGGAATTAACTGTCACCAACTTGATTCAAATGCATGTGAGCGGTGTTAAGTGTCTCGGCGCTTTCTATCTACTAATAAACTGCCATCACGGCGCTCGCTTCATTATAACCACCGGTCCCTCGTGCCATTGTTGCAAAGTGACGATTTGGAGAGATGCCCCACACAACAACAAAAAACCCCGAAGCTTTTGGTGACTGCAGTGAATTAATAGATCGGAGCAAATGTAAAAGTCATTTGAATGTCATTGATATGGAGATTGTGTTTGTTCACATCAATTATGAATTGGCCTTATCTGGGCTGAACTTCCCCAATGTCCAAACTCCCAGTTTTTAAGTGGATATAGACTTTAAAAAAAGAAAAGAAGACACAAAAATCCATAACTTAATTGCTTTGATTTGTTTTTTAAAGTAAAAAACAAAGAAACATCAACCAAAAGAAATGTATTGGCATAACCGTATGTGGCTGAATTTATTGTGACACCTTTTTAAAGATATTGTGGCTATACCAACATAATCCCATTATACAAATCTCATGTTTAATTGTCATATTTATACCTAATCTAAGTTATTCATACATTTGAAGTGATAAGTCAACTGTAGGTAGAATAAAGGGACCTATACAGTAAACACAATAAAGCTGCTTCTGTCTGCTGCCAGGCAACTTTCTGAGAAAAGTGTATGTACTTATTTTTAGACATCAACATAATAATGAAACATTTCTATCAAGGTGCAAAATGTTGACAATTTATTTAATTGCATCCGCCCTTGGCAATACAATATCCACTAATAGTAACGAAAGCCTGATGATTATGTTTTCATTGTTGTTTAGGCACAAACACAACCCTAGAAATTAGGTTTATATAAAACCAAACTCTTTCTAAATGATCTTGTGTTGGCAACATAATTATTGATCATGTTCAGAGGTTGTTTTGTTTTTTTAAATGAAAACACAACCGCCGCTTGAAGCTGCCGGGTGCAAATAGTCAACATCACAAATGGCTGGATATAGCTGCTGGTAGCGTCGTCACAATACCTGTGAGTCTGAAACGATACTTGGCTAAAAATCTTTATACTGATACAAAACCACAACAACAATCAGAGTCAGCAATACTTTATTGATCCCAGAGGGAAATTGGGTTTTGTTATAGTTGCTCCGAACAACAATAACACTACAAACCAAGCATCATAATCAATAGAAATGTAAGAAGTATGTAAAAGATGTACGCTTGGTGTGTATACTACTATATATGATATATATATAGCATATAAAATAGCTAAGGGCTTATTTTAGATTTAACTTCACTCCACTAATATTTGAGGGCATGGCCATGATGTAATTATGTTATTTAATCACTTCCCTCAACCTGTGTCTGTGACAAGTTGGACATGTTGACCTTTACAGGGTCAGGGGCTTGATCCGGCTTTGTATATGAAATAATACCATATTTTGCTTTGTTGACAAGTCGTGAACTGTCAGCAAAAGCACTTATAATAGCAGTAATGCTCCTCGTTTTGAATACAGCTCTTATTAAAGCACTTTCATTCTTAATGAAAAGCCGTATAGCACAGTTTTTACAGCACATTTTGATACTTTCCTAGTTTCAGTATACCATGCAACACCAGTTGCAAAATGTCTCTACTTTGATACACTTAATTTTGAAGAAGTTATCTCGGTCACGATGAGCAGCAGACATTTTTTGATTATTTTCCAACGTGTGAGGATGAAAAGATTGAGAAGGCTAAACTAAATGTGCATATAAGCAGCATTTCTGCTGTTAAGCCCTGTCAGCTGAGCTGAGGTTGAGAAATGTTTTCTCTGAAGTCTCAATACCTGGCAGCACTTGCTAATGAAGAATAATCCCTTTACAACGTTCCCAATCCTCTGTAAATCAAAATACAGGCGGATTTTCCCCCCATCACCCAGGACAAGTCCTTATATTAATAACTCAGTCACCCGCTTGAGAATGAAGAATGTCTTCAGAGTGCAGCAGTGAAATGACAGCGAGCGTCGTAATCCACTTCAATTTGAGCTCTTTAGACCTTCAGCCTCTGAATATGGTCTCTGTCTGCATTTTTCTTCTTCTTCTTGCTGTAAGTGAGATCATTCTGCAGCTTTAATGGTAAAGCATCTTGTCAAACAGCCGGCAGACCTAAAGCGGCCAGCTGTTTCTGCAGCACCGCTGTATGTATCCATCTCCTCTCTGCTACACGGCTAATTCACATACTGTAAACAGGCCCGGAATTTAGATGCCGCCTGATGTGACCCAGTGCGTGAATAATGATCACTACTTTGCATAATGTTGAAACCAATCCAACTGTGTGTGTGTGTGTGTGTGTGTGTGGTTGTGGTTGTGGTTGTGAGGGGTGGGAGTCGCACCTGGCAATTCCAGCACGGAGCCAAGCCAACTTCAATCGCGCTACTTGGGGCGTAGGGGGGGGTGTGTATGGTGTGGTTGGTGCATTACTGTCCATTGATTCAAGATGATCCATGCTGAATGTGAACTTTTTGGTATGACTACAGATCAGAGGAAGAGCAGGCAACTGGTTGTTGTTTCACTTTTTAACATGGCAGTGAATATAAAAATGTATGGAAACTTCAGGTCTGGAAGGTGAAGGTGAGGCGGATGTGCCTGAAATCTGAACTCACTTGAATGACCAGCAGACTCCACCGGCTGAGAAAAAAAAACATTTTCATCAAGGGAAACTAGGGATTGTGACATGTTTAATTCTTTATCAATAAAACATGATGCTCATTATGGTTCCATTTAGAGTCAGACGATAAAGCACCATGGATACCGTGTGATTGACAGCTACTTGTTATGGAAGATTTCTGGAAGCTGGTGAAAGGAGAACTCAGGCAGCAGCTGATGTCAAAGCTAAGGACAAGAATCCACCAATTTTCTCTTCTTTCTTTTACATAGGGCTCTTTTTGACATTTTGTGTGTAAATTAAGACATATTTAGGGAGTTGGTATCAATAAGTGTGTGCTGTTTCATGCAGATCTGAATAAAAATCTGGATCTATTTAGTTTCATAGGGGTTTAGGCTTTTTTCAGCTGCAGTATGTTAACAAACAAAATAGCAAACCTGTAACTACCATCAATGTGTTGCTGAGAAACGGAATGCGGCCTTTGCTCCGAGGCTTGTTTTGATATAAGGGGACTGTTGGGTACTCGGCCGAGCTGTGCACTCCACTGAGTGCACTTCTACTTCTCTGCTGTCGACATACAAAGACACACCCAGCAACATTCTAGGAAAAATCATCTGTTGTTCTACTCGGGGAAATACTGAATAAAACGGTACCTTTAGGTGAAAATACTTGAATTACTAGAAAAATAATATTGTCAAACGTATTCCACTGAAACAGAAGTAGACTATAGAGCGACTCTCATTCTAAAAGCAATGGAACAAACAGTCGTATTGAAGCAAGAATCAATGACTCGTTTTAATTCTCAGGCTCTTCCCGCTGCTCCCCCTGTTCCCGCTGCTCCCCCTGTTCCCGCTGCTCCCCCTGTTCTCGCTGCGCCTCATGACGAACAATGGAAACAGAGAACATGTGTAATGGTGTTCTCCACTATCACAATCATTCATGGAGTATGAGAGAAAGTCCATTACCTGGAGGCTCACGGTGCATTTCAGACCCTCATTTTGTCTCATGCTTCTTTTCACACGCGTTCACTCAATAATCACAATGAAGGTTTTTCATGTTATTTGATTTTACTTCTGTAAAAAGCTAAAGTTTCTGATGATTTTTTCCTCCACTTATCTTCAAAATTAACACATATATACCTTTTCCTTTGATGCAATATGATAAAATGCCCTTATGGTTTGAGGTGTGGTATATTCAGCTAACATAGATTGTTAATGACATGTTCATGGTTAGGGGGCCCCTCGTTTCCTGACTCTCAGAGGAATCTAATTATTATTCGATATGATACTTGTTAAGTTCTCTGTGACCCGGAGAAACTCTCTTTGACCTGTTAGATAGAGGGGTTTCCATCTTTAAGTAGGAAGTGGATAGAGGGGTTTCCATCTTTAAGTAGGAAGCATGTTTTGTATTAGAGGCCCCTATGTATGACGTCATTTTGTCTTATTTCCTGGGCGGAAACAACTTCCCTATATGAAGGCTTGTCCGGCACCGGCGAGGGAGACTTCTGAATTGGCCGAGAACGTCTCCGGGTGTGCCGGTACCCGTCCTGACCTGTAACTTCTGTGTAATAAACCTTATTATACAAGCAAGAACGGTGTCCGCGGAGATTCCTTCATCATCATCTTCAACATCACTGCTGCTTAAATATACGACAGAGGTATATTGGAAATGTATAAAATCCTAGAAAGCATAGAAGCATTAAAATCCTGTTTGATCCACTCTATTGATTTTTTTTTAGCCTGGCTTTAAAGGTTTGTGGAAATTAAATTTGTACAAATCTTTATTGTAGAGACAGAAAACCGGGAGTTTCAGTGGAAAGTCTTTTTATGAACCATCTCTCCTGTGAGAATAAATTAGGAGATCTCTCTGTGACTCATGCTGTCAGGCTATGTTCACCTTTAACTGTGTGATTGGATGAATAATCCTAATCTGTATGTCACCCACATGTGTCGTTGACATTTGTGAGGTGAGTCTGTCAGCTCCTCTTCTCTATAAAGGTCTGAGGAGACATTAATGTACATTTCCAGACAGGCATGAATCCACCATGACTGTCATGGATGCGTAGTCTGAAGAAATTATGTAAAAACCTCAGACAACGCTTAATCATGTTTGTCAATATCTGGTACCAACATTTTCTAAATTCTTGCTTCCTACAATATCTTTGCATTTTGCAGGCATGGACCGACCAGTAATTGACCCCTCGGAGACCTCACATTCTATACATACAATGTAAAATCAGCCTGGGCTCAGATAATGTCATGATACCAGATCAGCTCGTTTCTCTACAGGCTTTAAATTAAGAGGAGCTTGTGATCAATGATATAAGAAATCCTATCATCATCACAAGTAACAATGAGAGGATTAAAGACCTTCTAACCTTTTATAAGGTTTTAATAAGGTTATTCTGAAGACGGCTGGAAATGCACAGGGAATAATTCAACTTCCTTCCTTCCATTATCTACGCTTCTCATCCTTTAAGGGTCATGGGGGGGGGGTTACCACATGTACCACAGGGCCAACATACAGAGACAAACAACCACTCACAAACTCCACACGGAGAGGTTGTTAATTAGCAATTTCCTTATTTTGAATGTGTCATGATTTTTCCATCAAGATCCCTTAGTTATTCTGTAAGAAGACAACAACAAAAAGAAGATCTGAATCTGCACCAAAATCTTATGGATTCTTCCCTGACACATCCTTCCACCGAGTTCCGTGGTAATACCTTTAGTAGTGTTTGTATAATCCTGCTAACTGACAGTCAAACAAACGCAGACGAAAACAGAACCTCCTTGGCGGGGGTAATTATATATTTGAAAAAATCTACTGTTAGATTTACACAAGAATGACTTAACATGCAATCTGAACACGTATCACTATTCTTTGTGATATGTCTTTAATGAGTTTGGACGAGATGTATCATTTAGGGAGGCCTGTAGTCGTTTCCCTTTGATTGCAGTAGCTGTGATGCATGGGCAGAGCATACGAAGGATCGATGGGAGTTAGCTCACTTAAGTGAAGTGTCCAGGGTGCATAACAAACACGTACAGTGCTGTTGTGCTGTTTGTATTGACATTGTTTAATTATGAATGTAATGAAGGTGTGTGTGTGTGGTAGAGAAAATGGTTTTCGCACAGTCCTGCCATTTAAAGCTTCCAGATAAAGCTCATGAATATTTATAAAGGTGTAATGCTTCATTGTGTGTGTGTGTGTTTTTTTTTTTTTTGCCAGCTCAGGTGAAGAGACAGGAGCAGGTTTTGGTATTTGCAAACTGAGACCCCCACACACTGTGATGTCCCACTGTGCAGGTAAAAGGACCGGTGGTGTTCAGACATGAAAATGTTCTGCATAATGTGATTAGCGTCTCAGCAGAGACAGAATTAGAAACACGTCTCGCGCCATTATTAGGCTCTCTGCTTAAAAACGCCTATTCAGACATGTTTGTTCGCCGCCTTGGCAAAGTCTCCATTGTTTTCTTCGTCTCAGCATTTCCATGCTAGTAAAGAGCTCTTGACAGAGCAGCTGGTGCTTCTTGATCCCGGCACTGCTCCGCCTGCTCCACTCTGCACTGCCTGTCACAGTGACACCTACCTCTGCTCCTCGTCCTCTCTGCTGCAGTCTATTCGCCTGACACTGACTTAATAAAGCCACTCTGCTGTAGCTGTGCACCTGCTCTGAAAGCCTGTGGCTGAGCCTGCTAAACTTGAATTACCCCTTCATGTGTTTTTTCCCCTCATAATAGATTACAGTGGAGCCATTAGAGTGGCAGAGAGAGAAATAAATCTCAGTCTAATTTATACACACACGCACACACACACACACCTACACACCTACACACACACACACTTCAGGGCAAATAAATCAGTATCATAAAGTGCACTGTGCAGCTTTGATTGAAACTTAAACTTGCCAGAAGAAAATACATTTTTTTGTTGTAGAAAGCAAAAGACAATTAAAAAAATCCCTCAAATTTACAAGCAGTTGACACATGGCAGGCCTGTCACATTTATAATCCAATAATGATCATAAACTTTATTTATATTCTACTATTCTTTATCACAAAGTGCTTTACAAGGAAGAAATGACACCACATCAAATGAGAATAAAGCCGCCAGATAGAGAAATTAGAGCATTATCATTTATAAAAATGTAAGTTTTAAGAAATGATATAAAAGAAGCCAGATACTTTGTTTGTCTAGATATTACAGAAAAAATAGATATCCATATATAGAAATCAATTAATTAGATTTTATTTCTGTAGAACCTTTCATACAGGTCACTGCTGCTCATAGTGATTCACAATTGACTCATGAGCCAAGAATAAGACGGAACAAATACAAATGTTGTTAATAAAATACCATGAAATTGATTAAAAAAGTTATAATAACATTAAAACAGAATGACTACAAGAAAAAAGCCAATAAATGGGGATAGAACATATAACAATTATATTAAGAGACAAGTAAATAGGATACATGTTACAACATGGAGATTATAATGAAGAGACAGAGAGTTTGGAGGCTGGTTATTATAAAACCAAGCCTCAGTGTTTGAGCACAATATCATGTATGAAGCCGTTAAGTGCATGTTTATGTACCTCTTACAAGATCCTTGATTTAAAGTGAGTGAGCTGAATACGAGTCAGTGTTTTTTTAGATAACACATGACATTAGCGTGAGTTTAATTAGCTACAGACGCTAAAGTCTGACAGAAACACTGGTCATCTCAGCAGAAAATGTGTCAGATGTCTTCCAGAGATTCGAAACCTTACCTACATTTGCCTGAAATGAAAGAACCGACTGGATGGAAGCTCTGTTGCTGTTAACACTCTTTTACTTTTATTCCTCCTCACAGTCGCCAGTTGGTTTAACTATCAAACAAAACCTGACAGTGCAAATCCAGTTTGCTCAGAAGTGTCTTTGCCCAGGTGCCAAAACACGCATTTGTCAATATCAGTACCTGTCATGAAATCTCAAGTGCAACTCAAAACAGCGGGGAGGCACTTTTACCTTGTCAGACTTGGCAGTGGCCCAGTTGGGTTTAATAGGAAATGAAAACTGAAGACGTCCCTCCGCTGATTGTCACAGTTATTTAATTAACTTCGACTTTATTAAAGGAAACATGCAACATTTAGCCGTGGGTTTTGTTCTGCTGACCGACCGAATTCATTTCCCCTGGAACAGGTCCAATCAATATTTAATTGCCTCTCTCTTTTGTGTAAGATGTCGGCGAGTTCACCTCAAGTACATACAAGGACTTTAGGATGGGCGACGACTCTCCTCACTCCAAAGCTCGGACGTTAAATATTTAGGTATAGAAGAGTCATTATCACAGTTAATGTAATGCAAACCCACCACATCGCACACATGGACAAAAACCATAGTGTTTGATGCAAAATAAAAGAAAGTTTAAACAACAAAAACAAGTTAGAATATTTTAATCTCTCAGCTCAAAGTTCTTTCTGAATGCTGGACAACATGCAGAATGACATTGGTATTAACTATAGACCGTTTATAAAGATGGACATGTTTGTTGTTGAACTGCAACCAAATGTAGACAATACACCAAAAACTGGAAATACAAGAAAAAATGTTTTATCAAAAATTGAACAGGCTCAAACTCAAGAGGCTGGCAACTTAACCTTAGGTGACCCGAAAACTGAAGCTCAAAACAGAACAGGAGACACAGGACTGAACTGAGCTGAACAGAGAAAGGGCAAATGGAAACAGAGAGGCTGTGTCTGCATCACTCACTAATCACTATATAGTCAGTTTTTTTTTTTAGAAAACAGGAAATGAAGAACTCAAAGTGCAAAGAAATAACCAAACACAGAACTGAATCTCATTTCTAAACACTTGAACATACATCAGTGAGATAAGAAAAATACCGAAAATGACAAGAAGAAACCATCTTTTAGTAAAATGTATTTTTGTGCTTGTACTCTAATTTTTTGTTTGGTCCATGTTCCATCCACTAAAATGGTGGAGGCGGGGTTTATATAAAATCTATACTGCAGGCAGCCACCAGGGGGAGATGAAGACATTTTGGCTTCACTTTTTGGGAGCTGTCATGTCGTCCGTAATCCACTTTTTTTTCTCCTGCGTTGTTTGTGAGGCAGCTCTTACCAAAGCTATGACATCCAACTGCTTCCACCAATCCATGTAACAGACTTGTGATCAATAAATCACGTATTGAAGCTGAAGGGGAACAGGGGGCGAAGCAAGGGCAGGCGGGGGGGGGCTAGTTTCACTTTCATGGCCACATCTTTTTAAAAATTCAATCGACTTCCAAGGGGAACAGAGAAAATGGGATGTACGGTCGAGCCTCTGCAGATTTCACTGAATCTGAAACCGAATCTCTTTCTCCTTCATCAGAGCATCTCCGGCGGCGTCGTGTTGTTTTGTGTGAATGCTCCCGTGACCGTCGCTCTCATCGCTGTGACCTTCTGACCTCAGAGCTCGCTCAGCTGACACCGTCGGTCATAAACACTTGACACTTGCCCTCTCGGTTGTGTTTCCTACTTTAGATCCGCTGTCACAGAAAGATATGTGATGCTGCTCGAGATGACCTGTTGAATTTCTTTTTACGACAAGTTGCTTAAAAAATAACCTCTAAATGCGAGGCTTGGGAATCGTGTATTCCCTCTCCCACAGGAAGTTCAATCGTCGGTATCACCTGAATGTTTTGTGTTGCCTTGGGAATTAGTTAAATCTCATTAATGAAGAGGCCTTTATTTCCAATGAGCTATAAATGACGGCTGCATCATGTGGCAGTAAAAAAATATTTTCCCCAGTCTCTCTCTGGAGACTGTAGTCTTGCCTGAGCTGTGGTAAAGCTGTACTGAAATCCCCGCTATGCTGATGAGGATTTAAAAAGGAATTGCTCATATAATGGGACGGTCCTGGGTGACTTATCCAAATCCCTCACTCATCTTCTTTTATTGCTGTTCACTGTGTCCCCTGTGGCCACTCCACACACGGTGGGTGAGCAACAGCACAGAAACCCACAGTGTATTGGCTGTTAATTGGATCTGCTCAGGTTGCGTCTCGCTGGGACACGGACAGTTATCAACACAGTTTTAACTAATGGGTTCGAGTTCTAATAAGTTTGATGATAAACCAAAACCTTTTGAAGTCTCCTATTTGATATTTCATTGTCAGTGAAAGACACAAATTCATGAATTCGTGAACAAACTACCAGCCTTTAAAGAACCATTACAATGTTTGACAGGAAATAATGTTACTGCTGATTTACAGCAACAAAGTTTTGATGGACATGCAACGATGCCAAGTTTTTCACAGTGAGGAAACTTTATTTTTTCCATTTGGAAAGTTAGAAAACACTCAGAAAGATGTCCTCTGACAACAGTGCTTTGGTATTTCCTTCACTATCTATTAAACACTGACAAGGCATGTTTCCTTTTTCAATATTTGACTTTCCAATCTAAGTAATGTTTTGCTGCCGTCTAAACACTGTGATGTCAACCAGGCCTGAAGCCAGGAACTAAGTGACTACGGGGGCTGTTAAAAATTGCAAGGGGGCATTTATATTCATAAAATAAAAATCTGTGATTTAACCTAGCGATGCCACCAAAAAGCTAAATAAGGGGAACATAAGGCTACTGTTTCAAAATCAAAGAAACTGTACTTGTTGTGGTGGTGGTGGTGGTGGTGTGGGGGGGGGGGGCGCCACCGTAGAGATGTCCTGCAGCAGGTGGGAGTAGCTCGACCTTGGCTAGCTCGATATCCGCAAAATCATTGGTGCTGCTGGAGCCACTGGTTTGATTTTCCTCACTGAATCATTTTCTGATTTCTATGCTTTTCCCACTATGTTGTCACTGTGAATCTAAGGGTAAGCAAACAAGCCGGTTACAGCACATCCTCGATCTGTTTATCTATAAACAAATTAGCTTGAATAATTCTGGTCATTTTCCATGTTGCTTCATCCAAACAGAGCTGTCCATGGTTCTGAAACAACAGCTGAGCAACAGTCACATGTGTCTCAGTTTATAATTTAGTTCTTTTGTTATTTTACCAGAAGATTAAAAAGAGGGGACGAAGAAAACAACAACTGAGGGACTAAGCCCCCTTAAGTAAGTATAATGGCATGTAACCCCAATGTACCTGATTTGTATTCCAGCTGCCAGACCCTCATCTTCATCTAAACTATCAGTCCTGCAATAAAAGCAAATGTAAATAATGAGCCCTGCATTATATGCCCAGCATCTGCATCACTTTTGTAAATAATAATGCTGTCTTTGCTTAAAAAGGGATGTGAGTGAACACAATCCACATAGATGCATTTTACAGTAACAATATAATTGCACAACATGCGACAACATACAAACATTCAAAATGCATCTTTTTTGGTTGCACGCATCAGAATGATTCTTGTCTGCATTTCTGCTGCGAAACAGTGTTGGAGCTTTGCAAGTATCATCATATTTAACCTTCTTTAACAGGCATATACATTTTGTTCTGGGTTCCTAGTTTAATGTTTTGCAAGTCACATCCCCAAAGATTAAAAATTCATTGCAAAGATGGTAAATAGTTTAAAACGACAGACTCACAGACGCAGTTAATGTTCTGAGCCTGATTGTTATGTTTGTGTAATTAGACTTTTATGAGCATTTATCAGCTTGCGATGGTATTTCTTTGTGGCTCATTATATGCTGTAATTAATCATTGTGCAACATATCTGCCTGATCCTATTACATTGTTCTTTGCATGACCAATACTCAATTTTTCATCGTGGCATGTCTCTTACTCAACTTTTAAATTAGCTGCACTTTAATGACAACTCCGCATCTAAATGGAGGATAATTACAATACCTCCGTGAGATTAATCAGATTTTTCAGGTTTTCTAAATACTGCATGAAAATACGTGCTGTTAATGTAAACATTAATTGTTGAAAATGTATAAAGGAAGTATACAGGAAACACATGGTGGTGGACAGAGGAAGTTTTACATCTAAAGAAATGGGGCTTTACCCTTTTATTTAACATGCTATTTTCGTGAGAGATCTGGTAGAATAGAAGTGAAACAGGCGTTTACAGTGACATTGCTTTCCATCACTGGAGACGGGCCTTGGCGAGTAAAGGGTTTGTTATCGCCTGGTAAGCACACAGCTGTTAATGCTGACGTTAGCTATGTGGCAATAGCATATAGCCCATTAAATTAGCACATAGGCACATTTTTATGTTTCAGTGTGCCTTCTAACGAAGAACAAATAATCACAACTTCTCATGAGATTGTCGACTGAAGCAATTTTCTCCGGACACAGCGAATTATGAGACTTTAATTAACCTGCACAAGTTGCAAATTTAGGCTGTTTTGTGATGAAGCTTTTACATGGGGCTGTATCGAGCTTATCGGCCATTTGAAGGCCAGTTTGCATTGATTTCTGTTGTGTTGTAGGCAAAGGCCACCAGCAATCCATCGAGTAATGTGTTTCATGTTGATCACATTGACCTCAGCAACCAGGGAAATAAAAAACAAACAAACATAGCCTATCTTGCATTTCCACTGAAACAGAATAGGAGATTATTTGACCTATTTGACCTTAAACAAGTGTTAACAATGTGCTGCTGTAACGTGAAGGACTCTGCTGCTGGCAAAAAGGTCTGCAAATTAGTTTTTATCTACGTTAATTCCCACTTTTTATCATTAAGGGTGTAGTTTTGTATGCGCAGCATTATATAAATACCTAAATACACATGTAGCTGCAGAATAAATGATGTGCATGTTTTATCAGCTCTTGTCATATGAGGTAAAGCAAAGAAAAGCCTCAATCTGATCATTTAAATTCAGTGCAAACATGAAACATCCCATTTAACACAACAACAAAAATGAGTTTAAAAGGGCAAAACCTAAAAGAACTGAGGTTTTTGTTAAGGGGATATAACATCAGACCAAGAGACACTGAACGTTACTTAATGACCGCGCTGCAACCTTGAATACATTCTCTGGGGCTTATAAGTGATACAATGTTATCTTTAGCCCTGAATTAAATGCAAATGTTACTAATGTCCTTAGGAAATGTCCCTTTGAGCCAAATTTAAATTCAAATGTAACCCGAAACTAGTTGGTTTAATTAATTCGTCTTAACTCTGCCCCGCACAAATATCAAATGACTTTGCTCGGTTTCTGCTCCAGTGATGTGTGTGTGTGTGTGTGTGTGTGTGTGTGTCTGTGTACCAGGGCATGCAAATGCAAGTGTCTAATTCTGACTGTGTTTGTGTCTGCTGGTCTCATAAAAGAAGACTTTATTTATATGAGATATGCTGTAGCGGGATCCAAGAATTTCTCACAGGGACGACGACGGGGGCAGATGCAGGGGGGGGGGGGGGGGGGGGGGGGGGGGGGGGGGGGGGGGGGGGGCACTGGCCAAAGCTGAAATCTGATTGGCCCCTGAAGTGCCCCTGTCCTGTCAGTATTGTGATTCAGGTCATTGCATATGACAATTTGTTAGGAATTTTTATTTTCTAATCTTTTTTTGAAGTGTGGTTTTGCTGAAAGTTTTAGAGCCAACAGTAAACAAGGAATGATTTCAGCTGAGTCAGAAGCTGTGCATGGATGCTGGACATATAATTGCCCCCTCTTTGTAAATTGAGGCCCCTTTATGGCCCCCAATTTAGAAAAATCATATCCGCCAGTGGTAGACGGCCAGCAACATTTACGATGATGGAGATGTTTGTGTGTAAAACGAATCAGTGGAGGTCAAAATCTCCTCCTCTTCACAACTGCAGTTAAACGTAGTCCTAAACTCCGGGGTCTCTGGAGTACCAGGGCCTCTGACTCCCGCCCCCCTTGTTCCCACCAGCAGAGTGGCAGTGAAGCAAGCGAGCGAGAGTATGAGTGGGAGGCAGATTCAATGGGATACAAAACAGTGGCTGACTGCGACTGATGCTGACATATGCAGCAGGATCCTCTTCTCCTGCTCCGAGCTTTGCTGACACATCCCGAATATGAGTCATGCATTGCCTCATAGTTACTTTATGGGGTTTAGCGCGTTCCCCAGTGTTATTAGACGTGAAATCTGTTCGCTATTTAAAACCCTCTCCAGCACAACCAGGGTCTGTCGGACAAATGTTAGTGGTGAATAATTTAAAGGGAAGATTTTTACAAAGACTGACCACGGCAGAGGCTGTGACGGTCTCTTTGTGTTCCTCGGTGGCATCCCTGTGATATAGGAGCGAGAACGAGGTCGTGCATGACTGCTCATGTGTGTGCACATGCTTCAAAGTATATGCTTAGATATGTGTGCAAGATGAATGTCTTCTACTGCAGCAAAAGGACACTAAGGAGTTTGCTGCGAAGGCCGTTCCATCGTGTGCCTGTGATGAACAGTGATGCAGTGTTTTGTTTCTGAATAAATATTGTTGAAAGCTGAAAGCTACTTTGTTATGTACATACCCAGTGTTTCAATTTCACTCTTTATTTTTTATTTTTTATGCGATAAGAAGTGGTTCAGACCTGGTAAATCATTGTTTACGATACAGCGATGATGCAGCAAAAACATCTTTCAAAGCGAAATATGTATCACAAAATGTTGCTCATAACGGCAGAGAGAGAGGCTCCGGCAGAGAGACGCTGCGCAAACCTGTAAAATCAATATTTGTCATGTTACAAGCCCAGATATCTTGCTTGTAAAAGTTTACTGTACGGCGAATTAGAATGATGGAGGGAGTCATGGGCCGGCAGATTTATAAGACGGAGAGGCAGAGACCGGGTGAGGAAAGGAGGCGGAGAGAGATTCCCTTATCTATTTTTATGTCATTGATTTATTCACACATGGAAATGAGGGCAAAACAGTATTTCATCAGTGATTAAAACTCAATAGAAAGATCGAGCCCCTGTGTCTTTATCGTTGCATATTCATTTTGTTTCACATTGAAAGAATAATTGCACATTGATTACCCATGTCCAAGGGCTGATTGTTACGCGAGAGGAGAGGGAGCATCTCCTGAAGCCCACTGCAGACCCCGAAAGACAATTACGTCCTTATCGGGAGAAAAATGGATTGTGATGTAATGATTTTATAATGAATATTCATCAATGATTAATTATTAAGTTCAAATTTGTCCACATAGGACGTCTCTTATCCTTATTAATGGAGTTAATGAAGTCGTCAAACAAAATTACAAAGAGGAAATAAAAGAAATGTGAAAGTCAGTGAATAAACTTCTTCGTAGATTCATGAAGCAGCATTTTGATGTTGTGAATAGCCTGAGTGTGCATTTCACCATTAGGGAGGTGAGCCACGCTGCAGTGGAAGCAGCGCGCTGATGTAAAATGCAAACTTCTGACACTGGTCACACTTCAGGCACTTGCAATTAAAAAGTTGTTTATCACAGCTCCTAGTCATTGTATTGAAATGCATAGCAATGAGCTGCGGAGCTTTAATCAGACTTAGGCAGTGCTAAGAATGAAACTATACGGATGAACGATGATAGCCACCGCTGCTTTCCACTATTAACTTCATGACACCCGGCGAGCTCCGGTGAATATTTAAAAGGGACATTAATTAATATTGTGTTTTATTTCTACAGCAGCTTTAAACATTCAACAATTTGGGGGAAACAGCTAATTGACACCTACATTAAACATGAAGCAAGTGCAAGCAGCTGATTATGTTAGCTTAGCATAACAACTCTAAACATAGCCTGCAAATACAACTGTCATTCCTACGCTTTAGTTTTTGTATAAATAAAAAAAGTGAGACATTAATTGTAATAACCGCTGGGTAATAATACTTTGTGCAATGATAGTACTAAACTATGCAGTACTCTGCATGAATACTGCATTTACACTATACATTTTTAGCATTTACAATGATCTATATTACTTACATCTTCTTTTGGATCTGTGTTTCAGTTGTTGTATATGGTGTTTTATACATACCCATTTTTACATATTCTTGTTCAGTTCCTTTATATATATATTGAAGTATAACGCACATATTTTGCATACTTCATATTTATATTGTATTTATAAAAATCTCTCTGTCTGTATATATTTCTATTTCTGGTTGGAGCAAATGTGCCGAAACCCAATTTCCCCTGGTAATCAATAACAATTATATTTATTTGTCTAAATAATAAATACAATTATTTCAGTTTCTGAAACCAATTGTCTCTAGAAATCAAAAAATATTGTGGCAATTTCGTATAATTCCTTTACACTATTTGCACTTGCCTTCTCACTGTGGAGTCTATACAGAATAATTTCCCAGCGAATAATATAATTTTCTGTTATTTGTGGCCTCTTCCTTCCTTTCATCAGTTGCTCCAGATCTTTGAGCAAAGCTCTGACTTGCAGCATATACTCTGTTTCTCTCCTGTATCAAGGGCACATAAGTCATCTGATGTGTGCGTGATGTGTCTGTGTTGAAGGAGGAAGGGCGTAGCAAAAGTCACTTGATTGCTTTCATTTTGTTTATGTCCCCCCCCCCCATTTGAAGATCTCTATTCTTAGCCCTGTCTCTGCCACCTCACTCTGTCATGACACTCTGCAGGGTTTTCTCTCTCTGCCAATATACTTCATTACTTCTCTTCTCTCCTGCTGCTTTTACCCTCCAGATATCTCTGTTTCCCCTCTCACCTCCTCTCCCTGCTCACCTGCACTCCAAGCTACCAGGGAACGAACTGTACATGCAGTGATTTTGCAGCTGAAGCTCATTGCAAACCAGGAAGTCAAAGCTGTCATCTGCATTTTGATTTAAACAACGTGTGATTGTGTATATTGCTGGGCTGTTCCACCTTTTGTCATTACTGTGGCATAATTCGCTGGAAAAAAATGGGGCTTCATTTTCCAGCTGCACGCAAAAGCCATTTCATGCATATTTTAAGTGTCTTTTTAAAATTTAAATAAACCTCGGCGACAGTTGATGCTGTGACTGGTGATTTGCAATGCATTTCAGCAGCAATTGTGTGCACATATGGTCGTGCAGGCTGTGAGGAATGTTGTCAGAACGCGGTGGATCTTTTCCCGTGGCTAAAAGCATATAGCGATCTTTCATGACAGTATAAATGTTTGTTAAAGGGCTTTGGGGCTGCTGTGTCACGTCAGTAGCCTCCAGCAGCCTCGAGTTTAGCTCACATCTCTATTTGCTGAATATCAAATGGAGGCATATAGCGTGTGAAGAAAAAGCGGATCGAGGTTTCATAACAGAAGCAGCGCATCCGAGACGTATCCTGCTTTGCTTCACCTGCGTTCCGCTGCAGATGCGTAACCATCAAGCTCGCTCTGCCTTTTTTTTTTTCTACTTGTCAGAAAAGAAAGTCAAAACTACACTGAAATGTGACGCAAAGGGTAGAGTCAAGAAAGAGCACTTAGCCGACTTAACCCCAGCCAACCCGACCCAGACCTTCCTCTGCCATATTTAATTCATGCTGACTAAACAAACTATGCAAATTGATACTGCACTTTTCTTTATTTATGTGTCCTTTGAACAAAACTGGTTGTGTAACAGCCACAGCTCTTTCATCTACAAGCACAGATGTTGTGGTCATGTCCCATATGTTCCTCTGCAGGTTTTTATGTTTTCTATCGCATGCTGCATTCATTCTTTGCATCAGTGCCACCGTAGGCCTGATACTACGTCCTGGCACGTGAAGCTGCTGCTCCAAACAGATTCAAGTTTGACAGCAGAACACAAACTACTGACCCCTCAGCAAACATGCAGCATTTCTCAAGGACATGTCAGAATCTCAAAAAGCTGCATGATCTTCAGTATCAGCTTCCTCTCACAGGCCACTCACCCTGTTACTCATGTAATGGGTTTAAGCCATGGGGTGACAAGTTAGCTGATGGATGAGGTGATTATATCCCTCCTTCGCTACACTCGAGGACAGTCCCCTGCTCCTAATTGGTAAGAGAGCAGACGACAAGAGTAGAGAAGTCTCCTTCCCTTTCTTCCCTCTACCCCTCGGTCCCTCCCTTACTACTTCCCCAGTTTCCAGTCATTTAACTAATCTTGTTTTATCCCCTTGTCGACAGACGCAGGACTCAGACGGTAAAATGGAGTGCAGTAGAGATAACTTGCATGGCAGGGCCACAGTAATTTAATGGGAACAGATGTTTCCCCTGCTAGAGTGACAGCAGATCCTTCTCAGGCTCCCTGAAGGGAGGAGCGGACACATTACAGATGGTTGGTGCGCCTGTGGTCATCATTACTAAGACCCAGGTTTAGACTGAGCTCCGATTCGGTTGGAGGTGTAAAAGCAGTGATGGACAGAGACAACTACCTCTCAGCCGTAGGTGTTACTGGTGTTGCAACACCTGCACTTTCACAGAAACATGATTCCATCTCCCCAACTCCACACTTTCACTGATGGAATGAAACAAGGTCCCCAAAGCATACAGGGAAATCCATTGGTCAAGTTAGATTAATTCAACACCCATTCAGCCAATCTATTTCACCAACCCATCCGGCTGGGGGAGAGTAAAAAGAGACGATATATAAACGCCTCAAAATATCCAAAATATATCGGATACAAAAGCTGCCATCTTGAGCATTTGGAGGCTGAGCAGAGGCAACCAGGGGGTGGAGCTGCAGTAGCAAGCTCGACCAATTGTGAGTGACTTTCAGTTGTCAATCATAACATCCCACCACGTTAATATGGCATCAAATAACTAATTAAAACCAAACTTACTGGAAAAAAACACCTGCAGATACATCAGTGTGATTAAAATGACCTAAAGTGATAGAAAACATCTTTGGGAAAATGGAGTTGACATTTAGGTTAGATCTTTAAAGTTTGGTCCCTGTCCCATCCACTTACATGGAGGAGACATCAATGAAGTATAATGCAGCCAGCCTCCAGAGGCCCATTGAGAAACTGTGGCTTCACTTTTGAGGTGTCATCACATCCTTCATCTTTATATATGGAAATGTTATATATGGAAAGATTTTCATAGAAAGTCATTGCTTAATTCTAAAGTCATTGCTTAATGCTATGGTGTGTGAATACGAGTGGATATAGGACCTCCAGGTGAAATGCATCGTGCTGTAATATACATTTTGAACCCAATATTATTTGCATGTGGTGGTGAAGAAAATATAGAAATGTATGATTTGCATTTTAGACTATAGCCAAAGGTAGAGGGTGTTGTGGTGCTCATGTCCCACCCTTAGAACCCCCACACTTTAAAATGAGCTGCTCCACCCCTGGTCAGAGAAGCCCTTGGATAAAAATGCCTGAAAAAAAGGCCTTTGGCTTAAACCTTGAAGTAGAACCAGTGATGCAAGTTATGAGAGATAGAGGAGGCGAGAGAGAGAGAGAGAGGTGTGCAAACACAGTCTGCATATTTCTGTGGTGGTCCTTGCGTACGTCTGTGAAATCCTTTCTCAGCGTTTGCACTGCATGTGTACGTGTGGGCATTGCTGTATTTGTGTATGTGGGCATCTGAGACACAGTGTGTCCTGATCTCATCACAAGAGATGGACTCCACAGACAGTGAGACAGCGGACCCTGATCGACCCACACTGCAAAACAAACGGAGGCAGAAACAATAAGCATTAACACTCCCTTAGAGGGAGTGTGCCTGTAATGTATTCCTCTCTTCTCTCTCCTCTCTGTGTCTCTTTGCAGGAACACCATGAATCTCTTTTCCTAACACAATCAAACTCAATTCTTCCTGTTTGTGTCATGACAAAATAAGAAAGCATTTCATCAAGTCTTTGAGTGTTTGCCTCACGCTTGTAATTCGAGTTGTCAGCTGTGCTCCGCAGGTCAACATCACACCACGTCCTCCTGGCTGCAGCACCGCCATTCATTTTCTTTCTCCTTTTCACTATCTTAAGATACATATTAAGGTATGAAAGATTGTTTTCATTAAAGCTGCTTATAATATATTTTTTCACAGTTAACACTTAATAAAAGTCCAGATTTTTCAATATTCCAAACCCCAATTCATGTTTAAATCAGGAATATCAGCTTGAACACATGGAAATAATGTGTTTTTATGGATTCTGGCACAAGATACGGTCGAAAAACAAATGGATTAAAAGCAGTCACAGCGTAACTTCTTTGATAAACATGATGAAAGTGTTTTTTAAGGCACCACTTATCAAGTACAGAACAGTATCACTGTAAATCCTGGGGCTGGCGTTGAGGAGAACACCGATCCTGCATCAAACATCCACCAGATATTTGAGCTTTTTTTGCTTTGATAGCGCTGTCAGTTCATTCTGCACTGATTTCCCCCAGTGATTGCACGTCCTTACATTTTCACTGAAAGGTAATCCGTTCAAGTAAACAATGATTTTTGGCAATCACTCGTCGTGCTTCTCTCCCCAAACCCATCTGCAGAAACACATTTTATGATACAATCTACCCACACTGCACAAACGGATACTCAGGGATTGTGTCGGCATGGAGCATAAAAGCTGTGTTTTGCTGTGCATCTCCCATGTGTGTGTTTTTTTCTTCATGTCTTGTATTTCTTGCAGAGTGAGATTGTGATTGGGTCTTGATGCTTAAAAGTCCAGTTATCACACATATATCCCCCCCAGGCCAAAAGTTCTCAATGGGTTTCGAAGTGGAAAGACTCTTAAGCAGGACTCGTGTACCATAAAGTGGACCGCGGTCTGGATCCAGACTCAGATGCCAAAAGCTGATAAATCACTGAGAATAGACTTATTTTGAGACGTTTTTTTTCCAAAATCTTTTTACTTTGTGATTTATTTTTATTTGAAGTGAGAAAAACGCATTTATTTTTTATTGGAGTGCATATTCATAATTCTTTTAGTTCACTTAGAAAGCTGACAATAAATATTGTTCAAATATAATTGCATTATACTTTCTTTGATTTAACAGACAGTTGTTCACGATGTACAGATGTTGATTCATGTAATATTGCACGGAATCATAATGTTCTGCACTGTTGCTTGAGGGGTTTTCTCTATCTGGACCTCTCTGAATTTTAATTGAATACCCAGAGGAAGACGTTTGTCTTCGTGTCTGCTGTTATCATGGAATATTACATATTTATGCCACATACAGACGTACTTGTTTGTCCTCCATGATATTACAGCCCATGAATTGCTGGGTATGGCCAATCTTCCACAGATGTTCAAGGGAAAAAAACACAGTTTAGTGTTAATATTACATGATTTTGTTATAATGTATTCACCACATTAAATTGAATCATATCTCACAATATGCAAAGCCGCCTATAGAAATCATTTGTTAGCGGGAGGCCTTGTTTTCAGAGAACTGTGAGAATGGAGCTTGAACACCGCAAACGTCCCCTGACAACAGACGCATGCAATGTCAAAAAAGCCGCGCCACACCTGATTGTACAGTATGTTCCCGCTCCATGCTACCCAATAGGCGAGAATGCAATTTATGTGCATATTAAATGCGAGATCACTGCTGGTTTCGGGAAAGAAAAGCTGTCATATTCGTGAGAGGATGTGCCAATTGGAAAGGTCACAACTGTCTATAGAGAACAAATGAGGCCGGTAATCGTTTTTCCTGCCAGCTTTCTACGGGCACATAAAAGACCAGGTGCTTGTCGGAATCTTGATGATCCCTTATAAGTGAAATCACTGACGCGCACCCGGCTCAATTAAGCAGCTACCTGCCCCAGCAGGGACTGATCCCATTCTGTGGTCGACAGTAAAAAGAAGTCCCACTGTGCGGTGACAGCATCCCAAAGATGAGTTAGACAAATATGACAGGCTGGAAAGTAACTGGCCAGAGTGAGAACTCCGGAGCTGTTTGAAACGTACTCTTACTCTTCAAGGTCGTGTGTGGCAGCGGCTGAGGAGGATTACAGAGCCTAATGGACAGTGCTTGACTTTAATGAAGAGCCCTGATGAGGAGGCAGATTGGTCCCTGTCGGCTGCCATTCCCATTTTCATGGGTGCCCAGATGCATCACGGAGGGAATTTCATGGCTGATTGCTGACCCCTGTGGACTAAATCCACATTTGTGTACCCAGTATAAGTGTAAGTGTGTTTCCATTGCATTGGTGTTTTACAGTACTCAATCCATTTCAGTTAGAGCGAAGGGTTCAGCCTGGATTGTCTGAATCCTGATCCACAACCGACCGTGTTTGAGATTTCCAACATGGGGCACATTCACCAGCACAATACACTGTAAATGGGTTTCAGGCTGTAGGTCAGACAGGCTTACACACACAGGGCTTATATGAAGTGTAATCAAAAGGATGTTAAACTTACCCATTAGAGGGGGAAAAAGCGTCTGACACAGCTCTTTTGTAATCTGCAGAGCAACCAGAAACTTGAATTGGATTGTGGTCGAGTCCATGATACTTCATCATTTTCTTATCAGTTGTTGCTGTCAGGGCCCCCGGCAAAAAGAATGACCCCAAAATAAAGAGGAGAGATGAAGGACAGCGGGCACCTCATGCTCGCCCGTCACCTCCTTTGAGCTCAGAGACACTCTCGCGTATTGACACCGGTGCTTTATTCCGCCCGAAATCCCCTCCCGATACCCACTCTGTGAAGGTTAATGGGGGATAAAGCATTTTGTTATAAAGCTCACAGCAGCGTCTTTTCACTTGGTCTGGTGTTAGAGCCAACAAGCGGGACCGAAGGAAGAATTTATGCCACTGCCAGAGGCCACTAGTCAACAACTTGTCACCGTGGCCTATTTCAGAAGAATATATCTGCAGGTACAAAGCTGAGGATGCTCAGAGACCAAAAGCATTTTGCTGCATTTTCTCCATCTCTGTGGAAAGCGTTAGATCAATGTATTGAAATATGAGGGAGAAAAACAGAGAGACTGTTTTAATAAATGCACATGAGGAAGTCCCTCTCTGAGCTGCGATGAATAAAGGACAAATTGGTTTGTTTAACAAGTTTATCTGACAAGAAGGTGGAAAACCTTTTTCCTCCCTGAAGGTCTGAAGGTCTCCTGAGCTTTGAGGAATTGACTGTACCTAAAACATAGTGTCTGAACGAGACCCTTGTGAAACCAGGAAATTACAGTACATTGAGTACCTGAGGTCTGAATCTATATTGGGGCGCAGAATTGATGAGCCAATGATGTCACTTTAGAATCTGTGTTAATCTGCCTCCGAAGGCCCTGACGATTATTTAAAACACAATCAATGACCACACAATGATCGCTGCTATAGAGATGCTCTATGAAGATGCTTCATTTGTGAGATCTTTTTTAACAGGTTTAAATATGGCTGATTTATCCACCTCATTCCCTCACAGTGCAGTTTGGTTAATTGGAGCACAGCACGGTGGCTGACGATCTTTTTTTTTCAACTTCAATATGGAGTGAAACTGAAATAATTCAATTTTATAACGAGGTAAATTAGATGAGTGATTGGGACATTGTTGCAACTTTGTGAATCACAAATTCAGCATTTCTGCATTACAGGAGGTTTAGGAACTATTTATAAAGCAACACTGCCCCCCGCTGAAATGTGGCGTGTGCTACTGCTGCTGTACAAATCCTATGGAGCACATGCTGCAGCAGGCGAGCAGCAGTTTGTGCATATGTTGCAGACGTGGACGTGCTGCAGTAGAATGAATATTTATGCAGAGACATGATCACTTTAAATGGTTTCAAACTGGAAACACGTTCATGTGTGAGCTGGAAACTCCCAACCAGAGATGATGTGCTGCAGAAAACGGAATAGAAATTCAGCTATAAGCATCACAGGCTTAGGGTAAGTTACTGTTACATAATCACAAGACAAATAATTGCTTATCTGTGACCGGAATCAGTTTCTGGTAAATACTGGCTCAATTTAATCGGATGCTAAATCCTCACTCAATTTAATCAGATGCTAAATTCTCACATTCATACACTTGATGACAGTGATTTCCATGATACCTCTGATGTTTATGAAGTATATTTATTTTCCCTGTGTTCTATGCATTATCTGCCCTTAGATGTCAAAGTAGTTATGACATATTCAATTTGAAACACTGCTGATTCTTTCACTTTTTTTCTGTCCTAATTGTCTTGAACATAATAGTTCAGCTTTTTCCACTTTGCAGAGTTGTTATGATAAATAAATGTAATAGAATCTGACCAGAACTACACCATATTCATTGTTTATATCTATATAATGGCCCATTGGGTAATTCTCCTTAAATCATTATCAGTCTTATATTGACAATATACGTTTTCATTTCCTTGTGTTATATATTTTTTAAGTAATGTTTTTCAACAGACCAAAATCTCCCAAACTGTTATGACTGTTACAAATTAAACAATAATGATTGAGTCAGACAGGAAAGACGCCTGAGAACGACAGACCCCCTGAATGTTTCATTAAAACTAAAATAAATGAAAAAGCTACCCTGCTGATCTCAGACTCGTTCAGGATGAAATCACACCGTGTTCACTTCCACACTGGTAGAAAAAGACTAATTACTGCCTGAGTTCTTTATTAAAACAACACCTTGTTTTTCTGACCCCCGGGATTCAGTGACCTTTGGTTTTAACTGGTTTTATTTGTTGTCACCATCGGTAACTGCAGGTGTCACCCAATCAAATGGGACTGAAATGTTCCACGTTGCCACTTTAAAATGTATTTATTTGGCAGCAGGACGACTCCATTAACTCAGCGCAGCTTCCACTAGAGGTCAGCAAAAATTGCCCAATTATACTAAATGATTTGTTTTTGTACCTTTGAAAAGTCAATAAAAGCCACAGAGGATTATCCCACATAGTGTACAGTGGAACATTAGTCTGTCACATTTTCTAACCGTGATAAATAACGGCAGAACTATTTATCCCCTTGAGATGCTCAACAACCTGGGCAGAGTGGAAATTCGCTTACCGCACATCCTGGGGACAGAGGAGCTTTTACCTTTGCTGCCCTTTTAAGAAAACTGCCGTCACGTTTTTCTTGGAAAGTCATATTTCTAACTCACGAGCCAGACATGCAAAAGCCACTTGCTGTGAACAAGTAGGAAAATGTGACTCATAATCTGAGCAGTGGAAGCAGCAGCAGCAGAATAAAGACATATATCAACCTGTATACACAATTAGGGATGATATATATATATATATATTAATATTTGTTCATGCTAGTAAAATACTACAACAAAATTCAAAACTGTATAGAACAATTTCTTTATATGAACACATTCTTGCATTATAACACATGATACATCTTCTATGAATTGTCAACGTTGTTTTCTCCATTGTCTCAATAGATAAAATCAAAACACTATTCCCTCTTTGCTCATATTCACAGTTTCTCTGAGCATGTGAAGGCAGCATGACAGGTTCACTGTAACCAGCAGATGGCTCTATCCAGAAGTACAGAGGAAAAGTGTTCAAACCTTTGGGCCACTTCTTACTTCACTGTAAAGGTTGCCCCTATTGATTTTATGATGTATTGACCCAATGCACGTTGTCCTTTATTTATAAATTAAAGTAAAAAAAAGATCTCCCAATAGCATGGAGCTCTGAAGTAAATAAATATGTCAATGGATATATAAGTTTGTACTGTGGCATGATATGGCCTGTAAAAAACACAGAGTTTGATAAGGTCAATGTGAATTCATGATGCAAACCTCAAGAGGGACACTGCAGGAATGTTAAAGTCTTTCTTAATGTATTGAGCAAACGTCACAAGCTGAAATGTCAAGCACCGTAAGGCGAAAAAACAACAAGAACGAGTGTTTTTTTTAACGCACAAAACTGCCCTTTATCGTCCAGTGGTGCAGGAATGTGAAGGATGCGGAGTGTCCACCTGATCCGCTGCTGTGCGCCCAGGGGAGGGAGGGTCTCCACCGTTTCCACTCCGGCTGCCATAACACGGCTCAGCTCGGCTCGGCTCAGCTCGGCTCAGGCGCTATAGTCAGGGGGAGAGGGAGAAGACGACGGGCATCCTCAGGGAGATCTGCCGGAGACATGTTCACCAGGGGAACCTAGACGCGTGTTTTCATCGCCGGCTGCGGTCAGATGATCCGACAACTGCGCGCGGTTTGTTATCCTCAGAAGGAAATAAGAGAAGACGTCGCGGCGAGCAGGGAAGACACAAGCCGACATCATCACCACCACCACCACCATCATCATCATCAGCCGCTGCGCCGTGTGAGGCGAGGTCATCACCGCAGAGAACCACGGTAAGAAAAACAACCCGGTACCTTTTCATCCATCTGCGGATTTATGCGTAAAACGCCAACTGGCGTGTGTCTGGTTATTTACCAGTGCAGCCTCCTTTTTGTTTTTTTATTAAACACCCCTCTCATTGCAGCTCTGATGCATTATGCTCCATGTACCTTATAATAAACACACCGCATTGTAATTCACTAAGAAATTACGCGTTTGCTCCAACACCGTCAGGAGACGCAGGCCAACAGGGATTTTTACATCATGGGTATTTGTATTCCGCCCACGCCGCCTCTCCTCCACACAGACAACATGGACCATACCCATAAATATGGGTTAGTGGAGCAAATCCTCACGCCCTGCGACCACCGGCGTGCCCCATGTGATGCCCCCCCCCCCCCCCCAGCTTTAATCGATACTTGTGTTTTACATTTACAGCAGAGCCATGTGAGAAATGGGTGTTGTTTTTTTAAAATCTAGATCGGTTTGAATGGGCGCATCGAGCATGCAGCATCCTCACCGGTCTAGACTGAGGATGCTACACGTAGTATACATGTCGTAGTAGACTGGGGCCTGTAGGCTGCACACGACAGCAGCCATGCTGGATGCTTCAGCAGCGTCAGGTAACACCTGAGAGCTAATGCAAAGGCATGTTGGAGTTTTAGTGTCAAAATAAAACATCTTCAGAACACATCATCTCTTAGTTTTTCTGTATATTTGCACCATTTCCCAATGTGGCACAAATACTGACACGTCAATATGGAGCACATGAGCAAACATACATGAATTATAAATGTCCCTCATTCACAATAACTCAACCTTCACTTCCCTCCCCGATTGGATGCCCTAATAAAAGCTGGTTGTTAATTTTAGAATTACTTCATGCTCCTGGTGTGTCGTCTGAATACCAGGCGACGTAGCCCACATCTCTGTCGCCCTGGGAATACGAGAGCTATAGATAGACGCAAAGATTAATTTCCTCATGATGACTTTTCAATATCCTAAGGTGAGAATTATGCTCATTGTTTTAAATACACACACACACACACTGGCCTGTTTTTAACTGCTTTAGCCAAACTGTGACTGTTGGCTGCTGTGAGTGTTATACATTGATATGACACATTGATGTGACAGTGTGTGTAGGCAGACATTAGTTATTGTTGAGTCAACATGACTTCTCTGATTACACTCGTGAGATCGCCCATGTGCTGGAGGGGTAATTCACAGGTTGCCATAGATGATGGATGGTGATGGTCATAAATGCGAATTCAATACTTCAATTCAAGTGTAAACATCTGGGCTGAGAGAAGAACTGAGGAAAAAGCCAACGAGGGAGAAGAGGGAGTGGAGGTAGAAGATAAAGTATAGGTCAGTGTGAGCATATTAATGTGCCTCACAATATTCTAACATCTAATTTGTCATGTGATGGCTCTGGAATCCATTTTGTTTCACGTTGAAGACTAGAATGTCAAAGGCCAAACCCCAAAAGTGCCTCATGAAACCACCTTTAAATTCACTACATCCGGTTCACTATTTTATTTTGTATTATCTTGATTAAACTCTTTAATCATGACTTGGACCTTTAGTCATTTGCGCTACTCAGAGTTTAACCTAACCATCTTTTGTTTTCATTAGAGTTTCTGGGTGCTTACCTTTCATAATTCGCTGATTCGAACTCTCTGACCTTTGTCACAGTTGCCATCTTTACCTGCCATTTCTACTGGACATCATTGAAACAAGCGATTACCATCCCAGATAAAGACTTTATTAAAGTGTATGGATCGTCTGCATGTACCCACTGAGTGCCATAAGCTGTTTGGTGAAACAAAAGGAAACATTATGAAACACTTGATTGCACTGCAGTCTGGCTGTCTCTGCAGTGTTGATTATGATGAAGTGTGTTGGATGTAAATGAGTGCGCTCCTTGTGTATGCAGCTGGATGTAGGCCAGGCTCAGTTAGAAACACTCAGTCACTGCATCCACACATTTTAATGAAGAACCGTCCACTTCACTGTCACAACCATATTTAGAAAAAAAGAGTTTCTTATTTCACATTTAACCCCTGACTCTGAGTCTGGCTCCTGTTTGACATATATCATTAACACATCTATTTCAAACTCAGCTGCAGGCTGCCCACGGTCAATGGCTCTTCAGTCGACCATGACTTGTGGTGCTCATGTTGTCGCCCTGGGGGAAGAAAGCGAGTGTCCATTTTAATGTCGGCTAATGCACTTAAACAGATAGAGATGTTTCAGGCGACACTCGTGGTGAAGCAGTCACAGAAAGTAAAACTGAACAGAACCATACACACGGTGGCCCTGAGGGATCAACACACTACCATTTAAGAAAACTCGTGCAAATAGACACAACACATGCAAACACATGCATGGCAAATAGAAAACGCCCTGCAAATACTCATAACACAACCAAATACTCACAATACTTAAATACTCACAACACAACTGTGGTGGTGGCTTAGACAGCTGCTCCAGGTGAACCAGGGACAGTTGATTGGCACAGCTGAGAGTAGTTGGCCAATGAACTCTCTGGATTCAAAAGGCAGCAGCAGAGACGCCACACAGATGAGGACAGACACATGAAGACACACATGAAGACAATCATGAAGACAATCATGAAGAGACTGGAGAGAGCTGAGCCAAGAAGCCAGCAGAAGTTTCTGGCCAATTTAAGTTGAGTTTTTGAATTTATGGGAGACCCTGGTGCCAATTGCCACAACAACCAAATCCACACAACACAAATACTGTCAACAGAACCAAATACTCACAATACATAAATACTCACAACACAACCAAATCTCTTGCACTAAACAAAACCTTGCAACACATACTCACAACTCGTGTTGTGAGTACGTTGCTGTTGTTATGAGTACTTGGATTTGTTGTGAGTATCTGGATGTGTTGTGAGTTGTGAGTAAGTGTGTTATGGTTATGACTGAATTGCATTGGTTCTGTCAGTGTTTTTATCACTTTTACTGGACTCTGGTGAAAGAAGCTAACTTGTTATCCTGGGTCGAGCCGAGTGTTGAAGCTGTGATTGCGATGCTTATTAACTCGTGTCCCTGGTTTCACCTTTACTCTGCCCCAGAAGTGTCATTTACAGAGTTCTCAAACCTGAAGCTGGGGATTACTCTGCTCATCCTCTGATATTAAGCCATAAAAAAGTAATATATCTCAGCTGTTAGAGCCAAAGCATTGATGTTTGAGGCCCAGGTCCCGACCAGTCAGTCATAGTTCAGGATTCATGTGAGCAGGGGGTTATATGAAGTCTCAAACTGGCTCATCTTTGCAGGGGCACTGAGGGAGAAACATCTGTTAGTGTATTTTGTCAAAGACACAACTCTTTCATCTTTATCTTGCTTTTTGACTGCTGTTGCCCTTTCTGCACTTTCTCTGCGACCGGATTTACAACCATACAGACACCCACCATCGTCTGAACCGGCGTGCAAGTGTGAAATTAGATTTTCTGAGCCGACTGTCGAAAGTACAGTCTCGACTCGCTCTCGACACTGAGCTTTATGAATGGTTACTGCACCCATCTGCTCTCTGAAGACCTGGTTTACCCCCATTATGAATAAAAGTGTGGATTCATCATATCAGGAAACAACGTGAGACTCCGGGGTAAAAACCATCAATATTGGATTTGTGTGTCAGGATGCCAACATGCGAGTGGAGTAAAAAACTTTTTTTTTTTTTTATTGAATTCACTGAATATGTGGGGTTTGTGAATCGCACACCTATGATTTGTGCATATATTTTGACCACAGTTAAAATAATAACAATAGCATATGTAACTCGTATTCAATTATTAACGGTGATAATAGATAAAAGAAATGGCATTATAGTCGTGCTTAGCTGCCGTCCTGTGTTGCCTGTTTGGGTATGAATTAATGATCGAACCACAGAGTGCTGGGTGATGACTGCACTGCCGTAAAACTTTAATGATCTGCATGTTTCCCCTCTTAGTCAATGGGCAGAGTGGCACAGAAAGGAAGTGCCTGTGCCTGCAGTAATCGTATGTGCCGTGAGCACGTCTCCGTCTCCTTTGGACTGAGTGTGCAGAACAATGCTCTGTGTGAAAAGATGAAGACGGGTTCATAAATGTCTCCCACAGGACTTTTAGGCAAGTGAAATACGGTATGAATAACTTAACGTATTTTATACATTTTTTATACCCATTATCATTTAGCTCGGGCTTTTTAAAATTAATAATAATATATCATGACTAGCCTAGTTCTCGTATTGTCACTTCAGTAAGGCACATTACCTATTTTATCTATTATTAATATCTTTGTATCGGTGCTTAACTGATCTTTTCTTAAACCCACTGTATAACAACGCAGCTCCTTTAAAGAACAGCCACAGTGTGTAAGAAGGCAGCGAGTTCCACTTGGGAACTGAAACAGGCTCAGATCCGGAGATCCCTGCTAATATTACCATTTCTGCCTGGTCGCTCCTTCACTCATCTTTGATTGACAGGTTCAGTGACGAGATTTACGTTTGTGGGCCAGGTCAAAGGTCACCCGAGCTGTGTAGAGAGAGAATTTTTTTCTCCATAAAGGTTTTCAGCTTGACCTTTTTTAGCATCGCCACATTTACCACATCTACATATAGAATTAATGAGCCGGAGAGAGACTTTAATATATAAATATACAATACGAGGGCTGGTTACAGATGATTTATAGTAAATGTAGACTTCTCTTAAAGCAACGCTATGTCACTTTTACTGAGCAACAGCGACCTCTGCAGCTAAATGTGGGGACAAATTGTGCTTTTTAGTGATAGAGCGGTTTTCTTATCGAGAAAATCAAACCCTATCAACATTTTGAGCGGACATCTGACTTCGTAGTCCCTCACACTGAACTATAACAACTGAACGGTGGATATTACCCATGATCCCATGCTTCCTGAACCAGACGAGCTGCCACTGTAACAAATACACCAAACACTGTTCATGATGTTCTTAAATTACTCATAGTTTCTGATCTACAGCTCAGCATTACTCTTGTAAGTTACACACTTCTCATATAAAGTATATAGTGTTTCTTTAAAGGTTCAGTGTGCAGGATTTAGTAGCATCTAGTGGTGAAACCTCATATTGCAGGCAACTGAGTCTCCCCACACTAACAAATATTGATAAGTGTTGTTTCAAAGGTATTAACTAGATTTTCCTGCCTTTAGTGATCCTGAAATCTCTTCTGGCTTATGGACTAAACTTGACTTTTGTTTCTTATAATGGAAAAAGTGTAATTTGTGTCTCAGTTGTCCCCCCCAACTTTATGAAAGTAAACTAAATCATATAAAGGACCGTTTGACCAGATTTACAGTTCTCAGGTTAAAGTAGGTGCCTTTAATGGCAATTATTTTTGCAAAATTAGGAAAAGTTGAGCAGTTCAGGGGGGGAGAGAGGTGTTTTCCATACCTCGTCCGTTCATGTCCCTCGCCACAGCTCAGACTGAGGCCTCATCCAGCCGGGTCCGGTGACTCATTCACCTCCTCTGCTCTCTGCTCGGCTGCGTCACACCAGCCAAGTGTTAACAATATGGCTTTGTGTCTCACACACCTGTGGGCAGCGGGGCTCTGGGAGAGTGGGAGTGAGTGGGCAAGAGGAGCGTGCTTTCCTTCCCAGACTCAAGCTCGACGATTGAATAACATCACAGTAACGTCTTTGTGTAAATAGTGAGGAATTAATTCCAGCATAGTTTATGTGGTGTCCATGTCGCACTCGAGGACGGATTAAGGGCCGTGGGCGGCTGTAACTTTAATTTGGAAGAACAGTTTGTGAACACCACTCTCGTGCTTTTACAGTTATTAGATTTGAAGATCATTCTTGCCTTGGCACACACACGAGGAGCTCACACACATATTTTAATTTGGTACAAATTAGTTTTGCATGGTTGAAGATAAATAGCTTGTTAATGTTTTTGCTTTGCTACAGTGGATTCTGTGAGTTGCAGCAGAGGAGAGAACAAAGCAGTAAACAGACATCGGGCATGTACAGCACAAATGGCTGCGTGCACACACACACACACACACACTCTCAGAAGACATTACATTGATTTACATTGAGATCCTGGAGATTAACTCTTACCTTAACCTGTTACTTGCCTAACACTAACCCTAACTTAAACCAAACTTGAACCTAATCCTAACCTTAATTTAACTTTAAAACATGTCTTTAAATGTAATGATTTACGTTATGGGAATTTGCTCTTTGGCCCCATAATGTAATGATAATATATGAGTAATACCTGGACCACACACTCACAGACACACTAACTCAGCTGATTAATTGCAGTCCATAGTCGTACTCTAAAGACAAACCATGCACAGATGCATACTCCCACACACTCCACTTCTCTGTTGAGTATTACCACATTTCAAGCTCGTCTGTCTCAGTAACATGTAGAGTTGCTTTGGATTTTAGTTCAACCAATGTTTTTTGCTTTATTTTTGCAGGTTCTTATGATCCCTCTGTGCCTTGATCCCAATCTGAAGCCCCCACACGCCTCAGAAAGACCTCAGTCACCGCCACTAACCTCAAGTCATCTCCTTATCTCGCACTTTTATCGAATCCCTCGGAGAGGATGTGAGTAAGAGAATGCCTGCGGGTAGAAAACCCCAGTAAATCCAATACAGTAAAGGAAGTGGTGTCACGTGGATGCTATGGACTGAGGGGGTCAACTGAAACCAGATCTCCCTGGCTTTACTTGGAAATGTAAGTCTTTTAATAATCCATCTGACCACAGTCTGTCTCAGGGAATCAATTGCTATTCATTCCATTAATGGGAATAATCCAATAATTACAGTGTCTGCTTTCTGGGTGAGACTAATTGGATTTCACATCATTTCTTCCCATTGATTATTTTGACCTTTAACCGAGCAGCAGTTTGAGAAGATGAGCTACAGATACAGTAGCATCCTCCACAGTATCGTGTCTCTTTGACAGGAGGTTTTTTCTATATGATGCTTTGTAAGAATCTTGTATTTTTTTTTTTGAAAGACAGCGTTGTTGCAAAGCCTCTGTTTTGGAAGATATAGCAGTGACTTAACAGACAGTGCAGCTTCATCCTCTTTACTGCGTCTGTGTACCGAGGATGTCTTCCATTATGGCTGTTATCTCTGAACCCACAATCTAGACATTTATCTCCTCAGGCTCCCCTCCTTCCTCCTCTCCTCCCCTCTCATCCCTCTCATCTCTGCTCTCCTCGTTTCTTTGCTGCCACACTCAACTGACATGTGTTTGTGCTCTCGTTCCATCCTTCTCCTCGGCACTTGACAATGGAAGCGGTGGCTCTTTCTGGTATTCTTTCTCTTTTTTTTGCTCTCTCTTTGTTCATCTTCTCTTTGGAAACAACAAAAAAAATGTAACTTTTATCTCTCTGCGTACAAGACATGCCATCCATTCCGTGCCGAGCACAAAATGTGGATCTGTCTTTGAAGCTGTATTGATCTGGGGGAAAACTGAGACAGGATTGGATGCTGTTATCTTTCTAATACACTGTTTTTGTATTTTATATCCACTTTTATCATTTCAACCACCTCTATAAACACAGAATTCTTTATCTTTATTCTAAAGCAAAATGCTACCCGGCAGTATAAAGGCCATCCATATTGTTAACAGTATTCTTTGTGTGTCGCTGGTGTTTGTCACACATACACAGCAGTGTAGCTCCAGATCAGATCAGGATCCATAGTTCAACATGCATTACATGTGGCAAATATCCGTGAATGCTTGAATACACAATGTCACTGATGGAACATGTTGAATAATTTAGAAATCATGCATTTTTCAAATGAGTGATTTCAATTGCAGGGAGCTTTTAGCAGGGTCGGGTCAGAGGTTTTGTTTACGTGCCATACGTCATATTTCAGTCGCTGTGCAATGGGAGACGTGTGGTGTGGTGGAGCGACAGTATACAATTTGGTTAAGTGTTCATGGAATAGGGTTGTCGGTCAGATGGTTCACCACTTTGGTCCTGATGGAAATATCTCCATAGACAATGGACTGATTGCAGACACACTGAACTAAAGTACTGAACATGGTAAATACAGTATATCCACTAACAGGTTCTATGGGTCCATTGAATGCTGGAATTTACTACATGCATCCATAATAATAATGTGAATCAGCAATGTAAGTGCAGATTTTATTTAGGGTTGAGCTCAATTTCTTTCATGGAGTGACACGTCACATACAGTACCAATGGAAATCAGGTATATGATTGAACGTGTTTTCAGGTTTTTCACTACTTTACAGATTTTAATATGACATATAAAAACCTTATAGTCAGCCGATTCCCATTGGAAACTCATCTTGTCATTGCTTTACCCACGTTTTCTCAGCCCTGTGCAGGGTGTCTGGCCCGATGTCAGCTGGGATTGGCTCCGCCCCCCCCCCCCCCGTGAGATAAACAAAAAAGATAAGCAGTATAGATAATCTGTGGACAGATAAAATGTGCATGTCATTCATTATTTAAATGAGGTTTAACTAAGGTCGGGAGCTCAGCAGGGAGGTATAATGCTCATGCTGTGATTTAAATATTCAAAACGATGTAGCGGTGTTTGCATGGGGACGTGTTTGCGTTGTTTCAAACTGTGATATTTACGTTGAAGCTGAGGAAAATCTGCCTTCCGGTTACATCCTGCCACATGTTTCATGATGGGATGAAACCTTCCCCTGCGCAGCTTTAGTTTGAATTAATGATAAAGACGAGAGAACAGGCTGCAGGTTCACCACAAGGAGAAGACACGTTTCTTTGGTTTGGCGTTTCTATTTCTGATCTCGATTTCAGGTTGTTCGCGTGTGAGCCGCGGTAAGGGAGACGTTCAGCGTGAGGCAGAACAGATTCATTTTCGGGTGCTGTGACTCCTGGGATTGGAAGTCTGCAGAGTTTATCTCACTGAGGCTTTTTTTTTTTTTTTTTTCACCGAGGGAGGGTTAGGTTTCACGCGCAGAGCTTCATCATCTCCGTTCGTAATGTTAGCGTTACGTCATGCGCGAATGGGGCTGATGTGCTTCTGCACTCCAGACTCAAGTGATGCAGGATAATTTAATTTACTAGGAACATTTATGTCAAGCAGGTGCTGGGGGTTGAGGTAAGCACACTGATGTTAGTATTTCATTAAAACAGAAAGAGAAGCAGGGACCTGGAATGAATGATGCAATAGCTGGTGGGGATGGCGAGGCCAATTATACCAAAGCATCTTTTCCTTGTTTGGAACGGGTCTCTGCAGCAACTCATCTTTCATATGAAGGTCGGATGATGTCACATGCTAATTAAGTTATATAAATAGTGTAAAGTAAGTGGCATGAATAATGAGGTCAAACTGAGTCATGGCTGCTTAAATGAAGAGGAATGTGGACTTTTCAAGAAGAATCCAGAGGATAAAAAAAAGTAAATCGTCACACAAATCAGCGATTTAATGAGCGACAGCAGCTGAAGTCGTGTCCTCGCCATGACTCGGCAGGTTTCTCACTTTTTAAGGCCTCTGAGTTTGAACTGAAGATGTAAAAATTGTGTTTACTATCAAGGACTTCTGATGCTTTGTTTGTGTAGGATGACACTGAAAAGCTTTTCAGTGTCATTAACAACCTTGAATTTGCTGCCAAATATTTTTAGCAGCAAAACAGCAGCTCTGGCTCTGGACCTTTGACCTCAGAAAATGAGTTGATAAGTGACAGTATAGTGTAATAAGATGTCTGATATTTATACTGTATCAACACATAAGACTCAGTTCTATATATTTCTCTTTTCCAGTTTCTTTTTTGTTTTGTTTTTTAGTTTGTTTGTAGGCAAGATTACGCAAAACATAACCTGGTGGAAGGATGTGGTGCGATGTGGGAAGAACCCTTTAAATTTAGGTGCGGATCTGGATCGGGGGGCAGATGTTTTTTTAATTCGTTGATTTCAATAATTCATGGATCTTTGTCAGGCTTGTTTAGGGGACTGATATTTATGAATGTGTGGAATTTTATGCAGATTCAAAAAATTTTTTTAGATTTAGCGAATCTAAATGTGGTTTCACAAGGGGACTGTTTCACCTTGACAGAGATGTGCGCTCTACTGAGTGCCATTCAGTGCAGTCACTTATAGTGGTGGCACATTCAACACATTTTTCATTTCACTCCTTTGATTTCCTAGATATATACGCTGTACATACTGCAGCTATTGCCAGGAGATGACAGATTTGCAGTGGCCCGTGCAGTGACCCGTGCGCACAGCGTGCCTTGCAGCACGGAGCCACAGGATGGGTCAGAGTGAGTGGATGTGACTCGCACAGTGGGGTAGAGCGGGGAACAGGTGCCGACGCTGTCAGCTTGTTAGCACCGGACACAGAATTGGCGCCTCCGACAGAGTGAGGCCCATATGCAACACATAGCCTTTGGCTGCGGGACGTATGTACAGGAATGCACACATGTGAAATGAGTAAAGGCCGTGTGTGTGTGTGTGTGTGTGTGTGTGTGTGTGTGTGTGTGTGTGTGTGTGTGTGTGTGTGTGTGTGTGTGTGTGTGTGTGTGTGTGTGTGTTGCTGTCTTGTGTATTTTGATATTGCTCATCACCATGATTCCTGGATAGTAAGGGTAAGGAGTATTTGAATTGTAGACTTGAAATATAGGCATAGGACATGAATATGAGGGCGTTTTAGTGCACCAATGTGTAGCACTGCTGCATTGAGAGTCTCTATAATGAGCAGAGAACAGAGCTCCTAATTTGTTGTTTTAATGTCACTTTATGAGTTTTGACATGAATTTGGTTTTTGAGCACATTATTAGAGGATTATTATGTAGCTCTGCCTTCTACAAAAGCTGTGGGAGATATAGTTATGTGAAACCCCCTGGGGTTGTGTGCAAGACATTCTCTGAAAGATCACAAATTAGGCCCCTAGATGACCCATTTCTGGAAGAGCTAAATTGACACAATGAATTATTCCATCCAGTCTCATGGCCTCCATAACGAGTAGGGAACTTAGAACAGAGGATGAATTAGGGCACTCAATTCTTGCTCCTCTCGTTTATTCCATCAAAGCCATTTAGACAGATCTGCCCCGTTCGCCCAATTTATTCTGTGATTTCTCACCCTCTCATTTGGAGAACGAGGAGGGAGGAGATGGATGTGAGTTTGGAGAAATGGGCTGCTACATTTTTTGGAGATAATAAGACACAAGGATAATGTGTCGGAATCAATTTAATTCTGGTGCAGTCGAGAGGAAGTTGTGACGGGCCTTCCTTTTGGAAAGTCGCTCCCAGAGCTTCGCCCCCAAATAAATCAGCAGTGGCTCCCAGCAATGAAATAGAACAGAGGGAGAGTGTGAATGTGGTTTAGAATAAAATGATGGTTCACTGCAGAGGGATGGAAAGAGGGAGATGTTTTAATGAAGGGACAAAAAAAAAGAAGAAGCTGAGATTTAAGATGACAAGTTCTCCCCGTGTCTGCGAAGGTTTTCTGTGGATACTCCGGCTTCCTCCCACAGTCCAGAGCCATGCAGATTGGGTTTGGTTAATTGGAGACTCGAACTGACCGTGTGCTTGTTTGTCAGTGTATGTTGACCTTGCGATACACCGGGGACTGTCCTGGGTGTAACCCCACCTCTCAACCACTGTCAGCTCCCACTTAGCAAAATTGTTTTGGCCCCAACTTGGCCCACATCCTTTATCCGGCCCACATCTCACATCTGGCCTACATACCTTACGGACTGCCGGCACTTAGGCGGTTTGCCAGATCTGGGCCACAAGTAAAGCCATAGCAATTCCCCATGTCAACCAAAGGTGGCCCGGATTAAGTTTGTGCTATTTTCACCATATTTACCACATGGGCCACTTTAAATTCACATCCAGATTACACCTTACCTAGATGCTGCATGTTTTTCCATCCATTTTGTCCGGGCTACAAGAATACTAGAGGTGTCCCACATCCCTATGCTATCTGAGCCGTGATTGGTTCTAGCTCCACACACGATCCTCAAAAGGATAAGCGCTATAGATGATAGTTGGATGGATGAAATAAAAGGAAACAACACCATCTGCTCTTCTTCACATACCCGACAGTACAACCTATATACATATGTTTCCACAGCACCTTGAGTTAACCTTGTTGAACAGTATCACTATTCCGTTGAAAAGAAAAAACGAGATACGTTGTCCACTGTATTTAAAAACAGGCATCACCAGCGTGGATCACCTCTTATTGTCCCTGAGCTCGATGCTCTGCCAGGCCGAACCACATCAAAGTCATCACAGCAAAATGAGACGGCTTCTGACAAAAATACCACTTGAGCTCAACTCCACTGTGAAATCCAGCGGCTCCGTGGGGGATGCGGTTGTGTGTCACCTGCGCGTTAAGGCCTCCTCCCCGGGTTTGATGTCTGAATACCCGGGGTTATTTGATATGCTGCTGCTCTTTCAAGTCGGCCTGACAGGACGAGGCTGCGAGCAGGTTTCCCACAAGGACTTTACCTGCTCAGCAGAGAGAGAGAGAGACACAGACATCACTCTCGAGCCTCATCAAAGCTGAGCGGCTGCTTCCTGCCCTCTGTGAGCCTGCACACATTTCATATTGGTGTGGCGCCTCCTGGTGGAACATGTGAAGAATTACGTGTGTAAAACATCTAGGTAAATTGTTCTGTTTTTCCTCCACAGTGACAATGGTGTTGTTTCTGATCGGGATCTCCATCGCCGTGAATAATTCATCTCATGAGAACCAAACTGCAGGTAATTGTTGCAATATCTAAAAAGCAATTGTACATAAAGGTCAGATGTGAAAGTGAGATCTTAACTTTTGAAAGATGAAATAATTTAATAATTTCCTCGTATCAAATCACATCACATTTTTGGATCAACATCTATTTGCAAAAAATAGAGTTTTTTTCTTTATATCTTATACAATTCTTATATTTTCTTTATATTTTGTAGTTTTTGTATTTGTTAAATTTAGATTTTTTAACAGTCACATTATAACTAGGGGCTGTTTATTTAACTTTTCTGAAGAGAGAAATGTAAAATTTGAATAAATAAATATATCAAACTCTAATGTATTCAGGGGTTTTGATGCTACATCCTTACTTTGTCTAAAACATCTGATTTCAAGGTAAAACCAAAAAATATATATATCTTAAATTCACTCATCATGTTATATCTCAGATTATTTCTCAGTCTGGTGGCTTCAAGAAAGAAAAAGTCCAACACGTAAACCTCCAATTTAACCTTTTTAACCTTTGAACAGAGCCACACTAACAGTCTTGATTCTAAGCTGAGCTAAATGTGTCCTGGCTGTAGTTGCTGACACGAGAGTGATGTGGTTTGTTTTTATCTGGTTGGCAAGGAAGCAAATAAGGACAAATGTTCCCTATAAATATCATAGTATAAATATAGAAATATGTTTTAATGTATTCTTGGATAAAACTAATGTGATGCATTTGTTTGTTTGTTTTTATCCAGAAAACCCCACCCACCAGGGGGATCATGTGCTCCCCTCCACTCTGGTCATATCCCTGCTTCTCATCATCGTTGTCCTGCTGACGATCTACTGTCTGAGGTGAATAATAAGTCTGCGCATACACAGTCACTTCCTCTATTTCACGGCTTTCTCTCTCTCCCTCTATTTTATAATGTGCGTGTTGAGTGTGTGTGTTGGGTCAAGGCATCAGGGCGGGGGTGGTGTGGAGGCAGGCGGCGTGCAGTGGCTTATGGGTAGACAGCTGCACCTCATGTAAGACAGCAAACAAAAAAAACAACTAGGTCAGGTCAGGCCAGGCCACAAACACACAGTCTTTCTTTCAGACGTCAGGTGGCGACATGAGGAGGAACAGCTTTGCCTCTCTCAGATGGTTGATATCAGTTTTGGTATTTGTTCTTTGCCTCAGCTTTGCTTGATGGCTCAGGGTTCTCTAATCTTTAGCTTTTTTTATTTAGAAAGGTCTACATCTTCTCTTTTGTTCATTTCTCTCTCTGTGTCATTACTGCAGGTTCAAAAACCACAGGAAAGCTCTCGTTACCTCGGTGGATAAAAAGATTCCGAATGGCTTCTTGGAGGAACAAGGTACTGCTGTGCTGTACTCAATATAACCGCCGGTGCATGAAAATGTAATGCAGTCTTTTACTTTTTATTCCTTTTTTTATTTGATTTGTAGATTTACACTCTTTATGGACTATAGGAAAAGTTCCACCATCTGGAGTCCGACGTAGCTGGCATGGTTTTGGAATCTCCTTAGCTTTCCCAGCACGTAGGGAGCCATATAAACTTTCACTTCAAGTAAAAAATAAATAAATAAACACAAAGGCCAAATTCTGTTTCAAGCAGCAGCAGCCGCAGCACCACCATGTTTACGACTCAAGAAATCATTTCTGTCTCGTACCCACAGAAGTAGGAAATCTTAATGGCCATCGGGCTTGTTTTTGCAGGTGCTACGAGAGCTTGTAATGTTCTCCATTGGGAGACGTTAGCCGTCTGACCGCCATATATTCTTTGACACGCAGGAGAGCAGACAGTGGTCCTTCTCCCCCGATCTCCCTCGCCATCCAAGAGGTACTTCCCCATCCCGCTGGACTCGCTGGAGGAGGAGTACCGGTTACGCTCTGCAGACGACGGCAAACTCTTCAGAGAAGAGTTCAATGTGAGCCCAGAGTTAGATTTTTTGGACTTTACATTATGTTCTGTACCTGAGTACAATTTGTTTTTTTGTCCTGCAAGCACAGAGCAAGAAAACTAGTAATAAAATGTTATGTTAGTCGGCTGTGTACCCGCGGTTTTTATTTTTACCTCACGGGAATTGGGTTCTCTTGTTATAGTCGCTGCCGTGTTACTACCACCATGGGTCCTTTGAGGAGGCGAGCAGAGAGCACAACAGAGAGAAAAACAGATACCCAAACATTTTACCATGTGAGTGAAGATCCATATTCTGCAGCAAACAATATTCATGTGACCTTTAGGCTTCCAGTTTTATCCATCTCTAAATCTAACGGAGAAGGTGATGTGGGCTGAAATGAAAAATAAGAATCGACTTTTTATTTACAGGTTGTTGATTTATATTATTTTTTCCTCTTTTTTCCATAGACGATCATTCAAGAGTGGTGATGAATCATCTCGATGGACATCTGTGCTCTGACTACATAAACGCATCTTACATAGACGTGAGCGTGAATTCAATTTGAGCTTTAAATGCAGATCGGGCTCCGAACAACTGATCACTGATTCTGTATTTTGTTCACTCAGGGTTATAAAGAGAAGAACAAGTTCATTGCAGCACAAGGTAAATGTACATTTTGGCTTGGTTTAGCATTTTTGGGGCAGCTGTGGCTCAGGGGTTAAGGAGGGTTGTCCACTAACCAAAAAGGTCAGCGGATCGATCCCCGGCTCCTCCAGTCTGCATGCCTCATGCTGAACCCCGAATTGCCCCTGACATCAGAGTGTGAGAGGAAACAAAAACCGCAGCAAATAGAAGCGCTGTATGAGTGTGTGTGAGAATGTGACTTCTACAGTGTAAAATACACTCCCTTTAACATATTTTAAATAATTGTTCTCATGCATATAATTGAGTATATGACTATTAGAATTAATTCTATTCATGATTTTGTTTCAGGCCCAAAACTCGAGACGCTGTCCGACTTCTGGCGGATGATTTGGGAGCAGAAAACGACAACGATAGTGATGCTGACGAATCTAAAAGAAAGAAAAGAGGTTAATTTGAGAATATTCTCCTTCTGCAACCCCATCGCGTAGGACGTGTTATACATTGAACTTTGCCCAATCCACGTGAACTCCTTTTGTATTCTCCCGAACCAAAGTCATAAGCATAATTTATTTGACCCCTTTCCCAGACGATCCGTACAAAGTGTCACCAGGCAGGTTACGCAGCGTGGCATTAAATTTAGCCTCACAGGGACAATCAATTGAGAGCTCAACAGCAGGTTTGATAGGGCAGAATAGAGGCATCGGGGATCAATGGCGGAATAATTGTTGATAAGATCCTGAGAGGCTTCATGATAATTAGTCTGAGAATCTAGTTAATGAGTTGAAACGTTGCCGTGAAGATCGTATTGACTGACAGAGTCGCACAAAGTCCCCGTGATTGCTTTTCAATTGGACTGTGAAATACACAAGTCGCATACACGTTTCTGTGCAAACAATATACGCAGTAATACAACAAGCTCATATGCAATACAGCTGTTGTGTGTTGTTAGAGGCGTAGACGCTGTGGGTCCAACAAGGAAAAAGCTTGTCATCGTTGTGTTTCTCTCCTCAGGACAAATGTTATCAGTACTGGCCGGAGAAAGGCTGCTGGATGTACGGGAACGTCAGGGTGGCGATGGAGGACGTCACGGTGCTGGTGGACTACACCATCAGGAAGTTCTGTGTTCAGTATGTAAGTAAAACATTTGAATCTGCCAGTGGCGGAGCTAGGATTTTTAGTCAGGGGCCATATGGGGGCCACAATTTGCACTCGGATCAATTGAATATCTAGCATCCATGCAGTTGTCCCTTGTTCAAGCACATTGCGAACTTCAAAAAAGCTTAGAAAATAAAATGCTTAACAAATGCTTATATTTATTCTTAGTATTGTAAGTAAGTGACTAGTTTATAAAAAAATATACCAACGTTAAAGGGGGTCCTCAGCCGAGCTCAATGCCCCCCCTGGCCCCGCCCTGGCCCCACCCCCGCCCCTGAAATCTGCATATCAGAACATTAGTGATATTAATGCCTCACTTCCTCAACATAATTATTATTTAAAAACATATAACAGTGTCTCATTTGCTCCAGCATCGACTTTCCTCTCAGCACATCAGTGCAAATGTAATCACTGTAATACTGTACAGACGGAACAAGAAAATATTCCCCTAATAAAAGAACTCAAAATTAAATCCAATGTCACTTTTATTTAGACTGAAAATAATAGTCTGTTTTTCCAATATGGTTCTTAATATAGTTCTCATTTGCTATAAACATCTGTTATGATAATAGCGAGATACTTATTAAAAATTTAAATGAAGCAAAGCTGCATTAAGATTGTGCAAAAAAACTAATGTTCCCCATGAGGAAATAAGGACATTTTAGCAAACGGTAATAATATATAAAATATAATGAATAAATGAAAAGCAGAAAATTAAAGAATACACTGCAGGTGATAAACACAGCGTACAATTATCAGTGGGTTGGAGTATTTAATGTACAGTAAACACTGTACAAATCTGCAGTTTTTCACATCTTGTCGTCTTTACAAGTTTTTACACACAGGCGGTATCATGTGTTTCCCTTCTGGTGATTTCGATTGCCGAGCTCGGTGCCATCTCGGTGCACCGCCGAGCCCTTCAGATTGAAAAATTCACTTTGTTCCGCTCTCCATTTGAAGACGCAGAAGTGCAGAGATCCTCCCCGACTCTCTGCGACTGTGCCGTAGCTCTGCAGCACGAGCCCACAGACCGGCTGCTTTTACATTCTGCTCCCTCTGAACGCAGAGCAACCGAGTGTTCAAGAGAATGAAATTAACGTTCTCCCGGGAGACAGTTCACGAGACGTACGCGCGAGGAAGACGCAAACCGGTACACGTGTTCAATAATTAGACTCTGGTATAGACAACAAAATGACAAATACATCTCGCAGATTGTCTGAGGTTACTTTCCCAGCAGGTGCCAGCGCTTTACTCGACTGGCTCCATACAGAAGGGCACTTGAATGATTGCTGTCTGTGATATTTCTGCGCAGGTATAACCTTTGTGTGTCTGTGGTTCACAGCAGGGCAGCGACGGTCCCCGGGCTCCGCGGCTGGTCACTCAGCTCCACTTCACCAGCTGGCCAGACTTCGGGGTGCCGTTCTCGCCCATAGGCATGCTGAAATTCCTCAAGAAGGTCAAGGCTGTCAATCCGTCCTACGCTGGACCCATTGTTGTGCACTGCAGGTGAGACGCGTAGCATTAAATATAAATATGGTTTACAAGGAGAAATATGAAGGGAATCTGAGTCCATTGCAGAATTGCTGCACAGTCTGCAGAGGAGAGTGCAGAAGCTTTTTTTCTTCTATACTTTTATTTATCATTTTAGAGGAGGAAACACTTTGGAGGTGATGAATATCTTGTTTTGCAGCAAGTATGTGCGTGAAACTGAAATGTGGTGTTTAAATAATTAACAGCTCTAAACTCTTTTAATAGTGCTTGTGCCTGAGGCTCCTTTTTTTTTAGATAATGAGAGATTGAAGGTGAAATTCTTAAAATTTTATTTAATTTTAAAAGGTAGATTAAACAAGTTAACTTATAGGTGAATTTCATTGTTGGTAAAATGAATACGAAAGAAAGATAAAGTAAAGCTCATTGTAGGTGAACTAAACCATCAGCACATGTATTTCTACCTCTGCCAAAGAGGTTATGTTTTCACCGCTGTCAGTTTGTTGGTTGGTTTGATGGTAAAGTAGATAACACAAAAACATGGATCCAGGAAATTCTTATTTTCTCCATCTTTATCTTTGCAACAGAAGGCGTTTTTCAACATTTGTGTTGATTTCACAGAGAATATTTTTAGGGGATTGATATTTATGAGTGCAGATCCAAATAAAACTCTGAATTGAGGGAATTATAAAACGTGATCTCTTCCAGACACGTTCTTTATTGGCTCGCCTGGTATGTGCATTTGTTTGTCGGGTCAATCGTTGTAAAACCCCACTAAAAGAAATCTGCAACTGATTGTAGCAACTGCCGCAACAGGTGCTCGGGGACTGTTGTTCTTGAATGGGGCCCACTGAAGAGACCTGGACGCCCCGCTGTGGAATCCCAGCTCTGTGCTCCCGGAGGTGTCGTCCACTCAAATGACTCTTGTAAATCTATTAGGACTTTGTTTGGGCTTCGGAGGTGAAGCTCTTTTACACATGCTCCAGGCCCACGTCTATGTTTGGAGTACAGTAGGGATACAACGGCTATACACAAGCAGCGAGACCGCAAAAGCATTTCTCTGCAATTATATCATCGGCGTTTTTTCTTTTCTGAGGAAGAAAACAGTTTCTTCTATGATGTTGTTGTTATTGCTCTTCGGCCGATATAAAAACAGTGTGTGTGCAAGAGACAGTGAAGACCTTGGGCCTCCTTCTTGTTTGTGCTTCTGCAGTGCCGGGGTGGGGAGGACTGGGACGTTCATTGTCATTGACAGCATGATCGACATGATGCACATGGACCAGAGGGTGGATGTCTTCGGCTCTGTGAGCAGAATACGAGAGCAGCGCTGTCAACTCATCCAGACAGATGTAAGTGTTGACCCTCTTCCGATCTGTTGTTCCTCGCGCTGACAGCTCAACTCGCTGCTCCAGTCGCGGCACAAACAAGCGAAGGACACGCGGAAAAAAAAACAACCATGTCAGTGTAGGAAATACTTTGGCGGCGAAAGTAGCTGCTTCCACTTCCTCCAGCCGTTGTTCTTTTTTTCCTCCCTCCTCAGATGCAGTACTCCTTCATCTACCAGGCTCTGCTGGAGTACTACCTGTACGGAGACACGGAGCTGGATGTGTGCTCTCTGGAGGGCCATCTGCAGAGGCTTCACAACACCAGGGCGCCCCACGACAGGCTGGGCCTGGAGGAGGAGTTCAGGGTACGAAGAAAGGAGCTCAGTCTTAAACATTTCAGTCAGTAATGAATCGTCCCCATCGGCCTGCGCCCTGCATGGGTATATTTTCATGGAAAACTTGCCCAGGGTGCCGCTCGTGGCAGCAGTAACATAAATAACAATGCTTTGTATCAACTAAAACTTTATATGGCACCACCATCTGCCACGTAGAATTTATTGTAGCTTGGTTAAAATTTCTCATTTTTGTTCCTCACAGTTCCCTAAACACTGAATGAAATTACCCCCTAATGCCTCCTCTTCTTCTCTTTCTCAACCATTAGGACATGTTTTTGTCCAGCGTCTGTCTTTTTACTTGTTAGCATTTTTTTAGTTTTTGCCCTGGCATCAAAAGTCTCCCCCCCCACACCCCCCCACACCCCCCTCCTGCACAGATGAAAATCAACTTTTTGATCATGTCATTCATCTCGTGTTCTCTCCCCCCCCCCCCACCCCCCCACCCCCCGTCAGAAGCTGACCAACGTTCGCATAATGAAGGAGAACATGAGAACTGGGAACCTCCCCGCCAACATGAAGAAGAACCGTGTGCTTCAAATCATCCCGTGTAAGGATCACTCTGAAACGCCGAACACTTTCATAATACATCACATCCGAAGCAACATCAAAGTCTCACACTGCTGGTGATTCCGCGGATGCCGTACACAGATATCTGGCTAATCCGTCCGTGTCTGTGTGATCAATGACATTGAAACAGGGCTTGTATCTTGACTCAAAGTTGCCAGATGAGGGGGTGAAAGCTCGGGTACAACTTTTTACAGGGAAAACTTATATAGGTTGAAGTTTCACTTTGCAGATTTTCCCTCTATCAGCCTCCTCCAACTTTGATTTTATTAGGAAAGTCTTTTTCTTTTTGCAGATGATTTCAACCGAGTAATACTCTCAGTGAAAAGAGGACAGGAGTTCACCGACTACATCAATGCCTCCTTTATTGATGTAAGCACTCCCTCACGACCTCCTGTATAGATTTTTCCCATAGAAGTGTTTATATAAAGCTCATTGTTGCCTTTACAAACAATGCAAAATATTATGTTTGCCGCACTCTCAAGTCTTGTTTACTGGATGATCTGCCCTCCAGGGCTACAGGCAGAAGGACTATTTTATCGCAACCCAGGGCCCCTTGTCTCACACAGTGGAGGACTTCTGGAGGATGGTGTGGGAGTGGAGGTGCCATTCAATCGTTACGCTCACCGAACTCAAAGAGAGGGAGCAGGTACAGTGTGGTACTCGTGCAAAAGTAAAGGCATTTAAGCAGCATCTTTTTGTATCCCGCCGCTTCATTTCCTCGCACACATGTCGCTGTTTTATATTGTTTGTGTGGTGAAAATATGGAAAAAAAATATAAAGGCTATAAATCTCTCAAATGTACCTCGATTGTTTTTCCATCTGACCCTGCCAAACCAGGAAAAGTGCTTCCAGTATTGGCCATCAGAGGGCAGTGTAACATTTGGAGATTATTCCGTGGAGCTGACTGCTGATACACAGTGTGAAACCTTCACGCTCAAAGACATGGTGCTCACCTACAGACCAGTGCGTAATGTTTTTATTTCAACAATTAAAAAAAATCATTAACACACACATTTTTAATCAATATAAATTCTTGCAGAATAAAGCATTTAAAATTGTGGGGAAATGTATTTTTTATTTTCCATTTTCGTCTGGATGTAAATAACTGTACATTTTTCCATCTCACCAGGAAAAGAAGTCACAGCACGTGCGACACTTCCACTTCCACGGCTGGCCTGAGATCGGGATCCCGGCTGAGGGACGGGGGATGATTGACATCATTGCGGCTGTGCAGAGGCAGCAGCAGCAGTCTGGAAACCGTCCCATAATCGTGCACTGCAGGTGAAGAGCCTCACTTTGACAGTCCTGCAGCTTCACACAGACTTTCTATACAGCGTGTTACATTATATATTTGCCCACTCACCTTTCGTTCTCACTGTGCATTTCTCACCCGATCGCTGCAAACGGAGTGATATTGGAAGGAGTTGCAGTTTTTCCGGACAAATTTTTTCTTTTCTACAAATGTCTGTAACAATAAATTCCACATTCTGCCTCAGTAGACCTGGTGTTCTCTGCCTAAACCATTTATGTGATCCCTTATAAAGACTTAGCAGTGAAAGCTTTGATCAGAACCTAGCTTCAGGTGAAGTGATTCTAAAGCAGCATGCCCCTGTGGGATTGATCCAATCCACTGATTCACAGTCAATTAAAACCTCTCAAAGTGAAATCTCCTCTGACTCCCACTATGATTAATCTGATAAGATGAGCTAACGACAGGAAATGGTGTCATCACTCTCTTCTATTCCTTCATCACCACTTGTCTAAGAGGGGCTTTTTAAAGCTTTTTCTCCGCCCCCCGGGAGCGGGGCTAACCCGCTGCAATCCCCAACGTCTCTCTACACTTCTCCTCCGAATCGCTCTCGCTCCCTCTCTCTGCCTGTCTTTCTCTCTCCCTCCCGCCATCATTGTAAACATTGACTCAGTCAAACACAGAGCTTCCAAACTGATTAGTGTTAGCGTTTGGATTAGCCTCTCTTTAAGTGGGGATGATTATTAGCACTATTACCCAAAGGTCACCTTTTCTCTGGCAAACTTTTTAATTTGAATGGAAAAAGAATGCACTGCTCGGATTGCAAGAGTTTAATTGAGGCATAATTGTTTAAGAAATTTGGTTAGAATTAAAAAAAAATCAGCTTTTCTAAATTGCCCTTTTTTCTTTCTCAATAAATCATTGTCAAAGTTACGTCCAGGAGGAGAATTGTGTGTTTGGATTGCTGATGGTTTTTTGTCGTATATATTTCAGTGCCGGTGCAGGTCGGACCGGCACCTTCATCGCCCTCAGTACGATCCTGGAGAGGGTGAAGGCTGAAGGCCTCCTGGACGTCTTTCAGACAGTCAAGAGTTTACGCATGCAGAGACCACACATGGTTCAGACTGTGGTAGGTGGAAAACAACTTAATATCAAACCTGCTGCGCCAGAGCTCTCTGCTTATCCACATTTGTGTTGTTTGGAACCATTTTTCGCACACTAACACTTTTCCTTTTCACTCTCCCCTTCCAGGAGCAATACGACTACTGCTACAGAGTGGTGCAGGATTTTGTTGACATTTTCTCAGACTACGCCAATTTTAAATAACAGCTGTCAGATATTGTTTAATGTATAATTTGGTTTGACTAACTTATGCAATTTTTTTCTGAATGTTGTTTTCTACCGCCAGCTTTTTTTTTTTTTTACATTTTGCACAGATGTAAAAAACTGTTGTACAATACTGTAATATAACGGAAAACATCTGCGCTTCAGTTGTCTCCTTCAGGAATGGTTCATCTTCAAGTATCATAATGTAAAATTAGAAAAGAATAATTTTATGAGTGTAAATGCAACGTTGTTAGGGTCAATAAAGTGTGTAAGAGGAAATAGAGGAAATACTCAATTGTGTGTTGTTTATAAACACAATACACAATTGAGTATCCTAATGTATTACTCGCTTCCTAATGTGTTGATGTGTTGAAGAATAGGGTATTTATTTCTTCTTTATTATTGACCACAATGCCTTTGGTTTACATGACTTATTATTACATGTATTTTATGCTGCCACTGAAAATATTGGATTGCCATGAAGAAAATAAATTGTGTGTTTGATAAGTCGGATGAGCTGATTAATGCTGAGGGATATCCTGTCTGACATGTGTGGATAATATTTATGATTTAGTTTGTAGCTCTAACAAAAACAAAGAAGTCGTGATATATATCGCTTTCTGTTCGACCTCACTTCTGTCTGTGAATAACTTAACAGCTGCTGCCTGTTGCAATTTTATTCAACTTCACCAACTTTCTTTATTTTTTTATTTTTTTTATTTTGCCTGTGGCAATATTACTTAGTGGATTGGCGCCTGACGCTGCAAAATGCAATTAGCCCACATTGGAACAGGCAGAAAATGATCCATTATGACATGAATCCAATTGTGTCATTCTTACAAAAGTTTTGCAGCCACGTATCAAATCCACGCTTACAAAAAATATGATGTGTATATATATATATATATATATATATATTAACAAGCCAACTGTACACTTGCATGTTTGCATACAGCAGTGCCATATTGATTAGAAAACAGCTCTGATCATGAAATACTTGTCACCAAGTGACACAATTGTAATAAGGATAAGCCAGATGTTTATGTTTAATTGAAATATTATAGATGCATTTTTAAAAGGTGTATTGTTTTTGAATGTGGTCTCATGTGTGAGGATCCTTTCATTGTTTGTAAATTCACTCCTCAGAATATTATATTGAAAGCAAATGTACCATAGTTTTAGTTTAGCTTGCAGATGAGTGTAGGAATCTGGGTGTACATGAAGTTGTTGATAATTGATGCAGCTGAACCTTGTTCGTCCACAGGGACGGAGATGAAAAGGACGGAGATGAAAAATGTCTGGGACAGTGAAAAAGTATTGAAATCAAGAACCAGTGCTCCGCCAAAATATGAAATATGCATGCACAGGCATTTGGACATATTTTGACTATGATAGTTAGTCTTAGTTTCATATTTAAACACAGAAGACCCAACATTTCTGCAAAATCAAAAGCATATATTTTTGCGAGGCTTCTGCTTACATCTTTGTAGAACAGTAAGCGCGGAAGCCTGAAGTTTGGGTGAATAACTTTCTACTGTGTTTCTACTGCCATTATTACAAAAGTCATAAAATGGGTTTATGGCACGCTGATCATTTTGTTTATTTAGTGTACATAAATTCCTGTTGTGGTCATTAATCATCACTAAGGTTTACTGCATTGTCGACTCCTTTTAATGTACCGTCATGCTGAAAGAATAAGAAACGGGGATCAGGCGACAGCCAGGCCTCGCAGCCGATGTAACATAAATGCACAAGCATCTTGTTTCAATGATGTTGCTGCCTTTCGAATCTGTATGGGTTTGAACTACTGTTTGTTTGCTAAGAGCTGATACCAATAAATAATAGATGAAGACAAACGTCAGATTCCATCTTAATGTCTCTTTTTTTGTCAACCTCCCACACACGCATTCAATACAAAGATTTTTTTGTATGTATATATATATATATATATATATTTAATGCTGTTTGAGCCCTGGTGTTGTTGTCAGCATGTCTGAGCACTTAGCCTCCTCCATTAGTGGTATTTTGTGTCCCATTAGTCAGTGAATGTGTCACACCTGCATAGTGGGGATTATAATCCTGCCAGCAGCCTTGTACTACACCTATAAAACCCCTCTCTGGCTAATGCACCACATGCTAACAAGGCAAACACTGAGGTGAGTGAGTCCTCGGTGAAGTTCAGCTCAATGCTTATTAAGTTAATAATTACATTTCTTATTAATTACTGTCTGAAATGCTGTTTACTAATCGCTTTATAACCCCTGGTCTGTGAGATGTATGTGTGAGGAGATCATGACTCAATGTGACTTCCTCTGCAGCTCTGATGGAAGCGAGCAGCAGAGTGGTGGTGCAGGTGTTGCTGTTGACGTTGGTGGTTCAGGTCGCCCTGTCCCAGCACTGGTCCTATGGATGGCTTCCAGGTGGGAAGAGGAGTGTGGGGGAGCTGGAGGCGACCATCAGGGTGAGTAGTGTTCTTTCCTTTTATGAAAATTAAGGCAAAAATTGAACAGATATATCTGCGCAGTTTAACCCGGTTGCACTTTCCTTTCTTTTGCCACATGTTTTGTTGCATTGTTTTCACATCAGTCTTTGTAAAATGTCCTCTATTGTGCTCAGATGATGGGCACAGGCGGAGTGGTGTCTCTTCCTGAGGAGGCGAGTGCCCAAACCCAAGAGAGACCTCGACCATACAATGTAGTAAGTGCTTATTATACATAATTTATCACCAATGTCTACTTCAATTGTTCAATATTAATGTACACTACACCACTGTGTGCAACCGCGCTCCAAAGCAGCAATGACAATATACAAACTGCTCAATGACTGTTTTTATTTTTCCCCTTTTTTTTGCCTGATTGAATATGTGCATGCGTAATTGTATCTCTTTGAATGCTGCCAGATGTGCTGCTAATGTGCTGCGACACATTTGATATCGTATATATTTATAAATAAATGAAAATTTTAAACATTTGCGAGATTAAATATTCAAGCAGCAGTTCAAACTGTTAACGGAGATTTAATTTCCTCAGATTGATGATGGTTCCAGGCATTTCCACCGAAAGAAAAGGTTCCCTGATAATTGAAGAGAAGGAAGATACACACTGTATTCACATTGTGATGGGTTGGAATGCAAGATGTTGATTTCAATGAATGTATTACACAGATATTTATGAAATGTCTGTAGCATTTTCATCAGGTTGTAATAAAGGTTTTGAAATCTAATGGAATTATTAAAGTGTTTTGTTTAATCCGATCGGATAGATTGGTCTCCTCTTCTAGATCTGGTCATTAGAAGAAAAACGATGTTTCATACGTGTTAAATGACGTTTTTAAGGACTTTAAATTGATTTAATTGTCTTTGTAAAGCAGCCACGACCGACAAGCATGACAAACTCGTGACACAACAATCTTAGCATGACAACAGCTGGTGATTAGGCCAATTTATTAGAAATCAATGACTTAATTGAATTTGTTACAGTTTTGGTAATTCCATTTTCTGCCACACCGGTCATGTGCATATGCGATGTGGAAAATTACACCAGCTGATTTTTTTTGGGGGGGGTTCTGCCACCTGAATGTTGATTAACCCCCCAAATGAAAGAGACTCATCTAAATGTCTGATGTCCGCTGCTGCTTTCCTCTAATTTTCGGATAACTGCAGTCATCCAAAACAGACAAAGTGCAGAACTTTCTCTTCCCTCTCTGTGAAAGGAAATTGGTGTTCATTATAAAAATTGGAATTTCATATCAGGAAAGGAAAAGAATCAGCAGGGGGCATATGTTTTAAAGAGAACTCATTTTCTGGCAAAGCCCCACAGACAGAGCACCATACTAATCGCCTGGTGCATAAGGGGCCGGGATTCATGAACTGTGCTGACACCGGGGAGGCCCCGCATTGTTAGAGCGTGGTTGTAATGCACACCAATGAACCCAAACCCGCTGGCACAACTGGGAAAAGGTGAACATTATAAAGCACATAGAATTAAAGAGAAATTAAACCACATTCCATTGCACTTTCAGAACAATGCTTGTTCATTTGTGAAACTTCACATCGTTGGTTTAATATTCATGCTTGTAATTTGCATAACACAATCATTCCCTTTGATGAGCGGAGACTTTAGAATCTTTGTGAAAAGTGTTTTTATTCTTCACCTTCTTTCACAAAGTTTGCGAAGACGACGTCGTCCGGCGCGTTTTCTTTTGAAAGTCGCAAGTGAGACTTCCTGGAATTGATTTAATTGACTTTACACTCATCGTTATGGAGTTTTCAATAATTTTGCAACACGCTCATAAAAGATAATTATGCTCTTATAGCATTCTCTAAAATATGGTTTTAATTCAATTTGGTTTACTTGTGTGAGAATAATTAATGTTTACAGATAAAGCATGAAATCCCGTAAATTCCCTTTAAATAATCCCAGAGCATTCGCAGTGAAAGCCAACTTTCTCCCTCCCAGTGTCCTCATCAAGGACCTGCCTAATTGCACGTATATCAGGACAACAAAACCTGCTGGTATCTATGTTTCCAAATTTGATTTAACCTCACTTTCTCCTTCCCAGACCCCCTGGTGGATATTCACTTTGTTTACCTCAAATTAAACTTCATATTGTTTACAGCCTCCTGGTCCCTGAACATTTTATAGCATTTTAGAATTATTTATTTATTTATTTTTTGTAATGATTGTAGAGTTGGGATTCATTTGAATGTTTCCCTCATCTGCATGAAAATTATATAATTAACTTTTGATTAACCAGCTCAGTTGAGCTTGTTCCCCCATGAACACTGGTGAATAGTACCCACCGCATTTTAATGACTGTTTTCCAATTGAGTGGCGACCTTTTCATCAAAGAGCCACAACTGGGGCTAAACAACAGTAGAAAATAATCACGGCGAAGACAATGGCAGAGGCCGACAGGCTAGGATGTCACCCTTAAATATAACAACAAGGATGAAAGCCACCTTACTGCACGTAGTGGCTGTGGCGAGAAGCCAAGTGCTTATGTTGCTGGATGCCCCATTGTTAAAGCTGTGGAGGTCACATCCATTGGCATATAGAGAGGGAAAGGACAGGAAGCCGAGAATGGCCCATTGTTACGTGTCCTTGCTCAGAGGGAATTCCATTATGAAGGGCAATACATTTTTGATACTTTGATTTTTGTGCCATTCATTTGTTTGAAAAACAGAACATATTTGGATAATGGCTCCAGGAAAGCGGGGTCTCAGAGCTCCTCCATCCAAGGCTACAGCGCTGCATTAACACACCTGCCAATCAAGCACATCCGAGCAGATGTGCATCCTCGCACGGCCCACCATCAAATAAGCCTCCTATCATATGCATAATATAGTTTTCATTTCATCACAATTACGCTCCGTGCACCATGTGTGTTTCCAATGGGTCACAGGAAACTTTTATTGAAGCAGAGAATATAATAAAGTCATTTTCCAGGTGCTTGTTGTGGCTCTTATTATGAACAGAATGATAATTTCCCCTAGAGGAATCTGGCGCTGCATATCAATTGAAGTTTAGTGTGGGTCTTACTATGTTCCCGCAGGCGATAGTAGAAGGCAAAGTCATCTTCAGAGAGAGTCTAAATGTCAGGGAGGTCTTCAAACACTTTTTTCCCAGAGCCTTAGTGAAAGGGGTCTTTGGAAGTGCGACGTCTTGGAATTGATACATTGGAGGTGGAGTACAGGGGGGGGGGATGAGGCCGTAATGTAAAGCAGTTGACATGAAATTTAATTGGGAAAAAAATAAATGTGGAAGGGGTCATGGAGAAATGAGAATATGACTGCTCTCAGCGAGCTGCGGTCTGAGGCAAGCCAGTCGCTCTCAGCACCTCTCACTTACTGCTTTGTCGTTTCCCCGTGTCTCCACATGGTGACACTCTTGAGCTGCGCGTTCTGAATCCGGGGGCTGTCGCTCTCTCAGCAATTCCATCACTTAAGTTGCAGAAAACTGTTCTTTCTTTTTAAATCTAACAAAGACTTCAATCCGTCACCCAAAACTCTGCAGAAAGGATTATTAATTTTCTCTCTGCGTGCTGACTGATGGAGTTTGTCTTTACAACAGGAAGGGAAAAAGTATTTTGTACAGTTTTGCAGTTGAGCTGCGCGCGGCCTGAATCCAAGCTCACTGTAAAATAAAACGTTGAAATCCACATAAAAAGCATCGCATCTGTGGAAAGTCATGAATTTTCCAAATCTTATTAGTTTTGCATTTGCGAGGTGTTAATTTATTTTATTCTCTTTTTCTTTCTCCCCCCAGTGTGTGAAGTTGCAGTGCAGCGAGCTATACGGTAGCGTGTACAGTATAGCAGTGAATTGGCCTTCCTTCTTCTTCTTGGCTGGCAGGGAACCTTCCTGTTGTGATCCGACTTCTCTGCTTTGATCAAAGAACAGTGTTAAAGCACTGGGAGAAGGAGGAGGTATGAAATATGAATGAATACAGCTGTGTTTTGATGGATATGTCTCAAAGTATCCCAGTAAGAGACTGCTAAAGGCCAGGAAATCTGTTTGTGTTGTGGAAATAGACTCTTCCTCGCTTGTTTCTTCACCAGCTTCATCTTGGGTAGCTTTTCACTTCATATTTTAGAGATCCTTTGTTAGGAAAGAGATCACCGCCTTATCCATGCATTTGTAGGAAACTGTTCTAAGAGGCCCTGGTTCATAAGATTTATCATTAATGATACCATTTCCTTTGTTTGGTCTTGAAACCACCTTTTGAACAAAACGAGCGCCTGCCATGAGACGAGGATATTTATTATTTTTCTAGGGTAGACCCAAAGTTCTCGCAGATGGAGCGAGATCATATGTGAGGTGATGGAGGCTTTGTCACTAGTTTTGTCTGTGATTCCATTTCCTCTGCTAAAGCCCCATCGGGGAGCTGTGACTCATTTTGAAGTTGGAAGTTGATACTGTGGTGTAAAACTAACGTTCCCAGCTGAATTAAGAAACTATCAGAGCTCGCGCAGATCTCAGATTCTTCAGAGTTAGATGAACTCATCTCTCACATTACACTTCTTTAATAAACAAAGATAATAAAAAAGATAGCCTCATAAAAACACAATTATTAGGGGAGGTTGTAAAATGAAAATTGGTGCCTATAGATGTGTTTTGCGCCACATGACAGCGCCGCAGTCTTATTAGCAATCATTTAGAGGACGCCTCCAGTCATTTAGGACTATATTAACTAAGATCCAGCCTTTGGACCTGTGGCAGGACAGTGTCTCTGGACGACCGCAGGTTCAAAACTTTCTGCCGGGGCTTTATTAGCCTCTCTAATAGCTGGGCTCCCCAAATGCCAGGGTCCACCTCTGCTGGGAGTGAGGGCTCAGATCCTGTCAGAGAGGGGTCGCACTAACCAACTGTAATCTTTAGGGTACTCCACTCCCACTGACCTACATCTAACGCCGGTTTTATCCCGCCCACCCCTCGCTTACCCCCAACCACTACCCTTTCCCTCCCCAATCTGGTGTACCCATCCCACCTCAGTTATGCCACCCTCGGCTCTCCCTCCCACGTCTTACCACCCTTGTGTGATAGCACCAACCCCCCCACCCAAACCCGCGCCACGCTCGTTCCAGCCTCGTCCGGCTGGCCACAGCGAGGAGCACGCCTTCTCCTGTGGTAGCGGCAATTAGCAGTGTAAAGCAAGCTGTGGAGAAGACTGGATCCCTGTCCACGTTTCAACCCCAGATCACGAGTCTCCAGCACGACTTCAAGGCAAACCATGCAATTAGCTACAATAATGATAATGTGTTGTAGGGGAACAAAGAGAGGGTAAAACAGACTACTGGTGTGAGGGAGAGTGGGGTGCTAATAGTAGGGGGGTTATTTGAATGCCCTGGTGCAGATAGGAGTCCAAATCAGACTGATTATCAAACGTATGATGAATTACATTATTCCTCTAATTATCCATGCCTTTTATGTGTGAACCAACTGAGTGAATTTTGCATTCCAGACATCTACGGTCAGTGGTCTTTGGGCATCACACTGGGGTTACATCTTTTATTTCCTCTAAGAAACATACAAGGAGTTGCTCATGTGGCTAAGCTGATGGGAAGAGAAGAGTGATGCACTAACAATTTTTTTTTAGTTTACTTAATTAGTATTACTTTTAGAAAATATTTTGGCAGCGGTACAGGAGCAGGGAAAAAAAGGGGGGAAGTATTTGGTTTGATGTTCGACTATCGCAGATGTGTTGACACAGAGTCAAAACACGTTGGAAACAAACCACAAAACCCAGACCACAAATAACAGCATTTTCAAGTCAAGGTTGTGAGTAGCTACAGTGGAGAGGCAGACTGGCAGCCTTGGTTGCAACACAAAAAGTGCAGCGCCTATTCTCTCCGCTGTGAGCAGAGACCATTCCTACAGTCTCACATCCAGAGGTTTATAGAGGATATTTTGCTGGGTGTTGTGCAAAACGAACCGTGTCCCCAGAGCAGCAGCAACTTCACCTTGGCGGAGTAATGCTGTGATATTCTGTTTATTCTTCACTCACTTCATTTTACTCAGAGGAAATCCTCTGGAGATGGCTTATCTTGGAGCTGGAACAGGTGCACTCTAATTTACTCCTATTGCTTGGGGAGCCCAGGGGCCCCTGTAGAGAAGAAAGTAGCGATGTAGCACACTCCACTGTAAAGCACAAACAGCCAGAGAAAGAGCATTTAATCGAAAGAGAAGAAAACTGTGAGCTTTGACTGCAGCCGTATCATTTGGATGCAGAAAATCTTTCTCTTTCTCTCGCTTCCCCCCCCTTTTTTTTTTTTGTTTTCCTGAGGAAAAAAGCACCCGTCATTTTATTTAACTTTCATTTGTTCGACACTGTTTGCTTAGCTTGAAACTGTCGTGCCACACTTGGCAGAGCACCAGATGACGTGGGGGGGTGGGGGGGGTGGGACCTGCCGTATTACCTCGGCATAATAAAACATTTCCTCGCCACTCGCTCCTGAAATATCCGCAGCATTTACGGCTTAAAAAATACTTTATGGTATCTATGATAGGTACCACTTTAGCTTAAGTGCACCTAAATGCGTGTGCTACGGCCTATTTGTTTTGGTAATGCAGCACATTTCCAGCCAGGGGAGGAAAAAAATAAAAAAAGTTTGTTTCATCTTTCACCCTCATTCCTGCATTCACTGCAAAAGAGCTAAGCTTTCAACTTTGAAATTTACTCTCCAATTCCTTTTCTTTAGAGAACTATGGTTTTGAAGAGTGAGGCTGGTATGTTATTTGTTCGGTATATTATAAGTCTGAATTCAGTCAGTATTTTTGTTTTGTGTTGTTCGCCTCGTGGGAATTATGCAATCAAAGCAGATGCCTCAAGCAGTCTAGAAAGCGCCCCTTGTGAATAAGAGAAAATCTTGTACACAGCATTTTTTGTATGTGTGTATGAGGAAGGGGGGGCATGACAACAAAGCAAATATATGGCATTGTTCTCTGTACTATACCCGTATGTTGGACCTTTTTTTTTTTTTTTCCTAAAGCGAACGCATCACACCTGTGTTCATTTTTTTTTAAGAATGTCAGAACATTTGACTCCATTCAAATGGAATTTTTTCACACCAGCACAACCAGAGTGTATACGTGCACGTCCTCGCCTGACGCAATGGAGGTTGAAGAGTCAACTCGCTGGAGCTCCATTCCTTGGAAAATAAGTTTTGAAGACTGCTGTTGCTGGTGGAATTTCATAATGTATAAACAGACATTTCTCACTCAGGAAAACAAACAGCAGTGAGAGAGACAAAGGCTTTGGCAGGGAGGAGGAGGAAGAAAAGAAAAAAAAAACAGAGTAAACACAAAGAAGACAGAGCAATAGCCAACAAGGACAACAAGAGAAATATCATATACACTTTTAATGAGTGTGCCTGCCCCGAGCCCCTGTTTTTAATCACCTTTCCGTGTGACATAATTTGCTGCGAGATTGTATATGCTTGAGGGACTTTCAGTTCTTGTCAACTCAAGAGCATTTGAACCAATCAATACCTGTCTATCCTGTGGCACACTCATAGTTGGCCATTAGGAAAGAGCTGCTTAAAGTAAGCTCAGCCAATACCATTAGCCCTAGCCTAAGGGCAGTTCCATGCCTTAGTCAGGGTAGGCACCTGCCCCCGTCACCCCCACCTCACCCCCTGAACCCCCCTCCGCCCCTCCCCCCACCATTAAGAACCTCCCCCGAGACATCATTTGGACACATCGGCCAAAGAGCACTTCTTTATTCCCTCTCTTTTCTTTCCCTGGCTCCACCAAAAATCAATACATCTCCCCTTTTTCTTATTTTCACAATTTTGCCTCAATATTATTCTCTCCTCTGCCAGAAACCAGTGGACTATCCCTGTTTTTTTTTTGTCTTTTCATCTACAATTTCCTGTGACTAATGTCTGCGCACCTCATGTTTCAGGGGGGAGAAAAGAATTGGAAAATAATTAGATTTGCTCGTCGCTGTGGTATCAAGCGGAGGTCACGTGGTGCGCCGACACATTTTAAAAATAGTATTGTCATTTTGCATTTAGTCGCTCACATTCTGACCCCTATGGATTTCAACCTTTCTTCTTTTTTTTTTTTTTCACAACACATTTTATGTGGTTGACCGAGCTGCTTTGCAAAGTCAGCAAATCGCAGTTTTCGTTGTCCGCTTAAACGACTCACACTTTGTTTTTGACACTCAATGAGGGAGACATCAGCGCTCAAATGTCTACACGGTAATGAGTGAACTTCCTCTGTGTCAGTGTTTTTCTGCTCCGACCATGTCATAATACCAAACCCCAGAGAAAAGAGCAGTGCACAGAGTAATGTTTCCTGACTGCTTCTAATTTTATTGCGAGGCTGTGACTCCACACAGCACAAAGTTTCAGAACAAATGATACAATATGGTGTCCTGAGAAGGGCCTCGCTCTGTCAGTTATTGCCCTTCCAACCCTCTATTTCCAATAGAAACGGCAAAAGTGGGGTACTGCCCTAAATCTTGGCCAGTGCTGTTTACGATAATAACTCTGAAGAGTGATAGCCGGTTCCGCAGCACTGGCGATTCCTGTGGCCGCCTGTATCGATCGGGGGTCCTAATGAGCAGCAGCGGAGCTGTGGCTAATGGTGTTGTGTCTGGTGTCCGTGGTAAACGCCCACGTTGAGATTATCATTCCCAGGGGGGACTGAGAAAGGTTTTGCCAGCCCAAGCCCTCAGGGTGCGAGCGACACACTTCAGGGGTCAAGGTAAACTATCAAATGAACAGCCAGGCCTTTCCCTCCCCTGCTTTAAGGACAGCACCACACCACACAGCACTAAAGCCTCAGTAACCTATGTCATGCAAATACAGGCGGCTTTGATATTTTTCACTGCATAAACAAGAGCAGATTAAAACTGGAGAAAGTTATCGCCCTGTTGCAAACTGACTTTATCTCTTTAGTTCTTTGTCCAATTTCTCTACAGTAGTTGTAAAAAGCCATTAGCAGGGCATTGATAGCGACTTCACTAAACTGCCTAACTGTTATTAAGAGACCTCAAATGAGACCTGGCTTGACAGACTGATAATGGCTTATTTGACTTCAGAGATTGCCCTGGCACAAACACTGCAGCCCCCTTCACATACCCTGGGCAGTCATTGTCCTTTGCTATGCACGGCCATTCTGGCGGTGTTGAGTGACATCCAACAAGTTCAGCAGATTCCCGAATGTAAGTGCACACCAGACAGTGCCCAGTGTCTTCAAAGAAGGAGCTGAAAACGGTCTTATTGTAATGAAGGGAGTTGTTGCTCCCTTCATAAACCAGGCTGGCGAATTCAACCTGCTGTCAACTCACATGTGGGACGGAGAAAACTCTTTAAGCTATGTGGACGATTAAGTCTCGATAAAACTGCAGCAGAAACGCGTATTTATGGCCAAAGCCACCTTTCTGTTTCAACAAACAACTCCTCCATAGGTCTTGCTTGATGGTATTCAGCACAGGGTGCGTGCCGAGCACCAGTAGGGCACATTCTAATGAAGTCGACCCAACGCACAGCACATCTCAGAGTCATGCCCTGTTTGGAGTCACACTTCCATGTCCTGGCAAATGCTGAGCATGTAAAACAGAACTGTCAATTATTCAACATGAACAGGAGGATGTATGGAGTGACATGGGGGGTGGACAGGGGCCGACTAAGCCTCGGGCAGATAGGGGGTACCACTTTGATGTGAGTGTGTGGGCCTGCAGAGTTGAGCAAGGTGCACTGGGTAATCTGCTCGAACACCCCCACCTCGACTCCAACCCCGCCACTCCTTCGTTTTTCCTATCCCTCCCTCCCAGTGCTGAGACTCTCCGCGCCCTTTATGTCCTGCTTCGTTTTCCCGTCTGACGCGCACGCCCTGTCTTGCTTCATCTGCGCTTCACACATTCATAAACAAACCCACACGCACACACACAGCAAATGCGCACACGGTGACATGAAAGCACGCTCCCTTTGTCCGTTAACGAAACAAGAGCAGGCAGCACTTGTTACAGATAATAAAGTTGTGAATGGCTGATTTTGGAGGAATTGCGTTGTTGCAGTGTCACAGGAATGGCATTACTCATTTATACAATGAATACTAAAAGTTCCCCTCTCTAGAGTCTCCTCTCGTAGTCATACAATAGCAAGCTTAATTACATTAAGTTCTGAGAAGAGGGAAGTTAATGGATGACATTTTGCTACACCATGAGTGCTCCTTCCAATAACAATAGAAACCCAAATAAGACCTAATTAATATGCATAGCGCAGCCAATGAACTTAATTGTCAAGTTGCTTTTATCAACCTGTCAAAGGATTGACAATTAAAACAGCCTCCGTTAAAACTTTAATGAGAAGCAAGTAGGAGAGAGGGATGATGAGGGAACAAAAAGACGCAGGCTTCATCCGTCATGAAAGACGCTACAAGACAACTACCCATTATTATTTCCTATCAGGATAAAACTATGCAAATCATATTATGCATTTTTAAATAATGAGTCAATGAGTAATATTTAATTTATTACCTATACTCTTAGAATGAATATTTAACGCTGTTTTTAAGTTGATGAATTCATTTGATAATTTAGCATTGAGCTGTAACCGCGAGTTCTTTTTTTAAATTTCAGAACGCCCTTCGGTTTCTGCCTGGAAATCCAGCTCAAGTAATTGACGGTTTTCAAGTTCAACAAGTAAACTTCCTAAAGTCTGCGCTGGAGGAAGGAGGAGAGCCTCGTCGTTTTCTTAGGTGAAGCCTGAGTAGAGCAGAGGTTCCTACCTGGACCTGAACTGAGGGAATAGCAGCGTTTTGAGTTTTTATCCCAACATTGACACCAGCATGTCTATGTTCCAGAGGGGAGTTAAAACTGCTGACTCACTCCCAGTGCGCTGGTTGTTGTTCTCCCTTACAGATGTGACCGTTAATAGGCCTGCATCCATAATCATTAGTGTGTCTCAGTGCACAGGTACCCGATGGGCCCCGTGCGTCTGCCATTTGGTCTCGGTTCACTGTGCTTGCCTGCAGATGTGAGCGAGACACACACCTGCTCAGGGGCTTTCAAACAGACCGGCGCCATCCGTCACAGCTCACGCTACACTCGCTCTGTCGGAACAAGGCCTTGGTTCCGGTCCAACGGCCCTCAGACTGTAGGTCAGCGGCCGTCTCTCGTGATGAACCCACCCCACCATGAATCATATCCTCTCGTCCCTTTATACCCGCTCCACTCCTTCCAACCCCAACCCTCATCGCCCCCGTTCATGGTTCGTGCCTCCCTCAAACAAGCACTCAAGTGCACCGAGGTAGCTCAGGTGAGCCAGGTAAAGACAGCACCTTAAAGAGAGACATAAACTAATGATCATGTTCCCCCACATCATACACTCCCTGTGCCCACGAGCCACAGTGCACTCAATAGAAAAAAGGGAAAAAATGACGAAGAAAAAAAACTTGTGTGGGTCTTTCACGGGCATCAGGCCACGCTTCACACTACATTTGTTGATGTGTGCATGCATGTGCATGTCTCATGCCAGCCCGCCTCCCATCAAGTCCTAATGAGGCCAGCTGGCTCTGTGCTCGGACCAAACCAAACTGGAGAGACGGCACAGTCCTGGCTCTCTCTGCCTTGTACACCCCACCTCCCCAAAGCCTCCCGCCCACCCTCCCTCTTCTCCACATATCTTGAAGAACCATGGACGGCTGAGCACACACGGTAGATTTGGAGATGGCCAGTGTGTTTGTTAAAATCTACCATGTCTCCCAGATCCCTTGGCCGGGGCCTGAATTAGAAAGTCCAGGGCTGCAGCCCCGGACCTGCCTCCCTGGTTGCTTACCACTACAGTTTTCTGCATCTGCAACAGCAGCGGTGATGTTGAGGTCTGCTGTAGAAAAGCGGAAAGGAGGAGATATACCCCGAGGCGCAGTCAAGGGAATATTGTTCTTGACTATGGAAAGAGAAACACAGCCAATGTTACATATACCTACAATAACTACAATAAAAACTCAGACAGATAAAACAGACTCTAGACAACATGTCATAATAGTTTTTTTTTCTAAAAATCTTAAAGAAATCCAACAACAGACATCAGCAGCCATATTTCAACTTTAGGGTCCATGAGCTGCTGTCTTTTTAAGAACTGTATCATCAGGTAGATCATTTCTTATTAGACTACAGCAGTTAATTTCACTGTAGACTAATTAGAGCCATTTCACATTATTAACAAGCATTATTGTTGATAAGGACCACAGAGGTCTGCAGAGAGACTTGTATTGTCCAGGCTGTTACTTGGCATCCAGTTATGTCCATGTGGGTGAGTAATTCCCACTCCCTCGCAATGTCTCCTTGACAACTAACAATAATAAACCTCCTCTTAGCAACACAAGAAACCAGGCACAACATGTGCACATGCAGAGAGCACCAACATGTGTGTGTATTAGCAGATACACACACACATATGGTGGGGCTCGCACATACAAAATTGGCCCATGCATGCATAAGTGTGTGTGCATCAACATCAATTTGCAAACAAATGTACACAAACAGCACACAGATGGAATTCCTGTCCCCTTCACCCAATCAGCACCCAGATCATGTGTAGTCTGGAGACAGTAGACTGTGTGCAAGTTTTTTGCCCAGGAAGAGAGACTGGACCGGGGGGAGCACCTTAACAGGTAGCCCTGGGGTGCTTACCAGAGTTCGGGCAGCCAGGGGGAGAGAGTGGCTCTGGGAAGCTGTACCACCACCATCCTCTCTGTCCACTGATTATGAAGCAGGTCCCAGACGGGTGCCTTTAGGAACCCCCCAGGCTACTCACAGCCTCCCTCTCCTCTGTTACAGGATCTGTCGCTGGGGGATTCGACTGAAGTGCGAAGAGGAGTGTATGTGGGAGACGTGCTGAGAATTCTAAATAGCTACGTTCTGATTTCATTTGTTGCCTCTCTTTATAATTTTGCTCGGGTTTCAGATTTGATGAAGAAAAAAAAAATCACATTGCGTGGAACTGATCATTTCGATTTGTATTCCCCAGATGATCCTGCCAGTCCCAGTTGTTGAAACAGTCAAAAACTCCAAACCCCAGATTGCCCTGCTTTGTATGTGCCACACAGAGCTGAGAGGAAAAGGTCTCAACATTTGGGCTCAACTGTAACCCTGTCTTGAGTTATGATGACGTCCCAAGTTTACAAAGGCCCTCTGGCTTCAACCATGTCTGACATGGTGTGCGTGTGTGTGCGTGTGTGTGCGTGTGCAACTACTTGCAAAGTCCAAAAAAAGGAAGAAAAAAATCATAACTAATGAGCCCATTTAGCGCCCAGCACCTGACTTTGGCCCGTGATCTCCAGGAGACATTAGAGGCAATTTGCCATCGACTTCAGGGCTCGTGTCCCAAACGTTATCAATGAGCTTGTCAGGTAGAGACCTAACCTCCCTTTGTTTCCTCCTCCACCCCCCTTTCTGCTCCGGTCCCCCAGCCTGCTCCCCGGGCCCCCGAAGAGGAACCAGCGGCATGATGTCACACACCTGTTTGGCTGGAGGCTGCGGCCCGGCAATGCTTGCAGCCGTGGGTGTCGCGTTGGCACCCCTTGCTCCCCCCTTGTCGCTGCCTGCTACGCCCCGTGGATGTGTCAAAATGGCAGATGATGGTTGGGGTGTGTGCAGCTGCTTGGGAAGAGGAGTGCCAAGGGCGCTCATTTCCTGCGGTGAGTTTTAATTTGCTCTACTCGCGTCTTCTGAAGAACGCTGCACCCCCCCCCCCAAACACACACACACATTCATCTACTCCTATAAACACAGATTATACCTCACAATACACACTCTTGCAATAAACACACACACTGTATACAAATCTGCCACCACCTAAGGGGGCATAAAACCCCACATGCCCAAATAGAGGTGAGTGCAGGGGGGGGGGGGGGGGGGGGTGGGAGGATGGTGCCAGATTTTAGTTTTGGTGCCGCACTTTTCTCGAAACTTAAAAACTCCAAAACAAAAAATGTGCGCTCACATGATCTAACTGGTGCATCAACAAATCACTTCTCGGAGGTGTTCAGCTGGGTAAAAACGAGACAAGTCACAAACCTGCTGATAGAATATGCGGCTAGCATTGCTGTGGTATGTGAGGGGTCTATGTCTCTTGACATCTGCTATGCAGTTGTCACTGGCAACTTAAATCCCCATTGATCAGACAGCTAGAGTGAATTTGTGTTGCTGTTTTTTTTCTAACTCCCACTTTGCGAACAAACCCATTTTCACACGGGGCGCACGCATATACCTGACAGTTACACCCAAACAAGCCTTGCTGTTTACTCGAGAACAAACACATAGACGCCAACCAGCAAATCTATTCTCAATACACACATCACCCCAGACGTAAAGAGATTCAATTTTCGCCTACCGGGAGTGTTTCCATTTTTTTACGCAACAATTTTTTTTCCTTTCTCTCCTGTGTCAAGACAGCTGCCTTTGATGTTAGCATCTAATATACAGGGCTAAAAAACTATAGTTTGCTGTGAGCTGACAGATAAAACAGTGCAAGACGCCATTACCCTGCAAAGCGGAATAATGAGGAGACCTGAACACACAGAAGACAGGAGCCCAGTTGAATTACCGTGGTCTCTCATCCAAGGTGGGAGCTTTTTGACAGCTTTCCAGGCAGCACAACACATTACCATACTGACGCTGCTCTGTAGTGCCAAAGAAAAGCTTTGATGAAAACATAACTGGGAAACTGGGAAATCTTTCTATGTGTGTGAGCGCGCTTGTGTGTGAGAATGCGTGTGCGTGCACGCGTGTGCCTCTGCACGGCTTTGTGTGTGCACATGCATGTTCCGTGTGAGCATGTTCATGCATGCATGTGTGTGTGTTTGTGTGTGTGTGTGTGTGTGTGTCTTTGCTCTGTGTGTTTGTGCATGTCTGCGACTGTTTGCGCGTGTGTAACAACAAAGACAGGACAACAATGGGAAACCAAGCAGTGTCAAGCTGCAACTTTATGTTCTCTAATTATTAAGTGGGTACTGTATTCTTGAGTCCGCTCCTATTGGCCGAGATACAAGGGCTTAATATTTGATTTATATTCATGTTGATGATTCAGTCAAATTATCACAGAATCAAACCCAGTCGACAATATGTCTAAAAGAAATTCTTCAAGTGGAGAGTAACGCTGCCAAATGCATTCTGCCATTTCATTAATGTGGTTAGCTGGTTAGTTATCCATATTCTAACGGAGTAGGCTTGATGTTAGATCTTTGGCAAGGACACCCTGTACTGAGTTTTGGCACGGTACTGTGCCGCAGTATGCTGCTGACTCTGGGTCTTAACGACAGGCTAAACGAAGCGGGCGTTACGGCCCCCTGGATAGGTCATTACTCGTCCGTGGCCAAGAGCTAAACTGGAGCAGGGCTTTTTAAAGAGGGGAGCAGGTGTGTTTCACCATAGGGGCTGGAGCCGGCCCAAGACCAAACAGCCTTAACGGTCTTTATCTCCTTCATAATGAGGCCACGCTCTCCACACACCCGATCTCTGCCCACATGGGCTAATGCTGGAGGTATGGAGACCCAACCCTCCCCCCGGTTAAATGGTGACACTTTCAAAATGACCCGTGCCCCGAGCGATGGAGGAACAGTGGCATGTCATGAATGTCTATGGACAAAAAAAAATTGGGCGCCGTGCCATATTTGATGTGTTTCTTAAGAATTCCAACCGGTTAATTATCAAAAAAGTGGATTCTAAAATCTATGAAGTACCTGAAATGACGAGTTAACTTTTTCTTGTTTAAAGGTAAAATGTTCAAATAACTCTGTGCACTGGATCAGGGCCTGTGTGTGTGTGGGTGTGTGTGGTGTGGTGTGCGTTTTCTATGTGTGAGTAGCTGCGTACGTGAGTGTGTCTGAGTGGTATTGTCCCTCTCCTCTTTCACCTGTCTGAGTAGGTTCTCTGGTACGGTCCCTGTGCTCCCCACAGTCTTCTCAGTCCTGTCAACCGAGTTGAACTTGATCAACATCAAACGGCATAGCATTCAAAAGTATTAGTGTTCTCTGTTGATGGGCCCTCTTGCTATCACAAATCAGTCCCCGAGCTACTTCATTATTTATCTCTAATTCATCAGTGTTGTCTCCTCGCACACGGGCAGTAATACACACATAGTATACTGGATGGGAGCACACACACACACACACACACACACACAAACAATCACACACACACACACACACACACACACACACACACACAAACACACAAACAAACACACAAAGGGTTCACATTGCACATTAATCTCTACTTACCTTCAACTGAGCTTTTGTTTTTGTGATCACAGTTTAGCTAAAAAAAATTTAAAAAATCATTTTTATTTGTGTATTTAAATTTTTACCTCACCTTATCCCCAGGTCAGTGCAGCTGGAAACATATTCCTGAGGAGTGATTAAGCTCATGCTTGTACTTTCAAAATGCTGATTATTGCAAGGACCCAATAGGCCCCTGGTTTTTTCTCCGAGCATTCTGGGGATGTGAGTCCGAAAGTAGCCCCATGGTGCCGCGACCCCTGACCTAGCGTGGGCGATCCCACCAGATGTGGAGTGTGTGCTGGGACAGTGGCGAGGGGCAGCTCGGTCTCACGCGGGGAGGCCCTGTCTCCCCAAACTGCCACAGAGAGCATGGCCAGAGGGGCTCTGTCAGCACCGTTATCAATCATACTCCCTCCCTGTCTCTCTCTCTCTCTCTTTCTCTCCCACTTTTCCTTTCTCTCGCTCTCTCTTTCACACTGTTTCCTTTTTGCGCCGTCTCTCACTTTGCCTCATTCTCTCTCTCCCTCTCACTCTCTCTCGCTGTCTGTTCTACTCTCCTTTGCCTTTGTTTTTCTCACTTTCTCTTTTTGCTCCATCAGATTTGTTCTTTTCTACCTCGACTACTCTTTCGCTTTCAGTCGCCTTCAGCTCCCCCACTCCCTCACATACACACACTTTAACCTTCCAAGTGTGACTTTTTCCCTTTTCCCTCACTCTCTTATCTGTTCACCCCTGCCTTTCTTCAGTCTTGGCGCCCACTTTAAGTCTAAACATGTTTTTTACTCGTCCTTTAGATTGACAAAGCAGATGCTCCGGAAGGACGCGATACATTGTTGTAACTCCAAAAGGAATACATACAGCGTGATTTATCATACCCAGGGAATCTGATTAAAAAGATGAGGAAATGGAGAAGTGGACAAAAGAGCAAATAAAGAGGAGAAAAATTAGCATCAGCTATAAAAAAAACAAAAAGAAAATGTATATATAGAGGACACCAGGAGGAGATATTCCCAAAGATTACGTTTGAAAATATCTTTTTATTCTGTGTGTGGGAAGTGATGCAGTGTAATGGGAGAGGGAGGCAGGGGTCATGGTTTGAGAAATAGACGCCAGTTGTCCCTGCCATCCGGTGCGAGGTGTTCTCTGACACATGGCACTTTGAAGGCCCCGGTCCCTCCTATCGCTGCGATCCTTTACATCTGCAATCAGGGCAAATGGGTTACAGCCAGCACAACAGACAACAACTAAATAAACAACATACCTGGGGTGGATCCCCTCCAATTCCGGACTGCCAGTCTGGCTTTGGTGCATTTTTAAAACATCACTAGGTAATTGAACTCGAATGTTCACACTGACACATTTGCATGGGGTAAAGGGGGGTTGGAGTAAGCAATGGAGCAGCTGGTACGCACCAGTACGACTCCGGCTCAACCAGTCCTTCTGACTTCATATGTAGCACTTAATTGGTTCCCAAGGCAAGAATGAAATATTTAGCTCGCACGTCCTTTAAAATGCGATTGATTTTGATCTGACAGCTGTGCCTGTCCCGCGCGAGGGAGTGAGAGAGTGAGAGAGAGAGGGAGAGAGGAGAGGGTGAGGGCTGTCTGGGCTCGTTGCCTGAGAACAGCGCGACAACACCCACTCAACCGCACACAAACACCAGTATATGGCCACTGAATGTAAAGGATCACTCATAGATGCCATATGCTTTCAACTAAAGGCTCCTTTTAAACACCCCCTATTTAACCTCCAAGATACAACGAGCTTTGAGCTTTGGACGATCACAACTGGAGGCTGTTTTTATCAGAGTGCAAAGTGTCCGTGTGCAATCTCAATCGCACAATAGTGTCACTTAATTTCATTTTTAAAGTAAAATAAATTAAGGTGTGATGTGACGGGCAAAATAAAAAAAAATGAAATTGAAATTTTTAAATAGCACTTAAAAACTTCAGTGGAGTTGATCACACTGAGCGGGATCCTCGTCTGCGTAGGTTCAGATACGACTCAAAAGTAATGCTCCAGCCAGAGTGAGGCAGATATCCAATCAAATTGGATTAATGTCACTAATTATATGACAGAAATGAGCAGCGCAAGGCAATGGTGTGGTCACGCCATAACATGATAGAAATGCATTAAAAGGAAACCTGCACGGGATCCATGGCAGGGAACCTCCCCTCTGTCAAATTGACTAAGCTGCAAATTACGTACAAACGGATATATCCTTTATATAACAGCAGTGATTTTCTCCACTTTATCCTACCTGTCAAGCTCAGAACATCACAGGCTAATTCTTTATTAAGTGAAAGGGCATCGGGGACTAGATGATCCAATTTAAGTACATTGGGCAGAATAGAAGACTAATTAAAACCCATATTTTTACATTATTAATTTTGGAACTTCACTTTTAATGAATGTGAAATGACAGGCCTTCCATTTATACACACGTACTCTTTGGGCTGCTCAACAAGGGAATAAGAGTTACGGGTATACTGCAGGGGCTAAGGAGAATTTTTAAACATTCATGACAGGCTTAATATCAAAGTTTAGACAAAGGTGTGCATGCACAGCGAACTTCTTCCCCGTAAACATGGCTGTTAATTGAGTGTATAGGGCTGGAGCCTCTGGTTTATTTGGGGTTGCTGTGAGGCTCGAGACAAAAAGTAATCAGGACGTCTGTTGCCGGGGGTGCAACCTTGTCATTTAGCCCTCATTCCTCCTCTCAGTACCTGGAGAAAGAGAGAGGAAAAGAGGGAGAGAAAAAGAGTGAGGCACCTACATGCCGTTTAATAATGTGCCCCATTTCCAGTCACCTCTGCTCAAAACCGCTTCGCTTTTTTAGCAACGTCACCCTTAATTGTCCATCATGCCCTCTAATCAGACCGTGACCCCGTTTTAGTGCGAACTTTAATTATCTTAGTGACGAGGAATGAAAAAGCTGCTTCCAGCTCGGGCTTCCTGCATGTTCTCCATTAGTGCTGTGGTTAAATGTCAAAGGCATCCTGTCCCAAACACAGGGATAAAAATGGAATTATTTCCAATGCATGATCGTAGTTTAAAGAAAAATAGTTGGTGAATGGGTAGCTACTGTCTGGAAAAAAAAAAAAAATGTATGGAAAATGGGAAAGGTGGCTCGTGTGTTTACCCTCCATAAAAACAATTCTCTCTATGCACTTTTCATTCCCGACAGGCTAACACATCCTCACATCCACAAATAGGCCCAAGTCAAAGGGCAGCGAGTTTGTAAAATTGAGTCAAATATACAAAACAGCAATATTTAATGGCTTTTCTTCTTTCACACCAAGTGACCCCTGCATGGAAACCGATCTTTTTTTTTCCTCCGGTTTCAGGAAACTCTTGGAAGGCAAAAGCAACATCCTGAGTTGGTGAGGAGACAGGAGAGGTGCTGACATGCCGACAGGCAGGGGATCCTGGGAAAAGCCACAGACAGGAAGAGCCTGACTGACTTTGACCCCCGAGGTCAAGGCTGGGGGCTCGGCAACTGAAAGATGTTTCCAAGCCACACTCAGACTATCATGGAGTTTTACAGGAAATGGCTTAGAAACACTGTATGCTGTGAAATGTGGGAGATCTTTTTATCGCCTGCTCTTTTGTTTTTCTCTCTGTGATATAAAATGCATTTTGGCCCTGAGCTATATTTGACTTATTTGTTTGAGGGTTACTGTATGTAATTGAGTTGAGTCCATTTCTCATTTCTGTAATGTGGAAAACAGTATTTGTTCGGAGTGTGGATGGGCCGTGACTAATAGAATTAGAGCTGATGGGAAATGTGGAGATTTGTGTGACAGAAACTAGACTGGGACAAAAGCACAGTGTTACACCACTGCTCCAATTTTTGACATGTGTTTTGAATAGAGCGAAGTTTCCTACTTTTTTTAGCCTTTGTGCGGTGGGTCTCCGAAGGCCCTTTACAGTTAAACAAAATTGGGCGAGAGAAGATTGTCCTTTCCCGCAGTCTCGCAGAAGGACCCATAAATCAAGGCATCCATCGTTTGTCACACCTCTGTCTCCCAGCTCATGGCTCGGGCCCGCCGCGTTCCAACTCGGAGTTTTTTACGGCACAAATGTATCCATCAACCCCGCCGAGTGGCCGTCAGCCGCCAAGCCGCCTCGGCGATCGATGGGTGGGATGGACCCTCCCTCTCGGCCTGTGTGCAGCTCTCTCTGCGTGGGAAGGGGTAAGAGGAACCTCATTTTAGCTGGTTTTAGCCTCGGGCCACTACTGTGATTTTACTCCATGCTCCTGGCCTGACGTCATTAAAGATGCATGATGATGGATACCATGAAGTCAACCTCTCCGAGGGGGTTTTGAGGTGAAGAGAAAAAAAAACTTGCTTGTTTTTCAGATCACACTAAGAATAAATCAAGACTGTTTAAATGTAGAGGTTGCAACTGGATGCATGTGACTAATCTTTCAATGCACATCAGAGGAGCGGGGAGTCAGGTATTTAATGGTGAGGAGGCATGTTTTGACCAGTTGGTGGTGCTCCTGTCACAGTGAATTCACAAGCTTGGCTCTCTCTGTGATTCAGATAAATACACACTTGGCTGTTTCCAAACTGGGCTGAAGAATCAGAAGACAATGATGCAAATTTAGATTTCATACCAAGACATGCTTGAGAATTTTTTCTCTTTTTCCTCCTCTTATTTTGCAATAAAAATGTGTATTTGCTGTTACTAATTTTAGATTCCTTCACTCCCGCTTTTCATAATCTGATCCCCATCTTCTCCTCCCACAACGTGTACATGTTTAGAAAATGACGGAGGATATTCATGAGGCCCTACAACAGCACATTCTGAAGAATTAAGAGGGAATGAATCCATATTCATACGTATCTTGGCTTATTTTTATCTCATAATTTCGACGAAGCTTTAAAAAGTTATTAATATTTCTCCATATGTGCCGCAGATGCAGGGATGTGTAACCTTGAATTTGCTATGTGAGGTGTGTGTTAGCTCAATACAAAAAAAGTGGTGAAAGTGTGTGTGTGTGTGTGTTCATGGTCACTTAGGTGTGTGTGTGTGAGTGTGTGTGTGAGGTCTAGTGAAGAATCAGTGAGTCTCCGAAGGGAATGACAGGGGAGACATTTGACTGCTCTGCTCCTCAAGTTCAAAGGTCATGTCAAGTCCTGGATGAGCCCGAGGTAAAACGCTTCACGGGGCCCGTACCGGTCAATGGGTATCGTTTGCCTCAATAGCAAACAGGGCTGGCGGTAATGGGACCTCAGTCATATGTCAGCGCCTGGAAGAAAAGTCAAATACCATGAGGGCACGTTCGCTGCCCCCACAAAACAAAAGGAAAAGTGAAAGAGATTGAACTTTTAAACAACCCAATTTATAGCTTAGAGGTGTCATATGCACGGCAAACTCTCCAGGTAGCATCCATTATCAGTCAACACCTCTCTCGTTCACTCACCCTCTTCTCCCAATCTCCTCTCCCACTTTCTCTTTCCACTTTCCCCGTTCCCCCCACCCTCCCCTCCCAGTGTTTCAGCTCTCTGACTGTTAGTTTCGAGCATCTGCTTTAACCGGCGCGGCCCGTGCCGTCCCTGCTGGGGAGTAGAATCCAGCCCCTCACTGGAAGACCCTGAAATAAGGCCTTTATCAGCCAACCCCACACAGTATCAGGGGGCCCCCCGCTCCTCCAGCAGCCTCTGATGTGAAGGAGAGATGGACAGAGCTCTGTGGTCCTCTGGTCGAGCACCAGAACAGGATTCAGCCCATTGTACCATTCAAATTAAGCAGGCATCAAAAGGGAAGAGGAAGCTGTTGTTGATGTATTGTCTCGTGTTATTTTAACCGGCTTAACGCAAGCCTCTTCATGGTGGAGTGTTGTGGCGCTGGATGCCGATGATGATAAGTGGTGGATTCTCTGTTAAGACTGCTAAGCTGCTGTGCTGGCTGAACGGGGGGCTCTGGCTCCATTGGCTGTCGTGGCTGATTTTGGCTGTGGTTGAACCATTTCAATAGGTTACCATGGATTTATCCACTCAAAACCGCTGACTTGGCTGTCCATGCTCAGCCTCTTCATGTCACCAGTGGGACGCCTGTTTATTTCATCACGCTGACATTTTTTGAGGAGATTGGATGAAAAAAAAATTAAAGTTCAACGCAACCGCAGACAAAGAGAAACTTTTGAGTCGGATGCACAGTTTTAAAACTCGCCCTAAAATCGCCATCTTCCAAATGTTTTTCCGGAAATGTTTTTATTTATTATTTTTTGCATTAGATCACAGATCGAAGGTTTTCCAAGCATCCGTATCATTTACAATGTAAACCCAACAACCAGTAACCCAGGGCCTTCAAATCCCAAACAAACACAGGCCTCTTTTTAGTAATGATGCCAATAACATGTAAATAGGCGCCATAAACACGCGTGTGAGCGGAAATATGTTTTCCATAGACTTAAATTACGGCATTTTATTTACCGACCTGGTAAATAATCAGGCAGTAAAGACAGTTCAGTCAGCTCTGAGTACTTGTGAATAGCTCTCTCCATTCCGCGCTGAAAGCTGTCTATTTAATTTCTCTCCTCTGTCCTCGGAGCAGTAGCTATTAAGTGCCTTCATATGTCAAGCCAGTGACACCTCCTCCATTCTCTTCAGCTTGTTTAAGCGTGCCCCTGTATTGTTGCCCGCCGAGCTTGACGTGTTAATAGCTTAATAACGTAATCTGGCAAATAATGACACCTCATCACAAAGACCAAGGCCAAATGTTTACAAGGGAAGCTGTAATGTATGATGACAGTAATCTGAATAAAAATGAATTTACGGGCATCGTCTCATTTGCAGTAAATTTTCACTTCTCCCATGCACAACTGATGCTCCGCGGACACCTTCCTTTGCTCTCTAGCTGTCTCATTACCCTGCCTTTCAAGTGGCGGGAGAGAGGGAGAGCGGCGGAGGGAAAAGAGACGGAGAAGGGGTGAGGGTGTGAGAGGGAGAGAAAAAGGGGGAGAGAGAAAGGGGTAGAGGAAGAAAGGAGGAGAGGGCAAGGAGGAGATAGGCACTGATAGAGCTTGTTATTTTCAAAGGCGCCTTCCTCTCTATTGTTTGCTGTGGAGCAGGAGTAAGGAAAAAAGGAGAAGTTCACACCGATTTCAAAAAGTCTCACTTCCTTTCTGACAGATGTGGTGTCAGCTTTGCTGTTTAATTAAAAGGAAATGGAGGTGATGATTGCAACACAGACGTGATCTGATATGATAATGTATTTACAATCATCAAGATGATCGTCATTAAGGATGTGTCAAGGACGAATTCATTGTGGGATTTGGGGTCCTGAGCTGTCAAGTGTATTTTTCTGAGGCAGTTGTGAGATTGTCAGGAGGATGCTGTGACTATGACAGTCATAATTAATAATTTGCTAAAAGAATGTGATTGAGTTTTATACACTGTTTTGTCGTGGCCATTTCCAAAGCCCAGAACATTTATACCAGCAGCGTGAGCGAGAGGGAAAGAAAAAAGGAAAAGAAAGAGGCCCAGGCAGGAGACAAAAACACCCTTGATACATAAGCTATATGGGATTCTATTATTAAATGACTTTGAATTATTTCATGCACGCCGGCTTGAATTTTTCATAAGGGCTGCATATGGAGGGGTTCATCAAAACAAATTGTTCGATTTTGACAATTACTACAACAATCGCGCTCTTCTTTCATTGCACCTGTTTGAAAATGAATAATTTGAAGTCATTTTAATTGCTTATGTGACAGCTAATCATCAAGGCATTAATTTATTTATCAAGCTTCATTTGAACTTCCTCCTTAGTGATAACATATCCAGCTTTACTCTCCAGAGTAACAAGATACTGATTAAACTGTAGCAACCTCCTTCAGTATTATGCAGATGCCAGAGAGTGAACCCTGGAGTGGCTGCAATAATAAGATGCATGATCCGCGCTAAGTCGAGATGAACCGTGTATTGGCCGTACGACTGAAACGCAGGAAAAAAAAAAGAACTTGTTGATCTAATCATAATATTTTGAAAGTGAAATTGCCGCTCGTTAGGCGGCTGTCGTCCGTTTTTAATTCTTAACGTCTTAAAGATTTTGCACGCTTTTACTGTTTCCGAACCCAAAATGAAATGAAAAAATCTGCCAACACGGTACGCCCTAAATCAAAAGACAAATTTGACAGTGTTGAGTTATGTGACGAAGCACGGAAAGTGAGGAACATCTGCCCCAAACTCTCAGAGAAGCGGAGCATTAGCCTGAATGTTTCTAGCTGCTGGTGGCTCATCTGCAGTTGGTGGTGTGCCGGGATTGGTGCGACGGCTATGGGGAAATCAGCCACTGTTCTCTCTCTCTGGGTCCCAAGCATGGCCATTAACTGACTGCCAGCAGCTCTGGGAAGAGGAACAACAGATGCCAGCAACTGAAAAGCCTCCAGCTCTTCAGCTAAACCAATCCCAACTGAGTCGGGACGGGCCTCTGTAGATTTTTGGACATACAGCGAACAAATGTGGACATGAAAGGGGGAAGAGGAGGGCTGTTCTGGAGGTAAAGATTTGTTAACCCTCTTGAACTTGACAAGAGACGGGACCGAGGCACAGATTAGCCCTCTCAAAGCTGGCTTTTGCAAAAGGTTGCCGTGTGAATATGTGAATGTCGGTGTGAAGTGCTGTGTGTGTGTGTGTCTGTGTGTGCGCACATATGTTTGACTGTTTGTATGCGCCTGTGCATCTGTGTTTAAACAAGTTTGCCTGTTTGCACATTCTATATGCAGACACGCACAGTCGTAATGACAGCAGCACATTAAATGGTGTGTAATTACAGCGATGAAACCATTTAATTATGTTGTAATTACATTTTACTTCTCTGCCGTTACCGTATCGTTTCTAGAGAAAAAGATTTCTTTTCATCCGATGTCTGCACCTATCACTGTAACAAGCAGAGCACAGATACACCCCAGCTCAACTTCCATCTGCACCTAGAAGACGGAAAAGGCAGGGACCCTAACAAAGTCCCCACATGTTTAAATGATTTGCAAACGTGTCTCCTCGCTGGAAATACACGTAATGGGCCTAAACTATTATGGTGCTAATGTTACCTCAGAGGTGTGGGGGTCATATGTTCGAACGTTGCCTTCACTTAAGCAAAGACACATGAGGGAAGTCAAACGGTTCTGACCACATCAAGCCGCAGCGCGAAGAGGAAACGGGGAAATGACGAGACGGTGGAGTGGGAAGTGGAGGTGGAAAGCCGGGCGGGGGGAGCAAGAAAGCACAAAGCCTGGGTAAACACAGCTAGGTCTGCATCTGGAACCAACTAAAAAGATGCTTAATAATGCAGAGCCGTACAGGCGGGCCCTGTGCAGCTGTTGTGTGCGCAGGACCATGAAAGACTCTCCATCTGACAGCTGGCTCCATCTAGCTGGCTCCATCACCCTCTGCCTCTCGTTCTCGCTCCCTCTTGCTTCCCTCTCTCCTCTGTTGTCGAGAGTGGCAAGGAGACAGCAGATTAGGGATTAGCCAATCCCTGTCATCCTCATCTGTCCCATCTGCCTGCCATGCCAGCCCGGCTCCTGATTCCAGGGAGATATGGGACATCGCTGGGAAAAAAACCAGAAAGAGGACATAAGACAACATGAGGAGACAAAGCGGGAATGAGTGGGGGGGGGGGATCGGGCAAGAACTGGGACAGGGCGAAATTACAAAGCATGAACCGGGAGTGGGATCTGGGGCCGAGGGGAACAATAGGTGCGTGTCGGGGTAAAAACATGAAGGTGAAGACGGGACAGCGGAACTTGACTGGGATAGACAGAGACACTCCACTGTACAGTTTGGGGAATAAAAGATTAGAGACCTCACCAGTTCGATGAACTTCAGGCTACTTCAACAATTTAAGTCAATTCCATGATACATGCCGCGACTCTGTAATCTCATGAAACATTCAGCGAACCTGCCACTCTGAATATCCAGCAACTTTTCACTGCACCACTGTATCTTAATCCATGATTTCTCCGCTACAGGCAGCACATGAGCGTACATCATTTTTCCCGTGCAGAAAATTTCACCTGAACAAAGCTGGCAGCCCTTTACGGTTGCTAAAAATACTCCCATGTATTTTGTCTTGGTATCAAAGAGACCACTTGTCTTTTTAATAATCTGCCAGCTCATATTTGGCAGAGACCAGGAAGCACACTCAGAGAAATAATTGCAGTTATCTGTTAGAGTCAATAAAACCTCTACAATTGCACTATTTGAGATACGAGTGCGCTCCTCGCCATGTGCTCGCCGAAACGAAGTCCCGCTAAATGATTTAGATATACACTCACTAAGTATCTGCTTATACATTATGAGTGTAATAAGCTCCAGGCAATTGCGGGCTATTGGAAGCATCAGTCATTGAACTAAATAACAAGGAAACAAACTCTGCACACATGCAAATCTGGTCTTCAGCCAAAATAATTCAGATATCAACACTCAGGGTGGCTTTTCATTTTCTGAATATTTTGCACACGTTTATTTATCCTCTGCTTCCACTCCAAATGCATTCACTGTATATTTACAAGTGTTAAAGTGAGCGATATCAGGTAGCAGCAACATTAGAGCTTTTGTTTCATGCTATAAAAACGGTTCAAACTTGAGGGACCAAGTTCTGCTCAGCAACAGGGGAATTTAAACAGGGAAAAAAAAAAAAGTTAGCTCCTTTTCCTCTGGAAAGGCACCCGGTAGCTTAACAGGCCCTCAGCTCCAGTACCTGGTTCCCTCAGTGCACACCTTTAAATCACACCCAGGATAGTTGCCTTGTCAAAGCTCTCTCAGTGAGCCAGGCATCTGAGAAACATTAAAACACTTCCTCATGCAAGCCCGAGCCTCCCACAGGGCAGCGAACGGGAGCAGAGCCTTTCTCTCAGGCCCAGTATCCGGGGAGGATACTGCTCAGTACCGCTTGGAAAGTCCCAGCTCGGACAGCGGTGGTTAATATTTTAATAGCCTACGGCTGAGGCAGTTATCATCCAAGTGTATTCTTGTTGGTGGATTTAAAAAACCCACTCTCTCACTCCCTCTCTCTCTCTCTCTTTTTCTCACAGTTAAGAACCCGATTTGAGTTTTTAATTATTCTTTTTTGAATTCCCCAACCAGCTCTCCTCTGTTCTTTTTCATTTGTGCTGTGCAGTTTTTCCAAGACTCGCACCCAGGGAATCCCTGACAGTGTCCTACTTAACTTTTCACTTTCTTTCCTGTGATTTGTTCCTTTTTTTTCTCCGGTTTGAGGGACTATTACTGATCAATCCGCGGCTTCTCTCCAAACACCTGCGTTTATATTGATCAGTCATCCACTTTCCCTCCTTTTGAACTGCAGGGAAGACTTGTCAGCACAGGTAAAAGTGATCAAATCCCTCCGTGAAGCCACAAGCTCTGTACTGTGAAATCCTTTACTGTGGAACAACGTTTGCCCGCAAGTGCTACGCTTTGGAGTTAAATGGGCACTAAAACAATTTCCCCCATTGAACTGGTCTCCGAACGCAACTTTGCAACAACTTTTGTTGTTTCCGCTAATCAGCGTTTCCTCCTGCAGCTCCTACAGTGGAGCACGGTGCACTCCTTTAATTTCAAACAACTAACAAACAAGAGGAGGGGGAATCAAGTAAAATAAAAGTAGATATAAAGTGAAGTAAAAAGACACAACAGAGACGTGTGCATGTCCATGTGTGAGTGCTTCACTGGCTTGTGCACGTGTGTATTTGCATATGTTAGCATGTGAACATTTGTTTCCATGCAAATGCAGGTCTACAGGTCTTTGTGTGTGTGTGTGTGTGTGTGTGTGTGTGTGTGTGTGTGTGTGTGTGTGTGTGTGTGTGTGTGTGTGTGTGTGTGTGTGTGCATGCGTGCGTGTGTGTGTGTGCGTGTGTGGCTTCCATGAGCCAGCCGTCAGCACAGCCTGCAGGGAAGGGGCCGGGGTTACGGCATCAGCTGCAAGCAGGAATGAGAATGGCTGAGAGTCAGACAGACAGTGCCGTGGGTTATTATGTTTGAGTCAGACCAAGCACTCCTGGGAGCACCGAAAAAATATTGCTGTTACAGTTGTAACATTATCACAACAGAATAAATAAGAGCGGACCCGGGACACCCAAGGAAAAAGGATTTAAAAAAGAGGAATATATGCATGGGCTTGAGCCGAATTGGAATAATTAATTAAATAAATCTCATCACGGCACTCCCCTGCACACTTAATTGAAGTGCGCTAAACGCGGCGAGTGCTTTCAAAATTGAGAGGATGGGTCAATCCGAACCTCTGCACCTCCATAATGAAAGAGAAAAAGGAAGATAATAGCACACATAACCTCAAGCAATTAAAGGGCTCTAGAATGTGGTGAACAAGCTTTGCCCTCTTGGACACTGTTGACCCACAGTGCCCAACAAGGCCCCCTGGGAAATAAGCACTTATTAAAAATGGAGGAACAGCCACAATCCCACCGAGGCTGTAATATGCTATAGAGTAATTTAATTCTACTTACATGTATCACTTCAGCTTCCGCGCCGAGTATGAAGCAATTCAGCATTTCATTTGACAAAATATGACCTGTCAAGAGACTGAATAATAACACCACTAGATCAGATGTGTGGACATGCGATACAGTATTGGTTCCAGAGAAAAAGGTCCTGTCATTCATGAAGATAGTATCTCAACATAATTGTCATTTCCTCTGCTATCTTGAAACACACGGCGTCTCACAATAAAAAGCAATACATAAAGAAGCCTCATCTACTTAAGGGATTATTTTGAAAGTCTCTCTTTACCCTCTAACAGACTGATGAAACATCCTTCCATGCTTGATTTGATCATCCTTCATAAAGGAGAGAAAAAAGTATACAGCGGAATCACAAGTCCTGGCATGGGTTTGGGAATATTGGTTGTACCCTCCTCAAGAGTCAGGAAAATCCCTCGGTGTGGTTGCTCTTTCTTTGTGCTGTGTAGCTTCATCGCAAATAAACATACTGTCTGTTATTGTTTTCCCACAAGAACCTCCGAGTTAAAAAAGTATATTTTTTCCTTTTGCTCTTCAAAATGAAATACAGGTCAGTGTCCTACATAAGTTTGCTGCAGTTTTTCGGAAAACATTTTCCGCAGCGTATTTTAAAGTGTAAGTTTGTGCTTTTGCTAAATTCCAGAATTCGCCGTGAAGCGTTTCCCATTGTGTTTTTTCCCGTTTTAAATAATCCTCCCCGCTCAGTGTAAATAATGATCATTGTTATAGATATACGTTTAAGCAGGAGGGCGGGAAGAAAAGAAAAAAAAAAACTCTCAAATGCAGCCATGAATAAAACAACTGCTGTAGGGAACAATTTGGGACGTCTGATTTTCTCTGTGGGTGTTGAGATGAATAAAAAAGGCCCTTCTTGAGCATGCATGTGTGGTTGTCTTTGGGAGAGCGGCCATGCCCCGTGGACAGATAAAGGAGTGATAGGACACCGGGGGATAGGGCAAGGACACGTGGCGGCCCGCCCGTGGTCATTGGTGACAAGACCAGGGGGACGTTAAACACACACACTGGGCTGACTCCACACTTTGATTTAGCGCTTTTGCCTAATGTTACAAAGGGGGGTTACAGAGACCCACTGGAGATGGGATCAGCAGATCTGGCCGACTGTCGTCATAAAGGAGCCTGCGGAGGGCTCAAACCTCGACTCGCAATCTGATGCGAGAGTCAAGCTAGCGTGCCTGTGTGTGTGTGTGTGTGTGTGTGAGGGAAACAGAGAGAGAGAGAGAGAGAGAGAGGGAAGGAAAGAGGGGTGGTCCACAGACCATAGAGAACAATACACACAGGGCATTTAATGATTCCATATTGATGCTCTGTAAATGGCTTAATTTGTCTGAAGACACACAGCAAAGGCAGGGCTGTGGTGAAAACTGTATTGACTCAAAACACATGATTTAATACGTATTAATATTGGATGAATAACTCATTAAGGGATGCATCAGACAAATCATAATACAGTGTCATAAATAGATTGAGGGCTTTTAAGAATTCATGGAATACTGGATTATTTTTGTCCTGATTTTCACTGAGATACAGATGCAACTTCCTCCCATAAGTCTTATAGCGAAGATGCAGGTAAATAATCTTTGCGTTTATTTTGATTTTTTTTTCCAGCTAGTTACTCTCACTGTGGGCTGGGAGCTGATCTCTGCTCCAGACACTTTCAAGTCTACTTAATGTAGCCTACACGGGCTTCACAGGCTGTTTCATGCTCTTATGGAAAACAGGCCTTTGAAATCCCTCAGCAGCCCAATCTTAATCTCATTTGTGAATATGAGCCGAGCCACGACAGGACCAGGAACATCCTCGTCTTCCTAAAGCACCGTTTCATTTGTCAGGAGATTTGGGGCGGTTGACACTGGAGGAGTGATTTAATTGATTTTAATCACACACCTGAGATAGGGAGAGCGAGGGGGCTGCCCTTAACGATTATTCAGAGGGCCCATCCCGCGCCGTATCTCTCCGGCTCTCAGCCCTCTGTTTGTTTTGATACATCAGCATTTTGATGGATAGGACTAAGATTATGAACTTACAAAGCAGTCTGGAATTTTAAACGTGACCTTGGACTTAATATGCCAATAAGAACAATAAAACCATTGTTTGTCAGAGGAAAAGTGAATCTGAACCCTGCGCGCTTCCGCTGAAAAAAAAAGCTTTTCCCAAGAAGCAGCATGCAATATGGATTTTCTATTTCCAAATGTTGCTGTCAGCTTCCTGACAACGTTGACTTATTATCTGCAGTTGACTGTCTACTCAATGTTTAACGGACACACACTGTGAAAACGTTCCACAGGCAATGCTCAACTTTGTACCGCTTAAAGATGAATTTTTCCCTTTTGCCTCCTCAGGAAGTTGGAGGCTTCTTCCCTTCCCCCGGCGTAGTGCGGTAATTTGTTATGAAAATCTAGACCAAAAGCGGAGGGGGGAAAGCAAGACCACGTTGTTGCAAGCCATTAGTTGGGAGAACTGTTTGGTGAACATTATAATGCAAAACCAACCCAGGAAAAAAAAAAGAAAAAGAAGAAGGAGTGGAAGAAAGCCTGGGGAGAGAGATTTAAATATGTAATAAACTAATATTTCATTTATTTTCCTCACATGGGAACCTGACCATTTAGCTGCAACACACTCAGATCAGAACCCCTCTCCTTTAATGAGTGAAGCCAGCAATTAAGCACATCTCGGAAAATATTGGAAGATGGATTTGGAGTAGCCATGCAAAAAATATTTCAGTATGCAAGTCACCGGTGGTATTTTATTTTTTTCTTATTTTAATTATTTCTTTGCATGTCAATTACTATGATTTTCTTCACGGCTTCTTTGTAAGATCCTTAAAACGTGGTCTAACTTCTAAATTGCAGCAAAAAAAGAACAAAAAGTGAAATAAAAGTTTAGAAAGCTGTGTTTTTCACTGTATTTTATCATTTCTTATGCCCTCATTCCTTCATTCACAGCATTTCACTCAGCTTTCCCTGTTACACATGCACTATGGAAGCCTGTGTTTTATTATCACATCTTTTTTTTCCCTCCCCGTGTCTTCTCTGCTCCGTGTAGAATACAATGGCATTCATTCTTGATGAGGTTGCTGTCACTTTTAATTTCTGTTAGTTCGGGTAAAATGAATGACAGTCGGCCTTGTAATAAATATAACATGCGCCGCATTAATTTTTCAGGGAACAAGAATGGGAGGCTCCCGTTACTAATTCCTTTTCAAATGTTTAGATTTATGGCTTTCTCAATGAGTGCATCTTTTTCAAACTTTGTGGCAGAAATATATTTCCATCTCATTAATGAGCAATTAAGGAAAAGGGGAGTATACAGCCAGAATCTCCATACTAAAGGACGTGGCTTTGATGGAGTGCGTGTGTGTGTGTGTGCGTGTGTGTGTGTGTGTGTGTGTGTGTGTGTGTGTGTGTGTGTGTAGGTGCATGCTCGTGTATTTGCTCATTTTTGTGCATTTGTGAAATATTTGCTGTTTTTTAACGTAAACACATACATGGCCTCTTGAGGAGACTTGTGCATGTGAGCAATGTTTGTGCACATGAGCCCATACAGACCTGATGTGCCGAGCATGTGTGTGTGTGTGCATGCATGAGTGTGTGTGTGCGTGTGTGTTCCCACCTCCCTTGATAGATTCTAATTACTGTTGACTCTTATCCCTGAGTTTGCACTGTTCCTGCTGTCTGGATATCACCATTGACAGGTCCGCTCATCCAGCCCTCAGACAGCGAGGGGAAGCCTCAGCATCACCTCGGCTCGGAGCCACATCAGCAGAAAAAAATTTCCGGACACAACGGTGCTCCTCAGTCAGTCAGTCAACGTTTTCAACCCAAAGTGAGAGTAATGATGGTTCTCTAATAAGCCCTTTATCAGCCATCTCTCTGCTTTGTGCGGCAGGAAATTCGCTGGAGCAGTTTTATCAGCCCGAATTAGTTTGTGTTGAGTCCCTGCTTTATGGCAAAAAAATAGATTTAAAAAAATGAGAGAGATGAAAAACGTTTGGATATGCTCAAAAGAAGTCCTCTCTCAAAGGCAGTACATCCTCAAAGAAGTTGGGGGAATCTGATATTCTTTTTAATGTCTGGAAAGCTGTTGAAGACATGAGCTACTGTATGTCCTCGTAGTGGCTTCACCGTGATGATACATTACACGGGTGCAGGTTAGATACTGGGTATACCCCCAATATATCAAGTAAAAGTGGCATAACGGATTAAATACCTGCTCCATGTTATTGTTAAATAGAAAACCCGTGGAATTAACAGCATGTTCAAAACTAAACTGCAGCATCACATGGGCAGATATTTTATATTTTCATTTTAATACATCAAGGTGATCATGACTCCTTCTCAGGTATATTACCCGTGCATGGATGTAATATAAAAAGGCTGCAGCTACAATATGCAGGTCATATTACAGTTATACTGCTGTGTGAAAGTCATTTTCATATTGCAGCAAAGATGTCTGGAGGCTATGCTCTTCATTCCAGTAGTAATTGACTTGACATGTGGTCATGGAGATACTTTAGTTATAGGCCGGGCGATAAAAACAATATTTTCAAGATTCTCGTTGCTGTTCGGCGATGTTAATTTCTGGTTATATTGGCTGTGAAAAATGCATAAAGCATAATTTACAGAGAGGGAAATAAATGGGACCAAATCAGCTCCAATCCCGTTTCCATTCAGCTTCTTCTCGGAGCAAATGTCATTCATATTTTAACCCTTATTAGGAAATGTCTGCCTCCAAGTCTCTGAATTATACTTTTTCTGGATTTCGACTCATCTTGAAAGACGAAATCATGGCAGACGTTGACAGAGAAGAGACAGAGTGAAAATATATATAAACCCAGACATACTTTTTCTTCTGGGCATTTTTTTTTTAATGAGCTAAAATCCCCACTTCTTGCCATTTCCCTGCCTTAATTGATGATTATGTTGTTACACAGTGGAAGCACTTCCCTCTCTCCTCCCAGTCATTACGATATGGTCAGGCAGCTCTTGAAGCTTCAAAGGCAGGACGGAGTGATTTAAGTTTAATTCAGCCGTCCCCTGGAACACAGGTAAAAACCCTTGTAAACAGTGAATGCTAATCGCTAATTAGCCCTGTGGCTGAATCACACAATATCTGTTTGAGCTGACCGCTGTTACGGACCTGCTTAAGGGCATGTTGTATCTCTTTTGACGGCCCAATTAGATATTCAGCTGCAGAACCATAAGGCAACCTCGTCATGAATATTTAAAAAGACTGCCACAGACGAGCATGAAGGGGGCACTGAACCGCATGTCATGGAGGGAATATTCTGCGAGTAACCACAATCAATAGTCTCTTGATGTTCCCTGTATTAACGTGATGATTGCTGTTTTTGGCGGGCCCGTAATAGGGGAAGACTACGGGTCAGGGTGACGAGGGGGCTAAAGCAATAAGGGGTTGGGTTCACACCGCTGAATGTCCAAATTAAATCTCCGGTGGACATGATGCTATCTGACTGGAAACACAGCAGGCATGCAGGAATCAAACTCCAGCCTCAGTGGTTCAACTCAATCTGAAGGGACTGGCAGGTCTGTGCCACTGCCAGAGAATAATTAGGCTACTGTCCTTCACAATATGTCAGGCTAACTGACTGAGGAAATGCTGCATGCTCTCGCTGCACTTTCCCTCCGCCGCTGTATGGCGAGGTCTGAATATAGAGGGGGCTCATGTGCTGACTCAGTATGGTATTAGGATATTGTGGAACATATACCGTGTCGAATGTGGACACGTCGCAAAGGGCAATGAAGTGATGCCATTATCACCGCTGCACAGGCGGAGAATTGCACCCGGTATCGGCAGGTGTGACGCCAATCTGCTGCTTCTGCGTGTTTTGTCAACTCCCATATTTTTTTTATTTTTTTTATTTCCTCCCACTGATTATTTAGTGATAATTTGTTTTTTTTGCATACATCAGATCTTTTCTTTCCAAGACACAAAGATGCATATTAGGGAATAATAGGCTCTTACATCCTGCCTCCACAATCGTTATGAAGCAAGTGTCAGCTAGAGGTTGGGTGTTATGTGGTTAATTGGTGTTTTAATGCACTACCTGCAACACCTAAAATTGATTCTTCATTTTCAATAACACAGTAAAACAGCGTGCGACCGCGCATAATGATTTCTGTGAATATGAAAAGTGCCTGTTTAAACTTTATTCACCTTCACCTGTTCTCCTGCACGCGGAGCTGTGAAACAGCTTCCAGAACAAAAGAGAGGAGTCCTGGCGGTGCATCAACAAGACGGTGTTGCCTGTCGCTGAATTACACAAGGTTCAAACACCTTTCTCAAGTAACCAAGGTAAACATGGTTTTTCAGCCTAGGGGCGATTGTATGAATTACCATTCCACATCATTTTCATTAAACAGGTATAGTGTACGTTCAACAGCTGCGCATATGGAAAAGAAATATGTAGATTTCGGTTTCCTTCCTCTGCAGATCTTTTCGATGTGGAGGGTGATATTTACAGTTTTTTCCAGCGCCCCTGATCACAGATAAAGAGTTTTTCCTGCTTTGATTTAAACGCAAGAGCGTGATTTGGACGAGTAGAAAACAACAAGTGTAAACCTCTCGCCCTCCACTCACTTACCCCGTATCACTCCAGGCAAATTGTTTTTACTCCGGACCCCACGACAGCAACTAAAGACCCACCTGCTCATCCAATAACAGCAAATCAAATCACATAGGCTTCCCTTTCTTGGTTTCAAAGGGACATTCTCTAAGTTGATTCTTTTCATTTAATTCCTGCAAAGGGATAGAGCAGACCCCCCCCCCTCCATCCCACACACCCCCTTGACACATACATACACACACACACATACACTACACACACGCGCACACACACGTTTGCCCTTTATCTACTCGTGAGAGTGGGGGAAGAAACAGAGGATTATCGATTTGCACTCAAACAGTGGGCCAACCTAAAAAGCCCCAATGAATTGTCACTCATTATTGAAATTATCAGGCACTAATTAAACTGGCAACCCTAAGCCCCCTGGGCTGTGCTCATCTCCAACTGAATTTCAGCTCCTCAGACAGTAATAGGGAGGCTGCATTAGCCGCTACTGGATGCTAATGAGACCTGGAAGCTGTCTCTCCCTCTTAGGGTTTCACAGAAGCAACTGCTGAATGTGAACCACAACTACAGTGCAGCGCTGTTTGTGAGCACTTGATTGGCAGAAAGGGAGACGGAGAGAGAGAACGAGAGGGAGAGAGAGAGAGAGCGAGAGCTGTAAGCCGGCGACTGTATGGAACCGCCTGGTCCTCCGAGTACAGCGTCAACAGTTACGTTCAGCAATAATTTTAGTACATGGATTTGAAAGATTTGAGGCTTTTTGCTCATAATACCTCCCCCTCAGTCGTCGCTGTGCATATTTCCACCTCGCTGTGTATCTCTCGTAGCCGCACACCGAGGTTGTTGACGTACCCCTCGCGCGCTTCCCCTCTATACGAATCACCAGACACGATACCAGTGAGAGTCTGACTGACTTTATCACATGGTACACAGCTTGTTAATAACTTCCTCTGACAATTCCTCCTCATCTTTGCTGATGACCAGGGGGACAGCGGTGATTGTCATGTTTGTAGGGGAAGAAAGACTCTAAACAATGATGTCACGTCAGCCTCTCTATTAAAAGACTTCATATTTTGAGCGGCATAATTAATACTCTTGGGCACGTCGCTTCCAAGTTGGCACTCCAGGCAAAGGGCTGCCACTCACCTGATAATTATTTTTGGAAATGGAGCCCAAATTACAGTGATTGACAAATGCAACAAAGCAGAGACAGCCTCAAGCATTCATGAAGAAAGAACTGAGAAAATAGTTAAGTGGTTAATGCACTTTCACAGTGGATTGAAAGTTGAAATCGCTTGCCCTTTCATGTCTGCATGTAACTTTGGCTCGGGTCAATCCATTTAGCCCCTGTATCTTCTTAAAGCAGCGGAGTAAAAGGCCTCCGCAGGAGTAATTAACACGTTTAGCGCTTCTTTTTCTAACTAAGTGCAGTTAAATGGTTTTTATTGCTATTTTTTTTAATAGTGGCCTTATGCTCAGATATATCCAGTCCAACATTAGCCAACTGTTTTGTTGTCACAGAGCTCTTCACAGATCGCAGTGAGCAATTCATATGAATCCAAGTGTGTCCTCACTTCACAGCTCTCCGGGAAGAAAAAAAAGCCAAACAGTTGTTAGCCCGTCGGGTTGCATCCATTAGATGGTGGATAGAGAGAAGCGGCATGCCTCTATGCTTTTTACACCTCTCGCCATGCGTAAATCAGCCACTCTGTCATTCTACTCAGAAGAGAGGGGGAGGAATTATGTCAAGTTATTTGTTTTGTACCAAAATGAAATATTTATCGGGAGTGAACACCTACCAGGAACAGACGATAGGCCAGGGTGCTTCATCTTCTCAGACTCATATTTGGCTTCCACCTCCGCAAAGGCCAAACCATGTCCTGAGGGTTTTCAGTGATTCAGGGAAGTCCGCTAGCTTTGAATCCACATTTCAAAGCCTGTGTTGAACCGGAGGACTGTGCTGGAACTGGAGGGAGACATGTGTACACACACTCTAACAATTATATGGTGATCTCCTCCATTTCTCCTTGTGTTTGATGGGCGCGAGATACATAACTTCATGCTTCCTGTTTTTTTTTCCATGTTTCCATATAGGCTCTGAAATATGATTTAACATTTCTGTAATGAAACACACCGGAGAGTGTGGCTGATTTATGCCTTTGCGGTCGGGAAGTTTTCCACTTAAACATTGGGCTGTGAGGGAGATGTTAAGTTACAGTTCAGTCATCAGGGGTTATTTTGTTTCCCCCCACAACACCCTGAACACACATCATTTGCCATAATTTAAGCTTGAAATACTGGTTTGAGGGCGGAAAACTGAAGGATTGATGGAAAGCAGCGGAGAAAAAAAACTGGAGGTGGAAACCTTAAATCCTCCAAGTAAAATCAAATTTTAGCTCTGCTTAACAGAAACTCACTCTGACAGGAAAACCGTGACACGGTGGTGCGGTTTTCAGACGAAGCACTCAAAACAAATTCCTTCACATCAGACCTCGTTGGAGAAAATACTTTTCACAGTGAGCAGCGGGGTGGTAGAAAGGGAAGTATTATTTGCCTTTGCTCCAAGTGGACCACTTAAACAGTTGTATTATTGATAGTGGCAATAATGTGCACCTCTGCTCCTCGTCCTTCGGTACGTCATTAAACGTGTTTCAACAACAGCTTCCACTTTCCCCCCTTTCGCTGGGAAAGCCATTACAGATGCAGAATGCTAAACGCATTAACAGAAAAAGGTTGCGACGTAAAAAGAGAGAATCATTGTACCTTTGTCTAAACCCATTACAACACTGACCCCTCTGACTTCAAAGCAACAATGATTGAGTTGGTGTCATCACAGGCGCAGACTTCCCTGCCAGTAGGCCTACCTGGTAAAGTCCTTTTCTGAGAGGGCTCTTGTTTGATCATGCATGCGGACGACGCATGTCAAGCCGGGTTATTCCCACAGTTAATATTCTTTCATAACCTGCCATGCGAGCTGAACTTGATTATTTTGGCACCTGGGCAAACAGCTACAGCTTTCAGGTGGTGCATACAGTATCAGAGACCCTGGTCACAAGGGTGATCTATTCGCTGAAAAGGCAGGGTTCTGGCAAAAGACTCAGCACCTTGGAGTAATGAAGCCAGCGCTACTCTGTGAGCATGGGTAGAACAGGTTACATTAGAAATGCATGAAGGCCAATAGGTGGTTACCTTAGGTCTGCTCCAACCCATTTATATTCCATCAACTGATATCAAAGCGGGAAAATGTTTTTGGAGAGGAGGAAAAAGCGGCGCGAGAGGAGAGGTATATTGAAATGTCTGTGTATCAACAAAACATGCAAAAATGGCTGTCAAGTAGCACTGGGCATGTGAAAAACGTGCACTGGTGTCCAAGTTGACGGCAACCACAGAAGGCAAGAGGCGTTTCTTTGGAAGCCTCCACTGTGGCTTGGATAAAGCCTGGCTTGGATAATGAATCTTTCCTTTAACAACACTTAAAAAAGCGCCATGATTTTTACTTTGCTGTCTCATTACCAGTGTCCACTTGGCAGACGGCGGAGATTGTGCTGCCCAGAATTAAGGCCTGAACCTGGGCAACTTTCCTGCTGTCCACCCACCCTCTCCGCTTTTGCTTTCTCTCTCGGAGACTTGGTGCTTACTTAATCATGATTAATCGCTGCCTGGATAATCAGATACAACATCAAAAGGTTGGAGATGACAGTCCAAGGACGCTTGGGAGGAAACAAGGTATACCAGGCATTCATTAGCTTTGGCATGGCAGTCATACATTAGCCCATAACCCTTTATTGTCCTAATTAGGCTGGAGAAGGGCTGCTAGCATTAGCACAACCAATATTGTACGTATAGTGTACATACAGCAGGATAGTTTTAGTCAACTTTTGGCCACACAGGCATGACCCCTTTACGTCCTGCACATTAGATCCATTATTATTATTATTTTATTTTCATTCCCCTCTCTGCCCAGATAGCAGTTTGTCCATGCAGTGTATTATGTTAGCTCACACCCAGCCAGTAAGCCGGGCAGTGTTTTTGATTTACAATCACTTGCTCAGGACAAACATGAGACAGGCTTCCCATTCCTCTATTATTTTACTCATCTCACTTCACACTGTGAGGTGCAACCCACACTGTATATTTCATTTCTTTTTTTTTCTCCCTCCCTCCCCTGTTTTAAGTCTCCCTGGATGGAGCCTGGCTTGCGGTGCACCATTTTCCCAGCTACAGTAGCAGTGGTGCTGGGCCCTGTTCAACCCCATTATTTCTGGGAGCCAAATTCCCATGGTCCCAGGAACAGGCGTGCCAGCTCTGCCTTCTTGGCTCTCTTCCCTGGTATTGTTTCCTTTGTTACATCCAGAGCTGCATTTCAGCCTGTTAATGTTTGCGCTGGGAGGTCCAAATTCCCAGTGTTCAGCTTTAGAAAAGGTAACTTGAAGTTCAGAATGCAACCACTTTTTTTTTTTCTTCGGCAAATTACGTTTTTTCTCACTTTTATTTCTTCCGTTTTTCTTCTTTGTTGTGATATAATATATACTATAATAACAACGCTATAAACTTGTTCAGGATTAAATTCTTGCATTTGGAACAACCCTAAAACTCGTCCCCTACAAATGGCTTATTTCAGATTTTTATTATGTGTCAATTAAAATGCCAGAATTTCCTTAACACATGTGGAATTTAAAATATAATTTTACAGGATGTACAGTATCACAAAATTAAACTCTTCACCTAAAGAACAGTGAAATGTGTCCACCCCTAAATCGAACAAATCTCCAGATTATAAGTGTGAAGCGAATCATTATTATTAATATTTTGGGTCTGACTTACTATTCAAGCGTGATGGCATTTCCCCATCTGTAATCCACTTTATCACCCATCATTCCAGCCTTAGCACCCTAACTCCTTTTCTCTGATGTCAACTCATGTAGCCATCATGGCAGCTCACACATGGGATTAAATGCAGGGTTTGTTGGCTCAGCGCAGCATGGAGGGAGCATTTCCGACTGATGTTGGCTGTTCCACTCCGAGCCACAGCACTTGTCTCCCAGAGCGCAGACACGACGGTGTCAGGTAATTCTCTGAGGAAGAGCCACACGCCCCTGCAGAGAGCAGTGGGGGAGCCTGTATCACATCTCAGGAGTTGTAATAGCAGCTTTGAAGACTCCAGTCCACTAATCCCACATCATGTGATCATGTGTCTAATAGACCGCTTCCTAATTCACAGCATTGTGGGGGATTTTTTAGCTGTCACTTGCACCGGCAGAGGTTTACAGTGGGAGAGTGTTATGTTTTGTGAAAAATAAATATAAGAGACTCCTTCGCACGGCTACACACGGACGCGCACACCGAGTCTCGCACACTCCAACCTACCCACACGCACACACACACACACACAGACGACACAAAAAAGAAGAATCAGAAAAGTGGAGCCAGACATTTTGTTAAAATTTGAACAGCAAAGAGGAAAAGTAAGGACAGGAGATTATTTTATGTTTCTAAAGTCATCAGAAGTGTGGTCCACAGTGAAATGGAATGATCAACAATGAATACTCTTTGTGCAGGACTAAAGCTCTTCCTTAATAAACACTTAACAGAATTTGTATTAGGTCGGCCTATGATCAATAATAGTATCTCTGGTGACTCTGCAGACAGTCTGATCATACATCACAGAACATATTCCTTGTAAGAAATTTGAATCAAATACCTTGAAGACTTGTTTCATACAGTAGAAATTGTCTACTCCATAGTCATAAGCTGTCAAATCTCAGAAAAGAGAAAAATGCAACAAGACCCTCTGAGTATAGTGTGTGATCATTGCAGAAGCCCAGGTCTGTTGAGGTTTGTGTGACATTTTTAAGTCCTTTTTTTGAGTGATTATCTCTGAGGTACTATGCACATTAAATGGCTGAGTTAACCTTAACACATGTAAAACCATTACGCCTATTGACGACAGCAGTGTGTAATCCTGCTTTGCAGTTTGATATTGACACTCATGATCAAATGCTAAGCTCTGCTAGCAGATAGGTTGTCCCTCTCTGGGGGACTGAGAGACAGGCAAATGAAGCAGCACCAGATTGATGAGAAATGAGTGCTCTGTAAATTGTGTGTGTGTGTGTGTGTGTGTGTGTGTGTGTGTGTGTGTGTGTGTGTGTGTGTGTGTGTGTGTGTGTAGTGAATTGGATATGTGTGCATGTGTGTACTGCTCTCCTGTAAGGGATACTGCAAAGCCAATCAATTAATACTTAAAGTGGAACCAATTCTTGTTTCACTTGGGAACTTACTGAGGGCTTTGCCCCTTCATTTTAATACCGAGGTCTGCATTCCTAATTATGAGCAGTGCAAATGGATGTTAAGCCATGCCAAATTAAATCTTAGTTCATTAGATATAAGCTCTTTAAAGATTGAAAGAAAATATTTGAATTTTTAAAAAGTTTCAATGTGCAGTGTCCCATTTTTAATGAGGACGTTGCGATGTGAGGTAGGAAAAAAGGGAAATGTCTTTGTGTGGATGAATAATCTAACCAATATGAAATATTAAGTCACTGTTTTACCCAGTGTTTCTCCTCAGGCTGCAGTGTTAGGCTGGATAATAGAAGATTTTCCTTTGGTGAGGTTCTGCTTTGAATAAAATACAGAGGTGCGTGAAGGGGAAGCTCAACTGTCTAGAGGCAACTGGAGTTCTGAATTACATTGTAAATATATTCATTATTCTTCCAAAAAAAAAAGAAAAGGAGGCATTGTTGACAGACGTCAAGTTTCATCATTAGAAGTGTTCCAAGTCTGGCAGTAAATAAGTAAACCCCTTTTTTATTTTTCTGCAGGAAAAAATGCACGAAACTTCAGAATTCAATTTTTAACCATGTTTGCTGCTTGGATAAACCTAGTTATCATAATGTTGGCTTAATCTATAATGAATGTTCAAGCTTACAAGAATAGCGGCTTTGCCAAGGAGCCCTGCGTTAAGGCTGTACCTGTGGCATTTCATGTGCTCTCCAGCTCGGCTTGTAATGGACAAAGCAGATGTTCAGCGTGGCGGCACCTTCTCGCTGTCGCCCCGGCTCAGCTCTCTCACACCGAGGAGAAAATCTATTGAAAGTTTCACACTAGTGCTATTAAGAGGATATTATCTTCACAGTCCCTGCATGCCTCCTGAATACTGCATCAAGAGAACATAACGTAACGCACTGTTTGCATTATAGATCACCGCCAATTACATCCTCTTGTACTTTTTCTTTGCCGTTAATATCTTTGTCCGTCATTGCCTGTCGAGCGGAGACTGATCGAGTTCTAAAACGGGAAAAGCTTCCGAGGCCCCGGTGTCGTAACAGGTTTACACAGTGTCCATTGTGTAACAACTGTAAAACGCAGACCAAATTATTATTAACTCCGCATGCTGTTCGGCCTCTGCCTCTGATAAAGTGGAATCCCAGAACAACCTTTGGATTTTAGCCAATAACCTTGGAGGGAGATGGTGATTGAAAACAGTAGTATGAATCCAGGTCAGTCATTATGTCTACACTGCTGAGACAAAGGTACAAGACTGAGCCGAGGCTGTTGTGATACCTTTTCATGCATTAAAGGGAAAAAGAAGGAAGTGAAGAATATACCCCCCCCCCCCTTTGATGAACACTTACAACTGTGTAAAAACAACCCAAATCTTGTTATCCATAAATTTTCAAAGAGAGAGCTTCCCCACTTTCTAGCCTGATGGATTTTTAAAAGGAAATCTCCCGCTAAGACTTTCTAACCTCCTCTATAATTTCACAATCACTTGCCTTTTTGATTCTCACTTTACCTGTTGGGACGGGAAATGTCGAATTTGCTCTCGCATCTTTCAGCATGATATGACACCCAAAACCCAGGAGTGACGGTGTCTCTTTCCCCGCAGGAGAAACAAGGAAGATGATTTGTTGAGGGGCCCCGGGGAACGAGTGCGCCTTGAAAACAGGTGGCGCAACATCGCGCTGCAGCGTGCCTTCAGGGAATATTTGTAGATATTCAGGAAATGCACAAAAACAAAACATTTCCCTTCCGACAGACGCAAACGCCACCTACAGTACAACACAGACTGAGGAGGTGATTAACTCTGCCTGTGACATGTTTCCCCTAATGTCATTTCCTCAGACTTGAAAGATGTTTCCAGAAAAAAAAATAAAGTAATGTCGAGTTTTTCACGATGATGAATGCTTTGTTATGACTTTGGCTCTCATATATTCACCGTGAGAATGAGCAATACGTCGCTCGTCTCGTCAAGTCTCGCCGACTGAGTCACTCACAGCTGAGCGAGATAGGTCAGCGAGAACAATTTCTTCCTTTTGACAAATCACTCCAAAATGTATTAGCACAGAGGCCAACTGTCAATCCAGCTGCCCAAAGGTCCTTACAGGGCCTTTTGGTGGGTCTGAAAAATGATGTAATCAGCCCGTCCTTCCTTCTCGCCGCAGCTCCATCCATCCTCTCTAAAGGCCCGGTCCCCTTGGCCTCGCTCTGGATCAAGTCCCCATAAGGCCCCCTGACCCCGTTAGAGGCGCATGATGGGCGGCCCTGTCACTTCAAATGGCTGCCCAGGTCCGGTCTGAGAGTAACCCCTCACTGTGAGTAAACCTCCGCGTTATTTCTGTTTTATAGGCTACGGGCGGATAACTGCGCGGAATGGATGTGGACAACTTAGTTATTGTCACTCAGGGCGAGGGAGTGAACGTCGTTACCGGGTTGCAAATGGGAGTCGATTGAAAGGTATGAAAAGTTATGTGGCGTATAGTTTCACAGTGTGGGAGAAGTAAGTCGCAATTCTTATACACGGCGTTTGCGATGTCGGGGGGGGGGGAGAGTACACGGCAGCCACCGGATCGTCCGATGGACGAGTGTTATACATCGCGAATCACATATTTGGCCACAACTTACCAAAGACAATGTTCAAAGGAGTTATTTAAATTTCAAGGAAGAAGGATGACTCATATATGAAATGTATTTTCACTTCTGGAGAGCTGCGCCTTTGATGGCAAGAGGGGAAGACGTGGGTTTGTTATTGAAGTAAAGAATAATAAGGCCACTGCATGTTGGCCGACTCTCCCTGTACAAAGACCTTGATATGAATCCAATGCACTATGTATGCCCCTCAGAACAAGCAGGGATACAGGAAAGCATGTGGCTTTTGATCCTGCTTTCCTTCTGTTGTCTTTCATCTGACCCATCCTCCAAAATTGTCACTAGGACTCATGCAGAAGACAGAGCAGAGTTCTGCTAATCTAACCCTCCGAGGCTACACTGTTTTTCTTGCTCACTTCCACTCTCTCGATGCTCCTGGACATTTTTAGTCATTAACTTGCAGAGGACAGCGCCTTAAGTCTTAAAAACCTTCCACTCTGTACATTGCCGACCAAGTGGGTATGAAGCGAGGCGCAAAACACAATTCGGTTTTGTTTCGAGCATTTTTTCTTGTTACCTTAAAAAAAAAAATCCTCCTCTTCCATGAGTAAACTGTGTTGAATCTTTGAAGAGGTGCCAGGTTAGCTACAGTTTCAGCTCTGTATCCTTCCCCTCAGAGGCAGAGCGAGAGAGCATGTTCGCCTAAGACTCTGCTTGGTGAACATGTCAGCAAATTACACACTGTGAACAACTGATTGAGGCTATGAAGAGGAGGGCATACCAAAAGATAATATGTTTGGTTTGGAGCCGATCCGCTGAACATACACTTTTCTCCCACATAAATTTCCCTGGTCCACCCTCCGCAGCACAGTCCTCCTCCCTAACACAGAAGCAGTCGACTTCAGTTCTCCAGATTCAGCATTTTGACTTTATAAATTTCATCCCCTTTCACCTTAGGGTAGCATTTATAATCAGAAATGTGAGTTTATGTACAGTAAATGAAGCATTTGAACGTTTTAGTGTTTCCATATACCACAAGCCTGTGGTGGCTCTGCTTGTCGGGGAGTATCCGCCTCCCGATAGATACGGTCAGATTCACGCAGGCTCGGATTCCAGGTGGTTGCACGGACGAGCCTGTGAAACAAATCATGTCGTTTGGCGGATTGAACAAACAATAAAACTAAATTGTTACCGTAAAGCTGCAAGCGGACGGAGCGGCTTAAAAGTTTCCCTGCAAAGTAAAAACTTCTCGGTTGTTGCATTAAATCCTTCCTGGATGTTTGTTTTGTCCGTCGTTACAACGGCACAGGACTGAACACCCTGTGATTTATTTTATACATATAAAAAAGGGTTTTTTTTATTCTCAAATGCAACAACCTAGAAAGGCTATTATGCCAGTCTTCCACATCGATTTTAAGGCAACCTCGCCACTTCCGAGGTAACAACAAGGTATTCATATGATAATAATCATAATATGTCAAGTATCTCCAGCCATCAGAGATGCTAGTCTCAGTTTAATGATTCTGGGAAATTGAGGATTACCCAGGATATGAGAGCAAGCCTACAGTTTTCATATAGTGTGGGAGGTTGCAGGGCTCTGTATTAGTAATCACAGGGGAGAGCCGAGAGGTGGGAGAGAAAATCTGCTTCTTCTCTTCTCTCATTCATCATAGCAGTCCTCTGGTGAGGAAACATGGCAAATGGCCAAATGAATGCACTTCATAAAGCGCAAATGTCTCCTCTGATGTGCTTCTCACTGAGGATCTGCGGAGAGGGGGAAAGATTTCCACAGATATATTATTGTCAAACTCTGCTGCCCCCGCTTCCAAGTGTTATTATGATATTGTAGGAGATTTTACAATAAGATTTGGTGACTCCACTCGAGCAGTTACCATAACAATGTTACAATGATGGCAGCACTTTTCAATTGCTGCCCAAACTGAATGAGGCATATTGTCAGGCTGCGTGATAAGTTTTTGCAAGACAAGGAGTGTTTTTTAATGTTTTATGATGCTGTAATTTAACCGGGCAATCTTAAAATGGAAAGGAAATTCTCACTAGGCAGATAAAAGTGACTATAAGTAGGAGAGATGTAAGATAAGATATTGAGAGTGGAGCCAATTCACACCACACACAATAAGATGGTCAGCACCACAGGGAGGTGCTATGGATCTGTATCCCCCCTATTACACCCAGCACATGCACTTTAATACATGAATTACCACATTTGTAACACAAATTTCTACATCTGCAAAACAGCTCTAGCTATAACACATTACGTTCAACAACAAAAAAAACATATGATATTAAGCAGGACATTATTTAGGAATTATCAGAATAATATCTTTGACGTAAAAAGAAGAAGATATTTTAAACGAGGTAAAATTAAAAGGAATTTAGTTTGAAATCTAACACGAAAAAGTGATTTAAAAAAATATAATTAGTACAAAATTTGAGTTGGGCCTAAATACACAACAATTACTTTTCTATCAGATTTAATTAAACTACATTTAAAAACTACACGATATAGATATACATTTTTTACAAAAGATAGAACGATAGAACGATAGAATGATAGATAGATAGATAGATAGATAGATAGATAGATAGATAGATAGATAGATAGATAGATAGATAGATAGATAGATAGATAGATAGAAATGCAAAAATTGGAAAATCAATAAAACTCACTACAGCATTGACCAACACTATAAACAGAAAGATTAATATAATTATTATATATTATTGTATCTCATATATTACTATGTAATTGTTATTTTTGCAATTTACAAATGGAAGCTTTATAACTGTGAGACCATGATGTTTTATCAGTTATTTAGTCGCAGAAGAAAATAACTGACATGCGGTGAGACACAATCATTAATCTAAAAAAACGTAAAAACTCACAATCACAGAAGATGATGGAAGGTGATTATGAAAGGGTTTAAATATATAAGGTTTTAAACTTGAAGTGATTATTCGCAGAAAAATATGAAGACGTTTATGAAAATCATATCTTTAAATGAGAAATTAGTTTAGAGTGAAATACAGAACCCTTAAAATGCGTCTAACTATACTGTGAACTTTCTCATCTCGTATGCATGTGTTTACTTTCTCAGCGTGATTAGACCAATTATGCCTTTTATGTACAGTCCCTCATTGTTTCCGTGTATTAATTACAGTATTGATTCAACTTAACACCTAATGCCCAAAAAACATAAATCATATTTCCCTCCTAATTGTTTGTTTGAACTAATTAAGAACGGAGCTGAAGCTGCTGTCTTTGAAAAATAAATACGTAGGATTGTTGTTTATTATTTATTCCCTGGGCTGTCACAATGCAATTCTAATGTGATTAAACTGTTTGTACATGCATACGTTTACATTTCTATATTTCCTTCAATTAGGAAGACATCCGTTGGAGCGCTGCATTGTTCCGATCATTGCTGACAGCATTTATGTTCATTTGTAACAAGTGGACAAAGCCTTTGTTTTCCCTAAAATGGATGCCTCTTCAAATTAGATCTTCATTTTGCAATTTTTCCCATTCCTAACAATACTGTACAGTTGCCAATCGTGGCATACGTACAGTATTGTGCCGCAGCCTTGCTTCATCTCTCTTGCCAACTTACAGTTACACTTGGACATCTAAAGTGGGACTGTAAGGAAAACGAGTGGCAAGAAAGGGCAAAGGAGGCGGGAGAAAGAGATCCAAGAAGGCTTGGCTTGTATAATTACACTCTCAAGATGGCATATTTACCGTCTCTGCCAGCGAGGTCATGCCTTCTGTCGTAGTAAACGTAGTGAAGTATGACAGAGCCAATTACAGCACACTGGGTGACCTTTTAACAACTATTACCACATCCCATCAACACATTATCATGATGGAGATTGTGATTCCGCGAGAATTACAACTTTATCCTGTCACGTCGGGCCCAGGATGGGCTTGTTGTGTGACGGCGGTGACAGCCCGGCTTTGAAGAATCAGCACAATAAAGAACGACAAGTGAAATGAAAAAAAAGAGAGTGAGACAGAGAAAGATATGGAGGAAGGATGAGAGATATGAAGGGGGGGGTGGGGGGTTAGAACAATAGCCCCGTACAGTACATTAGCTCTGGATGTCAAGCACCCCAGTCGTTCCCAATGAAAAGCACAACAAATAAGACGTTGGCCTGTTTGTATTCATTATCAGTCAGCACATGCCCCGGCTCCTGCATTAAACATTAGACTGCCTCTGATGTCTGCTTAACAGTTTAATTCCCTCCCCGCCGCTCAGCCTGTCATAATAAACCCAGCGAAGCACACACAAAGTCAAATAAGAGTGTGAGGGGGCTGCCTTTGTGTGTGTGTGTGTGTGTGTGTGTGTGTGTGTGTGTGTGTGTGTGTGTGTGTGTGTGTGTGTGTGTGTGTGTGTGTGTGTGTGTGTGTGTGTGTTTGCATGGCTGTCCTCCTGTTTGTTACTGTGTGTCTGCATGCATGTGTGTCTGCTTGAGTGACGTACAGATCATTCATAATAGCCCGTGCCCTCTATTGCCAGCGCTGCCTTCATTGTAGTTTATCTGATCACAGATTAAGTAGATTGCAGAGTGGCACCCCCGTCCACCACATGAGTCTGTGTGTGTTTGTGTGTGTGTGCGTGTGTTTGTGTGTGTTGAAAGGAGCACTTATATCTGTGTATACATCAATGTTACAAGTGCATTTGTGAGTATAAGTGTGTTTAGTTGCATTTGCGTGTTTTTAATATATGTTCTCATTTGAACCTCTGTTTTATTTTATTTTTTTCTTGCGTGTTTGCTTGTGTGTGTGTGTGTGTGTGTGTGTGTGTGTGTGTGTGTGTGTGTGTGTGTGTGTGTCTGTCTGTCTGTCTGTGTGTGTGTGCATGCGCTCGTGTTTTCGCTCCCTATCTCTCTGCCACAGCCAGAGGTTGGCACGAACACCACATGGTCATAACAGTCTCCTTGAGAAGGGGACCGGGCTCTTAGGCTGGCAGCCTGGCAGTCTGGCACAAAGACGCCAATCTCAGTCAAAAAGGAGGAGACCAATGGGCACAGAAATCCCCATTCAAAAGAGATGATTGGATTAATTAGATAAATCCACTGTATCCAATGCAATTGTGTGTTGTCCAGAAATATGTTCATGTTATTGGTAAAGGTATGGCCTCTGACATGAGCGTTCACACAGTAACACTGGCATAAGGGTGACCATCTGCTCCCTAATCTGACAGCGCTGGAAATATGAAGTCCTTCACTTCCAATGAACATTTATATTATTAGATTTATTCCACTTTGATAATTTAATCCACTTATGAATTTATTCCGTGTAGCTGGCTGTGCTAATCACCAGCTATGAAAACATTGCAACAAAAGCTGTCTTCTAATATTAATAAATCACAAGCAGTGGTGCACTGTAAATATGTTTCAGCAACATTATCAAAGAAGGGGAGGGTTTCTCTTATTTCTCTCTCTCAGGGAAAATATTGTAATTACCCCTTGGCGTTGTAAGAGAGCAAAACTGTTTCGGGTTTTACTTTTTTATGACATTTGAACAAAGATATAGAATGTGAAGGGGAAAAAGAAAATCAGCGGTTGTCTATTATTCATATGCTAATGTGTACTCCCTGAAAAGGGTGTGACATTAGTAATTCAACACGTTATTATTGTATTTGGGGTCCCTCTTTTTTTTTCTGGTGGAACGCCTTTATTTGTCTAGCAGAGGAGCGAAGAGTAACACAATGCATGTGTGTCTTTTAAAAGGCATGTTTAGCCAGCAGAATGTTAACTAAGGTAAGCAGTGTTGTTTTAGCCCCTCAGTAACCACGCCAATTATCTGTAAACTTATTTTTTTCGACTTCCATGCATACTTAATGCATCCCCTGTTTCCCTCTCACCATCTGCCCCCCCTCGCAACGCCCCCCCATGCCCTCCCTCGCTCCCTCCCTCCCTCCCTTCTCCCTCCACCCTCCCTCCCTCCCCCCCCCCCCCCCCTCCAACACTCTGGAATTTTTATGAGATAGGACAAAAATGGGCACTTCCCTTATTAACATCTCACAGTGGAAATCAAATATGCAAGGAAAGTAGTGTATCTACTAATTAGTGCTGAATTCATAATTACTGTGCTCATTGATGGAGATACATTTGAATACGTTCATTTCCTTGGGGAGGGAGGCAGGCTGTCCGGGATAGACTGGGAGAAAAAAAAAAAATCCCCTTCAGCCCCCCCTCCCTTTTCTTTTGGAAATTAGGGATCCGTGGCACATGGCGATACTACCAGACTAAGATCCGAAGTGCCCGCAATTTTCTTCAGATATAATTAATCAAGTGAAGCATGTAACCTAATGAATGTGTTTGATATCCGCTCCTATTCAAATATGGGCTTTATCGCGATGTGTGCCGGAATTGCTTAGAGCTATGCATAGACAGTGACATTGCTTGGAAATGTTCTTCAACAGTTTCTCTTTGCGTGTAAACAATATCCATGCTTGTCAAGGCATGAAAAAAAACAGACAGAGAGACACATTTTAATTGCAGTAAATTAATAACAATTAAGCCGCAGGATGCTGGGTATCTTGACAGTGCTTTGTTGTTGCCCTGGAGATAATTTTACTGAGTGCCTTGCAAGTCTGACAAGCAGGTGAAAAGGTAGGAAAAAAAAGATAAGAATAATTTTTTATTTTTTTGACATTTTCACAGATAGGAATATAACAAGAAAACAAGCCCGGCCTGGCTCTTTTTACACAGTAGATAAAAGTAGTACAGACTTAATTAACCAAAACTTTGACTTTGGAAGTTGCGGAATTATTTTTTCAAGCCTTTGACCATTAAAGTTGATGGACGAGCTCAATGTTCAATCGAAGAAGTGTCCAAAAAAACACACACAACGACATAAAAAAAAAACAATGAAAAATGTGAACGAGAACACACTTCCGCGGCGCGAGGAGACAGATAGACAAACGGACGTAGCAGGAGGAAGATCCATAAGTCCTCACTGTGACCTCAGAGTGTCAGACCAGGGGAGTCACGTGACAGACAAAGGCTCTCTAATTAACAGAGAGGACTCTGGAAAGCCGCTCTGTAATGAGGCACCATGCTGGACGGGCCTCCAGTGAGGCACTCGGCCCATATGCAAGGCCAGCATTGCAGGAATTTACATACTGCAGGTCAATTGAACATATGCACACTCAAAACTGACTAATGACTTCCACTAGCGCTCTGATTCTATTTCACAGCCTGGTCTCAGGATGGGCATAGTATAGAACACTAATGAGGATAACATTGGGAGGCGTACGACTGCAAACATTAATATATGTATCGAGACATAGGTTCAATATATTAAAAGTGGTTGCTGGGGGAAATGAGAACAACCACAACATTTTCCGTGGGAAGAACTCAGGGCAGCAGAGCCCAAGCGGCCTCGCAGAAGAAGAGCTTGCGTTCCACTGTGTGGCTAATCAGCAGGGAGCGAGAGCCAATGTCCAGTAAAGTGCCCATCCTTGTCTTTTTGCCGCACATTTACTCTCAGACAGCTGATGCCCTGGTACCTGTAAGGCCACCCATTCACTATTAAAGTCTTCCCCCAGCACCCCCGCAGTTTGGACAGTTTGGGGGCTCGGCAGGGGTGTGTGTCCATCTGTGTGTGGCTGCGTGCGTGTGTGCTTGACTGCTCGCCGTGTGCGTGGGTGCGTGCGAGCCTATATGTGCATGTGTATGTATGTGCATGAGGGGGTGGGGGGTGGGGTGGGGGGGGTTATGTTGTGGGGGTGGCAGCAAGGAGTTGGAAGGTGTTAAAAGTAGGAGTGCTGGTGGTGGTGGGGGGTGGCTCTTATTTGGCTGGGTGTAAAAAAATGCCCCCAGGTCTCCTGATGGAAGAGACAGGTATTAGCTCTGAGACCTCCATAGTCCCAGCTTGCCATTAGTTTCCTCTCCAGCTGCACCAGGATCCGGACTATGAATCTGCCATGGCTGGTCATTCATCAGTTTCACAGTCCGCACCAGCACACACACACATTCCAATAACAACACGGTGAAATAGTGAGTGAGTGAGTAAGAGAAACAGAGAGGGAGAGAGAGGGATGGACGGAGAGAGAGTAAAAGTGTGAGAAAAATATCTTGTCATACACAGACTTTTACTTCAGCAAGTGTGTATGGCCACTACATACTGTACCTTTGACTCAAATGGGGGGGTACGTTACTAGTCCAGAGAGAGTGTGCGTGTGTTTGCATGTGTGTGTGCGTGTGCATGTGTTTGCACGCGAGCACGCACAAGCAAAAAAAAGTCCCGCGCTCAAATGTTTGTCTCTGCCTGATTGTGTACATGTGTGAGTGCAGTCGTCCACAGAAAAGGTGATGAGACGTGATATAAATTAACTGTGGGTTGTGCGCGCTGCCGTTTCGCACAGTTGAGCACTAGGCCCGGTCCCACAGAGTGATGTGGAACTTCCTGTCAAACAGGAAGCATTTAAATGTTGGCTGGAGAGTTATGGAATTGCCTGTGGAAACATATTAGGGGAGGTCAAACGCAGAGGTCAGCACTCCAAGACTTTCCATGTCAGGGTCCTCTCTTCGTCAGAGTCTTCAAGTTTTTCTAGTTCTGCTGGTTTGTTTTAATTGAGATGTCCCGTGATTGGAAAACAAGCCGTGCAAAAATATAAGCGGCATCACTGCAGAATGCCCGAACTGCACTTGAGATATTGAAACCTACACCCTCTCTTATTTTCACATCAAAACAGCGAACGTGTGCACAAACAAAACAAATCAATGGAAATATTCTGTTTCATGCAGAACCTTTCTTTTTTTGTGTCTCTTTTCTGCTGCCCTGAGTGAGGGAAGGCCACAAGTTCTGTCATGTAGTGTATATGCTAACTCAAAAGGAAGGACAGGTCCTAGCGATGCGGTCGCTTGGGTTGATGTGACCAGGACATGGCTATGGCAGCAGTGAAAGCCCGGTTGAGCCACAGTGACACGTCGTCTCCATCCATCTTCAGTCTGAAACATTTTACGCTAACTGACAGAGCGTGGCGCTTGCTTACCCACCTCCCAGAGGAAATAGTCCAGACTGGTGTCTTCTTGACATGCACTAAAGAGTGAGCAGTCCAGAGGTCCAGAGGGGCATTGTGTATTCAGTCCAAGACGAAAGGTTAGATCCTCTGAAAAGAAAGAGTAGTTCAGTATATATTGTTGAAAGTGACAATGACTTTTTTTTTTTTGGTGTGTTATTCAAGCAAATAGACAATTCAGTCAGTGCTTTCAGATAGTATTTGTTGTTGTGTTTATTTTGCACATGCCTGGGTGTGCAGGTATAATATGGGTGTGTATGTTTATGTGGGTGTATGTGTCTTGTTTTGATATAAAAGGAAAATTAAGTTTACGCTGTTTAAAATAGGAAAAAAAAAATCCTGAAATATATTATGTGCAAAATAAATGAATTACATTAACATATGTTTGAAATGGGGGGGAGCAGACTTTTCCCATTGATTTTTAATGCATGTTTTAGTGAGATAATTTAATAAAAAATATTTTTTAAAAATAAGAATATTCCAACAGAGATGTAAAATGCTCACTGACACAGGATTTTGTCTCCACTTCTGCTCATATCCTGTATCTCGGTCAGGTACCAAAAGAAGGGGGGAGGTAGAAAAGGAGAATTGAGCAGTGGCTGTAGTAATAAATCACAGGATCGCTGGTGACATTCATACAATACGGATACAGTGTTAACTCAATGAGTCGGACAGCCCTAGCCTGTTCCTCCATCCTGACCTTGCCTCCCTGTCGTAATCAATCATGTTGGCACGGCACACACGTTCCTTATTTATTATTACTCTGGACCCGCATGTACAGTAAACAATGAGTAGAATACATTGGAAAGACTGAGAGAGTGGGCTGCTATTATAAGAGAGAAGGTAAAGGTCCGGTGGAATAACCGGGGGGCATATGTGTCCGGCTGGCTGGTTAAGAGACCCCTGAACAGGATGGGGGGCAGCCACCGTGGCCAATGGTTGGCTATAAGGTGCAGAAATGACCAATACTAAGTGCTCATTGCGCCAAAAAGGTCACGGCATTGTCACCATTTAAAATTTACACGTGCTGCCGCGGATGTTGTGAAACATCACGGTGTCATGTTCATGTATCGCCTTTTGTGTGGAGGCTGCACACTTGGATATGTGGACTTGATTCAAAGGAAGGTGGTGCTAAAGCTGTTTTCATGTCTCTTCCTACCTCCAAGATCACATTAACAAACTGTCAGACAGATGTCATTTAATCCCGAGCCTTTTGACTGTTTCTCTTTCTGAATGATTGTAATTTCACCTCTGTTATTCTCAGGTAGCAGGTGTATATCCTGAGTGGCAAACCGTTTCCTTTGTGGAACTAATAGCTTACAAAGTCAGTGTAAATTAACAATGACCCAATGTGAAGCCTTCATAACACCACCATAACAATCCATGAAAGCCGGCCAAGGCGGACGTCATATAGTCCCATATGCAGCCTATGCAGGGGGCCTGTCTTGGCAACAAAACAGGGCCCCCATGTACAGCGGAGGGCCCCTGAACTCCAAATGAAGGATGGCTGGCTACGAGGAGGGCCGAGGGGGAGTCAGTTTAAAACACATACCATATGCAGTTAGGAAGAGCCTCATTTATCAGCCCCTGAAATTCCTGGGTTTTTACACCTCAGACCCCCCAACACTTTCCCTCCCTCCCCCAGGGGTTAGCCACCTCCTAACTGTACACCACAGATGACAGGTCGCTGAGACCCCGGCTTTAAGTGCAGACCACAACTCTGATTTGTCCCTCCATCAAAATAACAAGGGATTGATTATATAAGTAATCTTGTGGCAGGCTATACAGCAGTAAGTGTGCGATAAATATCCAATGACCTCCTCTCGTGTTTACTCAGTTATAATCGGCATCTTCTTTTTTAGGGTGTGAATTTTTTTTTTAGGTTTTCTCATAAAGTCCATCATCCTCTCCTGTCTCTTTTGCCCTTCTCCTACCCTTCCTGTCCAAGCTCTTCATCGCAGTCGGACATCATCTGGCCCGTGAATGGCACGTTGTTATGCTCGTTCCTCAGTGGCCGCCTGAGCAGATGCCATGAGCAGACGCAACACCGGTCCCTGCACAAGGTTGGTGTAGCTCGTATTCAACGCGAGGCCGTAAATTACATCCCGCAAACACACAAACACTTTGCGCTCAACTGAGTTTCGGCAGTTTAGAGCACCACTGGAGGAGCGAAGCATATCCTGATTTTGTTTGAGTGAAGACCGGTTTCTGGCAGCGGGGGAAGTGGCCCCGCGGTGCACGATTGTGGCCCCGACGAAGAGATCACGCACGGACAGCTGGGCTTTGAACTTATTACCCCGGCGTTCCTGGGGTCAACAGCTTGGTGGCCACAAGGGTCAACCAGCAGCAAGAGGCCGGCTTCTATAGTGAACTACCCGACTTGTTTTGTCTGGGTCCCTGTGGCACGATTACCCCATGGCGACTGGAGGTAACGCTCTTTGGAGGGATCTGGCGGAGCAAAGTTTAGAAATAACATTTGGACTGTATGCGTGCTGGTTTCTGATTGTATTTGAACAAAAAACATGCTACAAATACCTTCCTGAATTGAAAAAGAAGTCTGTTCAGTTTAAGACTCAAACAATTATAAAGAGCTGCCAACTCTGCAAGCCGTTATCTGAACAAAATCACAGAGTTAAGCCTGCTAGAAGTACAGTAAATAACACTATAGATCTAAGATGAGACACAATAAAGTATGATTTGTTATGATCTTGGGAAATACATGGCTCAAAATCCAATCAAACATATCACCAAAGTGTGTTTGAGGAAGAATCCTCCTTGTTGCGACTCGCTACAGACAATATTTACACACTCAAATCCCACGTCTAGTCAACGGATGCATAGTGGCTCACTAAGATATATGGGTTACTTTATTCATAGCACTTCAATTACAAAATCATGTATTGGGGGAAGAATAAATTAATAATAAAAACCCCTATCTGAACTTCTAATATTTTGCTTGGCGAAGGGAAACGAATTACCCTTTTCAGAACTGATGATGTATTACTAGCGTTTGATCCTTGGAGGTTTCACCATGCTCACATTCATTACTTTCAAGTGCTGAGGTGTATCTGCAATTAGAAGCACCTTGCAGTGGAATCCTGACACTCCCGCAGACTTGAAACACCAGATCATAGAATCATCACGGCATTATACTGCAGGAGAGGGGACGGTGTCTCCTTCGAATGGAGGCAAAGAATGGGGGGTGGGGTGGCGGCGGTGGGGGGTGCTTAATTTAACCATGTGCCCGTAAGTGAGGGGAGCCGGTAAGCAAATGAGGACCTTTCATTAAATCAAAGGTGATTTTTGTTCTGCTAATGGGTGCCCCAAAAATCTAGTGCAGCAGCGAAACATGTGATCATTCTCTGCGGAGCCCGCTATACTGCTACAGACCGGTCAGGGCTATTCTTATTACAGTATGCATAATGTAATGAGCATGCTTGTTTAATTTAATCACACTGAGTGGACTGTGTTAGTATTTCTTTGTGACGACAAAGCCATACATGCATGTGGTTTGACAATAAAAAAAAAAGAGAATAAATAATACAATCACTCAACCGGCTCGTACAGTTAATGCACTTGCTATTTCACAAATGGCAGCCGTTTACATGGTATAGTGAGTTCATAGTAAGGAGTAGTCATGTGGCCCTCTGCTGTGTTTTTTGTCCCCCCCACCATCGAGCTCGGGTTTACATTTTAATGCCTAACTCTGGAATGTCTTTAGAATTATCGTCCTCAAGATTCGCGTCCGTCTTCGAGTCGGCTACTGATTGGTCGTGACAGGGCCAAAATGGCCACTGCGGTGGAACACCTCAGAGAAGCAAAGGAAGTTTAGCCAAAAAACACGCTGAGCCATTATGTTAAAGTAAACGACAGCACTTCCTAATGTCATTTGGCAGTGCTAGCACTCAGCAATTAGGGCCTCTCTTAATGCGACGCTGGGAGCATTTCTCCTCAAGGTTAGCGCCTCATTTCCCCACGATGGGTCTGCCGGGCCGCACCAGATGCATTGTGGGAGCTGGGGGGCACGAGTTAGGACAGGTGTCCGCCACCTTGGATATCTCCCCTCGCAGCTGGCACCAGCTGGCACCCCCAGTGCCCCATCCGGACGGTCTGCTCTCCCTTCTCTGCGGAGGAGAAGGCGGAGGAGGTGGCGGGGGGGAGGGGGTGGGCGTGGGGGGTGCAGTAGGGGGGGGCATGTCAAGGGCAGACCTGGTACAAGCTCACTCACAGGGCACCCATGCCATGACATGACCTGGCCACTAGGGGACCTGCCAGCAGTGAGGGGTAGAAGTAATGTGGTGCAGCCGTGCCCGTTCGGAGACCTGCTCCAGCATCCCTAATGGACCGGCAATGATGAGGCCCAGCAGTGCCAGAGGGTCAGAGGCAGCTTCTGTGGAGGACGCTGCTCTTCCCACTGGAGAGCGGAGGATGTCATGTCTGAAGGTGGTCTCTCTGGATGCACAGCAGCAGCCATTTTGCCAAGAGGTAAATGGGAGAGGAATCTTTACATTACTGAAATACTAAGTACTGTGTGTTTGCATACACTCATTGCATATACACATATATTAGTCATGTAAAATTAAAATATCATAAAAGAAGTAAATCTACAAGAATAATTTATCGTTTTATTTAAATTTTATTTTACAATAAATTATGCAATTTAGAGGCTTTATATGATCTTAGAATGTTTATGTATTTTACTCTAAATGTTTATGACAAATTAAATACTGATTTGATAGCAAATCAAGTTTAGACTATGTCCTTCATGCTGGTTTAAATATATAATAGATATTTGTATACAGGAACCGTCATATAAACAGTACAAGTACTGTAAAAACACATATTTTAAACACATGTGTTTTGTACTTTATATACTATATCTGTCTGATTTATACAAAAATTACAGGACTGGATGAAATCAGATATCAAATATTGAGAAAACGCTAAAAGATTGCATGACTACAATTTAAACATTTCACAAATCATAAAAACTACGCAGCATACTTTATATATTTTGTGATTATTTTACAAACCAACATATTAAAAGTTTACACCTCATAGATGTTATAATATTATTTCAATTCATTTATTTAACTTAAAAAAATGTAATATTTTTGTCAGTAAAGGGCTGAATGCTGCAGGGTGAGAGCAAATTATCATGGATGTAAAGTGGCTGACTTGTCTCCAGTCAGGAGAAATCACTTCACATTATAAGCACATTATGTTCCAGGCAATGCCACACAGTAGATTCCTACTCATGATGTGAGTTAATTCACTTAATATGTCTTTAATGGGGGGAGGCTTTTCTTTGTATAAAATGGTTTCCACACTGACCATTATCTGAAATCAAGCCTAATGATGGCTCCAGTTTATGATAATGACCATTATCACACAGACCACCATCACGTCTGCCAAATGATCAAATGATCTTGCATTTCTTACTTGCACTATGAATTCGTTAGTCATGTAAATTTAAACCCTTGATGAAGCCCACCCCCCCCATTTCTCCTCACGCCCTCCTGTATATTATTAGACGTCTGATGCTGTTGTTCAGACCTTATATTGAACTAAGGCTGCTTTTGAAGTTGTTAACAGCATATAGAATATCATCTCTGCCCTCATCAGCCCTTAATGGACCGAAAAGAAAAAGGAAAAACATGCAGGAATCTCGCAGCCTCCTTAGTTAACATAGTCATCAGCTTCAGTATGTATAGGTAACGCTGAGGCAATAATAATAATTTGTAATAACACGCTGGCTCTCGGTGTCTGATGCCACATGAATCCTTTGAAGTGCAGACTGTTGATTACTGTAAATGAGAGCTGTTTCAGGGTGGATTGTGGGTAATTATATGCAGTGCACCCCAGGGAGCAGTGCGAGGACCCAGGGGACAGTGGTTCCACAGGAGAGTGAAGCACAGACAGAGCAACACATGCTGGGCCACCGATTCCCAGCATGGAACAAGTCAACAGGCCTGTCTTTTATTTCTAATGTCTGTGATTTACATGAAAGAACCACTGTCACCCAACCGCAACAGAGTGTTGTATACCGCAGTTTGATTGACAGGATTTCATATTTCACATGTCCCCGCCACCGCACCGCCACCCACCCCCACACACCCACCCCTCCACTCGCTCCCTGAACAACTTGATGATGATTGCAGCATTATAACATAGAACATATTGTCAGTGAAGCCACTGTGAAATGTAACTCCTCTGTATTTAGCCAGTGATATATATACATACATACGTATGTAAGTGTGTGTGTGTGTGTGTGTGTGTGTGTGTGTGTGTGTGTGTGTGTGTGTGTGTGTGTGTGTGTGTGTGTGTAAAATGCAGATATAAGCAGATATGGGGTCTTTTAATAAAACTTACATGGATGTTTTATTTATTAATTTCCATTTATTTAATCAAGTAAAGAAATTCTAAAGGGATAAAAAGTGTGCAAAAATAATTTTCTTTAAAAAGACGAAAACATATTTTGTTATCACAAAATAAAGCCGTCTTTATATATAATTCCTTCTGTGGAAATCTGTAAGTGGATGGTTCTATATAAACAGATAATTAACGACTACACAATTATAATAATATAAAATCTGTCCTCATAGAAATAGCATTTTCCAGAAAGTCCATACTACATTATAGTGTGTCGTCGATTGTTTAAACAGCTTATTTTTGCTAAATTCAGGGGTTAAAGTCCCCAATTTTTCTTAAGTACATATTTTCTTTAATTGTTCTTATCTGTCACATATACATTGAAAATTGAATTCAAATTAGGATGCAATGTGAGGCAAAGTTTCCAATCATGCTGGGAGCCCTGCAATCTCTTTCTCTTCACTTGAGCTCATTTCTCCACTAATGACTTTGCCCTCTGATGCAAGCCAAGGGATCATCAAAGGCCCTTGAAACAAAAAGGGAAATATAGCAATTACTGGGACTTTCATCGGCAAGAAAGAGATTAAAAACCCTGTGGTTGTATAAGCACCGGAGAAAGCAAACCGAGATCTGTTTCACTATTAAATGTATATTCAAGCACTTCACTGCAGACGTTACTCATCATCAACGTGTTCCTCTTCCTTTCGCCACCTTAATTCTTTTTTCTTTTTTTTTTCTTCCCAACGCATGATAATAGAATCAGATGTATTATGTATTACTAATCACATGATAAAAGCCTGTGGTGCTAGTAATGCATGTAGATTCCAAAATGCTGTGCATGTACAAGAAAAGTCATTGCCTTTTTAACAGTGGCCTGAGGGAATGGAATTGTCCCTTAGCCTCCATAACCATTGACACAAAAGGTCCCCAAACAATTTCAAATTACTGCTTTATTTCTCTCTCTTATATAATCCACCCACATTATTAAATCTACCACCTTCTGGGACTTTACTGATACAATAATATTACAGTGCTAAGATGTTTACATTCGAGACCGCTAGCTTTCCTTGTTATAAACATGTATGCCCTCAGGACTTGTACAATACGTATGCATACTACTTGGCCTAAATGAGGCGCGGGTCATTTTCTTTTTAGGAGGGGTCAATATTACCTCAAGCGCAGGGGCCAAGGCCGGCGCTGTAACCTGACTGAGCAGAAAATGGCTCCTGATACCCACAGATGAGATCTATTATACATTAAACATGCTTGTAAATATTCACTAGTCAGACCATTCAAATGGAAAATATGGTTTAGGTCAAAGGTCTATGAAAATGTTGTCTCCAGAGGAAGTCCCCTTAGAATAGAGGCAATGATGATAACAGGGAGAAACACCCATAGGGGACTGGGGAGAACATTAAGAGTTGTTTTACATGTTTGACTGTGGGACAGCAATGATACCAGGGAGATAAATGATGGGCACTTATCAGACTGGACTGACCTAGAGTTATGTACCATGGCTAATGGAATGTAACACTCCCATCAATTATACACAGACGGGCTGATTTACAATGAATTAATGTCCAGTAAAGTTTTCTTTCAAGCATTTTATTAGCATGCAAAATAAAAAAAAACAATTAGACCACACAGATATTAGGAGCACATCCTGAACACGGTGGCTTCTTTTTTTCAACACAACAATACTTATTGAAAGCTCTGAATAGCAAAGCACAATAGGTACAATGTAATATGTGGACGTCAGTGTTATTAGTGGTTCGTCTCGCTGACAGGATCACATGGCTCGAAAATTATTTCATCATGTTCAGGTCCAACTGTGGGACTACGGTGTTATCTTCTATTTTTGTCTCTCTCGGCCGTATATTTCAGAGGCCAGGAACAATGTAGTCTGACAGACATATTCTTTATGAGGGGCTCGTGGTCTCTCTAATTTGACACAGTTGTCAGAGATAAAGCTCCTTAGAGAGTGTGGCCATGCTCTGGGTAAGAATGGGGATTAAATTAACACCCCCACCTTCACATCCTGTGACCCCAATACTGGAGAATAAAACATACATGGTGATTCACTTCAACACCCCACATCTCCCTTCCAACTTCATCACCGGATGCTTTTGATTTTTGCTGCTAAATAAAACAATAACGCACCGCTCTGCTCTTTAATACTGAAATCAGAATTTACCAAGATTGTGCATTATATCAAATTAATAAAATTGCTAAAATATTTATTTTTTACAATTTATTTAAAATGTCATCACCATATGAATAAATAATGCTGTTTATCAGCAAGCGTCTTTACTGTAAATGTGGCTGGCGAGAGTGAAATGACACCTCACACAGCCTACACAGTGTAACAATACACTCCCTCTCCTTGGTAGTTTCCTATCAAATGACCCGAGCACACAAAATCAAATCAACACTGGAATGGATCATATCAAATTCTAATGAAAACATAATGTGCTCTTAAAATGTGTGTTGGCCCGGCAGCCAGTCATCCAGAGAGTCTCCCCCAGATGACGTGATGAATAGGGAACACCGATCGAATATGCATCAAAGTCGAGCTCATGATTTATGTAATAGCAGTCACTTGGACACTGATTAGCTGCTCTGTCAAGCGTGTAATACGAGAGGCACAACCCCTGGTTTATCAGTCATTTATCTGAAGTGCGTCCTGATATTATCACTGGATCCTAATGTCATCATTATGCCGCACAGCATGTGCAGGCCAGTGTGTCATGGTGCCGGCGACACTGCCTGTCAGGAGTTCAAGCCTCTTCATTTGCAAAGTGCTCAGACATTCATAGCACAATGTCAACAGTAAAATAGAGAAGCCACATCATATCAGAGATGGAGGGACAGAGGCACAGAGGTGCACTAAATAAGTGGGCACAAGAGGGTACAGCGAAATTTTGTCACGTCTTTGTGGCGGCGGCATACGATGATCGGGCTAATTCTTTTGAGAGGAGTGGAATAACAAAGTGCCAAAGTAGAAAGAACAAAATAACAGGTTGCTTTTTTCATGCCTCCTTCATGGTTGGATTTGGAGAAACAGACATAATATCTACTGTACACTGGGTATACACATTGAGAACACCCGGACCTCCTCCATGTGCAATGTGAGGCCCACAGAGCCATTTCTACTGATTAAAATGCACACTCACACGCGGTACTGTGTGAGAGGATGGTGGTTGTTCAGTCTGTCAGGACTTTCCTGCTCTCGTGGAGAATATCTGATATCATAAATGACTTCAACTCCTCCCACGCCAACTCCAGAGTGAGATTGCGAACACAGGAAAAGAGAGCAAGACACAGACAGGCGGTGTATGACTGAGCTGTGACAATCATGCATTACCGGACGGACAAAAACGGCTAATAAACAATTCTGTCATTCTGACAAAAAAAGGTTGGGGTTGTTATTCTCACAAACATCTGGCGCTGTACACTAAAAGGAAGCTGTGCAACGTATAAGTCTATCAACACCTCACACAAACAAAAATTATGAGGGAAACTGAAACAGGAAAAGGAGCTCTTTGAGTCTCAAACAAAAGATATCAGCCCGGCTGCCAGCACAGACAGGGCACCACACCTTGGCAATGATGCTGCTCACAATCAAAGGAACAGTCGTCATCAGTGGTGCCGTGTTTTTAAAGGATATCTTAAAAAGATTGAAAATATGTGTCAGTATGGAAAACAATGAGCCTGGACCCTTTAGTATACTGAGTTATGTCATTCACACGCACTCCAGGGTGTTTATTTCACCACGGCACGGCCAAACTATTTCCTGTTTTTAAAATAAATTATTTGCACTCATCAGTATAAATATATATGACTGTACAAACAAAATGTAAAATGTGCAAAACAGCCTTGATGTGCCAGCACTGATTAAAATGAATATTCACAAAAAAATAACATTTTAAAAAGCAAAAGCCGTCTTTAAATGCATTTAGAATTGCACATGTGAGACTTTTTTTCCTACTTGTAATAAAGCAAACACAAAAACATTCAATGTGACTGCCACATTCGATAATTGTCTGGCCACCGAATGCAGCATTAAAATGATTTCAAACAGTATGGCTCAGAAGATCCAGCAGAGGGGGCTGCTTACTGCAATCATATGCTGATTAATTGAGCTTGATTCTCCCCATGCTGGGAACATAAGTTGTCCCACACTGTAGGCTACATGTTGGTATGTGGGTAAAGGTTACGCGGCTTTATCGAAGTCACCTTTTACCACAGGTAGCCCTTCACATCATTTTTGATGAATATTAAGAAAACAGTGATTTTCTGATTATCCCTCATCAAGCCTATATCAAACTAGGTTATGTTCATTTTTATTAATTGTGCATGTTGCTCTCTAATTAGCTAATGAGAGACAAAAAGCAGGTTTAGAGCGGAAAAATGCAAATGACTCTTAGAAAATAGCACAAAAAAAGTAAATGGCAAGGCTGAGAATCATTCTTCATTGAAATGTCAGAGATAAATGGCTCAAATGTCACATCAATTAAAACGGGGGACAGTTAGTAGTTCATTAAAGAGAGAGCCATATTGCACCGTCGGGTACCGTTGCCAACCCTTACTATCTGGGGCAGACTGGCAGCGGGTCCAGATGGCACGGAAATCCTCACAGATTTCAAAATGGTCTCTGCAGGGGTGGCGTTTTCTCCCCCTCTCCCACCCTCACCGCTGAGATGGGGTGTGGGCCACAGGCCCACGCCGGCCTACACATTCCAAACGGAGGCATGCAGAGAGCTGAAGGCACCGCAGAAATAAAAATAAAGCAGCAGAGGACAACAGATACTTTTAAACAATACAAATGAGGCCACACACTTGGTCATAATGACTGAAATATGGGCTTCAACTGAATCTATGGCAGCTCCAGGCAAAAACAAGGCAACTCCCTCTCCTGTAAACTGCAAACAACTCTAATGAATGGATTGTGCACTGACTCATAATAACACACTGACTGTATTAGCTGATAAAATGTTAGGGTCACTAGGTTTTTTTATTCACTAACATTATGCCTGGGACTCTTTCGCTGAGATGTCGTCACCATGGAGATACAGAATTGGACAAATGTATCACAATCTGCATTCTTGTATTTTTTTGTGACTGTTGTAGAAATATGAAATAAAACAAATATCTACATCCCCATCTTTACCAGTGTTTGGTGGAGCTCCCCCTGATGGACCCCACATCCCAACATGACACCCAGGAGACAAGTCTTCAGGGTCTGTCCCCAACAGGGGGCGGGGCGGAGACTCTCTACTGACCAATGGCAGAGCGAGAGCGGACTTTTCTCTCTCGCGATTGGCCGCCGCGACCACGCTGTGTGTGTGGAAACAGGAAGAGACTCCGGTCACGTTTGTTTTCGCTGGAAGATGAAACGCGCATCGCACGGACACAGACGTGATGTGAAGGACTTCGTTGTAAGCTACAGAGCTAATATGTGGTTTTAAAGTTCCTCTAACTACAGTTACCTTGAACTAAAAACTAAAAAACGACCCGTAACCGCGTTAAAATCCCGAGGCGGAAGTTGGTGTTCTCCTTCAGACACGAACCCCCTGTCGTGTGTTTCCGTACTTTCACCCACACTCTCAACATTAACACTCGTTTTTAACTCGCTTCAAAACACTCACACGCTCCAAAGGGTTTTTTACCAACGCTTGTCTGCGCTTCGGCTTAAAATGTCCTCCGTGTAAAAAAAAAAAAAAAAAAACCCAACACGACGATGACACATGTTGCGTTTCTCTCCACACCTGCGCTTCCTGCTCCATTAATCCCGCAGGTTTGACCAGGAACTAGTCTGACGAGAAACGAGTCACATGATTGACGAGCACGAGGCCGCTGCCAGTGTGTGTGTGTTGTTGTGTTTTTGTTGTTGTTGTTGTGTGTTTTAAACAACGCAGGAGCTGCTTATTGTTTGTTGATCCTCAGCGTGAAGAGGAGCCGGCTCGGGCCCTGAACTAGACACTTTGCACTAGTTTACCGGGGAAACTGCACCAAAACAAACCATGATGGCATTATTTTTAATCAGTGCAGAGGCTATTAGCCGGGGCCATTATTGCCAAAGTCCATTATTCCACGTATGAGTCTATTACCAGCTTGCTAAATGGCAGGCAGTGTGTTGAGCGCTTATCCAAAGTGCACTGTACCATTGTTTGGCTCAGAAATTTTCTCGCCTTTATTGTCAGTTCAGGCAAACCCCCGATGAATACAGTGAGAGAGCTGCAAGACTAGAAACAAGAAAGTTGAAGGAGACGCATTTGTGATCGCACACCATGACAGATGTGGTGTGTGTGTGTGTGTGTGTGAGGGAGAGAGAAGAAGAAGTGGTGGAGGTGGGGGGTAGCAACTGAAAGTCTAAATGAAACACTGTAAATGCATGACTACCATTTTATCACACAACCCCTTTGTTTAATCTAAAAATAAGTGTATCCATTCTTAAATTAAAAAAGGGTCCACAAGACCACATTGTTCAATGGAGCATTTTTATTTTTATTTGTTGTTTTATCTTTCTAACAAAATTATTCTTAATTATAGGTTGTTATTTAAAAAGGCACGCTGATACAGACATGTCCAGGACAATTTCCTAAAGCTTAATATGATATCTTTAAATCACAAACAAATGACTTGTTATATTTATTTTGGGTTGATATCCCCCCCCCCCCCCCCCCCCCCCAAAAAAATTACTCATGAGACAAAGAGTGAATCCTCACGCTGGCGATGCTTGGAAAAGGAAATGTTTAGTATAAACTCTCGAAAAAAAATACAAGCAAATAGATGTGTTGATTAGTAAACTGATTAATTGTTTCAGGTGTAACAAATCTCCAGGACTGCGTCTAATGAGTGCTGCATGTTGAAGTACATTGTCAATTTCTTTCTGAGGTGTTTTCCTCATGTGGATAACCACAGGAAGTTTTGCCTCAAGAATCTTTTAGGCATAAATTATCAATATTAGGGAAGAATTACTGTGAAGTCTGTCAATAAACTGGAGCTGGAGTATTGTTTCAAATGTGTAGCTTTTGTAAGCAAAACTTGTCAAATTATGGATTTAATACTTAAATCGTTTTCATCTAATTTAAAACTGCATGTGTTATGTTGATAGTACATAACAGCATATTTAAAAAGATCAGTTTGGAGCTGGGGAAACTGTTCGACATTTTTCACTATTTTGTGATATTTCCTATAGTAAAGAATTAAATGATTAATCACGAAAACAATGTGCAGCTTAATTAATAATGAAAAATAATGGTTAGTTGTGGCTCTTCATATGTCTCAATTAATGTACAAACATGTGTTAAAAAATTCATGAATGTGGATTACAAGCACTATTAAAAATAATAAAAAAAGAGAGATATTGTGTTTGTACCCTTTGGACACTTTTCAGATCAAGGTTCCATGAAGGAAAGGTTTCCTCGGTTGAAACTTACAATCAATGTGACCTTTATTTATTATAACCCCCATCTCTCAAAAACTCACATATAACATAGTCAATCATCTCTCCTTCCCTCAAAGTAAAAATAAAAAAGGAACTGCTGTCTGGTTATTGCCAGTATCCATCTCAGTCGTCAGAAAAGCTGCACGTTTTTGCTGTTGTTAAGGGCTGGAAACCAGAATCCCATCGGAGTTGCACCCTAAGGAACAAATTTAATGCTAGAAAAACATCCCGGCCATCAACCAAAAATGACGGATTGAAAATAATGTCGAGCTATCTTGGGAATCCCCCACCAGACAAGGGAACAGACTGCATTGTTTTTCTCATTTATGTGATATATAGAACAGAAAGAGGGGAAAAAATGGGCGATTTATTGGTTAGATAGGCGTATTCTTTTCCATGCACAAAAGAAATATTGGATAGTAATGTAGGGATCAAGTCACATCATGACATTGTTTGGAGGCTAGGTGTTCAAATATGTAAGTCATCATCCGTTGGTGGGCTGCTAGGTTTCCAATAGATCATTCAATGCAAATGTGTGTGGGAAATTGTGAAAGTTGCCACATGAATATGTCAATGAACACCGTGTAATTTGTGCTTCCTTAGCAGGGCAGCGAGATGAAGAAGCAGAGGGAGAGCCAGTGCACTCAGAAGACCATCTCATTGCTGAGCCCCCTGGGGACGATCCAAGTCAGTGGATGTGAGAATGGTGTGCACGCCATCCAGATCCTAATGGATGTCGCACCTGCTGAAAGGTACTGTACAACAGCCGGGCTGGTGACGTGATAAACAAAGGTGTGAAATTTACAGGCAGACAGAATCCACTCCTGTGATGGAGTGCCACCATTCCTCATTGGAAGCAGGGCATTTTTGTAGATCCCACAAGAAATATCCTGGAGAAAGTTGGGCAAATATGAGCAGGCACTAGAAATATGAGGGGCACTAGAATACAGTTGGGCTGGAAATTAGATTTCTGATGGCATGTGGTTGTGATTCTTCCTGCAGTATATTTGAAATTTCAGAAAAATAACTTGTTTATTACCCACAAGGGAGTTGATTAGAGCTGATGTCTGTAGGGTCAGCAAAGGCCATGGGGAGCATGGACTGTTCCCTCCTGTTTATTTATGTTGCCTCAAAGTTGAATGCAGTAGTCTTGAGTGTCAAGCGACACTCAGAAATGTAATATGTGATTGCATTTCATGCCCTGCCCATCCCTCAAAATTGTTAGAATGCTGACAGTCTTACTGAAGCGATTGAAACTGATTAAACCCGGCATTAATAAGTACTTATTCCTTATTTTTACAGGTCCACATCCTACATCTCAGATTAGTTTTGATTAGATTGAAATTAAATATCCATGTATCGCAGATTTGCATTTGATAACCTTGAATGGTTTGGGAAATTAAACCATTTTCAAATGCAGCCGGATAGGAAGTTATCCTTTTGAAAATGTATGTTCAAATTCTAATTTATGTAAACCCATTAATGACCTTGTATATTATACCTCAACATGTGTTTCCTCCCTGACTGTCTGCTATTTCCTAAAATTCATCAAGCAGTAAAAACATTCCACTTGTTGTTAATGAGTTGAAGTCTGAAAATTAATAATATGGAATTTTGATTATGGAAGATGTCCTGTAACCATGCGCAAGCACCTTTTTCCGTCTCCTCGTGAACAGGGTTTAATTTGTGTGTTCAGGTTCAGTAGGAATATGCAAATGAATTTAATGATTCGCATCACTAGATCATTTCTCAGTTTAATATCATTTGCGGTGTCGGTCATAAATGAAGCCTCGATCACATCGCGGCCTGTACGTTCTCGAAGGTGTGAGCGGGAAATTACTGAACCAGATGTTTAGATATTTTTTATCACAACCAGTTGAATACAGTGTCATTGTTGTAGGACAGGGGAACTAGAGCCACCTCAGATATACGGAGCAACGCAATGTAAACAGGCATTAAGGGAGGCGAGATAAAGTGACAAAATATAGGCTTATCTTTGCAACTGGCTTTACATGTAGATCTCACAAAAGCCTGCCTGTAGCGGTAATAGTTCAGATCAGCCATTTCCATTGATTTATTTATGACATACTAAACAAGGCTCTTTTCAGCTTTGGATGTGGGGTGGCACAGGCTTAGGAAGTCAGTGTGATAAATGATCTCTAAGAGCATATTTTGGATAAGGGAGATAGATAACGTCCATGCCACGCATAACGTAACATGAGACCCGCAGTAGATATTTGTGACCGAGCCAAAGCTTTACAGGCTCGTGTGGCCGTGTTTGTTTTTCACAATTCACTATTGGTTGGTGTTGAACAGCCGAAGCAGCAACAAAAGCATTTGAGGCATTGATAGATAGTTATTGATAAACACCATTATAGCTACATAAACGCCCTTGAAGTATTGCTTACGCACCATGACCGTCAGCTCTTTCTAATAGAAACGTCTCAAGCCCCTTTTGCTTCCTAACTGATCTTAGGAACATTTCCTGAAATCAACCTCCTCTGCCAGTCTAACGACAGCCCTGAAGGCACCATCAGATGAACAAATTCATTACATCTCAACAACCCCTGTTGGGGCCCTACGCACCAGCCTCCCTGTTAACCGCCTTTCCCCCTCTTTAGTTTTTAGCATGGCCTCAGCGTTCACAGAAAAATGATACGCATTTTGTTTACAGGAGATTACTATTATCTGAAATATGATGCTTCTCGCCTCCTTCATACAGAGCACAGACACATAATACAGAGGAAATCATAGAGCACTTTTTTATTAGGGTGAAAAATGAAAAAAAGGGCTGGACTCCTGCCCCAAGACATTTTGTGAGCATATTATTTTACAATGCTTTGATCAATTTGTCTGTCAAGCTGGCTGAGATGTGGGGGAGCAGGAAAAAAGCAATTTAGCTTGTGAGGTCCTCAATAGAAATGTACTACAGGAGCCTGTGTATGACATGTTGCATTAGAACCTGACTAGCCTTTATTGCCTGATAATGTCGCGAGGCAATGCTGATATCAATCACCCTTTAACAGCCAGATGTGTTTTTATGAAAAGAAAAAAAAAATGCATGCAGCATTTCTTGGAAAATAATTGATTTAATTCTGAGCAGAGGGATTTCTACTTTTAACAACATAAAAATATTGTGTTGTGGGGAGAAAAAAGAAAGAAAAAACGTGCCCAAAATGTGCTAGAAGCTAAAAATTGTTAAGAACAGACTCTTTGCATATGCTCCTATAGAAAATTGTAATTAATTTTACACGGATAAGCATTCTGTCTCATTTGCATATAAATATAAACAATATATTTGTGCATCTGAATTCCCAGCACACTCGAGTCACGTGAGCTGCCTAAAATCCTAAGTGGCTAAAACCAAAAATTATCATTATATTTCCCAGGCCATAAATCCCCCCTTTTTTTCTCTGACACAAAGCCTTATAAATCTGTGTCTGATTTTTCACAGTGCACATTGTTTTTAGTTAATGATTTTCATCTGTTTGTTGTTGCTGTGATAGCGGGGAAATGTACCATATGCTCCGGCAAAAGACAAATGATTAGCAAATGAAATTCTGGACAGCTGTCTGACTGAAAGTGTTTGGTTGATAGCATTCTGCTACCATAATTAGCTTAAGCTTTGGGTTAATTAACTTTCTACCTGGATATGCATAATAATAGCATTCTGCAGAAAGCCAAGGAGCTTTCAGTATCTCGGCAGCAAGGCATGGCGTTTTATTTTGTATTTCAGCTGCATATTTCAATTTCAAGAGGCGATTTAGCTCGGGAGCATCGTCAAATATTGTAGATTTGACTCCTCAAGCCAGATAATTCTGAAACAATAGGGGCGTATTATGTGGCAGAAATGCCATTTCTGAATGTAATTAAAGCGGATGAAAGCAATCACCAATTTTTAAACGCTTTTGTCTAGCACGAGGCCTACTTGTAAAAAAATACCCATCAAGAGGAGAAAGGAGGCAAGAGAACCCCCAAGTCCTTATATAAGAGGCCTTTGAGACTGAAGTGAAGTACAACAGTAATTAGTCTTTTGTATGAATTTGCTGGCCATGGTCATGATTAGTTAAGGATATGAGAGGACTGCAGGACTGCATTGCTCTTAAGGAGGAGGGTGTTAAAGTCTATTTATCACCAGTTATCCTCACAGCTTTCCATTATCACCGACAACACTGGATGGGGGCCTGAGAACAGCCTAATTGTTCTGAGGTGGAGTGTTTTCGTGTCGAACCTGTCACCCCAGTCGCACTGGCATTCATAAGCAGCCAGACATTTTCCATATATCCAGCCCTAATACCCAAGCTGTCACAACAGCTTTTACACACTACTACCAGCGCTGGTGTGAAATATCTGAGGTGATGCATTTATCGTTTTTCTCACACTTGTGTAGTGTTGTGAATCAATGTCCTGGTTCACACTGAATAGCGGAATGGTAAATGTGTTCCCTGTTTGGGGCCTGTTTACATGATGTGCTCACACACCAGGAAACAACAACTTTTTTTTTTTCCACCATTATAATTTCCCTCTGTCTTCCTCTCCGTCTCTCAGCCGTTCTCGCTCAGTGGGTGTGTTTATATTTAGTCTAACATGTAATTTTAATCAATTTAAATGATTGTTTTTCCAGATATATAGACACAACCATGTGCTTAAGAAACTGCTTGCATTTGTAACTAAAATGCTTTGTCATACAAACGGTGCTCTGCTGAGATATTGAATGAAATCATCAATAAGGCAGGGAGAGACGTTTTGACGTAGTCCCTTTAGAAATGGTATGAATAATTCATTGTGTAATGATATTCAGATGATTTTTGTTCTATTTTTTACTGCGGCCTTAGAATATTGTTTTGCATGTTGTGAAGTGTAGTACTCAGCTGCGTATTCATTAAGGTGCTGCTCCCACTGGCCCTTGGACCCATCTGTGCTCTATGTTTATGCCTCCGTCTCTCGGGACCATCCCAATCAGCCTGCATGTGCCATTTCCTGTGTAAACCAACACCTGTGTAACACACTACCTGTAAACCGCCCATGTAGACGAGACACTGACATTCACTCAGATGAAAATCTGCAAATGTTGTGGTTTCCAAAGCAGACCCTCCAGGGTCAGGACAGGAGCCGAGCGAGAGTTAGCTCTCACTGTCGAGCTGCAGCCAAAAGCAGCTCCTGCACTTTCTTTTTTTTCTGTTGTTGTTGTTTTAAATTTTTTTTTTTCCCTCCCTCCCTGCTGTCGACCGGGAAGTTTTTCAAGCACGAGGGTTGTGCTAGTTTGTTTTAGAACTTGATTGGATTCTATATCTGCAACATGCAGAAGTGTACAGTGTGTGACATACTAACGCAATATGCAGAGAGATGATTCTGCTCTGACATCTTGGAGGGGAGTACGAGTCAATTATGCCCAAGTGTTGTTCTTGCTTATCTTCCTGCGGCACCAAACAAGGATTTAGTCAAGGATTTAGGGGTGAGGGGGCGGTGGTGGGGATCATGGTAAGCGGTTCACAACAAAACACTCAAAACTCCTGGGAGCGGGCACTGATTTAAAAATAAATTACAGAAGACGAAGCGCTAACACTCAAGGGCCCTCAGCAGTGCTGGCGTACACAGGTGAAGATTAGCCTCCTCGCTAATCAGAGGAACAAGGCAGTAATTTGCTCTGAACACAGACAGTAATTAGGACTTGGTGACACTGGATTCCCATAATGCCTTTGTGCTTGACGTGGTCAAATTTTGACAGAGGCTATCCATGCAGGGTCACTGTCCCCCCAGTCTCTCGGCCCTCTTCAGTTGAGGCTCTAAAAGGTCCCTGCAGTTACAGGGGATCCCTAATGTACTTTGTGCCTCCCTCACTGGCTCCTTACCATTCGGGTAATTGGAATCTCTTACTGTGGCACTTGAGAATAGAGGCTAAAAACGCTATTTGAAACTGCTCAGTAGTCTGTTGTAGATAAACATTGCTGCGTCGGGGTGTGGATACACTACATAATGGAGTAAGAGTTAAGGCTCTAGTAATACATGCCTTCACTGACTCCTGTGGCTAGCCAGTTGGGAGAAGACCTAATTGTTGTGTGCTTTGTTGCCTCCTGTACTGTGTTTTACCACCACCTTTATGTATCGGAGTGAGTGTTGTGGCCTCTTCGGTGGACATTCGCTAATAAGAGTTGTTGGATATCTGGAGAGCAGTTTATACGGCCCAGTTGTTTTTATTTTGAAACTGCAGAGCACAAAAACGTGCGCCCCACAACAAAATGAGAAGCATTCCTTACAGCTTACCACTCGGAAAGCTCTCGACTTTACTGCTGCAGTAGCTAGATAGGCATCTGAATGATCTTCAAACGGTTGAACAAGCTGCATTGAGCAAGTGGCTTACAATTGTATCACAGCCTTTGGCTCAGAGACCATCAGGATCTTGACATTCATAGAGACATGCTGTATTTTTTTCCCTTTTTAGACAGTCATTTTAGGCTTTTTTCATGCTCTCTTGAGTCTTTGACGTCTGCGAGTTAAGTATCTGGAGCTATAAGGCTGAGGAAAATATTGGACTGCTCTTGGCCTTTTCTATTTCATCCTCTGACCCGCCATGTTACCCATGATCGGTGAAGGAGAACTCTGGCAGGCTGTGTCAAAAGTGACAGCCGATCGAGTCAGGATGAGCGCCATCACGCTTCACAGGATGGAGGCATGAGTTCTGAGTTTTTCCCCCTTTTTGTGCAATATACCATTACACCCTTCGCCAGATTCCTTTCAATTAGATCCTGTGGTTAACCTGTTCCATTCTTACGACTGCAGCTGATAGAAAAAGTCTCACTGAAGTCTTGTGCAAGCACAGATACACAATATGTTAAAGAAAATTGACAAATTTAATGTCAGCTCTTCCTTTTTTTCCCCCTTTGTCTCCTTTGATTGTTTCTTCCAGGTTGAATGAAATAACCTCCAACGTTATATAAATGCTCAATTCATTCTTTATATTAGAGTTGGAAAATAAGTAGGACTCCAAATGACTCCCACTTTACGCTGCAATGATTTATGGTAATTGGAAATTGATTGTGACAGGAGCACAATATTAGAAATTTTCTCAAATCACAATCTTCTATCAAGGGAAATATTCTTTTTAGTGCAGCAGGTCCTGGCTACTTTGAAATTAGTTTCTTATTTCCTTACTTGTGATGAAACGTGATGAACGTCTGAAGGACATGGAAAAAAGAAAGTATGATTTTTAACCAGTCAAAGAAAAATAAAGAATAAAGAAATTGTTTATTCAAACTTAAAACCTCTTGTTCCACATTGTTATTAAAATCATGTTTATAGTCTCTGCTAATTATAATTCTTAGATTTTATACAGGGGATGGCAGTTACTTTAAGACAATATAAAGATCGTGCCTCCTCTGAGAGTTTCTTTGTAATTAGCTCCACATTTATTACACATCTCTAATCTCTCATTTGAAGGGCAGACTTTCTAATGTGCCAGTCTGGACTCTGCGAAGATCATGTGATGCTGCTTGATTTGTGATTCACTGAAGCCTGAAGCGACTGGAAATGTTGCCAGTGCAGGAGCTACATCTCCACTGCCCTGCATGCTCTTTAAAAACAATCCCCCATCGCACCTAGAGGTGACAGACTTCAGCTCGACTGATGTTGTTCCACTTTTATTTATTTATTTCGGTGTTGTTTACTGGCCATAACATGTACTGCATTGCATTAACTTTTACTACTGTCAATGTTGTATCACTCAAAACACCTTTAAAGCAGGCGCATCCATATGGGGCGGGGGCTGAGGGGGGTGAGGGGAAAATTAGCCATGGTGACAAGTCTGAAGTGTGAGCTGGAGGTCAAAGGTGCCAAGCCTTAAGCAAAGGTGCTCTAGCCTTTGTCCGGTAGATTGTAAGGGCCTGCGGGTCCAACAGGAACATTTCCACACACAATATCCCCGAGCTGTCAGTGTGCAGCGGCTGGAACATCCTCTCAGAGAGAAAGAGGGGGTGGGGGGGGGGTGGGGGGTAGCGGGAGGAAGAGGAGGGAGGAGGCGCATTGGGGTGGATGGGGTGGTGGTAGTGGGGAGGGGGGGGCAGAGAGGGAACAGTGGCCTGAAGATCCTTGCTGAGAGAAAGAGGGATGGGGGGATGGTGGGTGTGTGTCGGGGGTGTCGGTGGTGGGGAGCCAAAAGAGCTGGAGTGGGAGGATAGAGAAATAGAGAGGGGGGGGAGGAAGAGGAGGGGAGGGATGGAAAAGGAGAGACAATGACAAGTAGGGGCTGGCTGGGCACTCACCCATGCCGACAGAGATTGCCATGAGCCATGGCCATTGTTTGAGCCGGTCTCAGCGCAGGACCCGCCAGTGGGTTTCCGAGTTTTCACCACTCAACTCTAAACTGCTGCGCGGGTTTATTTAGAAATGAGAGTATTTACACCTTTTACTGTATTTACACCCACTGTTAAACGGCACCCGGGAGACTTCCATCGTGCCGCTACAAACTAGCGGGCAGAGCGGCTCTCTGAAAAACTGACCTGCTCAGTCATAACACTCCAGTAAACCTCAACTTCACATGTCCAATATAAAACGCTGCTCAAACTGTGACCTGCAGAAGTGTAAAAACACTTCAGGGCCGTGTTGTTACGGCGGGCAAGAGAGAGACGGTCTGTGTGTTTAACAAAGTAAATGTCCATTATTAATACCATACAGGATAAGCCAATTTTGAAAAAGGGGCACTTAAATGGTGATATTATTTATTTATAAGTCCTGTACACCAGTTAATGGAATTGGCGGCCTGCTTTAGATCCACAACACAGCTTGAGGTCCACTTTGCAGTAATGCACATGCTAAGAGAAGACCTTCCCTGTTGGGTCTTTAAGTGTCAAATATGGGTCAGTCTGCTTGCATTGACCTGGGGGGTGGTCAGCAGCGGAGAGAAATTCAGCTGTTAAGTGATGCCAACTCAACCATCGGCAAATTCCTCCAAGCATCTACTCTTGCTAAGATGCGCGTCCAAGTGCAGAGCTTTGCTGGCCAGCATCACTCTGGCCAAAAAAATCCATTTATTCTTGTCATGAACTATAAACTAGACTCAAGCAGAGTTGAAACTGTTGTTAACGCCGTGCTCTTAACTTTTTTTTTTTTTCTTTTCTGGAAACAGCTGCAAGACTTTTGAAAAGTCTCTCACTCTTGTTTTTCCAGGAACTGGTTCCGCTTGTTTTAAGTTGGTTGAAATAAAGTGTTCGCGCTGGTTCGTACGACTCGACAATGTTTTCTTTCATATTCTATCACGCTGCACTTGGTATATATATATATCTACTGTAAAAAAAATGTCTGGATTAGTGTCTATTTTCTTGAACTTCTTTCTGTCTTTCATAGCTCTTGCATTTGTCACCACTGAGTGACAGGAGCGAAGCCAAAGTGCGTAACTTTAGATTTTAAGCACGTCTTGATTAACAACTTTTGTTTCACTCAGCAAATTATGTCATCTTGCATCTGTGTCACCCGTGGCGTGTTATTACACTCTCGTGGCACATTTTAGCGCTGTTCAACCAAGAATCGGGTATTATGATTGCTCCTCTGATCCCCACCTCACCTCCCCATCCTGCCTTATATCCCTCACAGGAGCGACGGGGCCCCCCTGAGCTGTGTGGTCAACGATAGCCCGGCAGAAACGAGCCCCGAGTTGCAGCGCTGCGTTGAATGGCTCCAGGCGTACTTCAGTGAGCCGCAGACCACTGGGAGACTCCCGCTCCCTGCCTTTCACCACCCCGCCCTGCAAGGAGGTCTGTCATGGATAAATATTTGCAGAGCCATGACTGGGATCAGGCTTTCACTCTTAATTGTCAGTTACATCACTTACACTCACTGGCTCACTGTGTTATAATGAAGTATTTTATGGCTGAGAGAGAGAGAGGGAGAGAGAGCGAGGGAGGGAGAGCGAGAGTGAGAGGGAAAGCGAGTGAGTGGGTGAGAGAAGGAGAGAGAACAGAACACAGAGCTGTAACTTGGTTCAGTAATCTGTGGCAGCTCTTACCACGCGTGTTAGTCTTGGCAAGCTTTTCCATGATTCTTGGCACATTCTTTGAAACTGATCGAATTCCACTCTTGACATTTTCAGACAGGAAGCTCTTTTTTTTTCTAATGAGAACATGTGAATGGTGGTAAAGTTTGAATGAGCTTATTGTTGGCTTGACCAGTCACCTAGGGCGAGTAAAATGAAAGCACCCCAAAAATGGACAATTAGTGTCCTTTCAACTGGAAGCTGTGGCTGCGGAGTGAGTGATTGAGGGCGCTGAGGAAAGAAACGAGGATTTAATTATCCCTCCAGTTTTTTTGTTTTTTTTCGGGAGACAAACAATACTCGCAGCCCGACAACTTTTTTTCTATTTTTTCAAATCATAAACTTATCACGCTTGTGCCGTTTCCCAAACAATTCCAGGCAGTTTCTTTGTCACGCCGAGATGTTCATCGCATCTTAACTTAAAGATTTTTCACGAGTGCTCATTTAAAGTCAGAAGCACACCTACACGGGAAAGAAAATAACTCTAATATATGCATTTAACAATTGTGCTTCTCTTCCTCTGCAATCAGGCCTTAGCTGCTCTCTAATTTCATGCAGATCTGCAGTGCTTGAGTGATGGCATTTTCAATGAGCAGGTACTCCATCGAGACCCTGTATACAGCTATGAGTCCCACGCTCCCGCAAAGGCAATGCAGAAATACATCAGGACCAATTACGATATCAACTTTCAGTGTGATTCCCTTCGCCACCAAGTGCTTGTGTACCAGCCCCAGGCTCTTTCAAATCGCATCTCATCTGAAGTCTTTGGGGTTTTAATTAAATTTCAGGATAGATGGAATTCTTCATTAGTACCTGATCTGAATAGGTGATTGTGCTGTGTTCCACCTCTCTCCCTCGCCTGTTGTTTTGGGGCTCAGTAAATACAGGGTTTAGGCTTCGATTGCTCTCAGTAGTCAGAACCATAGGCCATGCCAGTATAAAAATGTTAAATGTGAGCATCAAGAGTATTTGTCTTTTGAGAGAGGAAAATAGAGTTTTTTTATTTATTTTTTTGCTTGTTGATTCACAAATATTAAGGATTAGTTTTTTTTTTCTGTACAAATTCCTACTCGATCTAGTCTCCGCCGCCGCCACTTGCCTGGGAACAAAATACAAGTTTAATCAGGTCATTACAATCTGTGACAACCAACTTTTGTTTGCTCAGTTATCTTGTGGGAGAAGCTGAACGCGACAGCGCTCTCGCAGCACTTGTCATGTTATATTGAGTTGTGACCTTCACTTGAAGTGTTGCCATGTTTATTTACACATTTCTGACAAAACAAGCCACTTTTCATATTAGCTGTCACAATATACCTGAGCAACAGAGGTGACATGAAAGGAGACGCGAGTTGCAGTTTTCTATACTGTCTGACTGATTGTCATGCGCGACATCACACGCAAGTTTGGTCGACGGGTAGAGGGATGGCGAGTGTCGTGCTCCGTGAACATGTGTATGTTTGTGTGTGTGTGCGTGTGCGTGCACTCACGTTAACCCCCCCCTTCAGAAAAACACAGACACCATCGTGAGTTCTTAAAACGATGCATATTCTTATCTCATTAATTATACATCCATATGTAACAGACGAGAGGATCTTAGTCTCGGTAAGCGGCACAGGGAATGTGCGGGGAGGGGGCCAGGCAAAGGGGGGGAAGGGCGCTCTTCAAAGCCCAAATGACTGTGTTCCTGCAGGAGCCTGAACCTCCCCCTGTGCACAGCACAGGGCGAGATGAGACACTCACCAGGACTCGCCCCTGTGATGTGGAGAGGAATTAGGGAAATGAACGTTTTCAGAATATCGAATAATCAGAGAATCATCAGCACCCCGTCAGCCTTCAAAAGTATGGATCCCTCAAGACTCAAGAGACACTTTGACTGGGAGTCAAAGTCTTCCCTCCCATTAGACACAAAGGATAATGAGGTAGCTGTATTTCCACTATTGTCTTTTTATTCTCACAGCCATGTATGAGGTGACTGTCAGCTGGAAGTCATCTCTCCAAATCTATCATTAGCAGGGCTGATGGAATTCAGTTCACAGTTTTTTCTCTCTCTCTCTCTCTCTCAAATTGCCCTCATATACAAAATTATGAGCAAATCCATCATACATGTCAATATTTCATAATCGCTAGAACCGTTCGATTTTACTCCGGGTCAATCTGTCTCTGCCGCTGCAGTGGCCCAATCACCTGGCTGCCTGGTAGGTAATGGTCTGTGACACAATTACGGGATGTCTGTAAACATGTAAGTGGTTCCTCTCAACTTTTATTTAAACAATTGACATCACTGCACCCCGATCTAAAGAGGGTCCTGACCCCAGACACACCATATTAGGCTCTTTATGAAGTATGGGGCTCGGGGACTGCTCTCCAAATCATTGCTGGTCACCTCGAGTGACCCACATGAAGTCTCTGTCACTAACGCTGATGAGGGCAAAGTTCTTTAACCTCTGCGCCAGCAGATGAAAGCGCAGACACTTGATTTGTCCAGAACTGTTGGAGATGTGAAATCTTCCAGGAGAAACGGCTGCTCGGGATTTGTAGAAGGTGCAAACAGCACCGCAGCTTGTTGCTCGGTCTGCTGCCGTGAGACCGACTCTGGTTGTTTGTCAATAACGTTCCCATCAGCGGGGATTTGTCTTCAGCCATCGTCTGGGCAAGTTGTCGCCAACCCACCCGTGACAAAGCGATATCAATGTGTACCGCTGCACATCATGTGGCCAAATCAGGGCTTTATGAGGGTGAATAATGCATAAAAGAAATTTCAGGGGTGTATCTTATCTCCTCATAACATTAAGTCTGTCTGCGTAAGAGCCCGTCATCTCGTTGACAGCGTGATTATTACCTGAAAAATTATTAAACAGTACCTACGGGCCCTGTTCAAGACAAAGAACTCACATGGGTGTGCATCAATCAAATGTATCCCCTTTAGGTTTTACACTTATTCCCCCCAGTTTAGGCAAATTGCCTTGTTCGCGTGGCTTTGTGTAGCGGAGAGTGACTATAAGGTAGCGAGGGAGCCTGGGGAGCAAAGGATGTTCACTCTGTAGAAGAGAGACAGGGGTGTGACATGTTTTCACACAATGCCAATTTAGAGGGATTTCTCATAGATCACTTGTCATGTGCTCTCTTAGACCATATAAATGAGAGAGAATGGGAGATCACTAATTGAATTTTCATGACTGAGTACATGTATATACTGGAAGAAATTCACCCCCTCTTGATAACGAGACTATTGTTCCTCATCTTGCTCTCTGTGCTTAAAAAAAAAAAAAAAGGATGTTGTTCGCTCGCTACATGAGCTCGGTGCATCGGTGTCTTAAGGTTTCGAGATGCTTCAAACACTTTTCCCCTTTTCTTTAGCAATCAGAGACAGAACAAACATGCCTCTCAGTCACTGCCTGGTAATCCAGAAAAAAAAGATAATGCTAGTGCTAAAGTGCTAATGAAATCAAAGCCGTTAATGTGGTCGGTTAAGCTGCGGATGATTTGAAGAATTCTGCCATTTAAGTGAAGATGATATAATGAATCTACTCTGAATAGAAAGCAATTAAAAGGACAAATTGGTCTGATTAACCTCAAAGTCATCCCACTGCCACAAATGGTGTGCAACATTCAAATTATTATTATTAAAAATCTGGAGCAGATTTGCAGTCTTTTTGGCCTCTCTTAATCCTTTTAAATGAAGGAGCGAACTTTTTTAATTTTAGCTGTGACCTTTTCAAAGCATAACCTAGATTTTTCTGCCATAGAAATAATTTTCTCACATCAGCTTCTGTAGCATGCTAATACTGGTTCCGAGGTCAACCGGAGGGACTTGGGTGCATTTGGTTGTTTAATGAGTATTGTAAAGAAGAAAAAACGGCACTCGTGCAGATCACCTCTGAAGAAGCCCTGCACCTCAAACACGTGTTTGTGCATAATGGAAAATTATGAAGTGGATCAAAATGTAGAGATGTGTCAAACTTTTTGATTTAAAGTCAAAACACTGGTTTATTTCAGACGTGTATAATCCACCTCGCACTAAACTCTTGTCAGTCAGCCGTCTCCGTTTGATTAAACCAGGGGCTCTCGCCTTTTCTCTTCTCTCCTCCTGTCTCCCGCTCTTCCCCTCTGTCCTCTGCTTTGTGGGGAAGACGCGTTCACCAGCCGCGTGCTGCACGTACTTCAGAGGGATGTGAAGTTTGGAGAGACAGTCTCGTACAAACGCCTCGCCGAGATGGCGGGAAACCCCAGAGCGGTGCGAGCGGTGGGAGGGGCCATGAGGAGGAACCCGGTGAGTGTGCTTGACATTGATTGACAGGCTTCTCTGTTACGTACTTGCCTTATGTTGGACAGGGAGAGTGATTATGTTTTAGTTTAATTTGATTTTAATGGTTACTGCGTCTTTATGGGTTGTGTGCATTAGTGGACAAACAGTGGAGCTGCCTATAGTCAGAAGTTAATTAGTAATTTAATATGCATAATAAATAAGGAATTTAATAAGACGCACAGGAGACACCATGAATGACTCACCTACAGTATTAAACATGGAGCTCCAACAATTTAATGAATGGCTGAAAATTAATCTACTGGTATTTTTTATATTAATAATATGAGCAAGTACTCAAAAATGTGAGGATTTGCTGCTTTTCTCTGTTTTATGCAAGTAAACGGAATCTTTTGATTTCAATTTGTTGGTGATAAAAAGAAGAACGTTTCAGATTATCACCTTCGAAACTGATAGGTATTTTTTTTAAACAATTTTTTTATGTTTTATAAACCTAACAGTTAATTGAGTATGAAAATAGTCGTCAGTTACAGCTCATATGAAATATTCCTGCGATGTAAATTTTAAATGTAATTTTGATCATTTGCGAGCAAGACGCACAAGTTGTTATAGATTTAAATGTTTTATGTCAAATATTTTCTGCTTTAAATTCATATAAGTTTTGAAAATGGTTAATTGAACAAATACATGAATATATAAATAAACAAGCACAGAAACAAATAAATAGTTATGAAATCTATACTTTCTGTCATCAAATAATTACTCAACATTGAAACTACATAAAAAACATGATATTATATAGAAGAGAGGCACTAATTGCAAAAGACAAGTTGTGTTTACCACTGACATTTCCCATTAAAATGCGTTTTTAAGAGTCCTCCTTGGTGCATTACATGTGTTGTGAAGTGTAGGTGTTCGAATACGTGCGATGACGAAACAGCCGCCTCCCGCTGAGAAGTAAAACTCTACCTCCAGCGCGATTTTAAGCCCACACCTTTTGTTCCCGTCCTCTCAAAGTCTTTACTGTAGATGTTCACTGCAAATCTCCGATTCTTGCAGGAAACCTGGCCCGCATCATTTTGCCCGTGAATCCACTGTGTACAAAATGGAGGGCTAGAGGGCAAGTGGTGTGTCTTCTTTTGATCAAACCCTTTGATCAAAGCCCGTTTAGCTCTGCCCATGTAGTGCTGTGGGCACCACCGGTGTGCTCTGTGAGGCAGAGGAGTCTTCTTGTACAGAAATGCAGCCAGTGAGATGTTCTCTCTCATATGTGCAGTGAAATATCTTGTGTACAACCTCACACTCAGCCCTGTGTTTCCCCTCCGACACCGTTTTTGCGATTAAAGAAGGGAAGTAATTTATAATGACAAAGCAGGTTTATAACACAGAGTAGATACAGACAAACCAGAAAAATAGCAATTTTCTGCATGTTTTTCACACTAGTTTCTCTACCTACTTTATGCATTACGTTAGCCATTGGCATTGCTTCTGGATGGCTGTCGAATACTTCTCAGTCTTGTGTTTTACAGACATTTCTTTCCTTTCGTCAGGGAGGCTGGGAGCCTGAGCCCTCAGCTCCTGATACAGATCCAGAGTCAGATTGTCAGTGTCAATTACTTGTCAGAAGCGCTGCTCCGTTCGGGCTTCAGCTGTGAAAAGCTCAGTGTGTTCAATCGATCCTCTCCTCTCTGTGGCACTTCTTCTTCACCAGGATTTGAGTATTGATAAGCCTGGTGTAGTGCTCTTTTCCCCCCAAGTGAAGAGGCAGATCCGAAGGCCTTGAGGGTACCCAGCTCTCCCTCCAAACCCGGGGAACAGTATTGATTCGAATACTGGAGCAGTATTTCTCTGTCTGCAAGGTTAATCTGGGGCTCGGAAAGTTTTATTGCTGTTGATATGGGAGCGGGTTTAATGATGGATTTGAACTGAAACACACTGCACGCCCCAACTTTTTTCTCTAAAAGGCTGGAGGTGCAGCCATCGAGTCAGGATAACTCATTTAAATTGGAGAAATATCGTCACAATGCACAGGAACAAAATGAGGGAAACATTAAGAACATTTTACAAGAAGCATTTGCTGTGATTCTTTCCAACCGTTGCCACTCTCCTTGTTCTGGATTCACAATGATCGAAGTGTTTTAGGCTTGCTTGTTTAATCTTTCTCCAGCCATTTAGTTTACAAAGAACTCGGGACCCCCCTGGCATTCGTCTGCAACAAGAGTAAACGCTCCACCGACTTCCTCTTTTTAATGATCACAGGGTTATCAGATCTTAATGTTGACACCCTCTCGATTGAATATTCATCCTGCTGGTGTTTTTGCCCATTAATTTTTGATTGCTTCTTTGCTTTACACTATTAAAGAGTAAAAAACATTTATACCCAAAGACTGAGCCATCACCCTGAATGTGGATTTGTGCAGGATCAAACTAGACACCTCTGGTGTGGCACTTTGTTTTCATGCAGCGCATGAACATAAAAAGCAAAGAAAAAAGTGCAGATTCATATTTTCTGCATGTTAGTTACTTTTAAGTCACATCGTTTATGTGATAAATCAGAGATATTGTCATACGTGTGTGTATCTGCTGCCAGCATCTCCAGCTGCTGTGGTGCAGTGACAATAAACGTCAACCAGAGAATAAGACGGCAGTTGATTTTTAGAGTTCCAATAATATTTTATTCTATTTTTATTTTTCTACTGAGGCATCATAACATATTTAAATGTGTATATACTAAAAAAAGCTTTTTGCATTCTGAAACAATTGCATAAATTGGAAAATGGTTGTTATAATAAAAGCAAAATCAAACATTTTGAAAGTGTGTCCGAAAACGTTCTTGCATAATATTTGCTAAAGTTGCACATGTTTATTTCCTCCGAGTTGAATTCCTCTCCCTGTCTGTTTGTGCGTGTGCCAGGTTCCTCTCCTCATTCCCTGCCACAGAGTCATTTCGAGCAGTGGACAGAGTGGGCCGTACATGAGCGGCAAGGGCGACCATCTCAAACAATGGCTGCTCACCCATGAGAGGCAGAGAGGGGAAGGCTAAAGCATGACAGGCCAACTGTCCTTCATTCAGTCCACACACACACACACACACACACACACACACACACACACACACACACACACACACACACACACACACACGCTCTCACACAAGGCCAGTATTTTTTTTTTTAGGAACACAAAACAGGGCCATAAAGTTTAGCGTGCTTGGCACACACTATGGAACAACTGGAGCTTCTTGTAAATATTCATTTTATACTCCTTTTTTTTAAATCTAAGAATAGAGATGCTGCATTGTTAATGTGATACAGAGTTGTTGCAGAATTAGAATGTACAAAAATAACTTAAACAGAGAACAGTAGGAATTACAAACATATGCTCCCGTGGGTCTCTGTTGCCGTTTGCCAGATAGTGCTGGAATGGTTTTTCTAAAGAATTATTATTCCCTTAAAAATATGTCTCTTGCATTGTTGTTGTTGTTGTTTTTTTTTTCCTAAGCAGAATTAGTCTTTGTACCTCTCGTTGGTTTTTTAATTTCCTGCCAAGTGAATGCTTTGTTCAACATCCAGTGATAAAGGCTCTGAATTTTACTGCTACAAAGCTTTGTAGTGAGGCATTTGTTTTGTCTTCATTTAGATCTCATTGTTTGCTCTCGCCTTATAAACCACCTAGAGAAGAGATGTCTTCTATGCATTATATACTGTGCTTGTGATACAACAGACATGCTTAAATAAATACATCTCAAAATGACAAATCTTGGCTTTTCATCATTTTAATTGTATTTAATTTAAAAATTGATTTCATGTAGCGTTCCCTCACTTCCGCTCATAATTAATTATGCTGTATGTCTTCTCTCTCTCTCTCTCTCTCTCTCTCCCTCCCCGCTGCAGCTCTGGATGTCAGAGCTCCTTCTTTTATTTCTGAGTGGTGTTTTCCATTAGAGGGCAGTACAGAACGGGAAACAGAAATCAACATTTCAACCTTGAATTCATCCTGCACATTAAATCTGTAACTTAAATGTTTATTATGTTATGTTATTTCCATCACAGATGCTTTAAAAAAAAAAAATCCCTCTGGGATAAATTATTCGTTCCTAAAGAGACCATATGGAGAGGTCAGCAGTGGGAGCGTGTGTTTAGAAAAATCACTCACTTTAATTGAGTGTGTCCTGTTTTTTCATGTTCTTCATTTTCTCACAATTATCTGGTGTAAATTGACAGTTTAGTTTTTTCTTCCCCCTAAATTCTCCATTCTCCTCACTGTCGAGTGCAGCTCCAGAGTGACCCTTACTTGCCCATAGTTATTCCTCCTCTGTTCAGCCCAGGTAGCCTAATAATCCGCCCTCCAAAAATAACCCCGGCTCTAACCTTTACCGAACCAATTCAAGTGGCCCACTCGCTGAATACATTTGAACTTTGCTGCATTTTTGAATTTCTTATCCGATCAGCTCCGTGTGGCTGTCCTCGCCGTGCAGCTGGACTCACTTACTCTGCCATCGGAGCACCATTCCAGCGTGGATGTGGAGGCAGCAGACAGGCAGATGAAGAATGAGACTCAGTCTGTGGTTTCACAGAGGGCTAATGATGCCTGTGGTGACTACAGGCTACAGTCAGCCCCCTAACGAAGGGAGCTGTGACACAGCCACAAGGGGTCCCATTTAAGCCGGGCGCACTCTGAAGTGCACTGTAAGCACCCTCCTTTTTTTTTGCTCGTGGCTAAGTAAATTCTATGGAATGCTGCGAATTTAGCAACTAGACTACTGATGTCTGTGGAGTTGTGCAGCTGACGTTAAAAAACAAGTCCGGCATCAAAGCGTCAGACGTGCTGCCAGTAATTGGCCGTGTAATTGCATAGGTACCCACGGAAAGTCTTTCAAATAATAACTCACACTTTTTATTTTCTCAATTTTGTTTTTCTTTTACAATTTCATGGTATTTTGGTATTTATCTGTATTAGTCGCTGTGTTATTGTTATGTCTGTATTATTTTGTGGCTGTAATTTTACCGTGTGTACCACTTCCGTATCATGCCGGCTCAGAGATAAAAAGGAATTAGATGAAAAGAGGCTGAGACGATCTCATCATCCGCACTGTTAATCTCTGTGAAACCTTTAATTTTGGCCTAATATCAGCCTCCATTTCAAGGAGAGGGAGTACACGAGTGCGTGTGCGCGTGCGTGTGTGAGTGTGAGAGCGAGCATGTGGCCATGCGTGTTGGTGTGTGCACATGTGTATGTCCATATGTGTGTGGGTGAAGTGGATGATATTGAGTCTGACTTCATAAATCACCCAGACACTGATAAACTCCCCATGCACCCACACACCGCTAATGGGCAACCCTTAAGGAGTGTGAGTGTCTCGTGCGGCGTTTGATTCAACATTTATTAACCCCCTCACACACACACACACACACTTTCTCTCACGTACTATACACACTCATTTGAGCCCCAGAAAGAGCGAGGATGTGGTTGGTGGCATTGGCAGCGTTAGTGCGGGGCTTTGACCTGGCCGGGCCGTATTAATCATAGAGAGAAACAGCAGTAAGATACATTTTAGCTCGTGCAGCCACAACAACAACCTCCGCATTTCCTAACATTAGTTTCCCTCTCGTAACTTATATCCTGTCTACAACTCCCCACTTCCCATCTCATATCCTGGCACCCCTCCTCATTACAGAGCAATTTTCTGCCCCCGCATCAAATACAAACACTCTGCGAGCTTCCATCTCGTGCTCCTCATACATGTCGGCTCATAACTCTCCTGTTATCATCACCTGCGCCCCTCGGTACGGGTCTCAAGCTTAGTGGGGACCCTGCATAAGTTAATCCCGCAGTCACACCAGTGATTCATAAATAGCTGCTTCTTTAAAAAGTTTGCAAGAAAAAACAATAAGGGTAAAACTTTTTGGAGCATATGAACTCAGCTGCAAGCCATGCACGGCTGCTGGGAAGGCAGAGGAGTATCCGGCATGCAGATAGGCAGTGTCCAACAGTCAGATAGACACGGGGATAGATAGCTGGATAGACAGACATTAGAGTGGGGCTTGGCTGCGCTATCAGGTTTCCTCCCCCTCTGTCTCTCTGCCGGGACAGCCTGGCCTCGGAGGCCCTGACACCGAGGCACCACGCAGCCAGCCGCGACAGCTGCCACAGCAGCATCTAATACCAACACACTCCACGCTACGCCACAACTACAAAGAGGAATATCATTTCAAACATGGCATACTTTGATGCTCCTGTAATGATCTTTGTGTTTTGAGAGAATAAAGCGGGAGGATGGAGGGATCTCGCGGTGCCTTTTTTATGTTTTGTTTCTTAAGAACAAAGGGACCCTCCCCCCCCCCCCCCCCCCCTCCGCATAAGCAAGTTTAGGACAGTGGCAATGAGACGGAGCAGGATTAAATGAGAAAGTAAGAGAAACACCGAGAGGTATCAGCATGTGGGTGTGTGTGCTTTAGCAACCTTGTATCAGTGTGTCATTGTAACCTTATGAACTCGAGTGCTGGTCTGGGGGTCTCTAATTAGGAACGGCTGATGAACGGCCATACATTACGTGAGAGGGGAGGGGGGGGGGGGGTTGCCTGTGATTGTGTATCCCTGCGTGTATCAATCTGTGACTATGTGCGCCGGTTGTCAGCGAGGTAGGAGAGTGTCTCAGCGTGGAGAAAGTGCAGGTCTAGCCTTGGTCATGTTGACGGAGGGGCGGCACTTCAGAGGCTCCAGGACCCCATGGCACCAGTCTCCCCAGTCCCCCAGACAGACTGGGAGCATCTGGGCTCTGTCAGCGCCTCTGGCCCCCGCAGACTCCGATCTATATGACGGGGGAGAGGAGTGGATTGGATCAGGGAGAGGGGAAAATATGAGCCAGATTCCTCTGCCTGCCTTGTGCAAATGCATGCTTTGCCAGTTCGCATATTTCACGTGTGCATGTGTGTGTCTGGTTGTATTAAGGCCTGATAACAGGTCATAGTGATTAATTTTGCATGATGGAAGATGGCGGGTTATTGATTAGCGACTAACGTTGGAAGAACTCTCTCTATAAAGTCTTCAATTAAGCATTAATTAAAAGTGTGAGGCTAAAAATATGCAAAGCCGGTTCTGAGCGAAAACATCAAGATTGGACGGACAGATATCATTCCAGAGTTTCCTTTACGAAAATGATTTGATCGAGCGCTACCACACGGAAACCGATCCGCACACTTGCCAACACTAATTAATCCATACACTAAATTAGGAATATAAATTGTGGTCCCAATTTAACAAGGTCAGTCTTAACTTCTCCCTTTACACTTTATTTAACTGTGTAGGGGAGGGGAGAAAAAAGAAGCCCTATCAATGTGCTTCGCTTATTATGATTGACGATTGATGATTAAGTCCTCCAGCTGACACACACCACCAAAGCCGGTGAGTTGGAATTGGATGTGACACATACACAGTTCTGCGTGTTAGGTAATTCGTTGACGAGGGGCCAAATTCATTTATGGAACAGCGGTATTGGCAGGCATGGACACTCTCTGCAAAAACAACGATAATCACAGAGGTTTGGCGCGGCGTGACAAGGACTCTTCAGGGAAAGGCCCTTACACGCTGCTTTGTTGGCCATTCCTCCCTAAGATGGAGGGAAACATCCGCCACTGTTCTTAAGATGAGAGTCGCTCGGAATCCAGAGGAGGAGCGGAGAGGTTCCACGCGAGGTGTGGACGGTGTCCAAAGGGCTCGATTAGCATTTGTTGGACGGCATCGCTGGAATTACAATATATGGAATGTGTACATTTTTTTTAAAACATGTACATTTCGCTGCAGCTTTTCACTTTTTTTTTTAAGGGGGAAGCAATAAGTGATTATTTGTCCTTTTTGTGCGGAATGGATGAAATAAAAGCTCTGATAAATCCTCTGTAATGAAACATGAGGGGGACCCTGTCTCAAGCCATTTAATCTCTTTTCACATTCTCAATTTTTTCTGCTAATGAGCCTTATTGACAATCAAACAGAAGCTGTCATCCCCCAGGATGCAACACTCCCAGCCCCTGCGTGTTTGTCATAGTGTCCTGGCAATCAGAGCCGCCTGCAAGACCAGGCTGGCAGTTAGTGGTTCTCACAGCAGCACTGCCTGAAAATGGCACACTTCCTGTAGAGTTGCAGCTGCCACCTCTGCTACTTCCATTACTTTCTATAGCATGCAGATGTTGTATCAACATTCCCTGCCAAGGGGACTGCAATAACTGTGAGATTCATGCCATGTTTCAGAGGCACGTCAATTTCTCAAGTGGCACAATTAAAGAGGGAAATACAGTACCAGGTTTTTCACAGGCGCTGAAATCGGAAAAGGGCTTTTTCACTTTTTTTTTTTTTCCAAAGGGGGGCCTGTTTCATAAGGGTTCAGAAATCCACCCGATTTTTACTGCCCTTTTCCTGAGTTGAGCTGTTCTGTGCGCCTTTGTGCGGCAGACCTGTCGTGACCCACAGCGGATATGGAAATGGGGCTAAGGTTTTATGGGCCAAACGGATTGGACACAGTCAAGCTCAGGGGGCATGAATATTGGATGTTATTTCTGCTCCCTTTTTATGTAATCCATTGCCAATACATTATTAATAGATGATATCATATCCAGAACTACTGGACAAAGCACTACAGAGCGGTGCTATGAAAGGAGCTCTATGTGGTGGAGACTGTGGCAGAAAATACAGTTCTGGTGATATTATTTTATCGCTGTGGACTAACACTCTCTGACTAGGCAATCTTCACAGTGTAGTGTTCTTTGGACAAAGCGAAGTTCATAGAGGGGAAATACGGTGAATACTGTATTTCCACCAGGGGTGAATCCCGTATTTGTGGGTTTGAGGTGCACTGAAACATTGATGAAGTATCAGATGACACCCAAATACAAGTTTAATGGATTTTAAAGCACCGAGATACGTTGCTCATCCTCCTCTACTGCGGTGAGTGAAGTGGAAATCTTTCCAAGGTTCTGGAGGTCTCGTTGCACTGCAGACTCCCAGTGTACGGTAGCAGGGGAGCCGCCTCTTATCTGATGTACCAATTCACAGACAGGAGACTAATCTGGGACTTCTCCTTTTTTTTGGGAAAAAAAAAAAAAGGTCAGATTCCCTGTTTTTGATTCAAATGTGAAATTGTTCAAAAAAGGTCAGATTCCCTATATTGATTCATCGTGAACCCAAAGTTATGATCTCTGGTTGCCAGTGAAGTTTTTATGAGTCACAGCAGCAGTATCCTACTCGTGTGTAAACTTCACGGGAGTTGCAGCTGCCTCTTTTTTTTTTCTTTCTTCTTCTTCTCCTGCACAAAACACATCGCTCAGCGGTTACACAAATCCTGTCTGTCCGAGAGCAAATCCTTAAAAAGTACTTCTCAGCACTGCCCATCGAGCCCACAAGACAAACCACGATCCACCTTTTAGTTTTACGGCCCGTCTTAATACTGTACACACGCTGGCACGAAGGTATTATCGCACGAGCATCAATTAAGTGTGAATGTATAAGTCCCCCCCGACGAGAGTTACATAGGGAGTGGATGCGCGTAAGGTAATATTCCCCTTTTAAGGTCAGTTTGAATTGTTTTTCCTCATGGGAAACGGCAGATTGATAAAGAGCAAACAAAACCTCTTTTCTGAATGCTTGTCCTCCATGGCCTCAATGAAGGTTTCATTCCTTTATATCATCCAGCCCAATTCCCAGCATGCACGGCCATTGTGGCTCTTTCAACTGGAGCTCTCCATTGACTGGCTCATTGTCCGGCTGCTCTTTTGTGCGCGCTATCACCGGAGCACAATCTTTCACCTGAACAGCACAGGAGCGCAGCCCTGGACATGCTCATGTAAAAGCCACTGATTCGCCCCCGCAGATGCCAGGTCACGCAATTAACACGGCACTAATGTTTTTATTGCATAAATATATATATCAACTTTTTAAAAAAAAACATTGGCTGATGCTTCTCAATAACGGGGATATTAGTCATGCTCTGGCAGACGGCGAGATGTTCAATATTAGCGCTCGGGCTTATATTTTTTTGAGAGGAGGGTTTTTTTGAAATATAACAATGCACGAGCAGATGTTTGAAGCGTGGCCCTCGGCTACACAAGGCTAGTTAAGATCGATATTGCTTTCAATATTTCTTTCCTTTGACAGATAACCAGTACTGAGGGAAGTCTTGATAAGAGTGGCAACATATGGATGTGGCAAGCCTCGCTCTCTTTTGATTGCGTGACCCCCTGACCTTTGCCTGTGTCGGAGAGGGAGGCAGCCACATGGTACGGTGGGGGTCTGTCAGGCTCTGGTTATGGGGCATTATTGACCCAGGATTTATAAATATTTAATGCACACATTAAGATCATGGTGGAGGGTGGCCATTAGAGTTCTCCAATAAAGAGGCTCTCACGATGATTGAGTGGTGTGGCAGAGCTCGGGGGCTGCTCGTCGGGTACAGTGAAACTTGCTGAGACGATAAACTGTACCTCCAGCCTGCCTGCCAGGCTTCAGAGCTCTTAAACCTGGCAACAACTGAGCAAACTTGTCATTTTTTTATTGTACTTTTACCCTCAGAATATTATATCGTCTTTTTTTTTCTCTCTCTCTCTCTCAGTGTCTGTTTTTGTTGTTTCCGCGACGAGAGACAGTTTCCTTGGTTTCATTTGCTGCCGCAGTTAGGACTAAAATAAACTGCGGTTTGTCATTGAATAATGGCGAGGAAAGAGCAGTAAGCAAAGGCGAGAGAGCCGAACCCGTGTATGTGCATCTGAACAGATAATACAATGTCAGGAAGCAGATGTGTGGCTATTGTTATCAGACACATTGGATTATCGAGGGAATGATTTCAAGCACGAGGCGATTGCAGCTGAAAATTAAATCGCTCTTTTGAGTGTATCTGTCCTTTGCGCTATCAGCGACTCGCCGACTATCTCCCGCGCCGCGAGATCCGTGCATGCCGGCTGACATAATAAGCTGTGATATGTTGATTGCCACTCGGATCGGCTGCCGTTTAATTGTGCATTAAAGGCAGAGGTGGCCTCGGACAATGTTGCCTTGATGAGAAATTGACATTTTGTGACCTGCTCAGGATGCCAGATAAGATGCTCAGTTGTTTTTAAGGGGAACCACTATTCTTCCCTCAAACACTTCTCTCCTTCGGTTTGACCCACTTGATGAGTATAGATTTCACTGTGGCCCCCCTTTCAGCGCTCAAACTATAAGAGGTTCAAAACGATACCAGCCCTTATAGACAAAGGATAACCTTGCTCTTTCAATGTATTGATTCCTTATTAACTAGGTGGCTTAATGCAATAAAATGAGGGATTTGAATGAGCCCCATTTGGGGTGCTTTGAATAAAACGCTGGCAATGTTTATGAATGACTGCAATGACGCTTTGAAGCGCCACAGATATGCTGATACAGAGACCGGGAGGAATATGCAACAGTGTCAGAGTGCTTTGTTGAAATAATGTGAGTGAAGAGCAGTTTTCATCTTTTATGGATGTTACACGTTTCCACAGGTTATCAAACAATTATCTCTATGGCAAAGTCATGGCAAACACGACAACTTACAGGCGAATCACAGGTTTGTCCTCCCAAGTTTCTACCTTCTCTGTCCTGCTCGTCAGTTTGTCTGCCGGCCAAACTGCACTGGAAACTGAAGAAGTCCACAGTTGATGAGCTAGTGTGTTTTTACTGAAAATTTTAATAAAACATCACTTATTCATTTCTGTTTCCATTCCAAATGTTGACATTTTTAAATTTTCTTCCCTGTAAACACATGTAAGCTATGTGGCAGAGTCATAAGTGGTGAGTAAAAATGACTTCTATACATTCTACAAAACAGAAAAAAAGTACAACCACAAATGGAGTGTTTTTTTTATCTCCAAGGTTGTCCCTCATGCACATTAGTCTCTATTGGATCTTAACAACTATCATATGGGTCACAAACAATTTATTTGACAATACAACCAACAAAGTTTTCTCCAAAATGGTCTGTATAGATAATTTAAAATCAATATAAAAATAAACAATGAAGTTTGACTTCCCCTTTAAAAAAATGGACAGAGAGTCTTGACGGAGTAACACAAATTTTTTGAGGATACACGTGAAATATATGCACATTGCATTTCATCAAATACAAAAAGAAAACAAATGAAGGCAACAGTTCTTGGCTGAATTATCTGTGCTGCATCACTATATTAAGGGCATGACGATTAATACATACATAATGAAAAGCAATATACAAAATTTCAGAGATAAATACATTATTTATAGTTGATATGTTACAAAATTTCCCTCAGTGAGCGCAAGTGTGTGTTGGAACAGAAATATGACAATGAATTACTACACTCCTACATTCTCGATGGATTTTAATTTTTGTTTTTCAAATGTTTTTTTGTCGATCTAAAAGAACATGAAAAAGACAGATGTATAAATATTTAGCACAAGTTTGGCAATATCACAATAGTCTACAATTTTTAACCACATATAAAACACATAAGGGAGTTGGAGCTAGAAGGGGGAGACTGCTCCTCATCAACAAGAAACAGACTTCACAGTAGCCTAGGAATGCATTAATATACAGTGCTAGCAAAAAAGTTGAAAAACATGGCAAAACACACTTGCTTAAAAGGAAGCTCTAGACATGGAAGTACATCATATTCATCAACAGAGCAGTGTTTTGTACACGTCAGTGTGCTTGTTGAATCAAAGTGGATTTTTTTTTTTTTTACTTTTGAAGATGATTTCTAGCTACAATAAATTACAAAATTTAAGTTAAAATGCAGGAATGAAACATGACACATCCTTACCCGCCCAGGCCCCACCCCGTTTTTTCTTCTTTTTTTTTTTTACTCGCATTTGTTGTACTTTTATGATCAATTTTTCTACATTATATATCTCATATATTTTTCCAGTTGTAATTCAAACTGTCTTGGCCCCTGTGAATTTTTCCTCACACGTAAAAATACAAAAAAGTCACATTATAAAGACACACAACTGCTGTGAATCTATTAAAAGAGAGTTGAAACAGAAAAAAAGGGAAAAACAAAAACAATTTCTGAGGCAAACAAGTCCATTGGCAAATGTACTGTACATCAGTGTTTTTACTTTACAACCAGATGGTGAGTCCACAGAGTCCCTTCCAGTATTGAATGTGTTGGATGATTGGACAGATCCGAGGCCGAGGCGCGACCCGACAGGTATACAAAATAAACCCTTCTTCATCCCGCGTCCTCTTCAAGGGTGATAAAATTGAGGGGAGGGGGGGGGGGGGGGAATACAGACGACAAAAAAAAAAAGCATCCCACAGAAAAAGTATTGTTCCTTGTGAAATCCTTTAGTTCTGTAGGTGGGGTGAAAGTCATTTAAAAGAAACCAAAAAATTCTTCTCTTTTTTTTTTGTTCTTCATCTTTAAAAAAAAAACAGAACGAGCGGTTGACTATACATTACACCAGCGTTTTTGTGGTGTGTTCAGAGGACAGGGGCGGGGGGGGGGGGGGGGGGGGGGGGGGGGGTTGTCCTCTGAAGTGGTAGACTGGTGCTTGAGATGATGAAAGTGCATTTACATTGGAGGGACAACCAGGCCGGACATGGCTGCGGAGAAAGAGAGAAAGAGAAGCAACGTTAACTTATTGGGCTTAAAAGCAAGGTTTGGATAATAATTTGAAAATTTTACTGCATGCATGGATGTGCTGTTGCATGTGTGTGTGTGTGTGTGTGTGTGTGTGTGTGTGTGTGTGTGTGTGTGTGTGTGTGTGTGTGTGTGTGTTGGTGTGTGTGTGTGTGGCTATGTGTGTGCAAGTCCAGCCATCTGACAGTGCACCAAGTGCGTGAATGCATGCCTTAATGTGGCTGTTTGCGTATGTGCCTGTGAGTGTTTGCCGTGTCCACCAGCCTGCTGCTGCACATCCTCCCTAACAGGCAGAGTTTGAAAACCTCCCTCCTGCTCTGACATTTCAGCCCCCAGCACGCCACTCTTGCCATGTGTGATATTTCTCCTGGCGTTGGGGTAATGGCAAACAGTGGCCCAGACTCCCTGGAGATGCGGCCGTGGTGACGGCAGAGCAACAACACGGTCACTTCCCACAATGCCACAATGCTACAGCACTAGGCGCTCCTCAGATTCCTCCTCTCGCTGCCTGTTCCTCCCCTCGTCTCTCCTCATCCTCCGCTCTCCCAGCACTACACAGCGCATTAGTCCCACACTTTCCCTTTCCCTAAGACGTGTCATTATCCGAGAGAGATTAGGCGAGATCAAAAGGTAGCTTCCCTTATTTTACCAGGACCATCTGCTTCGGATATCATTAGCAACTGTACCTCACCCCGAGAGTTTATATATTCAGTATTTTCACACGTTTTAACAATTAGGCGACTAGTGAAGTGCTGGGATGATATATTATTATATTGCTCTGAGTATATTTGTAGAGTCATGGTTGAAATGCTTTTAAGTTTGCCAGCGCAGATGATGGCAAAGGCATTGCTCATTAATTTCTGCACAACATGTATTAATAAGTATGAACGTGTAGCAAGATGAACTTTAATTTCCCACTTCATTAAGCCCAATGTTATTAATCTTGGGGCACACACTACGGCTAAGCTTGTTTTCAAAGCAATCATGTTGGTCATGACACATGCACAAAACCTAATAAACATAATTACTAAAACAATTCTGGGAAGGTCTTTTCCTGCGACATCAGAGATCATTTGTACGAAAGGGCAACAAGGATGCATGTGTGTTTGCACAGATGTGAGACCAGGCTTGCAGTGCTGTATTTGTGTGTGTGTGTGTGTGTGTGTGTGTGTGTGTGTGTGTGTGTGTGTGTGTGTGTGTGTGTGTGTTGTGTGAAGACATGCTCTGTATGTGGTGCAGTGTGTGTGTGTGTGTGTGTGTGTGAGTGTGAAGTGAAAGGTGTAAATTGGCCTGTCAAAATGCATATATTTGTAATGATTAATCCCTCACCAAACCGGACAGAGGCCTGAGCAGCGGTATCTGACCAGTAGTCCGTGGGGAAGGGATGAGGGGGTGAGGGGGGCTCACCTTGCAGTCCGTTGCCGTTGGCGCTGGTGCAGGAGGGGGGTGGGGAGGCCTGGGGTCGGACCACAGGGGCGAAGGCGCTCTTTTGTTTAACTGCGGAGACGACAGGGGAGGGAAGAGAGAAGGAGGGAGGGAGAGAGTGAGAACGTGCTGTGAGTATGGTGCTCAGGAGGGAGAGGGCAGTTAAGGTAAGGCTGGGATAGTATTTCTGTCAGATGGGGGGGGGGATACACGATCAGTACTCACAGGCCCCTACCGTCAACATCTTGTCCGGTTCAACAAATACAGGTGGCACACGTTGAAATACACATAAAAACGAATACAACTTCCATCCCGGGCTACATGCGTGTCCTCCGAAGTACTAAAAACCCAACAAGCCCCGGCGAATGAATAGTAATATATTATCTCCATCAATAACGTTATAACTCTGTCACAAGTGATTCATAGAAGTGAAAACGAATGTGTGGAGCTGGAATTAAATCAGCAGCAGCTTAGTGCTACTACAGCGTGTGATAGTGGCAAGCTACTCACTTCCATATGGGGAGTTGGCAGAGGATCCGTTGAGGAACCCAGGGGAGCTTGGCACTCCCAGGTTCATACCGGCATTGCCGTAGCCATTCATGCTGTTGCTGACGGTGTTGTAGCTCGACTGCTGCGGGGTGCTGCTGGAGATGTAGCCCCGGGGGGACACGCTGCTGGTGTTCCGGCTGTAGCCCACTGAATAACACGGAAGAAAAGATGGAGAGGGAAACTCATTCATACCATTCTCTCTGCACAGTGTTTACCAGAGAAATATTCAGTAAATGATCATGGACATTTTACTGCTGCAAATCGGGACATTTTCCAATCGGCACATGATACCAGTTTAATAATAAAAGATTTTGGCACTTAATTGGACCCTTAAACTCCCTATATTGCCAATGAGGATGGGGGCTAATGTTCAAAAACAATATTTCAATCTTTTTCTCTTTTTTTCCCATTTTAATGAGTGAAATTTAACTATTTCTCATTTTGCTTCAAACCCCCTGAAGGAACCCCCGCAGGTCCCTGGACCCCACTTTTGAGAACCACTGAGTTATGGAGCCATATACCTCTAAAATCACATACCTTGGTCGTTCCCTTGTGACTCAGACACATTGACTGCTAGCTGGCTGCTGAAGGAGTTGACTCCCATCATGCCGTGGGAGGCTGTGTTAGCGAGCGAGGGGATCTGGTTGTGGTTGCGAGGAACGCTGTACAGGGCCTCGGCGATGTCAGCTGCCCTCTTCAGAATGATCTCCTGAGGTGCAAGAAGAGAAAAGCAGAGGTTTTGTTATTTATGTTTCTTTGCTTTGATGCATGGTTCATGGCTATATGGTTAACTCACAGCGCACGTAGCCTGCATTGTTCCAGATATAGTGGTGAAAAGACCCTTTGGTGATGGTATCAGTGAATTTTCAATGGTTTCTTGTTTAGCAGAGGTGTACGTTGCACGGAGCAGCAGCTGTGTGGACACATACCTGATTGTTGTGGGGCATTCCATACAGGGCTTCAACAAGATCGGCCGCCCTCTTCAGTAACACCTCCTGATGAGCAAAACAGGGAGAGTAAATGTTAAGACCCGACCGCATTACGTTTGTGACCCCAGTTGTTGTTACGGTAACAAACAAATATCAAAACAACATTACACAGCAGGGCCGCGGCGATATTCCGAAATGTTTATAAATTCAACCGCCTGAATGAGAAGCCACCCGGATTTTAGAGGCTGCATTTTTACAGCGGCACCACTTTGCTCCTTCCAACCATGCAGAGCAGTGAATAATGTTCCCTATCTTAATTAAACTGGCATAGTCCTTTAAAAACAACACCTCACCCCTGATTCTAGGCTTCACGTTTGCTCCGGAGTTCAGCGCCGAGTCCCCCTCTCTTCAGAACAATAAAGTGAATTAGCTCTGGGTTAATCTAGTTCTGTTGTAATGACATTAAGGAATTTTTCAATTAACCTCTTTGACTGGATGTTGCAAAGGACTTCACAAATGACTTCCCATCCAGCAAGAGCTGGGTGCTTGTGCCTTGGGGACACGGATGCTCAGGATGTGGTCTTATCCATGTCTGCATGCTTGCCCCCGCTTGACAATGCGGATTAGCTGTGTTGCTTTGGCTCTTAACACTGAAAATGAGTTGGCCCCAGATCCTGTTCCCCCCACTCTGTTTCAGGCTCTCGGCTAGGTGGGGTTTGGCCCGTTTGTGTGTCTTTATCTGCTCTTTGAATTCAGCACTTACAATTAAATCCCTCTCAAGCAAGCAGACTGCTCTCTTTGTTTTCTATAATACAGAAGGCAATATGCTCTATGAAAACCCTCTCTTCCTTTTAGAGTGCATTTAATCTGACAAAGGCAAGTTGCAGACATGGCTTTTGCGTGTGTTTTTTAAAATGCTTGCTTGTCACCTGCTGTAGAGCAGAGATTTGTCGACTGTGCTGTTAGAACCCTGGTTAAAAGCAATGCAAATCTGTCACCAGAAACATCTCAGATGGCGCTTGTTTTCTTCCCACATTCGCTATGTTTTCTTTTGCGGGCCTCGGTAATTTGTCTGAAGTGTTCCATCACTTGGCAATAGCAGTGTGGGATTAAGACGGCAGCTGCCGTAAATGAATGTAAACACAGCCTTCGCGCCTTCAAACAGCGGCCTCCAAGACTTGGCCTGCATTTCCAAGGCACGGCGTATGTAGTGTGTACGGAGCGTGTGTATGGGCCCTTTCATCCTGAGGAGCATATCTACCACAGCCCTTGATTTATCAAGATGAATCACTGTAGAAGCCACTTCCAGCGTATGCCATGCTCTCTTATAGAAACATATCGCTTAATCCACCCCACGTTACCGGATGGGTGGCTCTTAGAATGGGCATTTACCTCTGAAATTGGTGTGTATGCTCAACGTTGCATGCATCTAGTTTGCATACAAATAAAGAATTATGGTTGTCGTGAGGCAGGTAGACTAAATGAGAGGACCAGCTGTCTTGATGTGTTCTCATCAGGCAGAACAGATTTCTCTCTCTCTTGCTGAGTGAGATAAAGTGGTTTTCTTTCTTTTTGTCTGCAGTTAATAATTACCAATAATCTATTCTATCATATTTCAAGATCTCCTACATGGCTCTCAATTTTAAACAACAATTAAAGCAATTAAGACTGTCGCATTCGCAAGCCATGTTTCATTCTCTTTAAAACGTCCTCTCCCTCCTTGTCCATATGGTACTTTGCAGCAGTGACATAAGGACAGCTTGGAAAAAGGAGGAGAGAAAACGATATTGCCTCTCATCCTTAATCTGTCGTTTACCGCGTGGTGTCTTAACTAACCAAGCTGACTCGCAGGGCTATGCTTAAGTGGCAACCTAGTCATATCCGAGGATGATGAGAAGTGCTGCACCCAATCAAGGAAGAAGTTTGTTTTCTTCTGACGAAATGCTTTCATGCGTATCAGCTCATGCTGTGAATACGATTAACACGGAATAGTGTTCTGAGGGCATTTCCATGTAAATCTCAATACTACTCTAGCATAAGTGTAATTGGCTTTCTTGTCATGGAGACATATCAGAACGCACCATGTTAAATTGAAACAATTAAAGGCCTCAAATGATTTCTGTTGTTCTGTGACAAATGCGTGACAGATTTTCTGCTATTGTTTGGCTCGCTTTGCATAAAGGTCCCGTGTTCAACAACTGTTTAAACGGCGCCGCTCAGATGACAGATCACCTCAGATTTAGACGCCGTGTTACGTTATTGCAAACGGGGGGGGAGAGAAAAGAAAAGAAAAAAAAAACGTAACAAATGACGTGTTATGAAAAAATATCTAACAATAATACCGACGTGGCCTGACTGTGATTCTTCAAGCACTAGATTAACATGGATGTGGTATTTATATTATCACAGTTAATAAAAGAGGGCCTAGGTTATGTAGCTTGGAGTGCTAATGCCATTTTAAAACTGTAAGGCAATTACTCTGTTAGCTCTAGCCCGAGGTAATGAATGCATTTAGAAGCATAGGGCCATTAGATGAAGGTACTTCAAAGAGCACAGGAAGAGAGATTCATTTAAATACATGGGTAATTGCTTGACATGAACACATTTGTAATATTTTCTCCTTGTGGATTACACAAAGAATTGGAAAAGAATGGGCTTATGCTCATTTTGGGGGCCAAGAAAAGAATCCAAAGCAATCAGCTTAATAATAAAACAATATTGAGTTTCCACTTTTAATTTCATAATGAATCTAATTTGTTACAGAAGAGAGAAATTGAGTGTGATATAATGTGATATCCAGTCTATTTGTCCATTACTGCCAGAGGGCACAAAATGGTATTATAAATTGTCTTTTTTATATTATGAATAGAAAATTGTTTTATAACAAGATCTTAAAAAGGAGGGTGAATTCCAAAGTCTCTCTTCACTTAACGCGATGCCCGCAAACCAATCTCCCTTCTCATCACTTGACTGCTCACACTTATTACTTTCATATTCACCCTGGACTTTGCATTGAATTTTTATATCTCCACTCCTCCCACAGGGTCAGACTGTCATCTGCGATGTTGTCTTAGAATTACGAGGTAAACTTCAATCAGAGGCAGCTTCCCCCCTTTTTTTCTCTGTGTAGCAACAATATTAGCGTGCATCCCTTGCTATCCATGAGCACTCCCATATTGGCTTTCTGTCTCCTCACAATTACCACGTGTCTTACTGGTCCCAGGGAGAAGGCTGGTGGAAATCAATAGCGCAGTAATATTATCAACTGAAGGGTGAAGTCAGGGGGGGGGGGGGGCAGAGGCGGTGAGTGGGCCTGGTGTCGATTTGCCTTTCCGCTAATGCACACCGCGCGTCCTCCAGCTTTATCTTCTTTTTATAGAGTCTCCCTACCTCACCTGCACCCTGTAATGGCTGTTCTCTATATGCTGTTTTCTGTTCTCATTCCAAATGTACATGCCAGCCGCTGCACGCCGCGGGCTGTTTTATTGGGAATGTGCTTTTGACCCCGAGAGCTGACCCTCAGATGGCAAGCTTAACAATGACGAATCACTTGGTGGGATCATTTACATGCCCCCTGAACCCCATATTTGGGTCCATTAGAGAGCAAATCAAATATTTATGTTGTTTATTGGAAGTGCAGGGTTTCATCTCACTCTGTGATTGTTTCATGCAAAGGCTGGGAGACCGTGCTATATTAAGTATACGCACACCCAGGAAACTAATCTTGGGTTCGGTGTCAAAATCTGTCTCGCAGCCAACGCCGCTGCGTACCCGAGGAAAAAAAAGTCGGGGCTTTCTCTCGCAATAGAGCCGTGTTTAACATTGTTGTTCTCTTTGTTTCACAGATGTGGATTTTCCGCAAAGACGCTGTGACTTTATAACGTAGAAATAGTGCGCCTAGATTGACCAGTGATGCCCGCGGAGATAGAGGGAGTCATGTGGATATTAAAGGTAAGTGTACTCAGTTGAAATTAGAGTAACATTTCATGTCTGGGTGTTGTTTCCTGTCTCCACGGGGATTGAGTCTAATTGAAACACTTCATATACTGAACCAGGGACTAGCTGTGATGTTCCATTTCTCCACGTTGCCTTGGTCAAACATCTATAGCCACCACACAGTCTGTTCTTTATTAAATTGTCCATTGGACCTTAATGATATTGCTGTGTTGCATGCTGGGATTTAATAGATAAGGTCTTTAAAGGTTTTACAATATTATTAAAACTCCGAGGTGGCCGCCACTTTACTACATGCCGAGGGGTTCCGAACGCACTAATCAGTCATATTATTACACCTCACACATCTGGAATGTCACTCACCAAAATGGTTACTGGCAGGGTGGCAATTAGTGAAAACACACAGATAGATTTTATCAATAGGAAATGAAAAGAGCGAGGGAATCAAAGGGAATGATGAAAAGAGTCAAAGAATCAAAGAGTTTCTGCAGTGGAAGGAAATAATAATAATGGAAAAGAAGAAGAAGAAGAAAAAAAAAAAACCTGTGCACCTTATTTTCATGCTCCAGTCTTTCAATGTGGCAGCCTATTTGTGTGCCACACCAGTGTGTCTCAAACTGATGAGGCTTTCAACTCCTTCACCCAGGTTCAAAAGAAAACAATGAGAAAGCCAAAGCATAATAACATGCAGTCTTTGTCTATTAGCTGCAGTAAGACTAGGGGGTTTACGGCACAGGGTTCTGTAAACAAAAGATTAAACCAAATCGAGCTGCAGAAAATGAAAGGAAAACATGAGTGGGGTAATGAGGGCGCAGACGTCGTTTCTGACCAGATTACCATCTCCACAGACTACTGGAGAGGAAAACGCCTGATTGAGCTATTTTACCACACAGAGAGTTTACGCCTCTCCCTGCACACAATACCAATACCATTACCACGCCGGTTAGCGGGTAAGCCACATATGTGAAGCAAAGCTGTTACGGTTTGGGGTCACAGTGCTCCGTGTCGATGGTAATGTTTTGTGTATTTGTCACATTGAGAGTATTAAAGCCTCAGACAGCTCTGTCTCTCTCTCTTTCTTTTTTTTTTTCTTTCTTTCTCTCTCTCTGCTGCGGAGACAGTGTACCCACCTTTGGTAACCTCTCAGGATCGCCGGGGTGTCTGGGGATGACCTTCTGCAGCCTCTGGAAGCCGTAGTCGATGGTCGGCTCATTCAGGGCTGAAAGAAAGTGAAAGGAGGATGAGAATTGGAAACGTTTCCGGATTATTTTGGAAGAAACTAATTGAGAGATCTGACTTTGCAGGAGAGAAGTCATTTCTGGATGCCTCATTTCAAAGAATCCTCAGGGATGAGACAAGGTTTTATGAAACATCGGTGGCTCCGCGGGGGGGCAGGCGATAGAAAATGACACGGGATCCTCTGACACTTGTGTCACCAAGTGTTATTCCATTAACAGCCATGATGGCCTACATCGGTCTGAGAATCGTTTCACAGGGACCCTCCCCCTTTTTATCTGCTTGGGAATATTGACTAAAAGCAAACTACATAGCAGGGGTCTTTTAATCTAACAGAGCTTTAATAATCTGTGAAAGGCTGTCCACACATTGATCTAGTGTAGGTTGCTGTCATTTCACCCGTCTGCACCAACTGTACTGCAACACTGGGCCCGTGAAATACGGCAACAGATCCCATGCAGCCATTAATCTCTCCCACCCCTCAAATAGTAATCTGGGGCACGAGGCATATTGGGCGATGAATCAGAGGCACAAAGTAAATGAATCATAACCCAGACTTTGGTGAGAGCAGGGGCATTTTATGTCTGACAGTCCTAATGGGTAATTGAAGGCTTCCTTACAGCTCCGCCTGATTCTAAACAATCATGTGTACACTCATAGGCAGGACGAGGCGAGGGCGGGAGGGATGGAGGGAGGGCAGGGGAGAGACGGAGGGGAGGAGGAGAGAGCAGTGTAAAGGGGGAAGGAACGACTTAATAGAGAACATCACTTCTCAATGTAGATATCATTTTCAGGAGAGTAACTCCGCCGAGCAAGGCGCTTCATAAATCAATGGCTTTCTATGGAGACTAATAAGAGCTGCCTGCCTCTATTCATTGTTCAGCCTGTAATTTGGCCCATCACTCATTACTCAGCATGTAATTTCAGCATTAACACCGCACAGCTCGCTGAACCTGCTGAACACCAGAGAATGTGAAAGCAAGCGAACGCCCCCCCGCACGCGCACCCAGGCAGGGCCACTGAAGCACAAGCCGGGCAGTCGCAGCAGGAAAATGAACATTTACGTTTCTCAGTCTTTCTTTTGTTCCCTCTCATCTAAATACACACTCCGGCATGCTCACACACACACACACACACACTGTACCTACTCACGCATGCATGCAGCACACACACTGTACACGTGCACCACTTTTGCCAAAACCTGAATACAGTAATTGCCAGCTCGACCGTGATCAAATGGAGCAATTATGTGTTCAAGCATGGACAATGCAGGGTGCTAATCGATACTGAGGATCTAGCTCGCAAATACAGTGGTATCCAGCCCTGTTACTCCCAGCACACCTGAATACACACCACGCCACAACATACACTGCTGGAAATCTGATTTGACATGTCATCATGCGTCCCGAAACGACAAAAGGTCTGCTTCGGAATGTGGTGGGGTGGGGGGGGGGGGGACGCCATCTTCTCCTTAATAAAGGATTGATCTGCCGTATTGATCGTACATGACAAGGCTGTAGCGAGGAATTTGCCCCCTTTCTTTTGTTATTTCCACCTCCTTTCTTATCTATGCACTGTGGTAGACTCATACATGTGTACACACCGGAGCATGCATATCGGCGTCTGTGTGTGTAAGTGCACGTGCCCGGCTGCGAGAGTGTATGTGCATGTCAGCCCTGCCAGACCCCGCTGCTCAGTGTGATGTAAATTGTGTATGTGTAAAAAGCACTCCATAATCAGGCCATCCATCATCAGAGGCTGTCAGTGGGCTCTCTTAGGGTGATACATCACGCTCTCCTGTCCTCTGCCTCAGCTGGGGCCTACACAACCCGCCAGGCATGCTGGGAACACAGCCGGAGAGGCGTACAGTACAGGACGACACCGAGGTTGGGAGAGGTGCCGTGTTTGATGGGCCTCGCCAATGATAATGACGCTGAGAAATTATGATCAACGTGATTTGGAGGGTGGGATATCCCGTCGTCTTAAAAGTTTAGGGATTTAATTCATCAGTGTTTGTGAAGTTCATATGTTGTATTCAATGTTTGCATGTGGGAAATTAAATGCGACCACGTGAACAAATATGTTATTCCCACTCGAGCTGGGTTTTAAAACACGGCTCGGGGTTCTGCAGCCGCCGTCCAAGCGTCAGGCATGATCCCCACATGTCGACATGTCGCCGTCTCATCTATCATGGAGATGATCTTTGTAACAACCCCGGCGTAATGAAATTGGTGACACAGACCGCCATCTGCTATTGATTTCATGCAAATGCTTTTGACAGCTGATGGAGACTTGCATTAGCGCTAAACGGTGCTGTCAGTTGATGAGTTGACAGTTTTGTAGTCATAGCATGTACACTGGTGCAGACGGACACAGACAATGTCAATAATCCTGTAAGAGCCGCTGATGATATATACTGAGCACTTATATTCAATCTGGACAATAAATGCGTTATGTGTGTATTCATCGCATTGCTCCGCACATTTTTCCTCGCGAGCAAAGATTTTCTTTCACCCTCGGAGCTTTTACAAGAATCATTGGGACGACTCCTCTTACACCACACACAGTGACAGTCCCCCCCCCCCCGGCCCACCCACACCCACACACTTTTTTTATTTCACTCTCACCTCCTCGCCCCGTGTCTTTTTTAATCTTTGCCACATCATTATGTCCCAACTTCACACTCTGTCGTAAACTTTACTCTCCTCTAAAGATGTAACGGGCAAATCCAGCTCTGCGATGCACTTGCACGCCAAAATTAGTTTGGCCCTCTCCTCGTCCTCCCGACACAATACGGTGAAAGGGAGAGAGGGAGAGAGGGGAGGGGGGAGTGAGGGTGTGGAGGGAGTGTACACCCCCCCCCTCTCCCCTCACATTACCCCTCCTGTAAGGGTTCTCAGACGCTGCATGGTAACATGAAACCCTCCACACACATCCCATAAATCCTGCGCAGGGTGGGGAGTCTAGCCGAGGGGAGGGAAGAGGGACAGGGGAAGGTGGAGTGAAGGGGGGTGGGGGGGGGTGGGGGGTGGGGGGGGGGTGGGGGGGGGGGGGGGTGACTGGGAGGAGGTATGATGGGGGTGGGGGGTCGCTGGCACGTTCCAGTCACGCCCGCTTCCCGGCCCGCGGCCAATCAATACCACTTTCCTGTTTTAGAGGCGGGTAATTATGAGGTGGAGAGATTGTGTGACCTCTCACCCCTGCTGCATTACTCGCCTGATATTAAGATAAATTGCCTGATTTTGGGTAAACATATGCTGCAATTCAAACTGTCAGCACTGGTTTGCTCAGGGATAATTTGTATTGATCTCCTGGCTTCTTCCCCATTTTGCTTACTGACCTCATGGATAATTAGAGAAAAAGAGACACAGGGAGGTAAGGCAGGGCTTGCATTTGAATACTTTGCAGGGGAGATGAAGAGCACATGCGAGGAGGGGGGGGAGCAGAGGGAACATTACGGACTAATAGAATTTTCATTTTCTCTCATCTTCTGCTCAGATTTAGACAGGTTACATGTTTTGTTCAATTACGTTATTATTATATCTCTTTCCCCCTGCTTGTGTTACATTCACAGAGACGTAATCGCCCATAGATTTGTTTCCGTGGTCTGATTTCCGAGATGATTAGAATTTAACAAAAGCGACGAGACAACAAAGTGGCAGCACATATGTTCCAGATTTAAACAGCAAAAGAATTGTTTCCACATATGAGCGGAATTAACACGATAGGTGACAAAGAAACAGACCTGCTGGAGAGTCGGACGCTTTTTTTTTTCCATGAAAGAATGAGGGGGGAAAAAAGATTTTATGAATATTTCAGTAATTTTCTCACTCTGGAGAGTGAATGATCATGTTTCAGAATATGAAGAAATGTAATGCATGCCTCGGTGTGCAGCTGTGACCGTATCACTTCCAATTTTGAATATCGCGCATGCGCTCGAGCGCTCGTGGCAGGGCTTCAGTGGAATTCCTCGACCTGGAATGTGCACTTCCCAGTCTTATTTTGATCTGATGCCTTAATCTGCCCGGCCTTTCATGCCCCTCACACATTTTCTGTGAGAGCCCCTTTAGCCGCCTCAGTCCAGCCACTTTACTTAAAATGTAGAGTGGATGGCGTGTACATGGCATCTGAGTGTGGTCTGTTGCTCCTTCTCCGTGTTCTCTAGAAATAGGACATGAGTAACCGCTCTACAGGAACAGTGTAACATGGCCGACGTTGGCAGCCAGAAGTGCTTACACGGCAATACACTGCTGTGTGCCCTGGGTCTATATGGAAGTGGATTGAACTCGTGTATTGACTTACAGTATCGGGGTATAAACATGGGGAAATGTTTGAGCAAAGCAGTAAATTTAAGGGAAATTGTTCCTTGTTAAGTCTATGAGGCTGAATGGAGGCTTGCACAGAGTACTAGCATTCCTGCCAGCCATTACAGCTTATTACGATAACTCTATCTTTCCAGGAGATAAAAACCTAGCCTTGTTGCCATTTGCCAGCTATTACTTTCGCTAATTATACTTAACTGCTTCGAGCTTATCTCCACTCCTCCTACACCATTGAGCAGTTATTTTTTTCTTCCCCCTTAACACAAATTAGAGGTGGAGTGGGAGTTGGAAAGGGGGAGACAGATAAACAGCACAGGCAGAAGTTCATTTAAGTGTTATTGCATTTGTGACTTGTCAAACAGTCTAACTGAAGCCTCCTAGGCACCTGCAGTCGGTTAGATGGATGCGGTTCAGAGCAGTATCAACACACGTAATGACCTCATCTGGCTGCTGCTCAGTACTGGAGACACAGAAAGAGCAAATCTCTGTCACCGCAAGGGGTTAAAACTGAAAACTGTGCAGACTGAAAGGTGAAATACTCGGAAGTCATGCTACAGCTGCGCAGTATGGAAATGTTCCAGTTGTTGCTGAGAGAATAGAAAACATGCATGCAGATGTAGAGACCATCTTTACAGGAGAAAAAAAAAAAACAAACCAAGCCAAATTGGAATTTTCACAGCAAACCCACGCAAAGCAAACCTCATCTGCTTCAACACTGACCATATCATCTCCATCCACTGCAGCCAGTTACCACTGAGTGATTCCATCTCCAGCAGTCTCAAGATGAACAGGAAATTAAAATTTGCAGTTAAGATAAATCAATGGAGACAGATCAATGATCATTGAAATTTCATGAACTTTGAGCCAATACAGATGGAAAAAAAAAAAATCGAGACAGTTACAGTCTCCGGCAGATATTGCTCCTGCAACAGATAAAATGTAATTAACACGGTTAAAAGGGAGCAATGTTACAGATTGCGGATCCATAATTTCAGCCTCCCTTCATATGGGCTGTATTATTAGAAAGGGCCAGAGACACCTGTTCAATCCTCTTAGATGACATCTAAAGTATGTGTGCCACTTCTCGAAGGACGCCGGCGGACTTTCACACATTACCAGCCAACAGAAATCAAATGGGTTCCCTTCACAGCTGATTGCAAGCGCAAATTAATATTGTAAAATGAAGATCAATACATGGACGGGGCACAGATCGATGACGGCTAAATTACGGCCACGTTTTCCCCCTCATTCAAGATGAGTTGTGTTTTCCTCTCAAAGTCAATACCGCGCTGCCTCCCTCATTCATTTCTCAATAAACTTGCCGATGAATTTCAATCAAAATGCGGCAGCGCGGGGGGGCGGGTGGGGGGGGGGGTGGAATTCTTTTAGAGCCTGTTGGATGTGGATCATACTGAAAATGGGGCAAGAAGAGGAGGAAGGGAAAAGAGGAGGAGGGGAAAATACTCGTCTATCAAGAGCCCCCCACCTCCCTGCCGCCTGTGTCTATCTTTCCTGTGGCAGAGGACTGATGCTGTGACTTAGTGGGGACAATCCATTTTAAGAGCTATTACAAAACAGACCTCTAACAATACTGTGGGACAAAAAAGGGGGTCCAATTAAAATTAAATCAATGAATACCATTCCTTACTGGGAGAGGAAGAAAGAAAAAAAAACACTTGCGTACTTTCATTTTTCTCTTGAAAGATACCCACAATATATTTCACAGAGATATGTAATGGGGGGGGGGGGGGAATACATGCTCAACTGCAAGTACTTATTTCAATCAATTTCCTGGAGCTGGATTTCACAGGTCACTTGCTGATAACACGCTGTGGAATAATGCCACAGTGTGCTTCTCAAAGCCTACCTGACAAGCTGCCTGACAGTGGGGGAGTGCGAGCACGTGTCACGTCAGCCCTCTAATTGGACACAAGGACCTTCCTCCGTGGAACCTTGTCGCGCTCCACACTCGCTCGCAAGGCCTTCAAACCAGGCCCATCTAACTTGGCAACGAGTGTCTGCTCCCACTCCTGCGGAGCTGGTGCTAAATACCAGGGTTGTAATGAGACAGGCAGGTATGAGGATATGGCGAGTGGATAACATGCCTTGACACATGCTAAAACTGTTGTGCCAACTGGTTACAACCCACTTGACTGTGGCGATGACATTTATAAATGCCTATGTCATCTCTTCTTGTTGTAGCACTTCATACTGCGGGGGGATTCTCTATTTCAAATCTGCAGATAAAGTAAAATTGGTTTCGAAAACCTCTTTTACACCAAAATTAGTGGGTGTATGAGAGTTTTTTAAACACAGGTAAAATCTCTAAAAAAAAAAATGCGGTCGACCTCTTTCCCATTGCCAGTCGGTTCTGTTGTATGCACTTTACTGTCTGGCCAAATTTACGCATTCACCCAGGTGTCTTTTCCGAATTGGACCAGAAGTGGATTATAACCTGTTGCCTACTGTTGAGTAATTTGACCCGGAATTGAACGCAGATCGTGTCCATTCCCATTACACATCAAAGCCAGATATTAGCGAGTGTTAGTGAGTTTTTTGGAAAAGGGGCCTAAATCTGAATTGCTGTGTTTCGAACTTTAAGGGATTTTCAGCTTGTGTACAGTATCTGGTTTGTCTTTAGGAGTCCTCCTCTATGATCTGTTTACATACCTCCTTGAATGCCTTTCATTATAGCCTATCTTTGCTGTTGGCCACACCCCATCACTGACCAGCGACCAGTGGAGTACCACACCCAACCCTGCAGGACAGGAAATGAAAAGGAAGCTTTCCATCTGATCTGCTTCTGAGTCTGGGACTTCAAAGTGACGGCAGGGCGGGGAGTAGACCTTGGTACAGGCCGATTCACAGGCCGAGCAGCGCAGGGCCCGATCTGATGTGACCCGATAAAGACGTCTGTGTTTGTTTATTTTATTTTTAAATTCTTTCTTTGGAAGAGGAGGGTCCAAAACTACAAAACATGTTTTTCCTCTTTCTAACAGTGGGACCGGAAGTGAGTTTAATTTTCCATCTGGGAATTACCACTACTCATATCCATGTTTTGCTGTAAAAAAACAGTTTCCAGTTTGGATTTGTACAAAGACAGATACATCTACAAAATAAGTAATTGTAGTTGAGGCTTAACTAAAAAAAGAAACCTTACTTCTGCCCTATCATCATCTTCCTTTTCCATCCCTTACAGGACTGACATTTCTTGATCTCCACCAGTATTGAGTGAAGCACACATGACCTCTTTGTCCTTATGTTGATGAATGACTGCCTCATACCCATTTTGTCAGATTTTGGTGCAGTGGAGTCGATAGCGTCACCTTGACGGGGGAAACTTTGTGATCCATCAGCCCTCAAGGCTGTCTGGCCTCAACTACGGCCTGGCAAGAGCAGCTCACTGTATGGGGCATCTGCACCGTCCAAAATCCTTCACCCAGTGTGCTGCTGCTCGTGTGAGGTCGAACGAATGGCTCTTATTACTGCCGCTTTACAGTGAGGACAGGAAAAAAAAAAGGAAAAACACTTGACTTGTACTAATAGCCGAGAAGCCATGCTGGTCAACAAAGGTCTGAAGACGAAGCACCCTGTCAGTGCCCAGCTTGGGAAATTAGCAAATAATGTTCCCTTCCCCCTGACAAATGTGTGACAGCTCGCCTTCGCCAATCATTCTCTCCTAACGTTATGATGCATGTCCTGGATCCCCACTGGAGGATACAGGCGAAGTTTACTGACCCTCAATTTACCCATGACAAATGGGGTCCCGGTGAATGTGCGTTTTCTGGGGCGCGGAAGGGGTTCATTTTAAGCAATCCTGGTTATGTGGATGTCACTGATTAGGATAAATAGTGGCTGAGTGTGTTAGGACTGCTTGCAGAACCATATTACCAAGGGCCTGCATCGTTGCCCCTGGAGGGGAGCTCTCGTGGAAACTAGGAAACCAACAGCTCTGATGCAATTAGGAGCTTAAATTGGATAAATTGTACGGTCAAAGTTTTTATTTATGATTTACTCTTTCATAGAGTGCTGTGACTATGCAGCAAAAAAAGGTTAGGAGGCTGCAAATGAGGGTGAAAATGGAGACTTTCCCCTTAAAGAATATCTGATAAATCCGGCATGTGCTGTTTGCAGGGCTTAATAAAGCATAAAGTATAATAAAGTATTGACTCAGTTCAGCCTGGACTTTCTTCCTTTGATTTTCTACAACCTTGCTGACAGTTGGTTCTACCAGTCCTGTCCGGACCAATGGATAACCAATACATGGATTAGACAGAGGACAAGCTAGCAACCTCCAAGGGACAGCACTTTGTTAGAAGGTAAAAGGTAAAGCCTGTAAAAATAGCAAAAAAATAGCTGACATGTCATTCCTTTAAAAAATGTGGCAATTAAAGTACAGATATAAGCTGCTTGAAGCAGTCAGTAAAGTACAGCCTAGTAAAGTTTTATATGTTATATCTGTTTGTCTCATTACTGTTTTAAACGTTCAATACTCAATGGCTACAGGATTATTTGACGTCCGCCTCTCTTTCTGAGAATGGATTGTGAGTTTTGGAGCCGTTCCAGGGTACTAACCCGAATGAGGACGTGTCCCACCGCTGTTCGAATCGACTGCAGTCTCCTCTGTGTTGACTCTTGGTAATTTGTGATAATTTCTTAAATTGAGCGAGGTAAATCTCCACAATTAGGGTGGTGGTGCAAGAAGAGTCAACATGAAAAAAAAAAAAAAAAGTGGGGTCTAAAAAGGCCCTCCTCTCAAGCCGCGCTCTCAAGACACGCTTGAAGCCATGAGCTTTGATAACTAAACCTTTGATATGCACATGTTGCTCTCCAATATGACACTCGGTGCCTTGCAGGCGGCACCATGTCGCTGCATGCCCTTTTTCCAGCCCATGTAATTTGCTATTGTAACTCCAGGTCATTTTCAAATGCCATTTGTTCAAGTGCTGTATCACAGGCAGAAACGCTACGGTTGGAAATGAGCTGTTTCACTCTTAAATACCTGATCCACTCAATGTCTGCACTCAATGCTTCAGCCCATTCCCTTTTTTAATGTGTGAGAGAAGTAGCTAACATCCTTTCACGTAGCAATTACTGTACATATGGAACTCAGTGATACCCAATTCTGCCGTTATGCATTCTGCTCTCTTTAACGGCCTCTTTCTCTCGAGCGTCAACCCTCGTACAATCAGGGTGAGCCACACAGGGAATAGCAGAGCAGAGGAGACGGACCTGTCTATTGGTGACTTTCTCTTTTAATTCACCGCACTAATCAATTGTACCACCGTTGCCTCCAGGGGTAATTGTATCTTTATACTAACTGGAAGTGAGTAGGAACCCGGGGAAGACAGAGAGGAAGAATTGGGGGGTGGGATCAGCAGAGATAGAGAGAAGGGGACACGTTTCCCCAGTAAAAACCTGATGGTAATCATCCCAATCCGCTTAGCCTCTGTGACTAATGGGGTCTGTTCTTAAGGGACCTGGCACTTTCACCAGGGTGCTATAGAAGCCATTAATGTCTTAACTTATACACCTTCTCTGGGCTGTGCAGTAACACATGTACTCACACACACACGCACGCAGGCTGAGCGCACACACACGTCTCTCCCTCTCGCTCGCTCACACAAACAGACACACATGCACTTAACGCAGCCACACTACACTCCTGTTTCATTATCCCGGTGCCTTGTTGGCCTCTGCTCCGCTCCTGCAAGGGAGGTTAAATGCAGGAGAGCTGGGCCAGACTGCACGGTTGGAGGAGAAGGGGACGGATGGCTGGGGGTGGTAGCGGTGGAGGTTTGGGGAGCAAGAGAAAGGGGGGACTTGATGAGAAACAGCTGCCCCAGGATGGAGGGGTCTGGACTTTTTTTTTTTTTTGTAGGGCTGGGGTTGGGGGGGTTGAGCCCTCACTTTGCAATTCTGAGGTGCTCAAGGCCACGGCTGCGCTGGAGGCCTGGGGGAAGTGAGAGTGCTTCGACGCGGCCCCGTTTCATTCTGCCCATCAGAGCTGGAACAGACAGAGGCTTCCAGGTCAGACAGGCTCTGACCCCCGCAACCTCTGTCTCCTCACCAATGATGACAGATAAGACCACCACTTCCTTCTGTTAGCCAAGATAATCAGATCCCTTACTTATAGTGTGACACACACACCCTCCCTCAACCCACATACACATCTTTGTCGCCTCCACTTTTCTTTCCTTTGAATAACTTTGCCCGCACTCGTGCCACTTAACTTAGGTATTACTTTTCTAATCTGATTCATAAAAAAAACGAAACCACATGTTGCCTCAGAAAATCTGCAAATTAGCAGAAAGCATTATCTATCTCACAACAGGGCAGATTAAGAAACTTGGCAGAACGAGTTATCCTGACAGCTTGAGTTTAACAGAGCTTGGCAGCGCCCTTGTACGATGGCAGGTCAGAGGGGGATCGAGTTGCACTTGTAGGAGCCCCTCCGCGAAAACACCTCTCTCGCTAGCCGTGCAGATCTCACACATTTAGCATTCAGCAAGCAAGGCGCTGGTTAGTCCATTAATAGTGGCTGGACTTGGGGCTGAGGGCTCCATCAGACGGGGGGGGGGCCTGTAGAAAGAGAAAGGTTGTTTTTTTTTGACTCACCAGTGTAGACAAATCTCCCAGGGGCACCTTTGCAGAACTGCTTGGACTTGTAGGACAGCGTGACTTCCACAACACCGGGGATGTGCCGAGGTGGAGTCTGGACGCGGATGGCGTGGGGAGTTATGAGCTGGATTACAGAGGAGAGAGCAGAGAAATAATGAGCCTTCTGCAAAGAGTGAGCCGTTATCTATGTTGGCTAAAAAAGTTTGTCTCCGCAGTTTTGACAGTTTTTTTGAATCTCTAATTTTTCCGACGGGGTTTTATTAGAACCTGTAAAAAAAAAAAAGTCATCATACCTCACTCCATACGAGCATGGTGCCGAACACGACTTGTAGGCCATCAAAGAAGTTGTCCCCTATGATGATGACAGTGGCTCCTCCAGTGGTCCATCCCTCGCTAGGGCTGATTGCCTTGATGCACGGGGTGGCTGCTTATCCAAGACAAAGAGAGAAGAGCCAATTCAGCACCCAGACTTCAACATTCGGGGCCCATGTCTCTTTCCACACAGACACATTGCTGCATCACCTCCACATTCAGCCCACCATGTCTCTCTCACAAAGTCATATCATGGAAATTGCCCCCTGGTAAAAAAAAAAATATGATGGATTTGTCCTTTAAGGCATGAGAATCAAAATCATTTATCAGCGCGCTGGAGTGGTGTAGTTAAGCAGACCCTTCAAATGGTCCACTTCACAAAGGCTAAACGCCGGGCTCGCCAGGAAAATGATTTGATGGAGCAAATTATGTGTCAGGGCAAATGTAGCTATCAGAATTGATTAAGCATGCACCGGCATGTACAGTAAAATTTCAAAGTTGAACACATCTTAAATGAGTCAAGGATACAGGCTGTTAAAGTGGAAATGACAAGCTAAAGCTTTGCTGGTTCATGTTATTTCATTACCTTTGTTCTGCATATGCTGTACAGTGCCGGCACAGCGACTGTAGTCTCAGGTTTCATAACGTGAAATGCACTCATGAATTATTCAGTTTGTTGGGGCTTTTTTTTCTTTCTTTTTGTGATCGATTCAATCCATTTCGTATTGTTTATTACAATGCTTTTCATCTGGCATGACTTCTGCAACGTCGCTCTGCCATTCATCAACAGTCTGGGTTGTTATTATAATCTAATTTGAGTGATCTGGTGCCTCACGTTCACTGTCATTTGATGCATTACCTTAATATGGTGTTCAGCACAACACCGTGTTTACAACAGAAATAGCATGACAGCCCGCCATAAAATAGCAATATCAAATTTAATCTATTTCCATCAATATCTTTTAACACACTATGAATTGTGCATGTTTTCCCTGCTCCGGCAAAATGTGAGCAACTATTCTGGCAAGTTCCTTTTCACCTTACAAGCTCACTTCTAAACCTCTATTATCCTTTCCATCCAGTAAGTAAATCACAGTGGGCCATTGTTGTATGAATCACCTCAGACAAGACATCTCCCTTTGTTTGCCTTGCTGTTGGGTCTGTTCAGGTCATGTTTGCTCTCTCTCCCTGCCCATAAAGTGCACACACGCACACACGCACACACTCACACACACACATTGGTACTACAGGGAATCTGACTTTAACAGGCGCTGTTGACTTCATGCTAATCACCTCGTACAGATTTTCATTTGTGAGGCCTGGAGGAGTGACATTTGCTTTCCTTAATTGCGAAGCAGAGCGTCTGAAAGAGGACCAACCCTCTATGGGCATGCTGGGCCCCCTCTGAGGGCCTGACCTTCATCAGTGCGGACGATTACAGCAAATAATTCACCCTTCAAAATTACTGTAAACAAATTGACTTTGGGGATGAGAGAACGAGGGGGGCAGGAAGGAGGAGGAGGAGGAGGCAAGAAGAGGGCCTGATGGCGTCGGCGACTGTTGGGGGGCAGCTGCGGCCTGAAACCTCCGACAAGCATCCACAATCACACACGGGCGCACACACACACACACACACACACACACACACACACACACACACACACACATACACCACCTCGGAAATCCCAGTGCCCCCTCCCACACACAGAAAGACCCATGGAGAGGCAGCAACTGAGGCCCTAAGCCGTCCACCCTTCTGCCTGGAAATTTGCATATGTCTCAATGCACAGACAGAGAGGGGAGCATGTGCTGAATGGGGACCGTGGAGAAGTGGATTACACAGTCAGCACAGGCGATCTGATGACAGACACGCACAATGCCCCCTCAGCAGATGATAGGCATCATGAGGACGGATGAGGATGCAAAGAGTCGGCCCGACCGCTCCGAGTGTTGCATCACTGAGTCTACGCAAACTTTGGGTCCACAGAGGAGGAGAATCGCACGATTTGGGATTCATATGTCATGTTTCTCTACTGTGATGACGTGTCGCCTTATCTATTTGTCTGCGGGCTTGAGTTTATCTCTCGGTCGTCAATGCCGTGTAATGACCCGGGGCAGCTGATCTGTGATCTGTCCTAATCTTTCTCCTCTCTGGTTAGTGTTGGTTGTAGAGGACGTCAAAACTGATCTGAGATCTGAGCAGAGGAGGTCCCAGCTCTAGTATTGTGACACTCAAACAGGTCTGATGTGGCCCCGCGAAGCCGTCCTTTGTTCTGCCTGCTGAAATGTGTTGTAATTGTGCTGTGGGATGTCCAGATGGTCGGTTGATAGTGCAGCTGATGGGATTATACCTTTTACCTCTCCCTGGGCCATCTGTTCCCTTTGACTCTCTCTCTCTCGCTCTCACTGCCTCTCCCTCGCTCTCAACCTCTCTCGCTCATATTCTCTCCTTCTCTTTCTCCTTTCCTCCTCTCCTTTTCCCCCCTTCTCTCCTCCCTCTCTTTCTTCCTCTTAGGCCCAGCAGTCTGGATTCACTTGTCTTTATTGCATAAACCCTAACAGCATTACAGCCACTTGGCATGCAAATGAGGCAGGCGCTGCAGGCTCTATGCTGAGTCTCCTATATTGTCTGGGGCTCTATAATGGTGGAACTGAGCTAAGGAACGTGTGTGTGTGTGTGTGACAGTGAGAAAAAGAGAGGGAGAGAGAGGCGTGTGTGTGCCGGTGCTGTGCCGTTTGTGTGTGTGGGGGGTGATGCTGCATGTGTGTGAAAGACCCGACTATTTGTGAGCATGTTTATGCACCTTTGAGCCTGAATCTATACATGTTTGAGTGACAGGCAGCCACAAAGCACGTTCGTGTCTGAATGCATAATATGCTTGTTGTGTGACAATCCACACAAGTGAACAAAAATGTCACATGGTGGGGATTCGGTCTGTCATCCGAGGGGGGCTGTCCCGCCTGTGCACCAATAGGGGGCAGCACGTCTTGATCAATGCAAGGCAGCGGGGGCTGCAAGTGCAGTGAAAGCTGAGAGGAAGGATGCCTCAGTCAGTCAGTCACATATCTGAGGCTTCTCGCCCAGTGAACTCCTGAGGAAGAATGTGTTGCTAATTTAAAGCACGCCGTCCGTCTGCCTGCAAGTTGTCAGAGCGCTACACGCAGGAAAAGGCTGCTATTACTTTTTTTTTAGTGAGCGGCCTTTCTCGTGTGTCACACCTCTGTTTATCAAAAGGTGAATCAAACAAAGCGAGTGATCGCTGTTGATGCATGTTAAATTAGTTACGGAGCTGGAGTCACGGAGGGAGGCAGGGGAGGAAAAAAAAAAAACGCTTTAGCAGAGGGAAGGTGTTTTAAAGTTATTAGACAAAGACATGTTCAACTGGGCGGTTGACAATAGCGTCTTTTTCTTGCTTTACGGGGCGTCACTCGGCTGCTTTGAAGAGTGTGGTGAAGAGAGGAAGAAAAGGATGGGTTGGGGTAACCTGTAAAGAACACAGGCACACACACACACATACATTGACACACACATACACCAAACACTGGCGGTCTCGTGGGAGTGGGGGAACATGGAGGCGAGGGCTCAACCTCTTTAATTGCTCTCCTCATTAAGAAACTGGTTGCTAGGCGATCCACACCTATCGTGTCATAAACGTGAAACACACAAACAGAACGTCAGCGAACATAATGACTTTGGTGCTCCGGGCAGGACTTTAATTATTTGATTTTGTTCTCCAGTAGAGGAGTCATTAATAAAGACAAAAACAAATAGATTAGCTTTTCCCCCACTAGGACTAGAGAGCACTGAGATATATTAATTGTCTAGTCGTGTATTTTTTTTTTCTTTTTTTTTTATTAGTCGTTGTTGTATTAAACATTACATTTGCTTTTGGTGATAGAACCATTAATGCCCATTAATGTGTAGAGAAGCTTGTTTTAGTCAGTGGTGTATATAAACTGTTTGCCCAGCCATAATTGGCTCTTGAAATCTGAAGATAAGCAATTTGCACAATTGGCCCAAGTCAGTTCTTTCCTTCTTTTTCTTTCTCTTTTTTCTAACAATCTTTCAGCTGCGTGTGCTCCCATCTGTGAGCGGAGGCCACCAGGGTCACAAGGTTATGTTTCGTGCATTTTACTTTTTGGATTTCCCATGGTTTGGTGGTCCGTCTTTTCTCTCTTTTTTGGCTGAGCAGGCAATCAGTCTATCATATGGAATCAGTTGGAGGAAAAACAGTAAGTTCTGTTTTTCTCATAGTGCACCCCCCCCCCCCCCCACCTACACACACACACACACACACACACACCATCAACCCACCCTTCCACACTCCACCCCCCTCCTCCCTGTCTCTCGTTCTCCTTCCTCCCCCTGTTTCAGCTCTCTCACAGCTAACACTGCAGAGCCCAATGACAGGAAATTGACCTCACAGCCAAATTCTTAAGCAATTTGATCATGTTTCACAGCGGCTTTTAGGACAAATGTAGGTGCATTAGCAGGCTGGAAGTAGTTTATATATTTTTTTAAATCACAAATCAGAGCGTTATCATCACCATCATTAGTGATATCGAAATGATACTGAGTAATGCATACTTTTTCCAGTCAAGAAAAAAGGCAGCAAGTATGAGAGAGGCAAAAAGCAACTTAAAAAGTTTTTAAAAAATGAGCGTGATGGAGGAACAAAAGAGTTGAAGGAACTAGAGGCAGCTATGGTAGGCATGTAGTTTGTTTTTTTTTAAAGTTAAAAATATGGGATGTCTGAGAGGAACTAAAAGAAAAGGAGCGTAGCAAATCATAAGATGTAAAAATGTGCCTACCATGCACCAGATAAGGAGGCGTACCTTCTGAAGGGTCGAGTCTGCGAGCCCTTCGCCCGTGCTTGGAATTGTTGTGTACGAACATGTTGTCGGAGACAGCCAAGACGTGGCCGTCCACATTGACGGTCGTCGATACGACAACCTGCAACAAGAGTGAAGGTGAAGCGTGTGATTAAGCATGTCGTAAAAAGAGAAAACACACAACATGCCAGACATATAGTTTCACAGATATCCCAACTGGTGTGCAGGGGTACAGAGGAGTCTGTGCGGTTGTGTCCAGATGCGTCTGTGCAGTATCGATCGCTATTGTCAAACCTCGTGGAGTGGTTGTTCTCTTTGGACGTATCGCATTACAGTTACCCTGCTTCTCGGCCATTTTGTTTTTGCTTTTTAGCGTTGCGCATTTGTGTACAGCTAATTGACTTTTCAATCGCTAAAATACCATTTCCGTTCACCCACTCTACCAACTGTCGTCCTCGCTGAGTCTCAGAATTATTGATCAGGCTCGTCCATCTATTTGAGGACGGAAGGCCTCCCTTTTAAAATATTACTGGAGTCATTACCAGCTGCGCCGTATTCCATCCCCATCACTCAACAAACATTTTACCAGGATCCGATTCCAAGCCACACTCCATATTTCATAATGCTTATTTTTGTTGTTGTTTTTGCGGCCACCACATCTCCAAACAGTGAGCCGCGTGTGAATGGCCAAAGTGTTTCAGAGCCGGAAACAGAGAGCCCCTCTCAGGTTTGCTTCGCCGGTAAGTGACCTCGGTGTAGCAGTGGAATTTAGGGGGGCGCTTTTTTTTTTTCTTTGGTTGGTTTGGGAAGGCTGTGGGGGGGGGGGGCTGTCGGGGGGTAGGGAAGGGGAAGTGAAAGAGCTCCATTCTTGTGAGCAGGTTCAGAGCTGGGCCAAGCTGAGGATGATGGATTGGGCCCTCTCTGGCCTCCAGCTGGTTTTTGGGGGTAATAAGTGGAGTGGAAGGCATGCAGAATACACAGCTCTGGCCAGAGAAACACCTATGCTGGAGCATCTGGGAAATCTATTTGGAGAAAAACGGCTTACTAACTGTTGGACTGCAGACAAGGGATGATCGTCAGCAGAAAGTAAAAAACTGGTTGTTTTAATGTGAATGTTTTAGCTAAACAACGGTGGGGGGAAAAAAGTCAGATGCTACAACTTAGTTCTGGCATTCCTTTTGACACACGGGAGTGAGAGGTGAGAGCCTCTTGGTGGCTGTCACGCATCAGTCCACATTCACCCTGAGGGGGAGATGTGTGGAGGCAGGGGAGGTCTGATGGTGGTGACATCAGGAGGGGACACCCCTGTCTTGTCTGTTTCATGTCTGGGCTTCCTCCTGGTGGAGGAGGCCGGCTCGCGTGTCTATCACAGAGCAGCGCTGTCAGTGACGGACGCCCTCCTATAGTTTGTCGGTATCCTGATAGGACAAATCACACTAAACTCTCACTCTCTCACCTTGACCTAGCGGGCCACTTGCGGTGAAAATGTCTGGGGCGGGCTGGATGGATGGTTGGATAAATGGATCAGCCGGGGGGGGGGGGGGGGGTCAATAATTTCAAGGCTCAACTACTTGACACATTAGAAGCGAGAGGGTTAAAGAAGCAGTAAAAGTCTTCAACGGTCATGTCCTCTCAGTGTAAACTGCAGAATTTTGTGAGCCCGCAGTAATGATGGTTTTCAGATGGCTTACAATGGGTTTTCCCTGGCTATACAGAGAAATGCGTGTGTGACTTTAAGTGTATGCATATGTGGGTAAGAATGAGTGAGGGATATAGACAAAGCAAATATATGCGCCGCTAGCGTGTATGTGCATGCATCCATATGTGTGTGTGTCCGTGTGTGTGCGTGCCGGCGCATATGTGTGTATAAGAAGGTATGCGTTTCCGCTGCCAGACAGATTCTGAGTTAACACTGTTGTTACATGTGGTTGGATCGTCCTCCCCTCTGCGCTCAGGCTCGGAAAGCTGTCAGGAACACAATTGATGGCACTCTTAAATCCTATATCCTTATTTGTGTCAGATGCTACTCCCTAATAAATATTCTGTCCAGAGCGCACAGGAGAAAAAAAAATCCCTCGCTTTCTCACTTTCCCCGGTTTTTGCCTCCTTACGTGCCAATAATACAATCGTATACATATGTGAATGTGCGTTGAGCTGACTTAGTGAAGTGCAGTTGTGCATTTATACACCTGTGCATGTGTGTGTGTGTGTTTCTGCAAGAAAGAGACATAAAAAGACAGATGTGTGAAATAGATTTCAGTCACCTGGAATCTGCGCATATCTCGTGGATTCCCTGCATTCTTCAGACAGTTCTGATTGCACTTGAGGAAGAACTTTAGGAAGAATCTGGAAGAGAGCACAAAACAAAAGAAAAAAATCACGTTAATTACACCTTTTAAAGCTTAATTGTTATAGACAGAATATTCAAATAACATCTCCTCAACACTCGCACGTCTGATCCATCCACGCACTCAGTCAGAAACAAACGTGACGTTACACCGCTTCAGTTTGGGGACGTCGCGCTGTTTAATATTCCTTCAAAATCAGGAGCATCAGTCTCTTTGTCATCTCATCCCCTCACCTGAGTTCACGGGTCTTTCCCAACACCCATCTGCCACTAACATACAGGAAGTCACTTGATATTCCACCCACCTCTTTAATCCCAGGACACCCCCTGTGCAATTAAAGTTCTCCTGTTCAATAGGGAAGCAAATGAGGCCCACCTGTGACCAGGTCTTGTTTGAAGAGCATCAGGGATAAAGGACCTAACAAGGTGAGAGCGCGCCACAAAACTTATAGTCCTGTCAGGCAATTAGGCGGACACTCCTGGGACTGCCGTATGCCACACACACACAGACACGCATACACACACCCATGCACTTGTGGGTGGGTGAGGCAATTATGCCACAAATTACAACCTGGCTAATCGTCTCTGAACAAATGTCACGTCTGAGTGAGATCTGGGCTTGGTTAGTTTGTAAGCTGCCTTTCTCAGCCGCTTTCTCCCAGGTCTCGCTAAATTTACCGATAAAACCCCCGGATTGAGGGCTGCACGTGTGAGCTGTGGTCTCGCAGACATAAAATAGTTAAAGAGAGGAAGATTAACAACAAGGCCCGAAAGAAAAATTGTCTCAGATGTTGCCTATTGTGTAAAATCTTACACAACCACCCAGAATAAACAATGAAATCGACTTGTTGTTTCTGCAAATTCTCCCCACAGAATCATGACTGATTGTTCCTTTGCTTTCTCTGATTCATTATAAATACCACGCAGTTATATTTATTTTTCATCACATTGCACTAGCATTACTATATGCAACACTGTGGTTTCCATTGTAAGGCGAACTTGGCTCGCCGAATCACAGCAGCTCATTGGATTACCATAGATTGCACCATAGATTGCACGGCCATTTCATTCAGCTAAATACAGTGGCTTGTGTGGCCTGCCTGCGAGGACGCTCTCACAACACTTAAGACTTCTCGTTCACCCAGTGGGATCCTGGCCAGGCCATAAATCAGAGTCTGAACCGACCCCTCTAACCCCGGCCACATTAACACATGCACTGGTCATTTGGAAGCGTTCTTCGATAGACTCCTATACCTTGTGCTTCACCGAGGGCCCAGGAGGGAGAGGAGAGGTGAGAAAATATTTTCACTCCACATCCAAGGAGCTTTGGCTCGGACATCAATAAAAGGCGTTTTAACCCATGCCAGAATGCTGATTGCCTGTCGGTGTGCGGTGAGGCCATAAAAAACCTGACTTGTCATTAGTGCATTTCGCTTGATTGTGTTCACTGTGTTTTCGGGTTGCATCTGTTGGCTGATCATCAAAATGACCATTATGTACTCTAATTCCCTGACCCTGTTTTTATTTCCCCAAAGAGTCATAATGTAGAGCAGCAGACATCTGCGGAAAGCAGACCTGAAATACGACTTTTATTTGTCTGTCGCCTCTCATACAGATTGGGTAAGGCCAGTGTGTGTGTGTGTGCACGTGCGTCCACACACTGGGGGGGCGTGCGCGCGTGTGTGAGCCTGTGTATGTACATGCATCGCCCATTGGTAGACAATTTACTGTATGTCAAAACAAGAGATAGAATACATTTCCCAGGCAGTACGTGGACTTCATAAAAGAAACACATTACTCCCAGAGTTAGTCTTGTGTCTCTTCTCAGACACTTCAAAGCTTTTACATACTGCTCCCACCACAGTGAAACCAAAAGTTAAGAAACAATAAACACGAGAAGCCGAGTGCCCACGCCATCATAAAGCAGCTCCTTTATGTTTACTGTTATGAAAGCAATTACGCACACTTTCTCCGCTAAAAGGATAAGCTTAATTTTCATAGTCCACAACAGTGGCGGTGCTATAGCATCCATTACATTTGAGTTGGTTAAGATTCTCCATGAGCACGGTGCAAATTGGTCCTTGGTGAAAAGGAGAGCAATTAAGACAAGGCCCCTCTCTCTCTGTTTTACTTCTTAAATATCTACAGAAGTTTGCGCTGGTGTTTTGGCACGCACGGAGACAAAAGGAGGTTGTTTAATTGTTTTTTAATGGGATATCAAGTCGTCGCTGCCATTAGATGTTGGCAATGGAGGGCAAAGGGGGATAGAGAGAAAGAATGAACTGCAATTAGGTTTGATTAAAGCTATCCTTCTCAATAATCAGCTGTTCTGACAGGACAGGGGGACCCTGGTGGCCGCTGAGATGGAGGAAGGTGTTGAGTGATATTAAGGCCAATGAAGGGGATATTAACATGGCTAATTAAAGCTCTTCCAAAGCCGGGAGAGGAGGCTCTCAGTGGACCGCACTGGATGAAATAATCGGCCAAGGCAGCTATCAGTTGGAGGAGAGAGAGAGAGAGAGAGTGGGAGAGAAAGGAGGGTGAGGGAGGGGTGGGGTGTAGTCCATCTGAGGGAATGGGGGAGTGGAGGGAGGGATAGTAGGAGGCGTAAAGGAAAACTATGAAGTGTGAAGAAAGACAAAGAGGAAGACATCGACAGGCATATAGAGAAAGACTTCCAGGGCAGCCACGGAAGCTCATTTTGACATCAACTCTTTCTGTCTGCGTGCCCGAAGTCTGCCAGTATAACTAAGACCTGACATCGGCTTTTATCTCCGACAGCTCGTCATACAGGTCCACAAATCAACGCTAAAACAATCCTGCTCTTGCCTCAGTCCGTGGCAATTAATACGATTCTGCCGTAGTACCTCCATGCTCGCCCACTGCCGAAGCTACTAATCATGCCATAATGATTTCTCTCCCTCTGGTCAAAGGGGAAATAGATTGTCTCTTTAGTAATGCAGCAGGCTCTGCGCCTTCCACTCCCTGGCTTCACAGACCCGGTAATTGAGGAGAAAAAGGCCGACTTTGGCACTTTGACTGATTTGAGGGCTGCTAGACCCTCTTATCTTTACTCTGATCATTTTAGGCTGACACTCAAAGGAAGACCCATCGCCCTAATTCTAGCTCACCCTCTCCCATCATCAAACGGAGGGGGAACAGGAAAAAAAGAAGAGAGAGAGGGAAAAAAACAAACAGACGAGGTGAGGAAGGCCCTCTCTCATTTAAATGGCCAACTTAATTGCCGGGTTGATGTCACTCATGCATAAATGTCCATCCCTTTGATTTGAGTGAAGAGGGCAAATAAGGATAATGTTGTATTATTAAGAAGGCTCCATCGACACTGGAGGCTAGCTGGCCTGTCAATTCCACTCCTGTTTTTATCTATTCATTTTCAGATTTTTATTATTTTTAATGACTTGTTATATAAAAGTTAAAATTGAACTTTTTGAAATACCTTCATGTGGGTGTATTTTTTTTCTCCTTAATAGCACACCTTGTTCGTATTGTACAGAAGGGCTCCCCAACATTTGTTTAGGCCGTTACACAATACACTGACAGATGGCCACAGTATCTGGAAGAGTCAGGTATTGACAAGTCTAAGCTCCTGATTGGTGCCCCGGCACTAATGACTAGCATGCAGTGTCCACAGCCGGCAGCCATGACAGTGAGGTCATCCGTTGCAGGGCGGTGAGTATCGATCACCAACCAGCTCCAGCCCATCAGGCCCCAGCTGCCTCCCAGACTCAATGGGCCCCTGTTATAGGAGCCCTGTAAGAAACGGCTCCCAACACCAGACTACAATCTGCTGACACCAGATCTCTACGCTGAGATAGTAGTACACGGGTCAATAGCATATCGGATTTCCAAAACGCCGGGGTCTTAATGTCAAGCCTCCTGCCTTCCCTACCTACTGCTCCAGTTATTAGGCACTCCACTGAACTGCATTCAGATCCCTGTTGTGACAAGGCGGAGCAGGTAAAAAGAGAAATAGAGACACTTATAGATCTTAATCTTCCACGTACACTTATTTATGCAACTGAGTGGGCTCGCATATACGTGCCAGTGAAGTCCCTGGGAGGCCGAGCCGAGCTGCCCGGCCGCTCCCGCCGTATTCTGGTTCGCCGCTGTCTTCTCTCGTCAAGCAGAGCTGTTTTTCTCGCCTTAGCTGAAGTAAACCACAGCACATTAACAATATTTGCTCTACCCCTGTACAAGCACCGAGGGACCAGACCCACAGATCCTATCACTTCTTTATCAGGGAACAAGTGCCTCACTATCCAACCTTATTGGGTTTGGGAGATTAACCCCTTCCACTCACGGGCTCCTGCCCATTTCCTCCGAGAGCAAGCAAGGCAGATGTCACTGTGATTATTAGTGTTCGACATCAAATATCCCAACTACATGTCTGGCAGAATTTATTGAGTATTTCCAAGGCCTATATTTTGTTTTTATTTCTTTATTTTTCCAGCTGCCATTGTCACTTCATTTTGTTGTTTCATATTTCATATTTTTGTTAGTGGTGTGTGTGTGTGTTGCGGAGGTGTCACAAATAATTTATGTGCTTCCTCTGCACCCTAAGATGTAGCTGTGTCCCTCCATTCATCCCTCTTTACCCTCTCCTCCACCATCCCCCCTTTCTCTCTAATGGGCAGAGTGGCATTGACATTATTTCACTTGAGGATCCCTCACTCTGTCAATCCCTCTTCATTTACTCCATGGCTACAGGACTCATTATGGTATCTCTTCCTCCTCCTCCTCCTCTCTCTTGTACTCTCACTCATTCTCCTCACCTCCTGTCTCGCTCGCTCCCTCCCTCTCTCTCTCTCTCCGGACACTGTTAGTTTCTTACTTAAGAGAATCGCTCGTCTTCACAAATGGTTTCACGTCAAACCCACTCCTAGCTAGCCCCCACTGATTCCCTTCAGGCTTTGGCACAGGTTTACTGTAACAGATTAGACGAAGACTCTGAGCTCCTGCTAACTATCCATCACTTGCTAACGGTGGACTAAGGCTGTATGCGTTATGCAGCTTTTAGCTCCAGCCCGCCACATACTGCATGTTTAGCCCCGAGCTTTCTCTCTGCCTCTCCCATCCCCTCACATCCAGATACTGCTGAGGCTGTGTGCTGTTGCACGCTGTTCTTTGTTTTACTCCGAATACGGCTTTTCTCTACCAGGACTTTGAACACAATATAATAAGACACCAAACATAAATAATTCTGCGTTGTTTTGTCTTGCGCAGCCCCGTTGTAAAGAGCGAATCAAACACGGGGGTTGCCGCTGTAGAGCCAACATCATCTACATCCAAACTGGAGTTCATAAATATTATTGAATCATCAGCGGCACCATAAAACTCATATGATGATGATTGCTGATAATGGCCATGACAGTCTCAACGATGTCAGTCATGAGGGCTGCTGACATTACAAAAATAATCACGTACATCAACAATACGGTTCTCGGGAATATTTACTCTGCTCGCCAGCTGGACGGCAGAGGGGTATCTCCAGGTTGTTTTTGCGCAGGAGGAGAAATATGGTGCTTTGATTACTGGTCAGCATTGGAGCTTGGGGCCTTGAGGAAATACCAGTCAGCACCTCCCTGCACTAGTGAGATGGAAGATAAGCATATGTTGGAGTTACTGGCGTGTGTGAATAGTTGTATTTAGGGTGTTGGACGTGGGGTTCTGGAAGGCCCCAGAGCTACAATGAGAGCCATACAGCGCTGTCTCACTCCTGTGGCACCTTGGAGTGATCAGACCCAGGCAGGACGCAAAGGAACGCAGCTGTTCAGGGAAGGCCAGCAGGGGGGCTTTGACCGTTTACCGACAGCCATGCTGGATCTAGCAGGCCGGTGGGGGCTTATTTGCATGTGTGTGTGTTACACATAGGTCTGTGAGTCAGTGGTTTTGCTCTCTGTCCATGCATGCTCAAATGTATGTGTGTATTTCTACATCATATTATTACTAATGTATAATACATACATCTAAAGTGGCTGTCAGGACTGGTCAGTCATCATAAAACATGAGGCGGCCACTCTGACATGGCCGCCACATTAACGTGTTCTCAGAAGAGGGGGGAGAAAGGGTGAAAAAAAAAACACCCACTGTGGACTGTCATGTAGGCAGGGGGGGATAGAGACAGAAAGACAGAGAGCAGGTCGGTGCTTAAAGCTAACAGGTAACCTTTCTGTGCACCTAGGACAAAGGCAGGGGGAAAAAGAAAATGTCAAATTAAGAGAGGCCAGGCAGAGAGACGTGGCTGCCATATTTGTGTGAAAGCCCAGTGCTGTTGGCAGCAGAGATGGCTGCTTTCTGATTCATCTGGGGCCGTATGGCAAAGCTTTGTCAGTCTGTGCGAGGTATAAATAATTCAGGGTGAGAGATGGCAATTACAGGGCCCTGCACAACCAAAATGAATATTTTATAAGGACTAAAACTGCCCTGGAATGAATCACACACATGGAGTCACACACACATACACACACACTCTCACACACACACACACACACACAAGCATAAGTGAATGTGTGCACACACACACACAAAGGTAGCACATATGAACCCTTAGCATTGCTGTTGTATTGTTGACAATATAACTATTATATAAACCCCTGCATTGTGGGTTAATAATTTTTAATATGCTTGCATGTGCAGTTCCTCACAATATTTGGTTAAGGGTGAGCGAGTGTGTACGATGTCTTGTTCCGTTTTGTTATTCTCTTGTGGGGGGGGGGGGGATGCATTTCATAATACATTTAACAAATAAACCCACATATGATCTTATTTAACTATTAAGTAGACCATATGAGATACATCAGGAGAAAATAAAATTAAAAGCAGAAAAAGTGTTGTCAAAATATAGTAAAGATTTTCACAAAAAGAAGTCCCCAGAGACTTGGAGCTTTACTTTTGACCCTGTAAATATGGTCTTTGTGTGGGAGCAAGGAGGGTGGGGGCAAAATGCTAATGGGAAAAGATTAAACCCAAAAGCCGCCTGGAGCATTTACCTCTAAAGGGTTTTGTCTGTCAGGTTTCCTGCAAAAACTCTGTCTTTATAATTCTGAGACAAAAAATAACATTGTTCCCTGGTCCTGAGGAGCGCTGTGGCTCGGTTGAATGGCCATTGTGTGCGCCAAGCTAATGATACCTTAGCTTTTGTGCGAGGGAGGCCAGGTAGGTCTGTGACATCAGCGCCACACAAGTGCCTCTCTGTCCGGATGTTTAGGGAAGGATTTCGTCCGCGGTGGGAAACGGGTACCGAGAATAAACAGGTCCTGTTTTTGTAGCAGCTTTTTGAACCCCTCTTACTGAGGTAGCCTGAGAAAAAAAATGTGTTTAAAAAAAGCGGTTTTATTCTAAATCATCACTGCTCCTTATTTTATTATATGAAGATAATATATATACTCGTCTCTGGAAGATCTTCCTCTGCAGAGACTGATGTAATTTATTCCCTGTTTTTTTTTCTTCCTTTTTCTTTATTTCAGCAGGAGTCTAGGTGTTTTATTTGTCAGTCCAAAGGGAAGATGGCAACCCTCTGAGGGAGAGGGAGAGACCCCAAGCATGAAGACACAGATCACATGTGTTGGAAAAAGTGACAGCGAGGCAAATGCTAAGAGAAAGCTGCTTCCTTACCGAACCGCACACTGTTAGCGATACAGCTAGCTGTTGTGAAGGCAGCTGACAAACCCGTAGCGTGGCATGTCTCGCCCCGTTTGTGCGTTTTCAAAGAGTGTGATTTGCAAATAACATGAGTCTCTGGGCATAGACTGGGCATGTAAGTACGGTGAATAAAGCCCCCCTGCTCTGCTGAGGGAAACCCTGACTTGTCAGCTCAGTTCTTTGTCAGGAACCTGACAGATAAATAGACAGTGTTTTGCCGCTCGCTCCTCCTGCCTTATGTACACAGGAGCGTGTGTCTGCCTCCACATACAGGTTGACTTGCTTTAGGGGAGGTATCTGTTGAAAGACGCCCCACCGCTTCTCGGGGCAATGACTGAAAATATTGTGGGCCACTTCAGACAGCCTCAAACAACAAACAATGGGGGTTGATGTGTAACCAGATAAAGCGCAGATCGAATAGCTGGGTCTAAGCACCACTACAGGGCTTATTTTTCATGCAAATTACTACTAATGAGCTTCCTGAAATCTGACTAATTATATCAAAGTGATTTCTTTAATTAGTTTGTAATAATTCCTCGCATAAACATCATAGTAAACAGATTAAGCTATATAAAAATATCAATTTGTCACACTTTATATGAGATGCTGTGTGGCGGACGCTAATCTTGCCTCTCCAAAATGCCAGAGCAAACATTTATTGAAGAATTAAATATGTACTTGGGGAATGTTTGGTAACAGTCTAGGATGTATATCTTATATAAGCGTATATAAATATTTTACCTATTATGCACAATTACAGCTCTAACATAGATGGGAGAAGTTAATGACTTAATTGGTGCGCAAGCGTCAAGTTAATAATTCAGTATTGTAATATAAAATACAATGTATAATTCTATGATTAAAAGTTATAAATTAGTGTGTGACTATCTAAGTCAAACAGAGCTCGTGTTTTTTTAATCCGACATCAGCGATAACGCCGCTGAGTGACTGGAAATACTCCACGTCAAACCCAAACACCTTTTTGAAAAATAACAGACAACTTCAGAACAGATAAGACGTTGCATTTATCTACCACTTTGCACCTCCTGTTAATCCAACATTTTCTCAAACCCCTAAAGAGCAAAAATATCTAATATACTACAAGTCACAAGAGAACTCATACGACCACCGATCTTTCTGATACCCTCAATCTGCACTGAGATGGATTAAACATTCAATTTGTTACTCGCCAGACTACCACCTAGGTTCACCACTTACCATACAAATGGAAAACACGCTAGTAATCTATTAGCCTGCCCGGCCTGACACTGTATTATGTTGTATTTGTATTATATTTACTTCAGGGAAATTACGATTCAAGTCATATTTATCTTCATGTGGAAATGTGTGTCTAAATGGAAATCACCTATAGTGTGAGGGTGGATGCAGAGCAATACTAATGTGATCCATGAACCGTGCGATTTAGTCACCCTCTATGGATGCACTATGGGCTGATTCTACATATCAAACATGCTCTCCCCCTGTTAAAGCCCGTACCCAGAGCCCCCGATGCTGTTTGATAATTATTACGCTTACATTACAACACAAGACCTTGCCTGTGGAGCTGGAAGAGCCACCCCCCCTCCGCCCCCTTCCCCTATAAACACACACACATACACGCGCACGCACACATGCATTCGCGCACACCCTTTGTCATATACAGTAGTAAACAGCTTCCCAGTAAGCTGTTTGCACTTCACTGCCCGCTCTAGGAAATAAAAACAAAGAGCAAATTGGGGGTTTTGCGTCTCAGTGAATAAATAAGGTTGTTTTACTCACAGAATCCATTACCTTTTAAAACATGTGCCTAATGCGTTGAGCCTTTTCATTTTACAAACAAAGCCTAAATTAGGAATTAAATACATTCGTATTTAGATAACGGCATTAGCTTTATGACATCAATGTGGAAAAGTTGGACACCATCCATATCGTTCCCATGCTTCCATTGTTACGTTAAATTGCAATATTAATCCTGGCTCAAACCGAGGTACTGTAGCTTTTATGCGGCGCACTTGAATTATGCTATTGAAGTAATTGATAGTGATTCAGTCATTGAAGGTACTAATCCCATGATTCAGTTCATCTCTCTCAGTGCCATTTACCTCCAGATGTTGAGAGTTTGGGGTAATCAATAAAGAGGGAATAAAGATTGGCATTCACAATACTCCCCTTGACAAGCTCCAGCCGAATGTTTGTCAAGCAAATTAAACACACTTAGACTTTTCACCTGCTCCTACAACGACACCACATATGGCCGTGAAGTTAAAAATAAGAAACTGTGCATACATTACCATGCATAATGCACAACTCCCTCCATTTAATATGCAAATTTTGTAAAATATTACTGAATACCTTCTGTTCGGAATGAATAAATTTGAATTGCAATTAGAATAATCTTGTATAATTAATGAAAACTGTCAATTTTGGTTCCGAAGTAATTTGATTAGCATGTTGATAGGACACTTATCAAGTTCAGTAAACTGTTAGATTAAGAAGATGAAAAAAAAAAGATTCTAAGGATATTTTTCTCAACGGCTCTGACATTTTCCCTTGGCATTGTAAACAAAGACAGTAGCTGGCAAACTTCCTGAATCGAGGGGCGAGGGAGGGAGGGTGGAGAAACAGAAAAGGAGAACTGGAGACGAGGACAGAGATAGAGAGCCTCTTGAGATAATCTGTGAATCTCAGTCCGCAGATGAAAAGGAGTCTATCGTCGAGGCTCCTGAGTGAGCTACTCATCTCTGCCCTCTGCTCTCCAGCTAAGCCCAACTTTATGGGATTTATCTCGTGAACCATTTGTAGTTCTCACATCACATGATGAGTTAAAAACAGCACACAGCTTTTCTAAATGTTTCGAGGCTATAAATGTAGAGTTCTCCGCTAAAACCCACAGACAACTGATCCCAGTCTGCAATTCATCTGAGAGTAGCTATCTATTAGCGATCAACAAATTGATGTAACGCCATTGTTGTACTGTATAAAACAGAACCATCTGCACTGTCTACAGATGAACAGAGCTGGTGACCTCCTTTCCCCCTCTCTTTCTCTGCTCATTAGCTACCCTGAACCTCTTTCTCTCCTGCTTTCAGTTTCCAAACCCCCAAATGAGACCTAAATCGCTTGCAATACAGGTTAGCTGGAGGAGGGGGGGGGCCAAACATCTGTCGCGCTAGGTACCCGCACGCAGCTCGGGGTATCTCCTGCGAGGAACTTTGGGGATGTTTAATTCATAAACGCTGTCATCCATGTAAACCTCCTGATTTCATAATGACTAACTCTTGGTGGTTTAATTAATTTAATAATGCCTTTCAGAAGCCATAAATGAAAGGGTCTCTGAAGTGGTGCATTAATTAGCCGGCGCCGATGCTAGCCCTGTCAGACTGGTGGCTGTCAAAAAGCGGGGCAAGGCGGAGGATGGGCACAGCTGCTGTCCCTGGGTCAGAGGTCATGCCAATCACGCTCCTCACCACACTTAATGACTCATAATTTGTGTCTCGTATACACATGTATTAGGGTCAACCTGTGGTCATGTCCATATTTCTCTCCCCCCTGCTAGACTACATGAAAATAACTGGAGGGGCGACAAGGTAGTTACATTCCCAGTAATAAGCTGTGGCATGGCCACATTATGTAGCTACTTGTATTTACATGGCAACCACCCCAGAAGATACAATCCATCAGAGCTTCGCTTTTACCTTTTAATAACGCAGATGTCGTTACCGTCTGCGTCTCTCGCTTTAATTACAACGTTACGGCTTCGTCGCTCACAAGGTTATAACATATAATAGATCAAACTTCATTAAAGGTCCCGGCGACTCAACGCATGAGCACACAAAATCATCACAGAACCAACCAGATTATATTCCAAACTAACTCCATGCATCTCATAAGGAGGTTGTTTTCCTTTTTCATATTTCATAAATATGAACCAGGGAGGTTTGTGTCTGTGCCTGTCCATTTATTACCATAAAAATCAGCTGACTGAAGTATCTCACTATCTGTGGAGGCAATTAACTGTTTTGAGAGAATGCGTAATACGGGACTTTGTAATGGTATCATTTGGAGTCAAGGCACAGATGCGCCGTGCGGAGCCATACTGTAATTAGAGAGAAACGCTGTACAGGTTTTCCACTAATTAGCAAATTATGCTGAAAATAGCATCAAGCTAATTAACAGTTATTATGGCATTTTTGAAAGTATGACTTTAATTAGCAAAGTCCTGACGCAGGCAATTTCAAACTCGTCTCCTAGAAGATGAGGGAAAAAAAAGAAAAAGAAAAAACATGGGGCATGATCAAGAAGATACCCAGATTATTATGATGCCATCAAAAACTAAAGGAAGGGGAGAGAAAAAAAACAGGAGGGGGAAAAGAGAGACTGAGTGAGGGAAGGGAGGAGGAGGCAGAGGAGGACCGGGGGGGTAAAGCTTTTGTGTGTTGTGTCTGAATCTCCATCCAAATGAGGGGACATGTGTGCTGTGCCACGTTGCCAAGAGGAGCCCTGAGCCGTGTGCCCAGTGTCAGGTGGCAGCGGCTCACCCCTCAGCTACCAGGCGAAGACGAGAGTGAGCTCAGCTGGTGCCCACAGCCACTCACTTATTCTACTCCGCTGCACATTAAAGGAGCCCTCGAGTGGAGCCAAGCAACGCCAGCCAGCCAACCTGACAACAACACTCCTCCTCCTCCTCATTTCCAACAGTTCCTCTTAGCACTTCCAGGGACCCACCTTGGACCTAATGATGGTCGCTGACAGCCGATAACCCTGAAGAATTCTGCTTCCTCGTGGTTAAATTTAAAAATACACCTCTCCATAATTTTGGAAACGCTGTGTTTTGGAGGAATAATCATTCATTAGCATCACAATTGTTGATACTAGTGAGTATTGGGGAAGTGATTCATGGAAAAATGTGTTTTTTGAAAGGCCTCTGTGCTGAACCTTTTGAAGGGAGGAAGTGTCACCAGTGGAAGTGGGGAAAAGAGTAACAGAGGAGTGGAAGAGATGGAGGAAGAGAGGAAAGAAGGAGAGGGGTGGACTGAAGGGTCTTTGAAGGCCCAGTGTGCGAGAGAGAACAGAAGTGTGCCTAGCCCCAGGCAGCCTACGGCTCAGGCCCATTAGCTAGACTGACCTTGCCCGCGCCTTTGTCTTTGTGCTCTCCTCCCGCTGCTTCCCCTTCTCAAGCATTCCCTTTTTGTTGTCTCCGAGCGAGATTGGGAAGGGGGCCATATCTTTCAGCTTTCTAAACCTCCCAACCCCCCCCATACCACTCCAACACAACCCCCCCCCCCCCCCCGACACACACACACACACACCCCCCACGTCTTGCCTGGAGCTCGTGCCCCAGAGGGTTCAGCACAGTGACACCCCTAGCCGGTGGCCACCTCTGCCCCCGACGAGAACTTGGCTGGAGTGGTCAGTGCCCCGGAGACCCCCAGAGAAAATGCAACATATCAGGGAGCCCAAAATCATGGCGCATGTAGGCCTCGTGTACGTGCACCCACTCTGGGCAGCCTGCCTCTTTATTGCCTGCCTCTCATTTGAGAGGATGGAGCCTGGCTGCCAAGTTTTGACACCGCCACATATGGCCTCCTCCATCAATCGGACTAATCAAGCATCAAGGGGAGGCAGGACCAGCTTAATTGCCAGCCAGATATAGCTGCTCTCACTTGACGTGCAACCTGAAATAGAAACAGGTCTGAGGAGACATGACAGAAGATAAATGAATACGGCCATTGTTCTAGTAATTATATCAAAATGCACTTCTTTACACTTAAGGTCCTTGCGCACCAAGTCCGTATTTTTCGTACGCCTTTTTTTAATCGATCATCCGATAAATATCGTCACAAACAGAGACTTCGCACACTAGGTCCGGACCGTCGTATTATTTTTGTTCTGTCCGAAAATTCTCAGTAGGAGATAAAATGGACTTGAGCAACGAGGAGGATTTCGTGGTCCTCTCACTTCTTGCATTGGGTCCATCCAAACCTGAGAAGCCGTCAGGAACAAGGAGAATTTCATCTTCTGATCAACGAGCAGCGAAATTATCCCGATCGCTTCCCTAGTCTATTTCAGGATGTCAGCGGTCCAGGTTGAGAAGCTACCGGCACTGAGACCACGTATCAAAAAGACGAAAACAAATTTCTGTGATCCAACTGATCCCGGACAGTTCAGACAACTCTCTGGAAGATCTTTGACAGATGCGAAAAAACGCAGCCAATCAAACCCGTTCCGAAAACTTGAATGACGGACGAAAGTGTGTAAACCTGTGTAAACGTGAAAAGTATGGACTTGGTGCGCAAAGACCTTTATTCTCCTACTATACTCTTGCCTCGACGTGACAAATCAACACTATTGCAAATATTGCCTTAATATAGCATCATCCACTCATTAAAATGTGGATTATGTTCACATTTGTAATTTTTGATACCTCAGGACAGAGAAGTGTACAGTAAGTTTTATTTTCCCATGCAGGCTGCAGCGCTCTGCTCCTCCAGAGTCCTTGAGGCGTTCTGTCTGCCTCTGCCTGCCTCTCTCAACTTCCTGTTTCCCTGCACCCCCCACTGGGGCAGCAGCCACGGAATAACTTAGCACATGGAATGAGGAGGCGAGATCAACAGCAGCGATCCATTCATCTTGAGTTTCTCCTGTCACTCTCTCTTTCCGTTTGTAAACACTGAGGGTCTGTGGTCAGAATGGCCTTTTGTCCACTGTGTTTTTCCCTGCGTCCCTCTCTCATTCACTTCAAAAGGTAACAAGTGACAGATGTCTGTCTTCGCCGCGGTCTAAACGCCGAGGCTCCGCGATAGCATCTGGGCTGAATGTCAAACTGTGAATCTTCCCTAGAATGTACTGTGGTTATGCCAAGCTCATTGTTATTAATGTCAGGGACACTGCCTACAGAAGTATTTAAGATACTCCCTGTAGTTCACAGCAGGGTGAGCGTCGGAGGGGAGGCGTGTGGGGGGGCATGTATGTAAAAATGATGGACAACAATTATTAGAAAAAATATTAAAAATGAAAGAATAACAACAAAGGATAAGTGTAAATGGATTAATGGCTCAATTAGATCCATCATAATATTTCCTGGTGGGCGTGCGACTTCCCAAAGAATCTGACTCTTCATGAATCAATTTAGCCACAGGAGATGACAAAAGAAATAACCAAAAGGGGGGAAATGGAATATATAATATTGTAAAGCAGAAGTTTAGATCGAGTAAAGAGTTTCAGGAACTAAAAAAAATTAAAGTGGCAAAGGTGCTGGTGTTTCCAGCTTGTAATCACAGCACGGTGTTGTGTTTATTTAACTTCCTCGTCTCCATCGCTGCCTCCTTTTGGTATTTACATGTTTAATTGAGAAGTGTGCTGCCGGTTTCTTCTGCCCATCTGCTGAGTCCCTTCCTCTTATCAGACTCATTCCTCAAACTGACAGCTCTCCCTTTCTGCATATCTCTCTTTCACTCCCCGTGCCACTACACTGCTAACTCTCTCTCTCTCCCTCCTCCCTGTCCCTCTTCAATCTGTCAGGGCCAAATATGAGCAATGACAATGCATTTTCCCTCAAATCAAACCAATAAGTAGAAATATCCTCCAGCAGCGTCGCGAGACAATTCTCTACCGGGGGTATCGCATCATGAAATTCAGTTTTTTTTTCTAATCCAGTTTTTTTTCTTCTTTTTCACCCCCACGTCTAAATCACCGCCTGTCAGACGCAACATGTGTGTCATTGTATCCCCATCAGCGTGTTTCATTGTACACACTACCACCTCTGAAGAGCTGCCTCTTATCAGTCGAGTGTCAGAGAGCCCCCAGCACCGCCACCTCCTCCCCGCTGCCTTTCTAAATGCTTTTCTATTAAGAGCAGTGTTGTGTCCCTGTGATAGCGGCAGCCTCTCCACTTCATCATTCATAATCCCAATGGGCATCAATGGACTCTATAGCCTTGCCATCCACACCAAAGGCTTTGTCATTCAGCGCAAATGAAAACAACCTAAATGAGAGTGAGAATCAGAGGAATTCGCTCGAAGGCCCAATAGGCCCGAGCACTCCAGTCATGAATAGTCCACTTCACAGTGATGCCTCACGTGTTCAGAGTGGGGTAATGGTTCATTGTAATTCTTCCTGAATGGCATTGACGCGTAGAAGGTATTTTACAAGAGTAAAATGGCTCTTAAGTGCTTTGTCAACTTGTACTCAAGTATTTCGTTATTCTATTTCAGATTTTAGTGAACTGCATGGTTTGACACAGAAAAAAAAAGACACAATCAATTCCCCGACGTAGACAAGTGCTCTGCAAATCGAGGAATAAGAGTCGTACGTGAAAACAAGCATGAACACATTTCCACGTTCTACATCATAGCGACGACGTAGGCCAACTTTCACCAGCTCAAAAAGTCTAAAATGATGTTCCCGCCCTTCGCAGCATGCAGAAGTCCCGCTGGGGGCCTCAATGTGATCAGCAGCATCCCCACCACGTCTCCTCATTATTGAGTAAATAGGTTTGGGCATGTCCTCAGTAAACAAAGCCAAGACTGACAGTTAAGGGAGAGAGGGGAGTGGGAGGCAGCCTCGTTCCCAATTAGAGTCGCCTCAGGCAAAACTTTAAAGAGGAGATCAATCCTACAGATCGCTAAACTGATCCTGTCACAGGCTGGGGATATTTAAACCGTGGTGTAGAGCGGAGCGGCGCGGGGCAGTTCTCAGTACAGTTTGACTGTGTGTGCTAATGACTTGGGGGTAGGTTCTCTCACCAGGACACACACCCCACAGCGAGGCGGCCGTGATTGACGGGTGAAATCGGACCTCAGCTGCAGTTCTCGGCACTGTAGGGGCCAGATGGGGAAATAGTGATTTGCGTTTTTTAGTATGCAGCTCCTGCACTTACGGATATTCCCTAATTGTCTCCCTTACTTACCTGTGAGGCTGTTTCCCATCACAGATGCAGAGTACATTTCAAATTAACCCAGGCTGTTTTGATTTTATTTTTTTTCTCCCTCACCCGACACCTTTGAAGCAGACTTATTAAAATGTGCCAGTAGGGGCTCATCCCTGTCCATCTCCACCAGGTAGAAAGAAAGTTAGTTCTCACTGATGTTGAGATGCAAAAATCAAGGGAGTAACACGGAGGGAATGAAGAGTGGTCCGGGTGATACCTGAGTTTAATCGCAATGTCAATCGACGACATCCTGCCAAAGCAGCAGATACTGTATCTGTGACTACAAGTAAGTGGCTGGCACACTCCAACTCCCAGGCACACATGGGTAATGTGTAATGAGCTACCGAGCTCTGTGCAACTGCAGAGGAACTGAACATTTAAATGAGCGAATGATGCATTATGTATATCAGCGAGGTTCCTGTGCAGGAATTAATCATGATCATAAAAGCCAACGACAGAACAACATACTCAGGCCCCTGCAAAATTGTTGTGATCTAATGCAAAACAAATTCATTTTTCATGCCATTAAAGATAAAGAAAATCTTAAAAGGTTTGGTTTTGCTTGTCTGCGTCTCTTATTGAGAGTCATTCACTTTCAACTTTATTTGCGGATTATTGCAAATCCCCGGTACAAATCATATCATGAAATCATGTAGCTGGGACATTGGATGTGTTCTGCTAATGCTCAAGGAAGATCCCCTGAGGGAGCCATTGAGTGGGGGAGAAGGGAGAGAAAGGAGAGAGGCAGATAGAGGGAGAGAAAGTGGAGGAGAGGTGGAGAGCGAGTTACAGGATGGGGAAAGGAGGGAAGGGCGGGAAAGAAAGACAGAGAGGAGGGGAGGGCGGCAGCAGTCAAGCTGCACTTTATCCTGACAGATCTCCTTTACACACTAATTTCCTTGTTAAAGAAGAGAAAATGGCACTCAATCCGGAGAAATCCTTTTCTCCTGGAGCAGGCCTGTCAGCTGAGGGATGAGTGGATACAAGCAGAGCTTTCCTCCTCAGGCTAGCTCCCCCTGGCACACAGCAGCCGGGCTACAGCTCACAGCAGAGCTCTCTATCTATAGCCATAATTAATACACCATCGGAATATAATGAGCCATACCATGATACATGAATTCTAGTCGACAGCAGTCATTTCACAGCTTTCTGCAAAATCAAACCCAAAGTGAATTGATTTCTTGATCATGTCATCTCCATCACAAATGGCAGTCTAATCGTGTACAAACATTTCATGCTCAGTCGCTGTTTATAAAACATTCCCCATGACAAAATAGAAAGCCCCCCCCCCTCCCCCCCACCCGCCTTCATTCACAGTTTTCAGTGAGAACGATAAAATCCGACGATCTCTCACAGCAACATATTTATCGCTGAATTTGTAATTCACCAAAGTGTATTAGCTTGGATTTGAAGAAGGGGCAGGAAAGAAAAGCCTCTTTTATTTGAAGTCGGCGGTGTTAGCTGTTCAGTCTGGATGTTCTCATCTCCCAAGATTACTATTCGCTGGGTGTGTGTCAGGACTACTTTTCAGAAATCTCGGTAACAATTCAGATGCGATCGATAAGGAGTGACAGTTTATTCTAAGGCTTAGCACGGGCCAAGAAAAGAACGACTGAAGCATCAAGTTTAGAGGAATGAATTTGTTTTGTATTTGATTTTTCCATTAAATTTATCACCACTTTAACTCTCCCCTTTTTTTCCCACCCCTCTCCTTCTCACTTTCTCCCTCGCTCTGTCACTCACTTCAACAACAAGGCTGTAAACGGCTGTCAGTTTCTCATCTGTGATTTCCATGTCTTCACTTTCATCCATTTTTGATTGCTTCACACCCTTTACCTATGATGCTTTTAGTGCTCATCTGTGACCTTGTGAGACGATGGGGAAAATTATAAAATACATTTTCGGTGGCAGAGTGCCGATGCCCTTTATAACACTTCATCATATCTGCAGTGGGCAGAAAATAGTTGAGACACATTTTCTTACGAAAACTGCCTGACGCCGGGTTTGGCGCAAAAATCATATGGTAAATCTATTACCACTTTGTCAAGAGAAACCACTTGAGGTTTCCCACAGTGTAGCAGCAGACAAAGTGGGAAATAGTAACCCTGAGACTACTACTGTCCGATTTCCCTTATTAAAGTGTTTTCAAAATCTACCCTCTTTTCCGGATTTAAGGGTCATTGAGAAAGCCAATCAGAGGGACAGGCCAGTCAGAAAGCCAGCGGCGTGAACAGGACAGGAACCAGCTGATGAAATTCATCCATACTTCTCACTTATGATGACATGATTGATTTTCCCTCAGAGTGCTCAAATGTAGGATTGTCTTCCTACCCCCATCTCCTCCTCCATCCCGCCTCAATCTGCCCACCCACCCGCCAAGCCAGCAGCTAATGGATAAAGCCTCTGTCTGTCTCAGGCATGGCGGAGAGTTGACGAGTGGAAGAACAACTGCAACGAATGAAGGGTGAAATCTGAGAGTGCAATTTTCCGTCTGTCAATCTCCCTTCAAGAGAACAAGTTGACCACCAATCAGCGGAGTCGATTCGGGCCCTGGCGGTGGATGGGAGCCCTCTGAGTGACAGCGTCATGTCACTACATTAACACGGCAATGAAAGACGTAAAAAGGAATTTTTTTGAAGAGGCCGGTCAGTTATTCGATTTCTGGTTGTGTGTGTGTCTGAGGGGGCGGGGGACCATATTTTTCCGCCTTAACAAATGAACAAACTGACAGGTTAATGCATAACATAGCACTATATAATTCATGCTTCTGAATTTGGGAGACTCCTATCATCCACTCGGTGCTTCAAAATACAACCAATTAAACTTTACTTAATTATTAAAGGTAGAAAGTGAGGGAGAAACATGCCTTAAAAACTCCTGCTTGCAGTCAATTACGATAAAACTTTAATGAGGCTGGATAGAGAGCCATAAAAACTGATAGCCCCTCCGTCATGAATTATATATCCATATCGATTTTGTTTCTTTGCTATAAGAATTGCAGGTAATCGTATGTTACCACATGTAAAGTGCACTTCCCTGGCGAGGATAAATATTAACTATCAAATATATATGAGGTGTGTGTGCATTTATGACCAGGCTCATGTAGAAAATGAAGAGCAGAGATGTCGAGGCAAGGGCCATTGGGAATGGATGAAGGGTGCCATATCTGACAGTAAGAGAGACCCTTAGCGGGGCTGGCTTGATATGTTACCTAGTTAGCGTCACAGAGAGAGGAATAAATAGTTCTTTATTATTTGTGGTTGCCATCATGTCTCTCCTAATAGACAGGCTATACTGAGTTTAAACCACATTATCCTCTGCGAGACCATCGCAATTACTCTTGAGAGCTGGGTCTGATGTGTGGATAAGGCAGGTCGCCCATGTCTTAATGAACACAAACAATGTGAAATGGAGGAAGGAGCAGTGGGGGGAAAGATAATGGCAGGGGAGGGCTTGTTTTAATAGAGACAGCACTAAGTTGTTTGCTATGATCTATGCGAAGTCGGAGAATGCTGAAAACCCCCAATGTTAGTTTGTGGAGATCTTTTTTCATGATCCTATTACCCAATCAATCCACACCCTTTTGTCTGCATTCTGCTGGAGAGCAGCAGGCGCAAATCCTGTTTAGAGCATCTCCGCTTGTGGACTTTGTGCGTGTCTTGCTGTCATTGTCACACAGTCCTGCCTCGTTGGACACTCGCGGAGGTTAAAGGGCACCAAACTGGATCACCGTGACACCCGGCGCGAGCATTATCCCCAGCACAAATGGCTCAGTGCTGGGTTAATTGATAAACTGCCGCTCCACTTCATTAGTCAGACAGACCGGGCTTAACGAACGAACACAGAGAGAGTGTCACTCTGAATATGTTAATCATGACTGGCCATTATGGGGCTCTTCCCTCTACCTTCTTGTCTCAATCGCTGGTGAACTACAAAGACGAGGGACTCACTTCAAACTCTGTGTACGCTTGTATCGAGCAAGGCTATTTATCAGTGACAATAGAAAAAAAACTGGAGACAGACAGACGCAAGAGTGGTCCTTGGTGTTATTGAATATAAATATATAATAACCATGTAAAAAATGCATCATTTGGCCTTTTCACAAAGGCAGTTGTAATATAGCGCTAGGTGAGCACTGTACTTGACGTACACACTGGAGGTGAGGGTGTCAGGGGAGAGCTCGCTGGAGCGAGAGGAGGTTTTATTGTTGCCCAGCCCTTCCGCTTAAGTGCACATGGCTGGGAGGAAGCCGGGACCTCCAGCTCTGACCTCTGCGCATGTATATTTAATAGGCCATCAGTTGGCCGGGGCAGCGCTCTGATCAGGATTCAGAGAGGGGCTTTGAACACCCCTGTGTATTCCTGAGCGTGCAGCCTCAAGCTGCTCTCCCCAGCTGTGTCAATCCGACAGCACTGTTACAGGCACCCAGACAAGGCGCTGGGCACTCCACTGCTACCGCCTAATGACTACAGAAGAAAAAAAAAAAAAAAAAGCAAAACAAAAACAATAACATTTGGCGTATGGAGCTATGCTACCATCTAATGAGTGGTTTTTAAAAACTGAAATATTACGCCAGCTGATTTGGTGTAGGGTGTGTGTGGGATGTGTTTGGATTACATCAACTTCACTATACGATGCTATGTTCCCCTTAATAATAACAAAAAGGCAATCTCACGGTGACTGCACTACACACGCCGGTAACGCTTGCAGAAACAAGACGGCAAACAGAGAAGTGCCACTCGCGTGTCTTTTCTTCTAACAAGGTATCACTACTCTTTGAATCAAAACGGCTCTGTGTGTATGTGTGAGCGTATGAATGTCACAGTGCACGTGTGTGTGTGTGTGTGTGAGAGTGTGTGTGTGTTTGTGTGAGGGCAGCTTAACGAGGGTGGTTCATTTGACAGGCAATTAGTTTGCGGAGCTGCTATTGACAGCCCCTGTGCTTGTGTTTGTTCAACAGCTCTGGGTGAGTTCCACGCTCCCTGGGCTACGTGACAAAGCACCTCCGACAGGGAGCTCCTGATCTCCACCGAGGCTCGGAGGCTCGCACTGTGAGGGGGGTGGATATGTGACAGCCAAGCAGAGAGAAGAGAGGAGAGAGAGACGGGGGGAGATATACAAAACCCACAAGGGTCTATTAGGGGGTTGTTGCAAGTTAATGTAGCTACAACACACTTTTTGTGTCGTATTTTGAAAGGCCTGAGCAATGATGTTGTCATTTGTTGTTTGATTGCGGGGATAGCGGAGGGTAATCTTAGGAGACACCCGGGCTCTCACACTACATGCACACACATAAAAATGCAGAGAGCGAGGAGACAAGGAGGTGGGGGAAAGCTGGAGGGAGATGGAGGAGAGGAAAAATATAACAAGATCCAAACACTCTTTTATCCTTGAAAATCCCATATTCTAATGCAGGGGCCCATCCCTCTTTTAGTTGCAACCGTTTCGTTTGTAGAGCCGAGCTCCAATCAATATCATTATTTTCACAGAGGATCGAAGCGCCTTCACCGAGTTAATGGGGGATTGAGGTGGTAAACGTTTACCCTCTCACTGTCAGCAGAGCAGTGGTCCATAGTGGGCCCAGATGACAGCACTGGCCCCGCTGTGGACACACTGTGTGGAGATGTCCTGTGGGTAGACAGGCTGCATGGACTGTCAACCGCCTGCCATGCCCTAGATGGCCTAACATATCAGCCACTTGAGTTAGAGCAGCAGCATGGGCTTTGACTTCTGCTGGAGCTAACAGAAACAAACCGGCGCTGGCAGCAGCCCTGTACTGCTCTGCTTGACAATGTTATCGTTGGTGCCGGAAAAAATTGGAAATACACCCTGTTATTAAGTAAAATATTAAATAACATGCTGCAACATCATAATAAAATAAAACAGCTTTTGGTCAAAGTTGGCCGTCGTCGCCTGTGGATCAGCTGCTCTGTCGGATATTTGAGAAATTAAGACTAATCTGCAGCTGGCAACAGCAAATAAAATTCTCTCGTATAGCAGCATATGCTAAATAGCTCTTCAAGCACGCAGATGCATTGCTGTAAAATACTTCTGTCTGCGTATCTGCATCTCCCAGATGGGTCCCAAGCTGTGCCAAACTGCATCTCATCAGCTGCTATGAACTATGGCATCACATGACCGCACAAGATATGTGGAGTCCTATTCTGTCTCGCCTTGGCACAACATGGTCAAGCGATGCATCATCAGGAAGCGCCGCACTTTGTCAAAATGGAGGTACCTAGCCGAGAGGGGAGAGGGAGAGAGGAGTGGCTGTTCTGCTCCGGGTGTTGAAAGTTCTGTTCAATAAACAGGAGAAGGGAACAAGACTCTTGTCCAATTTCCCGTTTTCTCACTTTGGAAAAAAGACTAATCAGCAGAGTTCGAGTTAGTTTGGGTTTGCACAAGGGTGTGACTAAGGGGTAAGAGATTTCATGGGACGTTGCCCCATGAATCATTGAGTTATTGGTTTCCGCCCTATTTTAATCGCTGGCGGGCCCGAGCCAAAAAATCTCAGAGGATTCCGAAGAGCTCTTTTCTCCACCATTCAGCAGAATGGAATTTGGTCTGCAAGTGCCTCACGTCATTCGAGGCGTCCTTCACAGTTTCAGGGGCCCTAATTCAAACCACATGGAGGCCAGCGTCCGGTTACGGACCTCTGCTAAAAAAAAAAAGGAAGGACACGTTCCCATTGGCTGCTCTGGGATGGGAAATGGGGTGTCTTGATGGAAAAAGATAACAAACACATCTAAGTAGGAGTCACAACACAGCCAAAGCACACACACATTCACATGCATAAATATACATACACATGTACATACACGAGGACATACACAAATATACACGCACATACACAAATACACACAGGCTGAGAAACATACACTTACGGGCCTGCAAAAGCTGTTTGCTTGACATGATGGAAGAATGAGTAGCAGGCTCTGTAATATTGCTCCTATTCTTCATTGACAAGCATATATATTTTTGCTGTTCCCAACTGACTTTGCAGCGCTGAACTCCATTTATGAATTATCTGACATATTTCCTGCTATTTTTTTGACAGCAGTACTCAGAGGAAATTTCAAGGCACCTTTCTCCTGACAAGTAGAAATATCAATATTTGAATAAATTGCAGATTTGGATCTCCTCACATGGATGCTCTCCAGCAAGAGAGAGAGTGTGTGTGTGAGTGTGAGTGTGTGTGTGTTTGCATGTGTATGTGTGGGTTTGTGTGTGAGTGAAGTGAATGGGAAGGGGTTTGTTTCATTCTGTTACCACGGTCTTATCCCCCTGAGCCCGCAGGCAGAAATCTGTATGCAGCATTTCATTAGGAGGGAGCTCGACTGAGTGACATGTGAAGCACACCTCGCCGTCGACCTGATGAAGTTTACTTCTCTCAAACGACAAAAAGCCACTTTGTAGACTAGCCCTTTTTTTTCCCACAGAGGAAGAGAAGGGGGTGATGGCTGAGCACCAATAAAAGAATCATGAATGTTGTTTCACAGAATGACAGGCCTATCTGTACACAAATATTTCTCTTCGAGAAAAATGTAAGCTTCAGAGATTTTTTTTCCCTCTTCTCCTTTTTAAAGCAGATTTGACTTGATAGAACTGACAGTGTTCAAAAATATGATCACCTAAAATCTAAGCCTTGTAGAAAACAGATGACACGAGGCACAAAAGAAAGAGTCGGTTCTTATCTTACAAAAGTGGCGAGGAAAGTAGCATTTCACCCAGTGAACTAAATAATTTACAAACAAATACACCATTGTCCTACAACCTTGATAAATACACCATCTCCGTCTGAGGGGTCAATGTCAAGCATCTATAACACTCAGCAGTGTCTTCTTAAAGCTCCTGGTGTTACGTATGAGAGACTTCTGCCTATCTGTCTCACTCTGTTTAGCTGCAGTAGCTGCCATGCTGTCTGCATGTCTGCTGCTGCCGCTGATAGATCACTCTCCTGCCTACCTCTTCAACCTCACCCCCACCACCGCCACCACCACTCCTCCCCTCTGCACCCTACCGTCATTTCAGGGAGCCTGAGAAATGGCTTAGCCATGTGAGGTTACTCAGGTACCACAAAGGCTGCGACCCCGTGACCCCCAGCGCCGACCTCCCTGACCTGAATGTCATACTTTCTCCCTCTCCAACAGAAAACAAAAACAAATCTTATCATGCGCCTCCACGGCTCTGAGGGGGGGGAAAAGAAAGCCCTTATATCAATGTGGTGCTTTGACAATCATCTATCCACATGACCTGTGATTTCTCCGACAGGGTCTGCTTGACACTTACAACAGAGAGGTGACGGCGCACAGGTTGTCCATCTCTCGCCTCGCCTGCCCTTATCTCCTCTCTTCTCCATCGCTCCCCTCACTCCTCCTTGTGTGCACAACTTAATAAGCAAGCAAGGGGTAGATTCCCATTATGGAAACCCTGGAAAATGGCCCGGACATTTCCCCCCATATCTGGGATCTCCATCTGGAGAAGGCACTCGCGCTCTCACTGCCCCCCTCGTCCAATCTCTGTGTGTGTTCTGGTGATCCTACACTGCAGAGATGGCTTTCACTCTCCACTGGCTACAATGAGATTGGCCCACCAGGTTGACTCTATTCGAATCGACAACCCATTTCAATAACGTAACAAAACAGAACAGAGTGGTGATGTTGAATAAAACATTTTTGAGGAGTGCCCAGGGAGAGAGATGGGTATCTTCAATTATCTAAAGGTGTAAGATTTTTGGAGCATTTTAGCAGAAACGTGCATCTATCCAGACATAATATTAAATAATCTGTTTAGCGATGATTTAATAAAGGCATGCAATTTGGTTAGGTTCCCCCTCTGTGTTATTTTGATCTGCATGTCTGATTCACTGCTCCGACATCAGTTATTCATAACGAGAGTATATGGTTAACAGGCTAATAAAGATTACACTGAGGTCAGCGAGTCACTAATCCCCGGCATTATTAGTAAAAACAAAACCTACAGCTTTACGCCATCCACCTCATCACATCTGAGTGCCTATGCACGTGCATAGGGTCCGAACATAATATGGTGTGATTCAAACCATACAATGAGAAGAGAAAATAAATATGCTAAGAGCAGCAAGGGTGGACCGGGCCAGGCCTCTGCGGACCTATGTCATCACTCCCTCTGGTCTCGGCAGTGCTCCCCACCCGAGCGAAAGGCTCAATGATTACGGAGGCTCAGCTTCCCTCTAAGAAAGCAAACCGGAGCTGCAGTCCAAACAAGGCCAAGCCAGCAGCGAGGGAGCACTGCTACACCAGGCAGCTCGGGTTTACCGTCGCCTCCGACCTGGCTGGCCCCCGGGCTTGCATTAGTCCCCCAGCCCAGCCTCTCTAGGACAAACAAACAACCACCACTTACACAGTCAGGGACGAGCAGTGAGGCAGGGAGAGCCGGTGCCACCAGCACTGTGCGGAGGGGAACCTGACCCAATTGGATTTGCTTTATCACCCCATATAATGACTCCCAGACTGGTGTGTTCCAGTGGTAGAAAATAAAAGATTACCAAAAAAAATCTGCCTGCCTGCCATTGTGAGTTTGGCCCAAAATGGGCAGCTCCCCCTAAAACAGATGGGGAGGCATCTCAAAAATGTTCTCTGCCTCTGGGGACATGTGGTTTTCCCCATCATTATATAACTGTAAACTCCTGGATGTCAGAGATTGGGGATAATAACTTTCAGATGTTGGCAGTCCAGGCCAAAGCTGGGACCTGCTGGATGGGAACGGTTATTTGGCAGAGGGGAGGAAGTCTGAGAGATTAAGACTAAGATGTGACGGAGAGAAAAGTGGATCTGGACAGGAGCTTGAATGGGTCGCCTTATTCTTTTTTTTCAGCGTGTTCGGCGGTCGTACCGGGCCCCGATAATGGCCGTGTGGGAGGCACAGGCGCGGCAAGTGTGTGCATGTGTGCCTGTGTGTGTGTGCAAGCGACACAAATTAATATCAAAAACACAGGAAATCATGTCATCGTGTTAACACGGCGAAATCAAGCTGAAGTGCTCGGGCTTGATCCACCACTTTTAGCATTCAATTTCAATTTTCAGACAGATTTGATATGACAGCTTTAGCACTCCCCATTGCAGTGCAGATGTGCCACTAATTCAGAAACAGACACACCTCCTTCAATAAATGAGTCCTTATAGAAGTGTCATCCCGTTAAACCATTTTTATTGGTTTGTCTCACATGGCGGGAGAGGATCATTGCTCACTGCGGACGTGGTCGCTGGTTTGCCGCTGTGGTCAAGGTTTGGTCACTTAAACTCGCTGTCCTCTAATGAAATGAAGCATCTCCTCACATGTTTTTTATACATTGCAGCTGGTCACTGTGTGGTTAGGAAAACAACCTTTTTTCTCCTCTTCTTTATAATTTTTTTTTTCTCGCTTTTGCTTTAAAGTATCGATCGCGGTGCTGAACAAGCAGAGGAGTGTTTTTTATTGTAAATCAATACTGATCGATCGGCAGCCTGGGTGTTGAATATGGATCAATATCACACCAGGCAGTGGAGGAGATCTGATTTCAATTGGCAAAAGAAGCCCACAGCAGGTTTCCATCAAGCGGTAATTCAAGACATGGGAACATAAGTCAGATGGATTGATATAGACTAGCCAGGACCTTTCTTGCCACTGAACCAGCACAAGGAAATTTCTGTCATATATCATTAACACAGTTGGGGCAGGCAGTAAAAAAAAAAGAGGGGGAGCAGAGTACCTCAGTGACCCTCAATGAAGAGCAATGGTCAAACATTGAATAAATACTCCATTATTAGCGTGAGTCTTGTGTTTTTTTTTTAAATGTAAAAAAAACCCCTCCAGAATAAAAAAAGTCAAACCAACACAAACACTGAAATAGACGCTGAGGCTGCGCTGTCTCCGCACACATGCACCGTGGTGTGGTCATGTTCTGCAGAACCTCTGGAACTGATTATGCGGAGGTCAGCTCCAGATTCATACTGTAAAAGCTGTTATTCATTTGCTGAACAAATGTCCTGGAGAAAACCGGTGAATGGTGAAATATTTTTATTACGCTTATCATGCAGTCTGTCTTTATTAAACTCGCACATTTGGTTTAATGCAAGCAGCCCGACAACATTCATAATATAATTTAAGGGCACACACGTCGCCAAAGTGCATCGAGCATGTGTATATGTTAAAAAAAAAAAAATAACTCAGGTCGCCTCGTTCATTCATCACTTGTTTGTGATTCCTGAACAGAGGGGCACTGTTCCAAATGACAGCATTGTAAAACAATAAAAACAGAGCTATAGTTAGAAATAACTTGTCACTTTTAATAAATGACACTGGTTCAGGGCTCTTTCTCTGGGGCTTCTCGTCCGCTACATCCCAGGCACCCCTGGGGCCAACAGAGCAGCCAGCAGACCAGCTCGTTTCCCCGAGGTAACTGATGACCCTCTCCCCGAATTCCCGCATCTTTGTCCTGTGACCTCACACCAGTGGGAGCAGGACCATGTCCGATGAAATCTTCAGACTGCTTCCCATCCTAATCTCGCCCGTGTCACACTACAAATTGCTACATTCAGAAAATGGAAATAGATGGAGGTGGAGATGGAGGGAGGGACTGACCGAGGTGGGGAGAAAGGGAAGGATGGGAAGGGGGAGTGGAGGAGTGTGCATCGACATCCAGTCCCCTAAGAAAAATACTTGAGGAAAGAACGACTCGGGAGATCCCGACAAGGAATCACATCTCAGCGAACATATTGATCTGATTTACAAAACCTCCACTCTAATGTGAAACAAATGGCGTGGGCGTGAACTGGTACTTAACCATAAAACCCCAGCATTACTCCGTCTCCGATGAAATACCACATATATCCCTCACCAGGGCCTAATGTGCTGTTTTACGGCCAGATACGACTGAGGTTGACCCAACAGTTTGTTTGACAATTAGGGGAAACCTAATAAGGATTGAATGGGAGTGAGAACATGCCAAGAGAAAGAAAGGAGACCCTTTTTCACCAGAAGAAATGGCTAAAAAAACACGGGTCTGAGTGACCTAAATGTGATTCACAGAATCAGGAGCCATTCGACAAAGCTCTCGCGTCATTAATGCTTCACGAAACCAAACAGCGTCTTCAAAACAGCTACAAAGTTTAATTATAAAAGAGAGCTGCTAAATATTTGAGAAAGAGTGGCATGTTTTATTTACCTCAGATTTAATTTCAATAATGTAAGGTTTGCTCGGCGGTGGCTTATTGCAGCAGCGTGTCGGGGAAAGTGAATAAATCTTAAAAGATTGTTTTCTTTCATAATATCAAAATAAATCACTTGCATTGCCCCACAGCCACATTTCAGTCACATTAACGCAGCGCTAAACCCAAGTGTGACTAGGACTGAAGATAGTAAACTTCAGCAACACATAAAAACATACCCCAAAAAAAACAAATTTCATAACCTTCGCTTATTTCTCTTCGGTATGTGTGTGTGTGTGTGTGCAACTGTGTGTGTGTGTGTGTGCAACTGTGTGTATATATACAAGGTCCAGTGTTGCTCTTGGCCCAGCATTCATCCCATCACCCCAGCTCTGGCCTTGTTTCTGTCAGCAGTGAACCAGGGGAGTAAAAGAGTGGTGGGGGGAGAGGAGAAGGAGAGGAAGAGAAGGAAAAAAGAGGGAAAGAGAAGGGGGTGGTGAAGGGGGGAGGGGTTGTCTCCATGGACAGATGGACTGCTCTTTCTCAACACATGTGGAACCATGTTTCGTCTTTCACTGCCGTCAAGCTGGAGCCGAATCCGTCGCTCTGTTGGCCCGCGCCACTCTTTCGTACTGCACACCTCTCTCTTTAGCAAAGCACACACACACACACACACACACACAGGAGCGCGCCAACACACACACACAGAAAACACACGCGCACACACACACCACACAAACATCTCCGTCTTTCTCTGCACACATGTTAAAGTCATCACCCCTGCTCAGCGCTAGTAAAACACAACACCCCCGGCTTCTCTGCTGTTGTCAAGTCTTGCCATTAGCTGATGCCACTGGGGAATCCTACCCTAGTGAGGTGGGTCTCCCTCGGGAACGTCAGGCACCACGTTACGTTCAGCCGCCACTCATGTGAACCCAAACATGTGAGCATAATTTGGAAAATATCATTTATACTGTGCGTCTTTGTACGTGTCTTGACATTTACAAACTGCGATAAAACCGACATGAGGGAGGAGGGAATAGAAAACAGGGCGAGAATAATTTGAGGTAATGTTTTGCTTAGTGAACAGTATTACCCAACGCTGGATGTTGGAGCACTGGGAAGGAGGTTCTGGCTCCGAGGCTGCAGAGAGGGTCTGGGTTTCATTTTTCAGCAAGTGCAAGCCAAAGGAGAGCTGCCAAGTACAGCTTTCGCTCTCAACACTTCCTGCTCTTCCTACTCTGGCTCAGGAGGAGACAGGCTTCACTCAAACATCATGTCGATTTAGGCAGGGGTGGCCAGTTTATTCTCCCATTTCTCAATGGGCGTCAAAAAAACTCACATCTGTCTTGTGAATTACAGAGGCCGGGGGAAGTGGAAACGCCACGATTGACATATTGTTGAGCCACGAATTAAAGGTGTGGTACACGCATGGGTAAATACGGGGGGAAAAAACATTTCCTATTCAAGTTACCAGCTTTAATTGACTCACTAAAGCCTAGAAAAACACTGCAGCGCCGGTCCCTCAGCGGAACGTAACGCGAAAAAAATCCAGAAGAAACACCTGCAGCAATCAACTCTCAATCACAACAACAGTGGCCCCATCCACTGCATCATTTTCATTATGGATGGCGAGAGCACAATGCTAGATTAACACTACCTACTGAGTGCCATCTTAATTGCCCCTCTGCAGATGCAGTGAAAACATGTCATTTACGTACTTCATAAACAGACTTCTCCTCGCAGGTTATCGAGACAGCCGCTCAGCGAGAAACACACCCTCTTTTCCAATGTTGATGTGCAATTAAAATGGTTTCAGAAATCCTCTTTGACAGTCCAGGGCTTAGCCAAAAATGTAAATGACATTAAAGGAGACAATGAATTTAATTTTGTTTAATGTCCCCTTTCACTGATTCTCATTTACATCACATTTCCACATAAAGGGCTGACCTTATAAATACTGGCATTTGTTCAGCTTTTGGAGGTAATCACGGTTTTGCAAAAACCAGATGGGAGCGCACAAATTTTCCGATTTGTTTCTTAGAAGGCCGGGGGAACCGCACGCGAGGCGTTCTAAGGCTGCAGCCTTTTGTTTCTGGTAAACAACTTGACAACAAGTCAAGTGCACTCTGGGAAATGACCTCGTAGGTGTTCCGCAAATGAACGATAACGCGCGGTCGTTTAGAAAATACAGGCTCGCTAATGAGGGACATAACGGAAAGCTAAGCAAAATTTACATTAGGCCAAAATTTAATTGCATTAACACACGAACAGGTGTGGTGAGGCCTTTATAAATGAGCTAAATGAATAAAAGCCTCCCACAGCACAGCCATGTGTGCTGACCAAAAAAAGAGACAAGGGGAAAAAAATAAGGGGAAAAACAAGTCAATGTCATGAATTATTCAGTGGCTGGGCTGCACTCCAAAGGTCAGTGCTCTTTGACCTTTGTGACAGGAAGTGAAAGGGAGCGCCGCAGCCGCTGGAATAAATGGAGCTGACATGTTTAGATCTGGTCCAGAATCTGAATGGCGTGGGTAAATTGACACGGGATGTTAAACTGCATGAACATACATTAAATTCAAAATTCATACACGGGGAAGAATGCACACACTGATAACTCATTCCCTCCGTGTGTCCGTCTCAGTTCTGCTTGCATAAATTTGCCCCGGCTTCCCAGAGCAAAATGTGACCTCTGAACCCCCCAACGCACAGAACGAGTCATTTTCCCTCCACTTCCAACAACATGTGCCGTCTTATTACAAAATCCATGCGCGAGCCCGGACGATGTATCTAATCTTTCACACTGGAGAAGACAAAGTCAATATGCGAGAGAGTGAAGACAGATACCAGACAAGTAGAGTCATCAGAAATTGAGTTATGTTTGACTATACACACTACATGCACTGTAAATGGGGAAACCGTCTAATCAGATATCGGTGCCTCATTACTATAATTCTAAAGACTCAAATATACCGACTGAATAAACCTGCACCCCCCACTTACTTTAAGGCACCATTAAGTTATAAATGTGACATCTGTAGCACTGCTGGATTTATACAGGGGGAGAGATGATTACACTGAACTGCAAAGTGCTGCGGTCATAGCAACAGTCGCAAAAAAATTACTGCTTCCTTTTACTAATGTGAGCGGCAATAGACTTTGACATTTTTAATCGGGTTTGATGTGGGAAGAGAGAATAGCGTACGCTCACGCTACTGAGGACGATTTACTTTCATGCAAATGCACTTAATGCAAAATACACTGACTTCCTTAACAGATACTGAAATTTGAGTCACAACACATATAAAGGCGCCCAAAATGCAGCAAAAATAGGGACTTTCTGCGTCCAAAAAATGAGAATGAATAATGCAGGGACATCAAATGTAAGTGCTGAAATATTTAAAGACCAAGCAGTGCTGAAACTTTGTGACAGCTGTTGGGCCTATATCTAACCAACTTTCTCTTTTTTTTACTTTTTTTTTTTTTTTTTAAGCGAATCCTTCCTCTTCAAAAAATCTGAGTGAAAATCTGTATCAAAACTCTGAGAGAAAATAGGGTAAACAGATGTCTGGCTTGACCGCAGGAAAATAGGACACATTTGGAATGATAAGTTTCCCAAACTCCGTTGGATATGCCAGATCCATGGGAACGCCAGTTAATGTCTCGCTAGATGCCAGCTAGCTGTGCGCGCTCTCCCCTCTTGCCATCTGGGAAAATGTTGCAGCGAACGAACGCCATCAATGATTCACTCCAAATCTGTTTCTTAAGGTTCGACCATGCTACTGTTTCTCCAGGAAATGTGGCAGTGCTAGCCCTGGTTCTCATACTGTAATTGTAGACAGATGAGACGTGCCTGATTCAACAATCAAACCTCTCCTCGAGGTTTATGTCACTCAACTATGTTCTACTCAATTGGAAATAATCAGTTTCTGCCAGCAGTGACCGCAGCACAGGTGCCTGTAATGATGTGCATGAGAAAATGACAGATGTAACAGAAATGGCTGTAAAACATGGAAGCTTTAACTAAAAGCGTACCCGTGTGCACAGCGGGACACACTCGGGTAATTGCAGTAAATAATCTTACGCAGCAAAACCTGCACCGTGCTCTGGTCGCGTCCGTAACTCACGCTAAACCCTGCAACCTCTCACAGGCACCCCTTCTCCGCGAGCCCCCTCCAGCCACTGGGAACCTGTGTGGGTCTGTTAGGGTGAGCTGACGGGCTCATAGTTACGACATGGAGACAATGGGAGGGTCTAATGAGGAACATATGCTTTTGTGTTTCAACAGAGCCGCTCATTGTGCAAGGAAAGGGATACTCCACTCCTATTCAGACTCATCACAATGAAAATCCGAGCCCTCCCTGAGCCAGTTGAGCTTACAATATCCATCCGCTTCTTTTTTCCCCTGCACTTTTTTTTTTTCCCACCCCTCTTCTTGACTTTAATTCTCCGTGCATTCATTTTGCTTATTGTACTTATGTTACATGTATTGTGCGGCAGATTGAAGAACAATGGTGTGCGAAACCCTGAGCAGCACAAGGCAGCCAAGCGACACAAAGCAAACATGAAAGCAGCGGAAATTAGGCATCTCAAGTTATATGTTAATATTCGCACTTCACTGATAAATGCACCTGACTGATAAATTAAGCAGCCCACTTGGCACCAGATAAAACAAACAAAGAATCCTCTAACCTTACATGGTCTGAACACATCAGTACTTTTTTTCCTTACAGGCACTGTGACTGTCATGAGGAATAAAAACAGTCAGCCGGAGCAGCAGCACGAGCAAAATACAAGCAGCATGCATGAGGACGTGCATGCGTGTGCGTCAGTCTGTCTGCGTGTTTGTGCCCTCGCCCGTGTGTGTGTATCTGCATTTATCTACGTGTGTGTCTGTGTGAGTTTGAGTTCAGACAGCAGTAGCTCTGGTAATCCATCCAGGCTCCCAGGGCAGCCAGCTCCTACTTCCTGATGCATGAGAAGCCGCTGGAGTGGAGTGGCAGCAACAACTGCTCAGCCCTATTTGATTACTAATAAGAGAGTTGTCCCCTCTGTCAGATACCAGGCATTCTCCACTAAGCAAACAGTGATTCCGGCTAGTCAAACATTAGCATTGCTGTCTCTCCCTACTACGTGGTGAGAGTTACATTGAGATCGAGGCTCAAACGAAGCCCCCTACCTCGCCCTTATATCCACCACACACACACGTGCGCGCACATGCATGCCCACCTAAATATATTCACACTGACCCGGACATATAGTTTCATGGTGTGAGAAAAATGCCAATGCCGGAAAGAAAAACCATTTATTCTCCCTCTTTAGAAAGTGATGAAGGTAATATAAACGTGGCAGATGTAACTTTCCTGAAGGTGCAGAACAAAACAGCCCACATAAAATGTTTATCCCCTCTAAAGCGCAACTTTAATGGCGTCAAGCTCACAGCGAACTTGAGCGAAGGAAACAGTCAATGGAAAACAAGTATTGACAGTGTAAAGCATCACTGTCGTAAACAAAGAGAGGAAGCCAGCCAAATAAATCTGAAGTTGCCTAAGCTAATTAGGTGTATTCCCAGCATGATCCTCCAGTGATTGAGCCACCTGTGATTGAACAAACCCTATCCAGGTGGTGACCGCCCCTCAGTGCACAGGTACCTGGGAACGACGCCCCTCAGCCGCTCACACAGGCTCACCCCTCGGTTCCCACACTGCGGGCCGCGGAGGACGCAAGTCAGCCCAACTGGGCCGTCTGGCACACCGGGAGGGGAAGCATTTGTTCACCAGCTCACCCATGTGCCCGCTCGGAGTCATTCACACGCTCACTCATTCATCTACTCATCCCCTCGTTCACAAACACAGAAGAAGGAGCTGCTCACGAGCCGCCTTACCTGTCAATGATCACAGGGTCTGATGGAGTCTCGTTCCTGTTTCCACAGCTTTTCTTGTCACAGCATCGGCTATAGGAAGACAAGACATATGTGTGAGTCGTGTGTGTGCGTGTGTGTGTGAGGGAGAACAGGCAATACTTTGCTAAATAAATAAAAATAAATAAATAATGCACGCAAAACCACATACATTTATGAAGTGGCTCGGAGTGGTTTTTGATATCGGGAACAAAATTGCCATGAGATTTCCTTCACTCAATCTATCCATTCCATTGATGCTGATGGCTGATAAAAATGGTGAAAACAACATGTTGTGTTGTTTGGCTTAGTGTTGGAGGGGAGGGGAGTGGGGATTGGGCCAGGAGGCAGGGGAGTCACTTTTCACAGCTTCAGCTTTTGTTTACCTCTAATTGCCAAGCTGCTATTTCTGAGGGAGATGCAAGGTGCCACCCTCAACCAATATTTCTGCGGGGCATTTATCAATTATGGCCTCAAAAGCACTAATCTATCTTCCAGCACATGTTTCAAGCATCTCCTCCCCGAGCCTATAGCTAGCTGCCTTTTCCCTTCTTTGATTAGAACTTGAGTCAAAACCGCACAAAAAAATAAACAAATACATCATCTCGGCTTCCACGTGAAATGAAAACATATAAACATGTGAGAATATGACTGATTTATGCCATATGGTGCAGAAAGAAAAACAAAGATTTTTGTGCAAAGCTACTGTCAGTCAACCGCATGCTATTTAAATATGTGTGATTTACATGACTTTCCAGCAGCAGCAATAAAGATGTGTTTTACACCGAAGGTGCTGCAAAGTATTAGAGCAAATATATAATTCAAAGCCTGCTGTTGTACAAGCAGGAAAAAAACAAGATAAGATTAAATGATTATTCTTATTATAACTGCCCTTATTATGTATATCCACTTATCTGATAATAGGCAGCAGTTAAAGTACTTCTTTATTCAGCAGCAAAACACACTTCCTCTCGGCAAAAAAATATATATATTACCTCCAGAGCACAAGCATATTCAACGTGTCACAAATAAGTGATGGATGCATGTATAAATTGAGCGTGAGTGATGAGTTTATGCATGGAAAAAGACAAATCATTCTCAGCTCTCATGCTGCACTTGCTCTCAGCCAGTAACTTGAACAATGCACCGGTGCAACAAAGGAGAGGTTAACCGACAGTATCCGAATTCAATGTTCACAAAGCTCATGCTGAGCTCGACAATAACAACAAAAGGCGTTTTTCCTTTTAGTATCAATGACACCGCTGAATAGCAGCGCAATACGAGAGGTTGAGATTTATGTGGTTAAATGACGCTAAAAGGCTCGCTGATCATTGTTGACAGGTGGGATCAACCGAGAACTGACTCTCAAATTAAAAAAAGAAAAGCTGATACATGACATGCAACGTCTATGCATAACTTAACAGAGAGCACATTGTCTCTGGCAGGCATCAATGACGACATGCAGTTCTTGAAATGTACGAGAGATAAATGCAGTGAAAATTTAAAAACATAACTTATGTACTGTGTCACTGACTGTTTATTATACATGCAGTGTCCCTTCACTGGAGGAGACAGTCAGCACGTTCTCACTGTCACATTCAGATTCATATCAAAGTTGAATCTCAGCATATCAAAAGTTAGAAATGACAGCAGCTCTCTCTCTCTCTCTCCCTCTCTCTCTCTCTGTCTGTCAGTGTGTGTGTGTGTGTGTGTGTGTGTGTGTGTGTGTGTGTGTGTGTGTGTGTGTGTGTGTGTGTGTGTGTGTGTGTGTGTCTATGTGTGTGTGTTAAGTGTGTGTGTGTGGGTGGACCACAGGACAGCCTGGATTGCTGCATCACATCATGAGTGTCAAAACTTCTACTTATTGAATGGGATGGAATTACTTTTAGCCTGGATGTGCAAAATGGACAGACCACAAAAAAAAAAGATAGAATAAAAATAAATAAAAAACTCTTACCTGCACATAATTTCATGGGTAAGAAGAACTCTGCACATTTCTGGATTCTTGTCTTGGCCCTCATAAATGATGGCCTTTGAAAGGAAATGAGAAGGGGATAAAAAAAATAAAAATAAATCAAGTGAGAACACAGTCATCTCTTAAACACATGTTAGTTCCCATGAATTCACAAATAATTAGTCGAACACAGCTGCTGTTTCTGAACACCACAAAAAAAAGAATGATAAATCAGAGCAGGAATAAACATGATGTTAGGACAACATAATATATTAGATGAGTCCTGAGTAAGAATGTGGTTAAGATCATTATATTAATTTATACCCACATCAATTATCTCCTCAAATAAACAATTACAACAATAATTATAATTGTAACAGCAGCAGCAATAATTTGTGTGGCACTGATAATAAAAAAAAATGTGTATTAAAAAATTATCACGAGTATAAAATGAATTGTGATGGCATTGCTTATAATAATTATAAATTGTAATTTTTTTTTTTTTATTAATCTGGATAATATCCCGTGGCTCACACAGACAGACAGGGAGGTTTTCATAAGGAGAGATCCAATAGAAGTGTCATCAATATGCTTATAATCTGGGGATATTTGGGGGAAAGTGTTAATGGGCAATCTGTTGTTTATTTTGAGCCGCTAACAATGATCTTTCTGTGGATAAAAAGCGGTGTCTGGCGGTACGGTTGAGTAATTTTTGAGCATTGGCTGAAACAGATGGCGTGGAGCTATCAGTTCTGCCGCTCTTCTCTCCCTCCCTCGATCCCTCCCTCCTTCTCCCATGTCTAAGGATAGACTCTTTACCTCCCCTCGCACTGAGCCGGCACCAAGCACAGCCTCCCAGTATTGACTAAATACTTAAGGAAATAAAAACAGCGACAAATAACAAATAAACAAATAAACTGGGGCGTTTGTTTGTGTTTTCGCTGCCACTAATAAATCCTCTAATTATTTTATTTTATTTTTTTGGTTCCTGGCACGCTTCAGGCCAATGTGGGATGAAAAAGTGACACATCTGAACCAGGTCGCAATTGCTCCTATTAAAAAAAAAAAAAAAATCTGTTCCACTTGAACCGTTGTGTGTTTTTTTTTATTTCCTTTTTCTTTTTTCTATTTTTTCTAGGAACAGGGCGATTATCTATATTGGTTTGATTTATGTCGCCATTTGCAGCTGTAGAAACAGAAATCCATAAATTGCTTGTTCTGCATCATTGACTCGGATCATTCGCACAGGAATGTGACCAGTGGCCCAGGCTGCACGGCTCTATCCCGGGGAGCCTCTGCCCAAACCCTCCGCTGGAATAAATTCCTATTTCCCCCTCGTTAGAATTCACTTTAAATGTTTATTATTAAAAAGCAACAATAAAAAATATATTAGCATGGGCTCTGAGGTCAGTTTGCATGTTTGTGAGGAAGGTGAGAGAAATGCACCTCTGCTTAAAAAAAACATTAATATTCATATTTATATATTACATTTTTACGCATAATTTTCAAAATCATCTTTAGAGCGTCGCTGACCTCTGACTCTTTGCAGGAAAAAGTCAAATCAGATCATATGGAGCAGACGTAGCGTTTAATTTTTAATGTTGGACAAACTGAGCTTACAAAGAAGCCCCAACTCGAGCAGAGCAGAATTGACTTTGGAGACTTGCAATTTGATATGACCCAACGTAAACAGCAGCACCGGAGCCTGTCTCTTCCGTGTCTCAGCGATAATTACAGTTTTAGTCTGTGCAACAACTGCAGATTATTTATTTTTATTTTTATTTGCCTGTCTGTTTTGTGTTTGCAGCTCAGGGGTGTGATGACAATTTTTGCAACGGGCGTGTGTTTGGAGTTTAGCTTTTTTTCCCACAAGTGAATCGTGCATGTGAGCAGAGTTGCACGGTGCGTTTAAAGTGCACAACAGCAGCTTACCTGCTTCGTCATGGAATCGATTAACCGTATGTAAAGATCCTGTTCTGTTCTGACGCCTGGAGAGAGAGAGAGAGAGAGGGAGAGAGAGAGAGAGAGAGGAGGAGAGAAAATAGAAAACAGGAGCACTTGTGAATTTTGAGGAATTACAGGCAATGAATTAAAATAGCAGAGAAAGTCCTCGGAAGAAAGAAAAAAAGTTTGGGAACACATAATACAAAATATAGAGTATAGTCTTATTGCATTTGCAGAATTATCAGACGGTGCTATTAATATAATAATAATATTTTTCAGTGGCAATATTATTATGAGTATATACATATTTATTAAAGGTGGCGTTGTGCATGCAGGTAAACTAATACGGTTTGCAGGAAATATTATGGACACTTGAACTCACCATTGCTGTACAATAACTGTAGTTTGTAATGAATCCCATTGTTAGTTTTTTCACTGGTTGGTTCCTGCAGAAGACAAACAGTTTGTAAAAAAAATCAACATCAACAACTGTGTGTGTCATTAGCACGTGTCTGGAGTGTTTGGAAATGTATATTTATATTTATTGTTGCAAAAGACGAGGAACACCTTTAGCTGTTTAAAACGACTGTGTCATCAACGAATTGACTGTTTTCTCTCTCTCTTTTTTTCTTCTTCTTTAAATAAATCAATATTACACGTGACTCCCCCTCAATAACCCGTTGCCATTTCACTGAGCTTTACAATTTGGATGCATGTGCTGATTATGTTTTTTGCAGGAAAGGCTCGCGTGTGTTTTCAAAAAAAAATGCCCCGCTTACTTTGTCCTTCTCCACAAAGTCCACAAAAGCTGTCCTTTCGATCTCCACGGGCTGACCCTGCCTGTCATACAGCGCCAGGACGAAATGGAAAAAATTGGATTTTCTGAGGTTGGAAGGGGGCTGCTTTTCATAATGTGCCCGTGCCAAGCCGACACCGCTGCGGGGAGAAAACAAGAGACCATCTCGGTTAAGCACCGGACACCGGGGATAGCAGCTGAGATGATGGGAGAGAAGCTGAAGGAAAACATTGCAGATGCAGAAAGCACGTTGTCGGGGTGGGGTGGGGGGGGCGGGTGGGAAGAGGAGAAGAAGAGATTTCTTGATTTGTCACAATAATGGGTAATCTCATGTAATGAAAGAAGGGGAAAAGCCGAAGGGGGGGCATTTATTGGGAGACCGTAATTGATACAGAGTATTCAGGGGATTGAGGGGTCGATATGATGAGGAGGGAATGCGTGAGAAAAATCAGATGCTTTTGGCATGCGTACCTTTGGGCGGCTGTGTTTGCGTCCACCACCCCAGCTGTGTGCATCCAGGAGCGGACCGAGTTCAGTCCACCCAGCGGTTCCTCCTTCATCGTCGTCCCACCGCGCGGTATAGTTTCCTGAATCCCAAACATTTAGGACAATTTGCGTGGAAAAGGGGAGCCTCCTGCGAAAATTAGCGGAAAATAAACGTCCAAGCGTGTTTATCCTTCAGGGCTGCTTCTTCTTTTTTTGTGTGGTGCGCGTCGCTGTTGTCACGGGATAAGAAGCCGAATCACACTTGCGAGGGACAAACCCGGTCCACAGGTCTTGCCTCCCTCTTCAGTCCGTCCGATGTGAACAATTCTCAAAGTGCTGCACTTAGTTAGAGCGATATCCACAGACTGCAAAAGTGAATTGTTCAATAGACAAGGTTCTTTCCCCTTTTTTTTTTTTTTTTTTTCTTGCTAGTGTTCCTCTTTGTTTTTTTTTTTAAAAGGTCTTTTCTCTTCTTTCTTTTTTCGTGCTATTCACAGAAAAATCGATGGCAGTTGTTTGTGTGCGCGGGTGATGATGCTGCTGCTCTCAAAGTGCCCACATCCCTGAAGCACCCGCATCCAAAACCTTCAGGACTTCTTGTTGAGTTTAAAAAAAAAAACCCCACTCCTGCAGAAAAAAGGTGCTGCTGCTTGCCGCTGCTGCTGCTTCTCCGCAAGACAAACACGGGCGAAGGCTGATCACCAGTGGAGGTGTTCCTCGTACACAGGAGAGGTGGATAAGGGGCCCTTTCGCGTCGTGCAGGATGGATGGGAACATGCAAAACTAAGCCCTCTTTCCCCGAGGACTGAAATCTTTCCCGGGAGCCAAAACTCTAGACCCACGGGAGAGGCGCTGTCAGAGTGTGACGCGGCCGGGGGCGTGGCTTTGCCCATATTTGGCGCGCTGACGCTTCCTGTCGGGCAGCGCTGCTCCGCGGTGCGCGCTCAGCCCCAAACAGCCGCAGCTCGGCTGCACTCACTCGCTCCACTTTCCCTCTTGCTTAGGCCCTATATGTGGTGAGTTTTGATTTTTTTTAACAATATGGAAAATCGCCTGTAACCATCGCACATAACGAGGAAGGAAAGAAAAAAAAAGAATAATATACATGAGAGTAATAATAATTTAAAATTCAAAGATTATTGCTGATTGGTTTTTTTTTTTAGCTGGCCTGATGATTTGCAATTTCCGTGATTAGCTGTGTTGATATATTTATTCGATTACATCTGTTATTACTTGTTTGTTCACTCATGTATCGAAAGCATCACTTGGCACACACGCCATAAATCACATTTCAATAACGGCACATCTTCATTTTTGTTTTTAGATATATTTTTTTATATTGTGCACTTTTAACTCCATGCACGCTGAAGCCTCTTCATTTTTTTTTTCTGTGATTAAAATGTGATTCACATCAGGCTGATTTCTGCCATCAGACGTGATTATTCATCTGTTAATTCCCATCAACTTTGCACCGGGCATTTATCAATGACTTCCACTTGTTCTGTGGCTGTGAAACCGCGGAGCTGCTCGTTTTATTTATGTGCTGCATGAAATATAAAGAGTTGGAGGAATCAGGGGGTTTAATTTCGCGGCGTCCATATTATTGACGTGAGGAGTGATCAGTCACTCACAGAACATGAAGTCACATCTTCTGACCTCTTTAAACAACAGAGTCATTACATGTCTATCATGACATTAAACAAACTTGCAGGAAAAGCTTGTGTGTCTTCTTTATTTCATGCACGTCCTGTGTATACATATAAAAAAAAATCTGCAATAATCAGAAACATCTTAATCATTTTTAAAGAGCCAACTGATGCCTTACATGTCCGACTCTGTCCGAGAGGGACAAGCAGGCAATCCGGTTCATTAGTGGTGAAAAGGAGGAGAGGATGGAGGGAGAGAGGGGAGGAGGGTGCGAGGAAGAGAGATGTGTGCTATATCCTGAGCAATCTATCTAGCTGGTGCTGAGGGTTAATAGCTGCTGCCAAAGATAAGTGAATTATAAGCTGTTGCTTTCACCTCTACACAATCTATTGCCAAATTGCCCAGTCACAAAATGAGGGTGAGGATTATTTTTTAACTTTTTTTTTATATTTTAAGAAAAATAAAAGTTTTAATTCGTGGGAAATAAACAAATAAGAGGCAAAACTCAAAATAGGCCTCTGTTAAATAATTATCTTTTTCATTTTTTATATAAAAGCAGTGGACATTCATGTTTTAAATGTTTTTGTCTGTTCTGCACAGATTGCAAATATCTTTTTTGCACAGAACTGCAACCTGCTTTTTTTTTTTTTGCACTGTTTCAAGTCGCTTATTAGAACTTAACCCCTGATTACACGCACCAAGGCGATTTAAATCTGATTATCAAATTAGGAGACTTTGAGACAAATCCTCTTAGATCTGATACTGTTGACTGGAGAGGGAAAATGGATCTCCACACCCGTCACGTAGGTAACGATGCTGTCCTGAAAGGGAGTTTTAAACCGTATTTGACAACAAATGCAGCTGCCCCGCTATTTCAGAAGATATTAGAGGGAAAATGAATGCAAATCTGTGTGCAGGGGCCATCTGGACGTGGAGAGAGGGAGTCAGCTGCTGCGCACACTGAGGCGCGGAGCCTGAATCCGTCTCAGCTCATTCTGTGGGATCATCTGCGTGGTGGGCTTACACCGTGGAAAATGCGCTCTCCATCATTAGGTGAAATGTTAGCATCAAAATAAAAGGAGACGCTGATCCCCGTTGGTTTTAGTGGCCGCGTGCGTGGGGACTTCGCACGCGCACGGAATTAGGGGGATCTCATAGTCACATTTTCTCATTTATCACTTTTTTTTTTCATGAAAACCGTGTTTCTCAGGAGGTAAGTGATGGGTGACAGGCAGGGAAACAAGTGCAAACTGTTTTTGCCTGATCTGTGCGTCTTTACGCGCAGTGCGCACTGAGCTCAGTGCTCGTTTAAATGACCGGTTGATGACACAGGGGCCTGTTATCTCATGCCTCTATTCAGTGGCCACAATGACTGAACCCCCAAAGATTTGGGTCTGTCCAGTGATATAAAAACCCAAACTCCTCGGGACGCGTGGCTCCCAATAAAAATGTAGTACACGGTGACTTAAAGACCTCCCGTCTCGACGGAACGAGCCTCCTCCGTATTGAGGGTGACGTCTTCTTTTTTGTGTGAATTTACGGGGCGAGGCCCTCATGATCTCCTTAAATTTGCATGTAAATGGCGACATCAGCCTACACGCGTGCCAGGGGCCAGCGGGCCTCCCAGATGTCAAGGCAAAGTCAATCAGCCGGCCGCTGCCCAGCTGTCCATCGATGCACTTTGCTGGGACAAACACTTTCATTATATGCTCACCTGCATTGTTTCCTAATGGATTGATTGGCAAAAAAAGAAAAGAATAAAGAAAAAGGAGCATAAACCTTATTAGCAGCCACCTCGCAAGTTTATTCGCTCACGGCTTTATCACAGAGGCTTGTTTTAAAGTGATCTTTTTTCGATGAAATATTAATCAAATACGCCTACAGTTACGCATCATTTCAAATTCCATATGGAACAAATAGGCAGACAGCCCACTTATTGTTTACTGCGACTCACGCAACGTTGTAAATTCTATTGTTTGTATACCTTTAAAACTTGGGAGAAGGTGGCTGAACTTAAAATGTTATTTATTCATGTGTGTTTTTTGTTTATGTGACATGTGCAATAACGTGCAGAAAAATACGATGTGAGAGAAAACAGCCATTGTTTCAAAATTCTTGTCACTTGTAGCTGCATTTATAAAGAAAACATATAGTTGTGTTTTAATATTTTCTATGGTTTTTCTTATAAGTTGGATGAAATAGAAAATATTAAAAAATTTGTTGGATTTTCTGAAATTAAATTAATGTGAAAATTGTCTCCCTTTTCCAATAAAAGCCCACCTTACAAACTTTTGTTTCCACGCGCTGCTTTATACATTATTGGGCCTAATAAATGCACGTCCGGAATTCGATATGACACGTTCAAATATCACATTAAAACACACTTAACACTTCATTTTTTTAATTATAGGAGTAAAACACAAACGGCCACGAGTGATGAGATCAATCATGTGGGCTGCTCGTGTCAGCTCCTGGTTGTGGAGCTGATAGACGGACAGCGCCCCTCGTTGGTTACACTTGAGATCATTGTGGCGATGTGAGGCAGCTGTGGCTAAACATGGCTAAATCACAGCATAGGGTTTGTCCAACACCCACTGAATACACCCTTTACCCCCATGAAGCCCCACCGAAAAAAAATATTTTCCTATTGTTTGTATTTGCAGAATTAATTATCTCAAATAATTAAAATACATTTTTGCAAGGGGTGTTCTAAAAAAAAAAAAAAAAAGCGCACACAGGAATAGAAAATTAAATTAGATTTCATAAAAATACATATTTATCGAGATGAAATATTAAGGGGCAGGAGTGCACGTTGGTGTTTTACATTCACATGCACAAAATAAATACATTTATTATAATTATAATTATTATTAATAATATTGTTATTATCATTCTTGTTTGGAGTCCACTCTTTTTGGAGCGTTTATTGTGGGCTGCATGATAAATAGAATAACAATTCAGCCCAGCCATAATATACGACACGCAGCTGCTGTGACCTCACATTTCGTCACTAACTTCTGAGTGCTCATGTTAATTGTGTGCAGTGGTGAGTTCTGTCAAGGGCATTGCCCGTGCGCACAATTTGCATTTCCATTCTGCTGTGGAAATGATGAGAGAGTTTCTGCGCCGGTTTAGAGCCTCGCGGCGCAGTCTGTGGGCGAATTACATTTAAAGAAGGCGAGAGAAATTAAATAAGAAACCGAGACCACTTCAGGGCTATTAACATCTAAAATATCCCCTGGAAATTTAGACCAAAATACACATGACCAAATACCCAGGGTACCTTTCGCTCCCATGCAGCAGCAGCCCCCCGTCTCGATTGTGTCCATCACTGTTTTGTGGGCCCATCAGAAATTCTGTATTTAAGAGAAAGTTATCGCGCCGCCTGCACATTTCTCAGTGGCGCTGATGGAAGCGAGGTGAATTTGATTATTCAGCCCTGAATCGCAGCATATTAACTTATAATGTGGACGCCCAGACTCCAAAGAGAAGGAAAGAAAATATCTGTCTCCGAAAGGTCATTTACACATCTCATCAGTGGGCATGATGCGGGCACATGTTGCATCCTGCGAAGACGTGGCCTCCAAAAAAAAAAAAAACCGGAGTCATCAGCTTTAACCTTGGGTCCGGCGGAGGGCGTGCGTGTGCGTGTGCACGAGGGCTGCAGCCTTTTTTTTGCCTCAGCACTCAGGAGAACTTCAATTTGCCCGTTGACCCCAGTGATGCCAGCTGAACTGTATGAAGCCACACTGCCCCACCTGCAGGGAAACTCTCAAGTCACATTAAAATGTATATTTCCAACATGTTGCATCAGTGCCTCTAATTTCCTTCCACAGGGATTACACCATCGTCAAGGAGATGCAGATTTCCTGGCAAGGTGTCTCGTGCTGAATGTGAGCAGTGCAAGAGCAATCCAGTTCCAACTCTGAATTTTGATTTTAGCCAGAGATCCTTATTAATGTTGAACTGTGCTACTATTAACAGAAATGTTAATTATGATGTCAAGACGGAGAGAGTCAAGGTGAAAGCTGCACAGCAATCGCTAAAAATAATCCACGCCAGCTCCGGTACAGTGTGATCCTGCAGAGGAGTGTTACTGGCAGGGGACCTTTTTGCTGCAACAAAGAGGTGGAAAAGAGGAAGTAAATGAATTAGAGTACAAGCCAGATTTTGTCTTTGTTTCATCCACGCTTGTCCTGTCCCTATTTTTTCCAACCTCTCCCTCTTTTCCTTGCCATTGGAAGTGCTGCAAATTGTATAATGCTGCTCTTTGTTCTACAGAGTCAAGCCACATGAATAGCCGTCCCGAGCACACACAAAAACACACTGACAAACTGATCATCTTAAAAAAGCAACGCCCTGGTGCTCACTTGGCCTACTTTCCACGGCAGCGCTGGGACGTGGGAAGAGGAGTAGAATTCAGGGGAGGATGTTCCTGCACGCTGGGAAACATTCAGTATAGCAAGTGTGATGCACATAAACATAGCCTTTGCATTGTCAACCTTAGACCGCATTTGCCCCAGATAACTAGTCCCCATGTGCTAGACTATTCTCTTTGACTTTGCAATTGAAATCCTGAGAAGATTATGCCAAAGCTAAAAGAGGCAAACTCCAGGGTGGGATTTCAATTGTCAATTCCTGTTGGATTTTATAGCATTATGACATATAGTGCACCATCTGTTACCCTTCCTGTGACTAGGTCTGCGTCTACACAAGTGGAGCCTATTGACGTGAATATCATTACGACTGTGGCTCTGAATGGACGGCGATATTCAATCACCAATATTGGTTCTCTCACACGCTCGTTAATGCAGATGTATGACTAAGCACATGTCACAAAACTCCAGGGTAATTAGGAAGGTGCACGAAAGTAACCGCTCCTAACTTTAGCTAAACAGACTTCCTGAAGCCGCAGATAATCTGGGGCTTCTATGTACACCGCCTAACCAAATGTCGACATCTGTGAGGGTGTGCATAAAGAAAAGCTCCTCAGAGAAACGGGGGGATAATAATCTTAGTTCCCCTCACCTTCAGCTCACCCATAGGGGTTTAAAGGGGAGATGAAGAAATCCTATGCAAACACGTCAAGTCAAATTTTCACTTGAAATGTGACGTGGAGGCAAAGGGCAACTTGGTGCATCACTAATGTGGGGTTGTTTTTTTTTTTCAGTGCCCCTGGATGTAAACAATTGATGTATTCAGTCCGAGGCTTGAGAAGTGACTCACAGTGCACACTTAGTGCGTTTGAACATGTTTTTCATCCGTGACTGTGTGTTTGGTGCATAGGTGAAGAGCCCAGAGAAGTCAACACAAAGCTTGTACACAATCAGAATCGCTGTACCCGATAGCTTCCACGAAAGGGAGTTTTGCTCTCCTGAGAAACATACAAAGTTTGAGCATCTGTTCCATCATGTAGTCTTTGTTGAGAAATTAAATATTGAACTGATCTAGTGTACCATGAATGTTTCACTCACATAGTGATTAGACAGACTGGAGAGGCAAGACATCGCAGCACTTTACACTCTGCTTTAATATATCGTATTTGTTGCTCTCGCCTTTAAGTGTTTCGTACGTTGTTGTCGTAGGAAATGGTTTGTAATGTTGCTGCAATTAGACTCAACATGCGTGTGTAACTCTAGTACACATACAAGCAAATTTACACGTGTGCACAAACACAATCATCCACTGTACACAAAGAGCATTATGAGTGCGGTCCACCTGATGGTGCACATCAATATAATTGGAAAAAAGATGAAATTAGACTTTTGATTTTATGATTCAATTATCGACACAATACTTTTTTTACACTTTTATTGTCTTATGCATGTATTGGAAAAGGTGCCGATTTAGATTGTGTTGTTTGCCGTTAAAATGCATCTCAGAATAAAGGAGGTCTCCTCTCTTACTCCATCGTCCTTTGTGTCTCCGGAGAGAGCATTTAATGATTCTTTTTTTCTTTTTTTTTTGACGTTAACATTTCAGATTAGATGAGCAGACGGAGGTAACATGCGAGTCAAGAGAAGGAAACGGTATCATCACAGAGATCATAAAATGGTGTCGTGAGTAGTCTTTTGTCCGGGACCATAGGAGAGTTCTGTTGCTAAAGGGAAGGACAAAAGCACAAGGCGCCACGGGTATAAGGTTCCCCTGAGCAACAATGCTGAAAGTTTCAACTTGCAGCACATGGGTGTAACTTTAACTGGAATACGGTGGATCAAAGACCCACAAACAAAGTGGGTGGAAATGCTGGAGGAGTGTCTGTGCTCGAGTGAAGGACAGGTTCACTTGAGAGAAAGCAGGGGAGACCATTTATGGAACAGACGAGGCAATCAGGGCTAATTACTGAGACTGTGTTTTGTGAACTCAAATGGCAGTGTGATTCAATTAACCCAACTGATATGTGTTTCCACTTTTGTTCATATTATAAATAAAATCACCTTGACGAAAAAACCTCTGGAAAAAAAAAAGGCTCATCATATACGAAGCAAATCAAAGCGAAAGTTCATTTAAAAAATTGAACAAATAGATTTAAAAAACGTGTCGATTGCTCCGCGCACGCACAGGATAACACAATAGATTTTGTCTCAAACATTCATTCCGCGCTCTCGTCTGCGCCTGTCATCCTTCAGAGAGCCAGAGAATTATTCAGTTCTGCTTCTTTAAATAAGAAACGCAGCCTTGAAATTTGTGAGGCTTACGGCAACTCATCAGGTTAGATCAGTACAATGTGGATGTGTAACCTTTACACTGCAGTTGAACCTGCACATACAAGTGTTATGAAGGGTCCCTGTGGCACTGTGCTCTTCTGACACGGATTTGAAGACTTGCCACTTTATTAGCTGCTAAGCCCCCAATACTTGTTCTATATAGTGGAGGCCTATGTTATGAGCTGGGATCTCATTGTCGTTATTAGAGGAAGAGTCTGCGGCACTCTCTCGTTTCCCCCCCGAGACAATAGCCTGACTGTTTGAAGGGAAGCTACAAGTGCAATTTAACCCATCTTATTTACAATATGATCCGTTACAAGGACATCATCGCTGCGAGGAGTCACTTCTAATACAGTATATCCCCTCAATGTGATTCCTCTCTGTTTCCATTGATTCTGGAGGGTACGGGGTTTTTTTTCTCCGAAGTTCACTTAAGCCTTTAAAGGAAATTCTGTGCATCTGTCAAGTCAGAGAATTCATGGAGATAAAGTGAAAACGTTGGTAATCCGCACTACTCCCATTCTGTTTTCATATACGTTTCACCTCCCATTGCAGAAGTTGAAACAATTGCTTTGTATTTAAAGGTCAAAATAGTTAATTAATAAATGCATATGGAGTTCCTCATGATGCCATCGACATCAGCTCGGGGAAAACAAGCTGTTTGTGATCATCCCTTCTGTCAGCAGCACACACTCATCCTCCAAAATTGAAATCATCCACTGGCATTGAATAATAAGTGCCATAGTGCCATCTAGTGCACACATATGCACACTGAAGAAGCAGCCTCCTGTATATCAGATATACACTGTGTCTTACATATGAGGGTATACGGGGGTCTTACTAGAGAGCTACAACTGACATAGAAGTAATAAAAAAACCAGTAAAGGACAGTGTACTATTTACACTCATCACTTGTGCACTTCAGTGTGAGGTTTAACTACACCGGATGACCACACGGAAAATGTCCACTCAAGGGGGAAATAAACAAGGAGGCAAAGGTTTGTCTTCCAAGCAGGTCTCTGACAACCCTCGGCTGTGGGAAGCCGCAAGGATAATCTCCCTCACACAACGTCGAAGGCTGTGCATGCAAATTATGCCGTGCCATCTAAATTACAAAGACATACACAGACCTGAAGTCATCGGGCCTCATATCTCACTCATCGGGGCTCCTGGCGCTTAATTTGCCAGAGGATGCTATAGAAACAACAGAACAGAAATAATAAGAAAAAAAACACATAGGCCAAAACAAGAGTCTTGAATAATTGATTGTGTTTGTCTTTGCTGTTTGTGTGTGTGTGTGTGTGTGTGTGTGTGTGTGTGTGTGTGTGTGTGTGTGTGTGTGTGTGTGTGTGTGTGTGTGTGTGTGTGTGTGAGTGTTTGTTTGTTTGTGTGAGTTAAGACCGAGGGTCTGGACAGAGCTTATGCCCCTGAGCAGAGCAGACACATCCACTGGCCAATGGTTTGTGTTAAAAGCTGTCTGATGGGGGGTAGGGTATGTTTGTGTGTGTGTGTGTGTGTGTGTGTGTGTGTGTGTGTGTGTGTGTGTGTGTGTGTTTGTGTTTGCAGGGGGTGTATTTATGTGCACGCCTCTGTGTGTAAATCCAACCTGAAACACGTAGATGAGGTCATTATCAAACAGAAACTTGAACGTGATGAGCTCACGGTAAAAATCAGACTTTAGTTGCATGAGAGTGAAACAAAGGAAAGATTTCCAGGATAACAAACGCTTGTTGTTTAATGGCTGAGGAATAGGTGTGCTGTAAGATGTTAAAAAGTCAATATACCTTGATTTTGTCTGTGCTGGTAATGAGCCATGTTTTCTGGGGGAAATGGCTGCTTCTCCGGAGGCACCGTGTCTACTGAATGTGGCCCTGATCCTGGATAAAACAGAAGGCTCACCAATCAATCTCTCCAGGTTGCCCACAGCCAGAGAAAGCAGCTGCACCACATGTTTGCCTTGCGCGATAGCGACAAGTTAACATACGGGCAGCACAGTAACCATCCACAAGCAGCCTCTAGCTGTCTTATAATGAATTCCCACAGGGATGGGGAACTATCAGAGTCAGTGGTGTTACTGGAGGCTCGGAATAAAGTCAACACCTCTCCTTATACCTGATGAAGCTACGGCAAAGCACCACACACACTCACTCTACACACACTTGTGTAAAATATGAAAAATGGAATGTATACAACCATTTGGCTGTGTAGTTTATTAAATCACAAATTAGGCCTAAGACTCAGGTTTCTCCTTCACATTATCAGGGTGAACACAGTTCCTTTTGTTTTTGATTGTATACTATTAGTTTACACAGAAATGTACAATAACATATCGTTGAATAAAACAAAAAATTGACAAACACCATGTCCATTTCCTACTTTGTTAATCCGACAAATAACATCTATACTGTCTCATCATTTTGTTCCACTTACAGGCTGAAGCTCCAAAGTATAAACCACTGTAAACCCATTTGTCGCTGTGTGTAAATACACTCATGTAGAAGTCAATGGTGTTTTAAAGGGCTCTTACAATAATGACGGTTTCACAAAACACTTGTAAACCATCGATTTTAATTTAAGGTTACATTTCCACGTATTTAACTACAAATTGGATCAATATACAAGCTTATTAGGGCGTTTAAAGTCACAATTCAACACTATCAATAATTTTATAACATATTCCTCTGCATGCTTGTTCTTATCTATGAATAGTCCTACACCAAACAACTTACAGTACGTACCAATACTGCAGGCACAAGTTACCCACCTTTATATATATACAGTATATACACAGAGAGTATAGATCTATAGATATACTGTAGTCTTGCTCACCTCCAGGCCTCTGCTCTGCTTCTCCCCAAGGGACGCTGAGTGAGTGATGAGGGGGATGTGGAGCCTGGGAGATACCGGAGAGAAGGTTTTGGTGAGATTTGGTCCCGCTCTTTCAAACAACATCCTTATTCTCTTTATTTGCCACCTCCAGGACAATCTGCAGACTCAGAGAACAAATAAAAGAACAATGTACATAACACCATCGGTACGAGGTATTGATCCAGAGCCTGGTTTAAAGTATTATTTGTTGATGAACGCTTTTCAGGTCACTGTGGTGTTAAAAGATAGAGTAGAATAAGATGATAAAAGCAGCTGCACAAATATAGGATGTAATTTGACTTTTTACGTTGGAAGTAACAGCCTCTTCAAGAACATGCAGTGCAGCATTCCTGCTTATTTTAGTTCATTTACTGAAATGTGCCCCAGATATTAAACATTCTCACACTTCATCAGAATTTGCTTTTTTATTATTTTTGCAATGTGACTTTATTTATTTGCACAATCGGCCCCTGTGGGTTATCCATCTCCTCCCAGTTCTTGACAACTCCCCCCCTTCAGGGAGCGCTGTTTACACAAAAATAAGCACAAGACTTAAAGCAGCTACCACGGCATTAACATCTATTTTTGTATGTTTATTTTGTGCCGAAAAAGTATGTGTACGTGTAGTATGCATACTATTTAAAAAGAAATTGTGAGCAGCGCATTCTTCAAAGTTTGTTTTCTAATTTAATAATACTCAACATGTAATGAAAACAAGAGAAATAGACAGACAGATAGATAGATAGATAGATAGATAGATAGATAGATAGATAGATAGATAGATAGATAGAAAAGGGTTAAAACCCATTACATTCTATCTCAATTAAAAGAGGTCTCAGATGACCAATGAATAAGTTATTTTATATGCAGGACGTTCCTCTTATAGACTTATACAGGATACAGGGTTAAAGAAATGAATTGCTGTTGAAGTGTTATTCCTTACATGTCAAAATCCAAACTCTGAAACTAAATAGTTGTATTTTAACTTTTATACGATACTTGTGATGAATCAGACTTTATAGACAAATTGACAAATTGGGTAGAAACTACAACAAGCATCTGGCAGCACTGTGAAATGTCCAAAAAGAAATAGTGACAATCCCTTACATTATCCCATTTTGGAATGGTACAATAGAGAATGTGCCCTGGAGTAAAGTTTAGTCCTTAACCCGGAATATTTTTTGTTTAAATTAATTCATAGGTTCTACCCTGTACGATCTTTCCATCGAAGATTTAAACCACATATTTAATCCAACTGTTCTTTTTGTAACAATTCAGATGAAAATGTTTCACATTTGTTATGGAACTGTTCTCAAACAGAAAGGTTTTGGTCAGACATGTTTTCATCCAATCCTTCTTCATTACAGATTTTTCTTATAGTTTTAAAGGGATAGTTCACCCAAAAATGTAAAAGCACTCATTATCTACTCGACACTATGCTGATGGAGGGGTGGGTGAAGTGTTTGAGACTTAAGACACTTTAGGAGTTTCAGGGGTGAGCGCCTTGTCGTCTCCCCAATGTTTTCTTTAAATATGACATATACATATGTGTTTTCTATCCTTTGTGATGTGTTTTATGTTTTGGATTCTGTCTTTAAACTGTGATCTAAGCAGGAAGTTCAGCCTGTTTCTCACAGAAGAGCAACACACAGTGAACATGAGCCAACGACACATATAACAATATTGATCTTCACCGCTCTCTCCACTAGATGTCACCCTACGACCACACAAAACAAAGCTTGGGTGCCTCTATATTTTAAAGGGGTTAAGACGCACTTCACTTCTAATAGCCACAATAACAAAACCATTTTTAAAAAGACAAAATTAAGTTTGATCAAGCCTGTAAATTGTAGTAAACATAAGTTCATCCCTACAAAGACCTCATCAGTCATCCATATGATACAAATCCCATGTATGACACTTAACTGACCTATAAACACGAGAAAAACAGGAGGTTCCATTGCATGTGTGTTTTTGTTTGTCCTGGATTTATTGTGCTTCAGCTGTTATGCCTGCACCCAGATGTGTCACATGTGCCACCACCACCACCCCCCCATCAAAGCACAGCTGGCCTGACTCTAAACAGGCTAAACATGTCGGGTTTTTTTTTTTAAACACGTAAAGCAGCAGAGTTAAAAGGTGTAAACAGGACGAGCAGGCGCTGGATGCAGATCTGATGAAACGATGCTCGGGAGGATGGAGGCAGCCAGGATGTGGCATGCGTGCATGACGTCATTTCTCCATGTACCGTGCGCCATTTTGGAAGCAAAAAAAAAAAAAAAAAATCACGGATAATTTCCGTGGTCCCTGACAGATCCGAGTCCTCACACTGATTGTGGATGCTATCTGTCCCCCTCCGCGGAGAGCTGCGCTGTGCGATCGGGCTGTTGGACGCGGTGTTCAGCCAGAGCTGCTAAATGAAGCAATGGCGGGTAAGCTGCTTTGTGAAGGGGGAGAGGGGAGAAGAAGGATCCACCTCACTTGGTGTGTGTGATGGCCCTGAATACTGCAAGTTAGCCTAGCCGAGGCTAGCGCTGGCGAGCTAACGGTGCTAGTTGTCAAACTGTGTCGCTGTCGCGGGGGTCGCTGCCGCCGCCGAGCGAAGCCCGAGCCGCGCACCCCGAACTGACGCTGTGCTCTCTCTCCTCCACAGGGGTTGCAGGAGGTAATGATTTCCAGTGGTGTTTCTCTCAAGTGAAAGGAGCGATAGATGAGGATGTTGCGGAAGGTACGTGGCTAACGCTAGCTTGGCAGGCTAAGGGGCTACATCGCTGGGGCAAGCTAGCTAGGTGGTGTGATGGTGATGATGCTGTGTGTGCGCTTCACATGAGATGCACGTTAGCTGGATGCTCGGGTGTGATTGAGTACGAGTACGGCTGTCGTGAGTGTGTTTGTGGATCGGCTGCACAAAACGCCCTTTCCCCCTGTAAGTGACTGCACCGCTAGCTAGCACTGTATGCTAGCTGGCGGCTAAGCTATTAAAGGGGAGCGACCGTGTCCATGACGTCAATGTGCTGCGTCCATAAATTGTCCGAGTGACATCATGCGTGTTTTCATTCATTCACACATGAACGGGTGCGTGTTGTTTGTTGTGTGTCGTGCGTGTGCTTGTCACGTTCCCCATGAACTCAAAATGAATTAGCTGGATTCAGCATCATGTGAAAGAAGCATCATGGAGGAAGCTGAGCTGTGAGGTCTGACTCATGTGTGTCCATTTCCAGCTGACATTATCTCTACTGTGGAGTTCAACTACTCTGGAGAGCTGCTCGCGACTGGAGACAAAGGAGGCAGAGTAGTGATATTTCAACATGAACAGGAGGTGAGATCCCACACGACACACAAGGTTCACCTTCGTGTCACAAGTCACGTCCGGACTCTGTGTGTCTGCAGCATGATGTTGACACTTTGTTTTCCATGTGTTTTCTTCTTTCAGTCCAAGAATCGTCCGCACCTGCGCGGGGAGTACAACGTCTATAGCACTTTTCAGAGTCACGAGCCAGAATTTGACTACTTGAAAAGTTTAGAAATCGAGGAAAAGATTAATAAAATTAGATGGCTACCCCAACAAAATGCTGCTCACTTTCTACTTTCGACAAATGGTAAGAGTTCGATTTGTTTTCTTGACGTGACATCAGAGTTTCAAAGTGTCTCTCCATCACGTTGTTTAACCTGTAAAATTCCCAACTTTGTTCCTGTCAGATAAAACTATCAAATTGTGGAAAATAAGTGAAAGAGATAAACGGGCAGAAGGTTACAACCTGAAAGATGAAGATGGACGACTCAGAGACCCCTTTAGAATCAGCTCCTTACGGGTACGTAACCTGTCTTGCATATGAACATGGCTTTTAGAGGGTTTTATAAAATCTCGTCCTAACGGTGCGTGTTGCATGTCTCCAGGTACCAGTGCTGATGCCAATGGATCTCATGGTAGAAGCAAGCCCACGGAGGATCTTTGCAAATGCGCACACCTATCACATTAATTCCATTTCTGTAAATAGTGATCATGAAACGTACCTCTCCGCAGACGACCTAAGAATAAATCTATGGCACATGGAAATCACAGACAGAAGTTTTAGTATCCTTTTCCCTCTCCAGAAAGGAGACAGTAGATATGTTGTCAATATGTCTTTGCACAGTGTCGTGGTGAAACATAAGCCTGGAAGTTCCTTAACAGCGTGTTCCCAGATATTGTAGACATCAAGCCTGCCAACATGGAGGAACTGACAGAAGTAATCACAGCTGCTGAGTGCCATCCACACCAATGCAATGTTTTTGTGTACAGCAGTAGCAAAGGCACCATCCGCCTGTGTGACATGCGAGCGGCGGCACTCTGCGATCGGCACTCAAAGTGTGAGTAGCTCAACTGGGACACTGCAGTGTTTAATCAATTAACTATTTGATTGGTGGTAAAGCAATTTGTTTACGGATTGCGTTCAGGTTTTTTTAATCCCCATCCTGAGGATTTATTTGAAATAACATTTGATTTGTTTTGTTTTTCTTTTGAAGTCTTTGAGGAGCCAGAGGATCCGAGCAGCCGATCCTTTTTCTCTGAGATAATCTCCTCCATCTCGGACGTGAAGTTCAGTCACAGCGGACGCTACATGATGACACGTGACTACCTCTCCGTCAAAGTTTGGGACCTCAACATGGAGAACAGGCCAGTGGAGACGTATCAGGTGCATAGACATTTTTATACAGTGACTTTCAAATGCAACTGTTCAAGTGACAACTAAGAGAAGCTCTCCTTAATGCAATATTTATCTTATATGAGTGGAAAAACACGAAATGGTCGTTCTGTGTTCAAGCCTTTTTAACAGTGTCATTTCGACTACATGTTAGTATTTCCCCCAAAGAATATAATAATGTCTGGTGTGCTGCTGTGTAGCTGTAGCTGTTAATGTTTATTCCTAATTTCAAATATATTTAAATTCACATCTATGAAATGAAAAGATACAGAAGTAAATATGATCCAATTGATGAATGACATGCATGCTCCTAGTGACTCACAAAAATAGTCACCTCAGGTGTGTTTGTTTAATCTAAGAGCAGTTGTGTTAAACCAGAGCATTTCCTGTGTTTGTGTGTGTCTATTTATTTAGTGATTCGAGACATGAGGCTCAAGTCCTTTGCTTTCTTTCAGGTCCATGAATACCTTCGCAGTAAGCTCTGCTCCTTGTATGAAAACGACTGCATCTTCGACAAGTTTGAGTGCTGCTGGAATGGCAGTGACAGGTCTGTGTTCTTGTATTTCCCTCACTATGATACATCTGATATATGGCACTTTTATAGCATGTCATGTTAATCAGTGTCCTCTTTTGTCCATCAGTGCCATCATGACCGGCTCCTACAACAATTTCTTCAGAATGTTTGACCGCAACACCAGGCGGGACATCACACTGGAGGCGTCCCGGGAGAGCAGCAAACCGCGGGCCACGCTCAAACCCCGCAAAGTGTCCACCGGCGGCAAGAGGAAGAAGGATGAGATCAGCGTGGACAGCCTGGACTTCAACAAGAAGATCCTCCACACTGCCTGGCACCCCAAAGATAACGTGATAGCTGTGGCAGCCACCAACAACTTGTACATTTTCCAGGACAAAATCAACTAGAAGATTTGGGGCTCCCGAGGATAGGGCTTTTACCGTACCTGTGTAGTTAAGCCTACTACTTGTCTATCTGTATAAGAAGAAACAGCCTCGTTGTCCTCCTGGTGAAGAATTCGAAAGCACGTGTCTACTTTTTTTGCCACAGGAGGTTGATCCATAGGCCTGTTTTATTTTGAGTCTGAGCTTAGGTTGTTTTTGCCTTCGGCACCAGGGCAATCAACATGCCCCCCTGACCCAGAAAGCCCAATTCGGGTCTAATTGACGGAATGGCACTCCCTAGAGGTCAAACTCTTGAACGTTGGTGTTTGTGTTGACATTTTAAGCCTTCATTTCATGATTTAACAGCAGAACTCTCGGAAGCCCTTAAAATGACGTCTTGTCAGAGTTGTAACATCATTTCAAAGATTTCGGGCCCTCTGAAGCACGGATTAATGGCCAATAAGCCTAACTGTAACATTCCCCCATTGGTCATGTATTCAGGCCAAACTACTGGTGGAAGAGGCCCTGAATTTGGAAAGTGGACTTGTTTCTTTTCTCCCCCCCTCCCTCCTCTTACTTTACCCCCTCCCCTGTCAATACGGTGACATAATTTCACTCACTGTATCTACTCAAGTACACCTTGTCATCCACATAATAAAAGAAACTAAAACTACAGATGTGTTTTTAAATTTAGATGTATTAAAACATGTTTATTGCTTTGCATGTTTTTATGTTGTAGAGAGGTGGACAAATGTTCAGTCAGACCACTGTCTTTTAATTTTTTTGGAGCAGATCTCAAGCAAACTTGTGACGGAAATACGCTTTTGGGGGGGCTGCCAGTTTCAGAACCACTGTTGGAGACAACCAATGAGGTGTTTGTGTCGAGAGATTCATTTTCTAGTTTTTGACCATGTTTTAGGATGCAGGCCGGAAACGTCATGGCACAAGATGGGGCCCAGGACAAAGGGAATCTGCAGCCTTAATACCTACTTCGATCAGTGACAGCTACAAGTTTATGTCCCCAAACGTTTTACAAACCTCATGTGCATTATTTGTAAATCCTATTTTATAGTTATGTCCTCATATACTGCTGCTATAGGTGGCTGTCTATGAAAAACACAGAGGAAAAATTGCACACTGTACAGTTTGTGACAGAGTGCCTCCGAATCATGTAACGAGTAGGAAAATTCAGACAGGCCTCATACATGTGCCCTTATTCATTTATTATTAGGGATGTCACCCAAAATTTGAGCCGCGTATTGCAAATGTGGATCTTATCTCCGTAGTTGTGAATGCCGAAATGAAAGTTGACTACACGAAACATATACTGATGACATTAAAAACAAACACATAATAATGCATTGTCTTTGTCCATTGATTCCTAACATGGTGGCAATGTATTCACTTGTTTATTATTTTTGACCAAAGTTCAATAAAATTTTAATTGTGTTCATCTGCATGTGATCCTCTCCTTTGACAAGTCAGTTCCATGTTGTGTGCGTAACAGTCATCAGCGGCCACTGAGTACGTGTGTTTCCAGCTTTTATTGTGAACGTTGAACAAAATGGACCACAGTTGTGCATAGAAAGTTAACATTTGATTTTCTGCAGTTTACAGTTGCATGGATTGGGAAATCGTTGATAAAAGCTCTGTCTCTCAAACTCTGAGCTAATTAAAAAATGTTTATCCACACCCTGATCTGAAAATTTACAAATAAAATGAAAATTCCTCCTCAAGTGAATTCTCATTGCAATAAGAAAAAAAAAAAAGACAATGGCGAACAATATATATCAGCTCCCTAATTTGCAGATTTAAGGAGCAGGAAGCAGCAGTCGTCTCCAGGCCGGGACGACCAGCAAGCGGCAGATGATTGGTCAGTGTTGTGTTCAGGTGTCAGAAGCCACAGACAGCAAAGACAGATCCTTTCCTCTCCTAGGGGCCGCATGAGGCTCTCAAATCACATGGCCACATCTCCCTAGATCTTCCAAAAGCTCCCATTTTAAGGCATGCCAAGATGGTCACATCAAGGTGACACCACACTTCTACTTAGTAGGTGTTGTGGGAGGTTATACGCTTCCCAATGTATATCCTGAAAAAGGAAACATAAACGCAGAGAATTAAATG